>NC_138768.1:160016685-160644437 GCF_965119305.1 Pelophylax lessonae
AGGTCAAGCACTGTCCCTGTCTTTAGGAGCACTGCAAGGCACAAAAAAAGTTTAAAAAAGGCTAGCCACTTCTCAAAGATATCAGCCCAGCACTTCAGATCTACAACATCTCAATGCAAGTGCAACTGGCCGTCAAGCAAAAATAACTAAACATGTCCCTGTGCAAACCAAACTATTGTTCTAATTAATTTAAAAATTAAATATATACTGTACAAAATCATAAATAGTAAAAAAACTGTGCTGTTAGTGAAATTGAACACACGGCAAACAAACACCAACAAGTGCACATAAAAAATATTCTACATGGGTAAAATAAGAATTTTAACATGCTATAAATTAAATGAGTAAATAAATCAGTTAAAAACGTAAACTGCCTGGCCAAAAATAAGTCGCCACCAAAAAAAGAGGTCACACACTCTAATATTTAGTTGGCTTTGATTACTGTGGCATTGTTTCGATAAGCTTTTGCAATGTCACAAGATTTATTTCCTTTCAGTGTTGCATTCATTTTTCAGCAAGACCTTGTATTGATGATGGGAGAGTCAGACCACTGTGCAAAGCCTTCTCCAGCACATCCCAAAGATTCTCAATGGGGTTAAGTTCTGGACTCCGTGGTGGACAATACATGTGTAAAAATGATGTCTCATGCTCCCTGAACCACTCTTTCACAATTTGAGCCCAATGAATCCTGGCATTATCATCTTGGAATATGCTCATGCCATCAGGTAGGAAAAAATCCATTGATGGAATAACCTGGTCATTCAGACCTCATTCTTTGGGCACATGCAGTAACTATCCAATAGGATAGTTACTGCATGCTTACATAGTTACATAGTAGGTGAGGTTGAACAAAGACAATAGTCCATCCAGTTCAACCTGTGTAGGCGTGCGTGGCCGCAATCATCTCTCATACCCCTGAATGTTCTGATCCTTGAGATATACGTCTAAGAGTCTTTTGAAAGCCACCATACTTCCCGCAGAAACCACTTCTTGTGGTAGAGAATTCCACAATCTTGTAGCCCTAACAGTAAAGAACCCCCCACGTTGCCTGAGGTTAAAATTCTTCTCCTCTAATCGCATTTTATGCCCTCGAGTCCTCATGCAATCCTTTCGACTAAATAGCTTTTTTTCTATGCTGAGATCCCCATTGAGATATTTATAAATTGCTATCATGTCCCCTCTCAGGCGTCTTTTCTCCAGGGAAAATAAATCAAGCGATTGCAGATGCTCTTCATAATTAAGGTCCTCCAATCCCCTAATTAGTTTAGTTGCCCTTCTCTGGACTCTCTCCAGCTCCAACACATCCCTCCTGAGGACTGGCGACCAGAACTGGACAGAATACTCCAGATGCGGTCGGACCAGAGTTTTAAAAAGTGGAAGGATTATAGTCTTATCTCTGGAATACATCCCTTTCTTTATGCAGGCTAATATTCTGCCAGCTTTGGCAGCTGCCGCTTGAAATTGAATGCTATTGCTTAGTCTATCCTCTACCAAGACTCCCAGATCTTTCTCCATTTTTGATTCCCCCAAAGGTTCCCCCCTAAAGTGTATTGTGCTTTTATGTTTTTAGTCCCCAAGTGCAAAACCTTACACTTCTCCACATTAAACCTCATTTTCCATGTCGTTGCCCACTCTGTTATTTTGTCCAGGTCATTCTGTAGGATATCTGCTTCATGCTGTGAAGTTATTGCCCTGCCCAATTTTGTGTCATCTGCAAAAACTGATATAGAACTACTGATCCTGTCCTCAATGCTGTTTATGAATAAATTGAACAAGGTTGGTCCCAGGACTGAGCTTAGTTTAGTTAGTTGCTTAGTTAATTCCAGATGGCCAGGCATTGTACAAAAAAAACATATTAAAAAATCCAGTGCAATGTGCCCTTATTTATCATTTCTAAAGATTTCTTGATATAGAATTTTCCCTTGCATCACACGCTGTGCCAAATACCACCACCATTAACTGCTCACCTAAATTCAATTGAATAAATGATCTTCTTTAAACCAACCAAGGGATACAGATCTCCAGATCCTTCACAAAAAAAGTTCAGGAAAAAAACATACAAAAACCATCATAGCGCTTTACATCTGATTATGTATATTTATTAAATAAAAACCGCAAAAAGAAATACATTCACAATCAAGATGTACCATATCTCATACATAAAAAGACCACCACAGGGGACGTCCGATAGAGGCTACAGCTTATGAATGAAATCCCAATGTTTGTTATACTAATGCTACCATATGTGTAATGGGGCCAGTAGGGTCCCATCCATTTGTTAATACATTGTTTGCCTGTAGATTTTGTACTCGCTGGCTCTTACGTTTGAAGTCGCATACACTGATTTGTATGTCACTGCCTACAACCTAAGTTGTGAAATTTGATTTGCATTTGCTTTTTGTTCTCTTTTATATGATTTTTTCTTTATTGTTTGCTCTATGTATGGGAAACAACTGTACTTGTGTCAATCCCACTATGTTTTGTGTAACCACCTCCTTTTTATTTTATTGGAAAATGCTATGTATAGTAAAGCGTTACTCACAATCAACAGCGTTCTTCTCCTTCTACAATTTTCACAGACATGTCCTTGATGATGCCCTGGAGAGAGGTGAAATGCGTTGACATAATTTCCGGTCCTGCAAATCAACGATGTCACTTCTGCCCTCCGTGGAACGCACGCCGAGCTGCGCTGAACACAGAAGTGCCTCATAATTGTTTAATGCCCAGTTTTATCTGGGATTTTGTAAGTTGATTTGCATTTCTTGCACAAATAAATATGTTTTTACAGTACTTCACTATGAGTACCATTCTGTTTTATTGAGCTTGGTAGATAATCGAGAGTAACATTGTGGAGACCTGATTAAAGACGCTAAGAGGCCTGGTATTCACAACACCAGACACAAGCATGTTTGATCCCCAGACTGTAAAGCTGAGGGTCTATTTTCTCTGGTGAGTGGGGAAACGAGAGGGGAGTGTTGCACACTTCACAGCATGTTTATATGAAGCACTTCAGCACCTTTATATCGAATTTGGAGCACCGAGCACTTTATATGAGATCTTTGGAAAGACTTTGATTTTGTTTTTGCCTTTTATGTTTTCTCTGATCGCATTTTGTTATATAAGCACATTTTGATCTGCAAGCGCTGTATTATTGTAACTGTATTTACAGACACATCCAATGTTTTGCATCACCAGCTCTGCCCCTTACACGTTACGCCACAGGCATGGCTTCCTCAGAGTGGTTGGAGTGATGACAATGTTTTGCTGGTATAAATAGACTATGTAATATACATGTTTTCATGGTGATCCATTAGTACCCGGGCACTGAATACAAAAGCTGTCAGCACTAATAGGACATTATTTTACAGCTCTCATTTGTTTTGGAAAATTAAGAAAGAAAAGGAAATTTTTTTTTTTTTCATTTTTCAATTTTCAAAACTTTGTGACAAATAGCAACATCTGTAAAATTCTCAACATGCCTCTCAGCAAATAGCCTAGGGTGTCTACTTTCTGAAAAGGGTTCAGCACTGATAGGACATCTCATAATGGATCTTGGAGGTCTTACTTGTCAACACAAAGTAAAACGCAAAGAATAAACTACTGTCCTGGGGATCCCCCCAAGTAATTCAATACATGATGGCAAAAAACTGACAAAGATTAAAATATTGGATCACGATTAAAAAGACACTCTCACACTATTTATGTAAATATATCATTCAAACACATACCGCAAATTGCACCTCCCTATATAAAAAATATTATAACACCCTATACCTATTCCAATAAATACTATAATATAAAAAACATGTAAAATTTATACTCAATGAAATCATTAATATTAAAATATTACATATATGTACAAATATATTCTTATGCAACCAAATTCCATATATATTTTACTTAGATTTATTTATTCATTTAATTTATGGTGTGCTAACATTCTTGTTCTACACATATAGAATTTTATGTGCACTATATATATGATCATATGTTTACAGTATGCTGGATGTGCAGCGTGGAATTATTATGATAATGGATCACATAAAATTGTATTGTAAATTAAAATAAGGGTTGTGTCTGACCAGTAGGTTGCAATTCTGGAAGAACTAGCTTGCTGGGCAAGGGAGGGGGCAGGCTAAGTTGGCTGTGGGCCACGTCCTGAGAGGTGGAGCCAGCTGTCAATCATGCAACTGGGTGGATGCCGACAATATTGTAGGGATTCTTCCAGAGCCTGGAGCGGCTCTGCCAAGTCAGCTGAGAGTGGGCAATATTTAGGTCACAGGGTCATTAGCCAGATCACAGGAAAGCAAAAATTAGTGCACTCCTGTGACCCATATAAGTATGATGGCCAAAAAAGCTTTGGTCATACTTTTCTTTTAACTTTAACTGGGCTTTGATGTTATCCATTCTAAAAGGCAGTGCCTTACCTCCTGACCCTTATTTAATATTTTTCAGAACACTTCCAATGGACCTTAATGACTTAGTGTCCCATTGAAGTAGCAGAAGACATACAAAACAAAAAAAAAACCCCAAAGAACTAACAAGTGTATAGCTAAACAAATTTTGGCAGTACTACTATTGTTTTACATACAGATAAGCCACTAAGAAGACAGACAATGCACCTTTCACGTGTAGTATTGTGCATTTTTATTGGTGTTCTAAACTGCACATCATCGTAAATAAACAGAGGAACAACATGCACTCACCCCAGGCCTCCGTGCTGTCAGACATCTTTGTTTGCTAGAAAATATACTGTTTTCTAAATGCGAAGAGCTAATTGATAGAATCCCATTATTAGCCCATTTTATGTTCCTACTGATATACAGGATAGATAAATTTGTTCATCATTGTATGATTCTTGATATTTTCTGCAAAAGGGGAGTTTTAAAAGTCACCTAGTGATTTTTACTGTGCAGCCATATGCTAGATAAAGATATTTAAGCTGTCAGGATAAACCGCTTCTGTTTTCATTTTGCATTTATTTCACTGCCAGACTCAAGGCATAAATTTTTCATCACCTGCAATGCCATGAATAAAAGATTAAAAAAAAGAACTGAGAAGAGATTCTAACACATGCAGTGTATGCAGGACATTGTGCAGACACAGTATGCATAACTAGATGTTTAATTTTCTTCCCATCTCTTTTTTTTTTTTTTTACGTCAGGAATATTATAATCTGGGTTAATACATCACCAGCAAATGTTCAGATCGGCAAAGCTTGACCCTACTGTGTTCAGTGCCAATTATCTACCATTTTACTGATGGGAATTTGTGGAAAACACAATTCTGCAATGCATTCTGGGCTGACTTAGAAAAAAAAGACCAGCTGTAATCATGAGCAGGCAAAAATGCTTTATGTTTCTGAATCACATTAGCTTCATGAGATGTAAACATAAAATCAGGAATGTATGTATAGAAAACGTACAGCCTTAGTGCATTCAGTAAGCTGTGGCGGAATTGTTCATATTATACATATATGAACAGAGGTTCACTATGTTAAAATTATTTGATTAAAGAGGAACTTCAGCTTGATACAAATACTGTACCTGCTAATTTATAAAAAATCAGATACTTATCAGTGCCTGTAGTCTTCCTGCAGCCAGTTGTTCTTATCACTGCGTGGTTTCTGGCACCACCATCTTGGATATGGGAGCCGGCTATATGATGAACCACAGCCGACTCCCCACTGCACATTATGCCTCCTGCAACATGTGACATGGTCCTGGGATGAAAGGGGGTTCGGGCAAGAGACATTCTCCTCGCCTAAGCGTGGATCGAATAAGTGGGAGCGGGTTCCGCCTTTTGAGTGACATTCCACTTTAATTTACAGCTGTATTAAACCCAAAAGCAAACATTTATTATATTGCAGCTTACCAATTCTTAGATGTGAAGGCCATTAGTTTCCCCTATTAGGCTTTCTTCTTTTTTCATCTGGTAATTCAGCCAGCAAGTCTGTTGATTTTAACAGCACAGACTCTCTAGCAGAATGTATCAGTTTACATGGATGAGACGAATGGGAAGGGGGGAGTCTTTACATAAATAGTAGTCATTCTACTAAGAGAGCCACAGTTAATTTAGTTTATAGATGCTCCACCAAATATCATAATGGACACATGTTGACTTTGGATTGGTCATTAACCACTTCAATACAGGGCACTTTCACCCCCTTCCTGCCCAGGCCAATTTTCCCCTTTTATCGCTGTTGCATTTTGAATGACAATTGCACGGTCATGCAACACTGTACCTACACCAAATTTATGTCATTTTCCCCACACAAATAGAGATTTCTTTTGGTGGTATTTGATCACCTCTGGGTTTTTTCCTTTTTGCTAAACAAATAAAAAAAGACCGAAAAGTTTGAAAAAAAAAAAAAGTTTTTTGTTTATGTTATACAATTTTGTAAAAAAAAAAGTTTTTTCCTGCACTGATGAGCACTAATGAGACTGCACTGACAGGCACTGATGAGGAGGCACTGATGGGGTGGCACTGATAGGCAGCACTGATATGCGCTTTGGTGGGCACTGATAGGCGGCACTTCTGGGCACTGATAGGCAGCATTGATGGGCACTGATAGGTGGCACTGATGGGCACTAATGGGCACTGATAGGCGGCACTGGTGGGCACTGATGGGCACTGATAGGCGGCACTGATGGGCACTGATAGGCGGCACTGGTGGGCAATAATGGGCACTGGTGGGCGACACTGATAGATGGCAATGATGGGCACTGGTGGGCAGCACTGATAGGGAGGGCACTGGCGGGCAGCACTGATGGGGAGGGCAATGGGGGCTCTTTGAGCCCTGATTGCCATCCCTGGTGGCCATAGTGGGCATCCCTGGGGTCATGGGTGGGCATCCCTGGGGTCATGGGTGGGCATCCCTGGTGGTTCTAGTGGCACCCCCCCGAGGGTCTGCACTGGTAATCAATGATCTGATTACCAGTGCCGACCCCCCCCCTGTCAGGGGAGCCGCCGATCGGCGTTCCTTTACTCGTGCCTGTTTACTATGTGACCAGCCATGATTGGACACGGCTGGCCACATGGTAAAGAGCCTACGTCAGTAGGCTCTTTACCGAGATCGGAGATGCAGGGAGTCAGACTGACACCTCGCATCACCGATCGCCGTCATATGACGTCCGGTCAGGATAATACAACCACATTCCTGTCGTCAATCTGCTATTCAATCTGCTATAGGGCGGGCGGGATGTGGTTAAGTACTGATGTTACTGATCACTGGCCAAATGGACTGTCCCCTAGATCAGTGGTCCTCAACTACGGTCCTCAGGGCCCACTAACAGGCCAGATTTTAAGTATTACCTTGGGGAGATGCAGACTAGAGTACTGCAATCACTGAGCAGCAAATTATATCACCTGGGATGTATTTCAGTTATCTTGCAAACCTGGCCTGTTAGTGGGCCCTGTAGGCCAGGGTTGAGGACCACTGCCCTAGATGACACCTTAGGCATAAAAAGATGAAGCAATGTGAACACTTCTGTTGAGCAGTTTGCTTGGCTAAAGCTTAAGTTTATTCTGCTTATTTTCTCCTTTCTTGGTTTCTCATTTCCCTCCATATAAACATGCTAATGGAAAAGGGGGTGTGAATGAAGAAGAAAGTGGCACTTCCAGACCCAGGAACTTGGAAACTTGAGTTTATTTCTTCAAATCATGGGTACAACATCAGACAAGACCACAAGACAGACTGGACAGCAGACACGTTTCACACCTTGTGCTTATTCATTGCTGAAAAGGGGGCACAATATGAGCCCACTTGCTTGGGATTGTGGCCACCCCCATATTTAAATTTAATCAGATAAAGTTTTTTTTTTGTTTTTATTTTAAAGTTTAAATAGTGGACAAAAAAGGGTAATGTCCCTTTTGGGAAACAAGGATTAGCCGATAGGATTGGTGGGATGTTGTGGAAATGTTATTAATATTTGTGTGGACATTTTTCAGGAAGTGTTTTTAGTTAAATTGCAAGTATGTCTCCCAGTGTCTGTTTACAGGTGATTGCTATGTACATCGAATATGGCTTTAACTGGCACTGAGTAAAGACCTGTAGTTGTGGAAACCTTCTATTAAATGGAGACTGCACGCTACTTGCCTGATCATCCCTACCAGTGGGCACTCTGAGCGGCTATCGTGAATGAGCAAGCGCCAGTTCAGATCGATGGCAGTGTGATACGAAATCCACCGTGCAAATGTATATGAGCCAGCCGGGGCCCTGGTGTTCACTGGCAGGGATATGTTTGTGATGTGGAATTATGATCGTATTGATAATTTTTGCTGGAATAATGGCTGGTAGCTTTCTATTATGCTTGATCCGCATGATTGAAATACTGCTGCTATTTTATTTTGCAGATATATTCTCATTTACTGGAACAGTAGCATAATCACTATCAAATATGGTTTTTATGAATTATATTATATAGGATTCACTCTAACAGGTTATGACGCGAGTGCATGCGTATGTACTGGCATTGCCGCGTTCACGAGAGTTCACGCTAGTTCCATTGTATAAGTGTTTGGTAGCCATTTTAGCAATAGTGCATGGTTCCTTTTTCACAGAACTGCTGGAGACTCATGCACACAGTTCAGTTGGTCCATTTACATACACTCCCATTCCCATTTCTATTGTACTTTTGAAAATGTACATGTCTGTGATTGGTTGTGTTGACTCCCCCTCCCCCTGTAAACCCCCTTTTGCCTGAGCATAAATAAACAAGAGTCCTGTGCTGGAGTGGCTGCTTCTATGGACATCGACTGTGACACAGCTTCTTGCCTATTTCTCTCTTTGTCACAGAGCATGCTAGGATTTCTTTATACCAAAGAGCTGTACATTGTACAAGGGATTATTGGTGCTTGGCGCGCATTAATATCCACATGATGCTCCAAGCTCCATTAATTTCCACAACAGGTGGGATTTTACAGGAAGCTGCGGAAGGCTATATAAGGGCAGGCTGGTCTAGGATTTGCCCATATTCCTGGGAAGAGCACAAGCTAATGAGCTCTCCTAACTGCTGTTTGCAATGGAGTCCTTTTTCAGGCAGCTCATGGAAAAGACTGAAGGCGAGGGAGGAGATGCATGACTACGCTGCTGTCTGGCACTGGCTGAAAAGGAAAGAAGAGGACAGCTGGAGCGGCATGTCGAGGTGGAATGGAGGAATTCCCCCAAGAACAGCAGCGAGGCACAGAGCAGTGGGAAGAAGCACATGTACTGATTGAGCAGCAGAAGATAGCGGCAGACCGGGCAAGTAAAAGAGGACGGTTTCTGTGTCACCAGGGAGAAGAGGAAGGAGGCGCGGCAAGGCTAATCATCCTGCATTGAGAATGGAGAGGGGGCACCCATTTCAAAAGGAGCCAGTCCCATTTCAACAGGAGCCAGTCCACTCTCTCCGGGAGAGCTGGCACATGGAAGAAGAGTCTCAGGTCTCCAAGCAGCTGCCGCAGGTTTCAGCTCCAGGTTTGCTGCTGGAGGAAGCAGCTAGGCAGGAGGCTGTGTCCCCTATAATTTCTGCCTCTGTTCCCCCCTTCATCTCAACAGCCTGTTCATATTTCTTTGGTTAACTCTTCTATTACTGCTATTTATAACTCTCATGGGGATAAAAGGCTATCCCAGCACAGCACAAGGTATGGCTAATGTGGATATGTTTAGGGATACAAATGGCCTTCCTTTACATTCTGCAACGCCAGCTAGGGTTAATGTTCCAGAATTGTGCATGGAGGAAGTAATGCCCTATCAAATGTCACCCCTGGGCTATCACTTAGGCTTAGAAGGCAAGGAGAAGATATGCAAAGGGGATTTTATAGACATGTTGTCCCTTTTGCCCTCCCATAAAGATTTATTGGTTAAATCAGATAGAAGATGGGATGAAAAACAGGAATATTATAGGCGTAGACCTATCCCCGGGTCCTTTCACAATTGGCTGCAAGCGTAGTGCATCTTTAAAGGGGGAATGGCAGAAATGCATCCAGAGAGGTGTGGAGGTTTGTTCCAACAATTAGATCACATTCTGGAAGCTTATAAGAGATTTGGGGGCTGGGGTGGTACTATTATGGCAAAAGTTGTCCGTGCATCCCTCGCTAAAATGGTTCACCCTTTAAATGCAGCCTATAGAAAAGGCTTTTGTTTCGCTTTCAATGAGAGGCAATGCCGATGGAACACGTTGTGTAGATATAGGAAAGAATGCTCATACTGTTCAGGAGCACACCCTGTGGTCAAGTGCTTTAAAAAGAATCTGAATGCAGGGTCTAATCAAGTGCAGAGGGATATTTTTCCAAAAAGCCTGCACGCCGGTGAGGCTGGAAAAATGCGCCCATGATTGGACAAATACCCAAACAGGAAGAAGGCACAGTTCCTCTTCGATGGTTTTGAGCATGGTTTCCCTTTACCTTATTTTTCAGGGGTTAAGGTTGTTTGGTAGTAGGCAATTTAAAATCAGTGAGGGAAAAAGTTTTAAGGGAAATTGAGGAATGACGCATTGCAGGCCCTATCCAATATCCCCTTTCGAAAATTTTCACATATCACTTTTGGGAGTGGTACCTAAGAGGTAGCCTAATGTTTTTCGCATTATTCATAATTTGTCCTTCCCTAAGGGTAGTTCGGTAAATGATGATATGGATGAGACATTGTGCTCGGATCATAAACGACTTTTGAGGATGCAATTGTAAAAATGTGGTCTTTTGGGCCCGGGGCTTTGCTGGCCAAGGCCAATATAAAATCAGCTTTCAGGCTTTTGCCAATATCCCCTTCAGTATTCAATTCGCTCAGTTTTTATTTTGAGGATTCCTCTTTTTTTTGACAATTGCCTTCCCATGGGGTGTTCGTTGTCCTGCTCATATTTCAAAACTTTTTCTACATTCTTTCACTGGGTGATTTGTTTTCAGACAGGTAGAGATAGTGCGATATAATATTTGGATCATTTTTTATTTGTGGGGCCCCCAGAATCAAATTTTTGTATTGAGTTGTTTGAGACATTTTTCAGCTGTTTGGAATCCCATTGGCGGAAGAGAAGACGTGTATCCCTACCACGTCTTTAGATTTTTCGGGCATTCACATTGATATCTGCCAAATGGAATTCCGTTTGCCGAAGGCAAAATTGTTGAAACTTAATTCTTTACTGGCGCTGTTCTTGAGAAAGAAGAAAGTACTTTTAAAGAAATGCAATCAGACCTATGGGTGGAGGGCATTTTCTGATTCATCAAAATTTAGCCCCCTTACAAAATATCAGGTCGATTATGTCCTGCATAAATGCCTAAAAAGTTTAGGTTTACATAATTTTAAGTTCACTTCCCACTCGTTTAGAATAGGAGCAGCGTCAGAGACGGCCAGGATGGGTTTGCCAGAGTCGGCCATTAAGGATATGGGGAGGTGGAAATCAAACTGTTTCAAACTTTATGTCAGGCCTAATCTTTTGTCTAAATCCCTCAGGTTTGCAGTGCACAGTATGGATTCTGGGACATTCGTTTATTTATTGGGTGCATAAACAAGTGGCTTAGTAGTTACTCTATGAATTTGTCCTTGCATCCGGAATCCTTTAATGTGTATTGGAAAGGGATGAGAGGTCTCCAATGGCATCAACTTTATTTACACTTATCCAGGTTGTATCAGGTTTGGCCCCTCTCCGTCGATTTTGTTGGTTCATTGAGGAGGTAACGATTTGGGAAATATTAGGACATTAGACTTGTTGTTTATGATCAAAAGAGATTTACACCTTTTCACACTTACTTCCCCTGGTACAGTTATCATGTTTTCTGAAATTATCCCTTGTCTTTCTTGGCTGTCCTCTTCTCAGAGGAAAGTTATGGAAAAGATGAGAAAAAGGATAAAGAGAATTATGGAAAACTACCTTTCTATGATTGGTGAATTGTCATACTGACACGTAAATCTGGAAGATGGAATTCAGAGGTTGTATAGGCAGGATGGAATTCACCTTCCAGATGTGGGGCTCGATATCTTCAGTTTGGGACTGCAGTGTGGGATTGAAATGGCCACACTAGTGGAGCAGTGCCGGTCTTGATGCTCAAGCCCGGTTTGTGGGGACGGTGTATTTTCTATGTTAATTTAAGGTTACTGTTGCTTGAGTTCTAAAAACTGAGCAATTACAATTGTTTTTTGTTTCGTTAAAGCTGTTTTATATGGTCAAATAAAAATTATTGTGATGTGTTTTTTATATGTTAAACCAATAAAAGTGACGCAGCCTTTTCTTTGCCAAACTGTAAGGCTTGCCCATATTATTTTATTTTATCTGGTGTTGAGTGATGAGTTTGAGTGGGTGTGGCCTACAATCTTATTACATTTTTAAATAAAGCTTTGCCATTTTCTTTACATACCCTATTTTAGACCCAGTGCTGTCATAGGTTTGTCTCCGTGCTCCCCTATGCTATACAGGCAGATAATGGCTGGAGGGAGGGGCATCACTGTGCAATAAAATCAGCAATTTCTGTACATAAGAGGGACCTGTGCAACTGTACAAGAGTGAAAGTAACCAAACCAACTGCACTACAAATTTGAATGCAGCAATGCCTGCAATTTTATTTGGTGAAGCAGATCTTCATATGCCTATTTATTTAACACAGGCATCTGCTTAAATAAGAGCAGTGTGAGCAGCAGTCTTTTAAAAAACATTTGCAGAGCTTTCAGCAAACTTTGTTTAGGCTTTTAAGTACCATTCAGCTCCAGTTTGTAAATATTGAACACAGATCCTAATGGGAGTGCTGATTGTCATTTTAAACAAGCTGCTAGCAGACTTCAGTACTACCTAAAGCTTGTTCAAAGCCTGCTAGCAGCTTGTTTAAAATGGCAATCAGCACTCCCATTAGGATCCCTGTATAATATTTCCAAACAGGCATTGAAGGGCCCTGTAAAGGCTTAGAAAAAGCTGCTTGAAGCTTGCTTAGAACTTTGCAAACGTTTGCTGAAAGTTTCATAAAAGCTTTCTGTTTACATAATCTTTTACAAGCTGAAGCCTGTGTGAAACTGGCCGCAAATTTTTGTCAAACAGCAGGTCCTTCATCAAGAGCTTGACATCAATAAGTCTATTTGAAAGCAGAATTCCAGCCCAATCTATTTTATCAGGTTTTGTACAGAATGGGGAAGAGTTGTTAAATGTATACTACTGGTTGCTTATCCAATAAGAAACATTGCCCATTACTACAACTGTAGTCAATGAAACAATACATCTGTCAATAAACTCTAATAAAAGTATTTTTAACAGTAAAGTGAGGAAGAGGAAGTGCTTATTTTATATATTTTTTTTGTCATCTATGCCTAAGCTGAGCTGGATCTCTTCCCGAGTTGTCACCAAAACAAGATCAAAATTTCCTCAACAGGGGCCCAAACAGCAACATAAACCTGACAGGGAATATAACTCTTCCCCACTCCAGCTAAATCTAAAAATATGTTTTTTGCTGGAGTTAGGTTTTAAAGCAATTGACCTTTCATGGATCAAGAAAAGGGCATATTCCCGGGAGGATGACTACTGTTTATGTGAAGACTTCCCTTTCCAGTTCACAATAAATAAAAAAAAATTGACATGGAACCTGTTTTCTAAAAATGTTTTTTTCACATACTCTCATGATGACAGATATGTAAAAACAGTGGGGTTGATTTACTAAAACTGGAGCGTGCATAATCTGGTGCAGCCGTGCATGGTAGCCAACCAGCTTCTATCTTCTGCTTGCTTGATTAAAGTTGATGTAAACCCTCACATATTCCCAGTGAATACAGCCTCAGACGATACACAGAGATTACACAGAGATTAAACAAATCTCCCTAGATATGTTTTACTTGTATATCTGCTGTCTTCAGCTTTCCACATTCTTTAGAATGTGCAGCTCGTGTTAGAAAACCTGTTTCCTCATTCAGAAGTGGGTGTGGAGTCTGGCCTTACACTGTGTGAGAGCTCATTGGAGGAAAGGCACACACCCCCACCCCATATAGGCATAGGAACAAAGAAACATGTAGAGCTGTTATCTGAACAGACCAGCTCTTTGCTAATTTCCCTCTAAGCTCCCACCCCGATACAAATTTTTAACTGCTTTTATCTCATGTGTCGGAGAACTTGTCAGAAGTTATCATGCAGATAATAGAGGAATGGAGCAGCAGAAAAACACGGCACTTAGAACTTTGGAGATAAGTAAACACTAGGGAAATATGTGCCTAGGTCAGATTTCATGAATGGGGTTTACAACCACTTTAGGCTTTAACAAAAAAAATCTGGAAGCTGATTGGTTCCTATGTAGAGCTGCACCAGATTTTGCATGCTCCAGTTTTAGTAAATCAACCCCAATATTAAACCTTTCCCACCAACAGTAAGCAGATATGTGGCCTCACAGAAGTAGGTCTTTATCTGTGAGGCCACATATAGGCGAAGCTCTCACAGTGCACTCCCAGCAAAGTGACCAGGTTCTCACCAAGAGCCCCAGGTCTCATACTAATGATCTGCACCAGGGGTCTCCTGGCCACCTTATCACTGTGATAGCCTCTGATTGGATATCACAATGATCAGTCACTGTATAGTCACCCCTGTGTTTTTCTTTCTCTTCTGAATGGAGAGAAAGATACATTGTATCAACAACTAACATGCACATACGTATGTGGTATAACAGATCGTCAGGAGTAGGAGAATTCATTTTGGATTGTTCTTTGGTGGTAGGTTATGGTAGCAGCAAGAAATATACAGCTAAATTTAAAAAAAATATATTTTTTTAATATTTTGGGCCAGTTTTCCTTTGATTAAAAAAAAACAGGTGATATCCATTACCATTGGAGGATGTCACACCACTTCCTCAAACTCAATCCCTCCAAAACCGAGCTAATAATCTTTCCTCCACCACGTGCCCCTTCCCCTGATCTCTCTGTCAATATCGATGGAATTACTATCAGCCCATCCCTGCATGCCAAGGTCCTAGGTGTTGTCCTGGACTCTGAACTCTCCTTCAAGCCCCACATCCAATCGCCGTCCAAATCTTGCCGCCTTAACCTCCGCAACATCTCCAAAATACGCCCCTTTCTAACCAAAGACACAACAAAGCTCCTAGTTCACTCCCTGGTCATCTCGTGCCTCGACTACTGCAATTCCCTTCTCATTAGCTTACCTCTACACAGGCTTTCCCCCCTTCAATCCATCATGAATGCTGCCGCCAGACTCATCCATCTTACCAATCGCTCAGTGTCCGCCGTTTCTCTTTGTCAAGCCCTCCACTGGCTTCCGCTCACCCAACGAATCAAATTCAAAATACTAACAACATCTTACAAAGCCATCCACAGCTTAGCCCCCAACTACATCACTAGCATAGTCTCAAAATACAAACCTAATCGCTCTCTTTGTTCCTCTCAAAACCTCCTGCTCTCTGGCTCCCTTGTCACCTCCTACCATGCTCGCCTCCAGGACTTTACCAGAGCCTCTCCAATCCTATGGAACTCCTTAACCTTATCTGTCCGATTATCTCCTACTCTATTAGCTTTTAGAAAATCTCTGAAAACCCTCCTCTTCAGTGAAGCCTATCCAACCCACACCCAACAACTCTACCTCCATTTTATCCATCTGTCCATCCCCCTCGGTTACTGCCTTTTGTTTCACTTGACCCTCCCTTCTAGATTGTAAGCTCTAACGAGCAGGGCCTTCTGATTCCTCCTGTATTGAATTGTACTGTAACTGTATTGTCTTCCTCCAAACTGTAAAGCGCTGCGCAAACTGTTGGCGCTATATAAATCCTGTATAATAATAATAATAATTTACCGCCATAAAAAGCCTGAGGGTAGGTGGGGAGGCTATATACATCTAACACAGCCCTTATCTAAGGAGAAACAGCCAGGTGTTTTTTTCTGTCACAACACACCAAGACCTCCCAGCACAGGTCCTTTTCCATACTTCCTATTTTGTAGGAGCTACCAAGCATCCTATTGGTTGTTTAGCAACTACGCCAAGATCCTGCCAGCTCCTACTTAACTCTAGCTAAAATGCTACCATGCTAAAGTTACCATCCTGATAATTTTTCTGCTCATTTCTTTCCTCATAAGGGGATTGCACCAAAAGTCATGGTCTCTATTTTTATTTCCTAACTCTGCTCAGCAATGCTCTCAAATTCCTGCTGTGTTCTTCTTATACCACAAGCCCCTGTTTTCTGTCTCACACTATTGCACTTCCCCAGCCTCACTGACCCACAACACTGCACACATCCCTTCCAGTCCTTTTGCATGTCTTGCAGCAAACTCAATCCCCCTTTTTATCTGACACCAACTAACTTCCCCAGTAAGTGCACAATGCTTTCAGTTCCTCAGCCCCACACTGCTCAACCCTTTAGCTCAATTATCCATGCACACCTTTCCCAGTCCCGTATCCCATACCATCACCCTCTGTTATATGCCAAGCCATTACATTACATTCCACCACTGTCACTTCCATTGTTTGTTTTTTCCATTCATTCATCCACCCTGTTTAAAGGTATCTCTCCACCCCCCCCCCCCCTGGAATATCTGTGATGTTTGGCTACAATTCTCCTGTAGCCCCATCAATCCTTAAAGTTACCATATTTTGTGTTTCTGAATCTTCAGTTCTAATATTCTATTCTATGCCACAGAGCCCTAACTCAGCCTCAATTCATGCTTTCTAGGATATTTCATCTTGATTGCATTACACATTGCTGTTCAAGGTGATTTTTTTTATCTTATTTTTATTTTACAACACTCTCTGTATGGCCAAGGGGAGAGGGGGTATATAAATGACACTTTGCTGCATGAGAGTTGCAGCTCTCTAATCCATAGCAGCTAGAAGTAAAGCAATACTTGGAATTCGGATACCCCTCAAGACAGTTAACTATTGTTTACACTCCTTACATAAAAAAACAAAAAAAAACTTGAAATTTTGTTTCTAAATAGGTAATTCTACTGAAACCAATAATGACGGTTTATATTGCAGCCAGTGGCACCAATTCTGGAAGTTACTATTAATCCCACTGACACCAAGCCACTGACATCAACGAATGGGTTTATGTAACCCCTGCCTACTCTTTAGTGTTCTCCTTAGCCCTATTTTGTGAAAATGTTTAACAAAGCTAAGGGGAGAATGTGCCATGCTACAAGTCATACGCCATACGTCCACTTTATTGACTAAGCCTACTTTTGGTCACACCCACAAGTGGTCGGCGGGGGTTAAAGAGTACTGACACTTGTTCTGTTATAAAAAAAAATATATATATATATATATATATATATATATATATATATATAGCCTTGGAAACAAAATGGCTGAAAAAATGAAAACATCCAGTATTGTTAATCTTTTGCTTCTCAAGAACTATACAGAAGGCGCAGTGCCAATCATTTTAGGTATATTTATATTTTTACAGTGCAAGTAAAAAACAACGAAGTACAGAAGTTGCAGTACCAATACTAGCAATCAAAGTTCATAATAATAGAACGTTTACATTATCAGTCAACAAAAAGAGGCAACAGTCTGTATAATAAAGACCCAATATACAGAATTCTACTTCTTCCATATTTGGTATTTTACCTAATGTAACAAAGTCCACAATGTAACTTGCAGTGAAAGTATTATTCCTCTTGTTATATGTACAGTATATAGGCCATTAAAGTGTTACTAAAATCAGGACCCTGCATTCACTATATCTGGTCTCCCACAGTACGCAGAACATGGAAATGCAATAATTTTAGTAAATATAAACTGCTAAATACCTTTTCTTATCAGCAGTATATAGCAGTCTTGTGACTTCTATCAGTGCCTAGTTAAAGCTTGTAGGAGGAGTTTTCATACTGTACTAGCTGTCCTATCAGGATGCAGGACCCCTGACCCTCTGTCTGGACAGTGCTGTTTGGTCCTGTACTAATCACATGCACTCCACAAAGAAACACAAATAAAACTCTCTAGCAATACACACTAAACTGAGCGTGTGCAGCCTGACTCCAGTAACTGTGTCTTATCCGGACATGTTATGGGGACAATGCATGAAGACAAGGATCTGTGCATACAGGATCAAGCAGCCTTTTTACACAATGCAGATGATTAACCCCTTAGCTTCCACAGTGAGTATAACAACCATGCTTTACTGCATCTCCAGACTGATTTTACTCCAGACTGTGGGTTTAGTAACACTTTAAAAAACATTTGGTGAATGTTTTTGACCTATAAATGTGTGGGCATATTTGGGACAATTGTGCTGTGACCCTACATTCACACCTATGCATTTAATGGTGTATTTTGCAGAAATGCACTACAGTCCATTTAACATGGTTTCCTATGGATGGAGTTCACATTTGCGCTGCATTTTCTTTTCGTACATCACGAGACACAGAGCCAAAAACCATAACATATGGGTTATATAGCCACCTACAGGTGAAGGACTCTGGCAACCAATCAGAAAGGATGTCCCCCTATATAACCCCTCCCACACAGGAAGTTCCTCAGTTTTTTTGCCAGTGTCTAAAAGTGATGGTCACGGTGGAGAGTCTCTCCACATATTCTTCAAAGAAGAAGAAAGAAAATTATGCTATATACCCCAATCAAAGATTACTGAATCTAATGGGTTAGCTATCAGATCCATCTAAAAAGATGGTACCTGAGCCTTGAGAAGCAGTTACAAGGTTTTGCCTGTAATGTTGTCCTTTTTAGGCGCTGGACCCTGGGATCCAGACCCTTGGTAATACCAAACCACAAAGGTGCTCCGTGCAGGCTGCTCTACAGGTCCAAGGTTGTGGCCCCTCTAAAATAAGGGGACCCAGTCTCTGAAGGTTGGCAACACAAAGCTCAGTGTGATGGGTGAAGACTGGATTCCTGTTTCAAACAGAATCCTGTGGCAGGACTGGTAAGTCCAATTTAAAATATTAAAAAATGACCTAGGGCCATGTGGGTCTCTGCATGAGACAATGGATGTTAAGCTATGCAAAATACATCTTGTTAAAATCTCTGGCTTTTCCTCAGGGATTAAATGTGCCAATTGTGCTAATATGAGCTTGTGCAGTTGTGAGTGGATTGATGCAAAATTCTGAAAACATTACATTTTTTGCTTATTTGTTTGACACACTGTTATTACCCTGGGGTGATCACCTGAAAAGGTATTAGTTGTAACAAACCAAATTTGGTTCTCTCATCCCATTTCGTTGTTGTTTTCGCCTTGGCGCGAAAGCGCCCACATGTTTATCTCCTCCCTTGATAGCGAATCTTCCCATTTTAAAAAGGGGGGACGTCGCATGGAGAGCATGTTTGAATGCGATTGGCGTGCATGTGGACGCCACATAGCATGCCGCACATGCGCAATACAGCATAAATAGGCGTGATTCATAAGGCACTGTTTCCAACACGCTAGCCTCTGTCAGCGGCTGTAGGAGACACAGAGCAGCAGCAGCTGAGTTGCGTGAGTCACTGTGGGTATATGTTACTGGCACAAACAGGTCCTGTATCTTTGGGATAAACAGTGTTGTGTATGATAAGCTGTATAAGCTTGGCACAAGCCTTGAGTACATTGAAGTTAGTACTTCAAGTTAGTCTTGCTATAAAGCAATGTCTGCCTGAAAGAGGGCTGGGGGGGGCACAGCTGGATGGGGCACTCTGATGCCACCGTCATGCCCTGAAGGTCCTAGCCGTGCTTCCTCTGTGTCTTCTCCCCCTAAAGAGCCAGAGGCGACTAGCCAATCTAAGCCATTCTGGTTGTCAGGCATAGTAGCTACTCCAGGTGCTTCTGCCGCAACCTAAGGAAGATTTGGCATCTGCACTAGCCAGCCTTGAGGGTAAGATTGCTGGCATGATTGCAGCATCACAAGAAGGGAGGAATTGTGATAGATCCCCCTCACCTGAGTCAGTCAGTTCAAGATTGGGCAGAGGATATGGAAGTAGCAGCTGAAGATGACCCTATGGAAGGTCAAGCTGAGGTTTCCACTTCTGGGGAGTCAGGGTCAGAGGAGTCTTTGTCAGCCTCTCAAACCCAGAGACTGTTAGTTCAGTCTCTTACTGAAATGGTCTGGTCTGGATAAAAATGTCCTCCCTTAGAGACGGCTGAAGTCTCTTTTTCCTCTCTAGGCTCATTGCTCCCTACTCATAGTCCTCAGATGTTTCCCATAAATCCGCTCTTGGAGCAAGTAATGTATGACTGGGATCATCCTGATAGGATTTTTTTCCTCCTAAAAGGTTTTCTCTATTGTATCCTATGGAGGAAAAGTTTACTAAGAAATGGAATATACCCACTGTGGATGCTGCCATTTCTTCGGTTAACAAAAGTTTAAACTGCCCTGTGGATAATGCCCAGGTTTTTAAAGATTCAGCAGATAAAAAGTTGGAATCTTTATTGAAAGCCTCGTTTGTGGTTGCAGGATCTGCGATGCAACCAGCAGTAGCGGCCATAGGAGTTTGTCAGTCTTTAACCACTTTAGCCCTGCTCACTATGCCTCTACTGCGGCACAGTGGCTCGTTCCCATCCAGCGACATAGACCTACGTCGCTTGACTCCTCCACTTGTGGGCGGCGCTCGCGCGCCGCCGGAGGCTCGCTCCTGCTGTATTCAGTCACAGCGGGAGTCGGGCCAGGGGAGGAGCAGCGGCGATCGCTGCTGCTCTTCCCCGATCATCGGGGGAATCAAGTTTAGAGATCCGCCCGCTTGTGTAAACAAAGCGGGCGGATCTCCCAAGTGACAGACAGTGACAGATTGCAGGGTTCAACATAGCTGAACATGCGATCTGTCCCTGTGTCACTCAGTCACCTCCCCCCACGCACGTTAGTAAGCACCAGGCATACATTAACCCCTCCCTCTCCAATAAAATTAACCCCTTCCCTGCCAGTGTCATTTTTACAGTAACAGTGCATATGTATAGCACTGATTACTGTAGTAATGTCACTGGTACCCCCAAAAGTGTCGAAAATGTCAGTCAAGGGTCCGATCTGTCCGCCGCAATGTCGCAGTCCCGCAAAAAAAAAAAAATCGCAGATCGCCGCCATTACTCGTTAAAAAAAAAAACACCAAAAATGACAAAAATATTTCCCTTAGTTAGTAAACGCAATAACTTTTGCGCAAACCAATCAAAATACGCTTATTGTGATTTTTTTTACCAAACATAGGTAGCAGAAAACAAATTGGCCAAAAATGTAAAAAAAATTCGATTTTTACATTTTTTTGGGGGGAATTTCATATAAAAAAATGTGAAAAATATTGTTATTTTTTCAAAATGTACGCTCTTTTTTGTTTATAGCGCAAAAAGTAAAAATCGCACAGGTGATCAAATACCACCAAAAGAAAACTCTGTTTGTGGGAAAAAAGGACATAAATTTAGTTTGGGTACGGCGTAGCACGACCGCGCAATTGTCATTTAAATTCGCACAGTGCCGAATCGCAAAAAGTGGCCTGGACGTAAGACAGCAAAATCCTCCGGTGGTAAAGTGGTTAAAAAGGAGAGTCTGTTGAAAATCTGTCAAATGTGCCTCGCACCTCATGTTTCGCAGTACATGCTCTTACGGACTCCATACGCCAAATGTCACGGTTTACCATGAAAAAAGTGGCTGGCTGGTTTCCCTTTCAGGGAGAATGCCTTTTTGGTGATGATCTGGATATGTATATTCAAAAGATCTCAGGGGAAGAGTACGTTGCTACCTGTAAAAAGGAAGAGCCAGCGTCCCCCTTTTAAGGTCCCCAGCACTCATACTACCTGTGCTTCTAATTCCAGACGGCCTCAGCCATCTGGGTCTGGAACCAAGCCTTCAGGGCAGGGGCAGAAAAAGCCCTGAGCCCAGAGATCAGCCAAGTCTTCCTCTATGCCTACTCTGTGAAGGGGCGCCCTTGGGTGGGGGTAAGGCCGTGCCCAGTTTGTGAAGGTTTGGGTGGAAACGATCCAAGACAACTAGGTTATCTCCATCATCTCACTGTTGTACAAACTGGAATTTCGTGTGTTCCCACATCCTCGGTTTGTAAGATCAATTATACCGATAGATCCTCTAAAGAGAAGATCTCTCCTTCTGACGTTGGACCAGCTGAGGGCCCAATGAGTGATAATGGAGGTTCCTGAGAATGAAAGGTACAGGGGTTTTTACTCAAACCTGTTCATAATCCCCAAACCAAACGGGGATGTGAGACCTATTCTGGATCTCAAAGCTCTAAACCAGTTTCTGAACGTTCGTACTTTCCATATTGAGTTAATTTGTTCAGTCATGGCCTCCCTACAGGGACAGGAATTTCTAGCATCCATAGACATCAAGGATGCATATTTTCATGTGCCTATATTCACGACACATCAAAGGTTTTTACGCTTTGCAGTAGAAAACCCGTCATTTTCAGTTTGTGCCCCTGCCCTTTGGGTTGGCCACGGCTCAAAGAGTGTTCACAAAGATCCTAGCTCCAGTATTGGCTGCTCTAAGGTCTCAAGGGATATCAGTAATTGGGATTGGATATCTAGATGATCTATTACTAATAGATTGATCGGCTTCAGCTCTAAGCCGAAATGTTTTCCAAACAGTACAGTTCATAGAACGTCTGGGTTGGATTCTGAACATGGAAAAATCAGCATTACTGACAGTCCAGTGTCTGAAATACCTGGGTTTCTTTGTGGACACAATACAGGTAAAGGTATTCTTGTCATCAAGAAAGGTCTCAGACCTGAAGGAACTGGTTCCATCTTTAAGAATGCGAAAGTATCCTTCGGTACGTCTTTGCATGAAACTATTAGGGAAGATGGTATCCGCATTAAGGGCATTTCCCTATGCTCAATTCCATGCCAGACTCTTACAGAACAACATTCTGTCTACATGGACCGGAAAGGTTCAATCCCTGGACTGGTCCATGTCTTTGGTACCAAGAGTACGTCAGAGTTTGAATTGGTGGTTGGTGACCAGAAATCGGGAGATGGGTAAACCCTTTCTTCCAGTGACCTGGAAGGTGGTGACTACAGATTCCAGTCTCTTCGGCTGGGGAGTGGTTCTGGGGGAGGCCACTGTCCAGGGGAAATGGTCTTGGGTAGAGAAAGGTCTCCCCATCAACATTCTGGAAATCTGAGCATTCAGTCGGGATTTGAAATACTGGACGCCCAGACTTCGGGGTCACCCTGTAAGGGTGCAATCTGACAATGCCACAGCTGTGGCTTATATCAACCATCAAGGAGGCACAAAGAGTCAGTCAGCCCAGAAAGAGGTGGATATCATCCTGCCCTGGGCAGAGATGTTCCTGGGGGAATGGTCCTTACATCCTGAGATTTTTCAATCAATCTGCCTATGCTGGGGGGTCCCAGACGTAGATCTGTTGCCATCCAGGTTCAACAACAAGTTGAAGAGATTTGTGTCCAGGACCAGGAATCCACTCGCAGTCGGAGTGGATGCTTTGGTGACTCGTTGGGAGGAGTAATACCTGATTTATGCTTTCCCTCTGGTGCAGCTGATACTGTGTCTGTTATGCAGCATCCAGCTAGAAGGGAAACCGGTAATCCTGGTAGCCCCGGCATGGCCAGGGAGGGTTTGGTATACACAAACCCAAAGGTTGGCAGTGACAAGGCCTTGGGCCCTTCCACTGCGTGTGGACCTACTCTCTTAAGGTCCGATATTCCACTCTGCTTTACAGTCTCTAAATTTGACAGCTTGGCTATTGAAGCCTTAATCTTGAAGGAGCGGGTTGCATCTGCAGTTTCTACCCTGATAAATGCTAGGAATCCAGTCTCTAGAAGCATTTATTACAGAGTCTGGAAATCCTACATTACCTGGTGTGAAGCCAGGAAAGGGCATCGCTGCAAATAAATCATCAGGAGAATTCCAGCTTTCCTTCAAGCAGGGGTGGATATGAAATTAGCCTTGAGCACTATTAAGGGGAAAATTTCAGCCTTATCGCTTCCCATTCGTTGGTTCAGACCTTCGTCCATGGAATGTTTTACGTTTGCTTCCACCTGTGAAGCCACCATCATGTCCTTGGGATTTAAATTTGGTGCTGGCAGTTTTACAAAAACAGGCTTTTGAACCCCTGACGCAGGTTGCGATAACTTCAGCTAGAAGGATATCGGAACTAGCAGCTCTTTCTTGTAAAGAGCCATTCTTGAATTTTCATCAAGATAGGGTGATTCTACGTCCACGTTTTTTGCCCAAGGTGGTGTCCACCTTTCATTTGAATCAGAACATTATGCTACCTTCCTTTTTTCCAGATCCTCACACTCAGAGGAGGAAAAGTTATTGCATTTTCTTGATGTAATGCATGCACTTAAAATTTACTTGGAGAGATCAGCTCAGATTTGTAAGACTGATCTCTTGTTTGTGCTGCCAGAAGGGCCCAGGAAAGGGTTGGCAGCATCTAAGTCTGCAATTTCTCATTGGATTCGCCAGGTTATTTCCCAGGCGTATGGTTTAGAAGGGAATGTTCCACCTTTTCCTGTAAAGGCACATTCTACCAGAAGAGTAGTTGCCTCTTGGGCACTTCACCATCAAACCTCTATGGCTCAGATTTGCAAGGCCGCGACCTGGTCGTCGGTGCATACATTCACTCATTTCTATCGAGTGGATGTTGGGACCCAGGAGGAATCTGCTTTTGGTCACAGTATTCTTCAGGCAGCGGTGTAGTCCCTTTTGTTGTCTGATGGAGGTATTTTTGTGTCCCCCTCCCCTCAGATGCATTGTTTTGGGACATCCCATATGTTATGATTTATGGCTCTGTGTCCCACGATGTACGAAAAGAAAAATGGATTTTTAATAAATCCATTTCTTGAAGTACATCACGGGACACAGGGGTCCCTTCCCTATTTATGGGGCCTTTATTGCTTGCTACAAAACTGAGGTACTTCCTGTCTGGGATGGGTTTTATAGGAGGACATAATTTCTGATTGGTTGCCAGCGTCCTTCACCTGTAGGTGGCTATATAACCCATATGTTATGATTTATGTCTTTGTGTCCCGTGATGTACTTCAAGAAATATATTTTACAGGCAAGTATGTATTAAAAACCCATTTTTTTTGGAAAGGGTCAGGGTTTTTTTTTCCTGCAGCAGATTGTGTTTTGCAATAGACTTCAATGGAGCTGCACCAAAAACACAAGTTTTTGATGCGTTTTGCTTTTTTATTTTTCTCTCATTAACACACTGTGTATAGCCGGTTGCTAAGTAGCAGGCTGGGAAGCCGACC
Source organism: Pelophylax lessonae (assembly GCF_965119305.1). Classification (NCBI taxonomy): domain Eukaryota; kingdom Metazoa; phylum Chordata; class Amphibia; order Anura; family Ranidae; genus Pelophylax; species Pelophylax lessonae. The sequence continues at coordinate 160,041,769 of NC_138768.1, forward strand.
GATGAGTCCTTAACAAATAATGAGTCATGAGCTGTCAGCAGGGAACCAACTGAACGTAAAAAAAGAATTGCCAGCAAAAGAAAAAAAATCTGAAAAAACAACGTGAGCCTCCCCCCCCCTCCCCAATCTATACCAGATCCAAAGGTCCTGGTATGGATTTGGGGGAACCTCACGTCGTTTTTTTCTCGATTTTATTTTTTTTTGCTGGCAATTCTGATTTTTAATTTTGCCAGCAATTATTTTTGTTACGTTCAGGTATGGTATAGTTCAGGAGGAAGGGAGGTGCTCGCTCAGGTATCTGGTATGGATTTTGAGGGGACAACACACCGTTATTTTTTAAAATTTTGGCGTGGCAGGGGGGAGGGGATGCTGTTTTTTTTTTCAGACAGCTGATGACTCATCAGTTGTTAAGGATGCGGCGGACGGCTTCCCGGACTGCTCCTTAGCAACCAACTATACATAGTGTGTTTAAAGATAAAAAAAAGAACGCAAAATGCATGAAAACTGCTTGCAAAAATGCATAAAAAAACGTGGATTTAAAAACACACCGCAAAACGCACATGAAAACAGCATCAAGCGCAACCGCAAAGATGTGAACCTAGACTGAATGTCAATCATAATTCTTTACAAATATGCCCCCATAGCAACAAAATGTCAATAAAAAATATGTTACTGGTGAACACTACCTGAATAGGACTATGAATTTGAACGACACGTTTTAACATTTATACATTTAAATTCTTTCACCAAGGGGAACAGGTTAACATCTTCCTTGAAGTTCAAAGAACACAGTATAAGTTTATTGCAAGCTAGAAAAGATCCAACTTCATTTTAATTCCTAATTAAAGCTCACTTTGTTTTTTAAGCCAAAGGATGCACTCATCCCATGGGACTTATGAGCTCACTCTTAAGGCATTACTTTATTTTACTCTTATGAGTTTTTAGTTTTAACTGCATTTCACATTTCTATCCACTCAGATTAACCCTGAGAGGTCCATGGGTAAGCATTCTTGTTATCTCCCCAGCGCAGGCAGTAGCAATGTAGTATGAATAGACTGCTGCGGGATAGTGTCTTCTCCCTGTGTCCTCTGATTTCTCAGCTGGTATGGGTGTAAATTGTCTGCAATAATCTAGACAGTTGGCTCAAAGTGCTTGGAAATTGTTCAACACTTCCAAATTAATCCAAAATACATTTTATGCATATTAACTTTAGATATTAACTTTTCATTAACTCATTTTATTCAAAGGAGATTATGTATAAAGCATAGACTGTAGATCTTTGTACAAAAACTCATATCAGAGAATGCACTTATTTTACATCCTGAATTCACTAACTGTAGGGCAGAGGTGGCTCTGTGTGGGTCACATTTCAATGACAAAACATTTCTACCTTCTGCCATTTTGATTATGATGCTAGTGAAAGATTCAAAATTATATTTTTATTTTATCTATGAGCTAAACAAAAAGGAAAAATGTAAAACTAAAACTTAGAAGTGAGCTGTAGTTACTGTAAGGTATTTGTGAGCCATTGCCTTTGGCTGCAGGGTAACAGATCCAAACCACATTGATTACACATTGCCACCTAAGGCACCTTGTGGGAAGATATACAGTACTTTTAGAGTTGTATGAGAGAAGACATGCATAGACTACAAAAAGAAATAAGACTCCCTGCAGCTCTTGTAAAACAAAACCATGTCTTCTTTCCCAGCTGGCTCTTCTTGGCCCGTACAGGCGAGTTAGAGCTCCCCATATGAAGAAGACATGCGCCAACCAATAGTAAATTCTGGCTTTCAGTTTCATGATAATACTGCAAAATAGGTAATGTAATACATCATGTAAATAGGAAAATGTGGGTTCATTCTTGCAATTGCAATAATAGTTCCAACCGCATGCCTTTTCACAGAACAGAAAGGAAAGTTTAGGGATTTGACAGTACGTTTGTTGTGGATTTGTTAAAATTACAGTCATGAATGGGCATTTAGGATATGGGATAGTCTGATAACTTTCCATCATATTCAAATATAAATCAAAGAATGATTTTTTTTTGGTTATTACCAGTGCATTAATGACTATTTTATATTTTTTTTATATACAGTATGTTATGTTATTTTTTTTATACTGTTTTTATAAGTTTGGACATTCTGCATACATACTCCAAGCCTGTCACTTATGAACCCTAAAAAAGTAAAAGCAGACGTAAACTCACCTCCCCTCATTTTACCTAAAAAAGTTAAAACAGAGGTAAACTCACCTCCCCTCATTTACTTGCCAGTGCCGACACCTTCACCTGGTCTTTTTCCAAGCCCAGGATCTTCAGCTGTGTTAAATGGTTGGGTCGGAATAACGTAACTCTCACATATGAATGTGGGAGTAAATTAATTTGGATGCCAAGGTGTGCCGCAAATGTACGCTGAGTTGCTTGCTTGCAACTTTACAAATTTGGATCGGAAATGGTTATAACAGTCAAGAGGATCTTGTCTCGCTGCCCCTGTGAAGACGCAACCACAAATTTTGACTTCTGCCTTCTGTTGCATTCACCTGAATTAAAAACCTTTGGAATATCCAATATTCTGGTGGGAGCTTTCCAAGTTAGGGGTCTTTGTGCAGCCTGGAACACCATTTAAAAAACTAAAAAACATATGTCTTTATTTAAAAAAAAATAAACTTTGCAATCCACACCTAAGCAAACTCTGTTGGCACCAATTATAACAGTGACGGTGGGAGGAAACATTCCAAATCCAAAGCAATATTACAATAATATTTTTTTAAACCAGAATGCACATAAAAACTATAGGTAGTATCTACAAATTCTATAATTTTCTGATGAATTTAATTGCTTTGCTCTTTTTTGGCATTTTGGCAGATATAGATGTGTCTGTATTTGTCACCAACTGTGCCTGCCGCTGCATTACTGTGAGCTTACATGAGCATCTGTGTTCATTTGTGCCAGCTTTAAAAACCTTATTAAATAATTAGGGCTAACATACTTTTTTCAGCATAAACAGACATTTCTGAAGGTATTTGTATCTCCAAATAAACCTATTTATATTTTTATTTAATGTTTCTGAAGACTGAAGAGCTGCTTAAATATAAAGCAGCAAGAGTCCAGAGTCAGGGGGAGCTATACTGTGTCTATGTTTGTCCTCAGCTATGTAATGGTAAGGAGGAAGAGTGTCTTGTATTCGGTTTTGTATTCTTCTACATGTGCAAGACCATGAAATGACCACTTTAATAGAGAGTATTTTTCACAAAAAATATATAAAGGTACATCTGTTCTAATTAAGAAAATGAAGAAACTAAGCGTACCTGTGCAGTATTTCTAGCTGTAGCACAGTGACCTGACCACCTGTTGAACTGGAGATTTGAGAACACTTGCTTATGTTGCAGGAGAACTATTCCTAAACGCAGCTATACTCCTTGCTCTCTTTCGCGTATAGAGAGTTCCGTGTACAATAAAATGGTAGTAGTAGTAGTAGTTGGGATGCTTACTGCATCCTCCACTCACGTTCAAGCCTACTTTGGTAGTTTTATTTTGCCTAGTGATAGAGGAATAAAACATAGATGAATTGAAAGCAGCTTTTTCCTTAATAAAGTAAAATCCACAAATGCATGTCACGGTTCCGTGTACATTCATCCGACACCGGGTTTACCCCCTGTCGGAGCTGCTCGGGTTCCTGCCAATCTGCCCTGAACCTAGGTATTATTAAAGTGATTGTAATCCCACTTTGGTGACATTTACTTATAGGTAAGCCTATATTAAGGCTTACCTATAGGTGCTGTAAATATCTCCTAAACATGCACCGTTTAGGAGATATTTACAGTGCATGCGAGGGAGTGATGTAATCGCGCCTCCAGCCAATCAGATGGCCGGAGGACGCAAACAAGGAAGCAAGGCGGCTGGACATGTCGGCCGCCCTGTCGCTGAGCGGGCGGCACTGCGAGGGCTTTATTTTAAGGTGGGCATTTCACAATGAGCTAGTATGCGATGCATACTAGCTCATTATGCCTTTGTCTTTACAGGTTTTTTTTTTCTCCTTTTTTATTTTGGGTTTACTTCCTCTTTAAGCGTTTGCACCTGTGGGTTAGTGTTCCAGCAACACGTCTCCACCATGTTCCTCTGGCGTTTTCTGTTCCTTTCGTACACTTGTATTCTGTGTGTCTGTTCGGTCTTGACCTTGTTCTCAGTGTTTTCCCTGTTGCGCTTTTGTATTTCTTTTGGCATCTGACCATGTAACCCTTTGTTTGCTGTTGCTGTGGGTGCTCTCCACAGCATTTTTGTTGCCATTTGGCTTTGCCCCTAATTCCTGCTTGCTGTGTCCATCTCTCTCTCTGCACTATTGTCCAGCTTTCCTTGCTCTCCTGTGCTTCATGCTTGTTCCCTGCATCCTCCCCCTAGTGTCTCTTCTTGCTAGCTGCTGTAGTTTTTCCTTTGGTCCTTGTATCCTGTGTGTACCCTGAGTCCATCCTGTGTGATATTTGCTGGCACTGTGCCTGAATGAGTGTGTTAGAGAGCCGCAGCCTAGGGGCTGCCTTGCAGTGCAACATCCACACCTCCAGTAGCTCTGGTGAAGACCAGGTGGCTCCTTAGATCATGTGACAACCCCCCCCCCCCGTTTGTTTGCAGTGACACTGCTCCTGCACCTACCAAGATCCATACCCTGGCACACCCGTTTAGTCATCCCTACTGCTCCGCTAGACATTGGGTTTAAAGTCCAGTGTTCCAGTCCTCAGATTGTGACAGCATGAAGCTCTGCATGCTGACCTGTAACTACGTTACATGCCTACAGTATAAAAAGCAAAACATTCTTTATAAGCTTCTTTTACATTTTTATGTATCCTACTTCTTGGTCTTCTTGGGTAGTAGTGACTTAGCCAGTGTCTTGCAGCTGCCAGCTTTAAGCTGTCACCAGTGCCTTACGTGCTTATTTACAAAAAAGTATTCTTGGTGAACTTTTAATGCATTCTACTTCTTGGTCTTCTTAGACACTGGTGACATAGCCAGTGTCTTCCAGCTGTCCCCTTGGGACACCTCAGGAGTAAACTTCTAGATCTTGTAAGAGTTTGCAAAATCTCTGGGGAAAGATTTGGAAGAATGGTAATCAAGGGAGATGGGATATCTAGTGCGGATATCATCCATGGGCTGGCACAGAGAGCAAGAAAGATAAAGTTAGTCAACGATGAGACTTTTTTTTTATTGGCAGCATTGGACAAGTGCAGTATGGAAATAAGTTAATGAAAGCAGCATGTTACTATGTAATTGAGCGTACTTCCCTATATACATTAAAGGCTTGTCCCCACCATGTCCGTTGAGCTGCATTTTTCTGCACACCCCCACACTACATGTGCCCTCCTCACACCATACAGGTGCACCTAATAAAATTTAAATATTATCAAAAAGTTAATGTATTTCAGTAATTCAAATCAAAAAGTGAAACTCATATATTTTATATTGATGCTTTACACGCAGAGTGATATATTTCAAGCATTTCTTTCTTTTAAAGCGGTTGTAAACCCTATATAAAAAAAAAAAAAAACCTGCAAGACAAAGGCATAATGAGCTAGTATGCATTGCATACTAGCCCATTATGTTTAACTTACCTTAAAACGAAGCCCCGACACGGACCCCCGGACATCGATGCGGGCGCTGCCATGATCCCTCGTCGTCTCTTCCGGGTTCGGCGGCTCCGGCGCGCTGATTGGCCGGAAGAGACGGCTCCAGCGCGCTGATTGGCCGGAGCCGCAATGACGTCACTCCCGCGCATGTTTCCGGCAAGCTCCCGGCAAGTTAATTGAAGGTCCCCCCGGACCTTCAGAGCGCATGCGCCGCTCGCGCGAGCGGCTGCATGCACTGTAAATATCTCCTAAACCGTGCCGGTTTAGGAGATATTATTTGTACCTACAGGTAAGCCTTATTATAGGCTTACCTGTAGGTAAAAGTGTCAAAAAGCGGGATACAACTGCTTTAATTTTAAAGATTATGGCTTACAGCTAGTGACAACCCAAAATTCAGTATCTCAGAAAGTTAGAATATTACATAAGATCAATAAAAAAAAAAGGATTTTTAATACAGAAATTTTGGCTCACAGAAAAGTATGTTCAAAATTAAAAGAAAGAAATGTTTAAAATATATCACTCTGTGTGTAATGCATCTATAGAAAATATATGAGTTTCACTTTTTGAATTGAATTACTGAAATAAATTAACAAATTTTATGAGAAGCACCTGTATATATGTGGTGGTGTGCAGAAAAACGCAGCTCATTGAACAAGCCCTAAATCAAAATTAGCAGTTTTTTTTTTTTTTAAGATGGGGAGGAGGAGTCTGCTTTAACTACCTCAATACTGGGCACTTAAACCCCCTTCCTTCCCAGACCAATTTTCAGCTTTTAGCGCTGTTGCATTTTGAATGACAATTGCGCAGTCATGCAACACTGTACCTAAACCAAATTTGTGTCATTTTTTCCCCACAAATAGAGCTTTCTTTTGGTGGTATTTGATCACCGGCAGGTTTTTTTCTTTTTTGGTGCACAAATAAAAAAAGACCGAAAAGTTTGAAAAAAAAAAAAGTTTTTTTGTTTAGGTTATAAAATTTTGTAAATAGATATGTTTTTTCCTGCACTGATGAGCACTGATGACGCCGCACTGACAGGCACTGATGAGGAGACACTGATGGGGTGGCACTGATGGGGTGGCACTGATATGCAGCACTGATGGGCACTGATAGGTAGCACTGATATGCAGCACTGATGGGCACTGATAGATAGCACTGATATGCAGCATTGGTGGGCACTGATAGGCAGCGCTGATGGGCACTGATAGGCAGCACTGATGGGCACTGATGGGCGGCACTGATCGGCACTGATGGGTGGCACTGATTGGCACTGATGGACACTGATAGGCAGCACTGGGGGGCAATAATGGCCACTGGTGGGCGGCACTGATAGATGGGAATAACGGGCACTGGTGGGCAGCACTGATATATGGCATTGGTGGGCAGCACTGATAGGAGGGCACTACTGCCAGGCTCTCTGAGCCCTGTTTGCCATCCCTGGTGGCCATGGTGGGCATCCCTGGTGGTCATGGGTGGGCATCCCTGGTGGCTCTAGTGGCACCCCCCCCCCCGGGCTGCACTGGTAATCAATCTTCTGATTACCAGCACAGACCCCCCCCTGTGATCAGTGAGTACTTAGAAATACTCACTGATCCCCCCCGGCTGCAGTATCGATCCTCTCCTTCTCCTCACTGACAGGATCTGTCAGGAGGAGAAGAGATCGAAGCCGTTACAAAGGCTGTATTTCCATTGCATGACGGCTGTGATTGGACACAGCCGTCATGTGATCAGGAGGGCCAATCACAGGGCCCTCCTGCCGCATCTTGTTGCTCTGTGTCCGAGGGACACAGGCACATCGAGATTGCGCCGCTGCGCGTGCCCGTGGCGGTGCAATCTCGCTCCTTCTGAAGGACGTTCCGGAACGTCCGATCAGAAGGACGAGACTCCCACCCGGCCGTATATGGAGGTGGTTAAACAGCACAGTCATGAATACACCAGTATCAGTAAGCTGGAAAAGCATTTGTTGTGTATCACAGAAAGCTAGATTAAAGAAAAAAATTTGCTGTTTTTGCTGCATGGTATTGGAAGTCCACAAACCACTTTCATTTGTTGCCTGAAACTCTTTAAATCACATTGGGGTTCTGTTATGCTACCATTTTGATGCACGCAGTTCTTAAAAGAGTTCAGCTTTTAACCACTTGCCGACTGCCTAACGCCGATCTACGTCGGCAGTCAGCCCCTCACAGGCAAAGTGACGTAGGGCTACGTCACTAGCTTGTGAGGGTCTAGGGAGCGAGCGCGCGCCCCCGGAGGCGCGCTCCCGCTCCCGCGTGGTCACGGACCCCCCCCCCGCGCGTGTGACCAGCGGACCCGATGTCCGCCGGTCACTCGGCGATCGGCGGGGGAGAGGGAGAATGTCAGGCAGCTTGTGTAAACAAGCCACCTGTCATTCTCTTCGCTGTAAAGACACTGATTAAACGGATCTAGTATGTAGATCCGTTGATCAGTGTCCTTACAGCTCAAGCCACAGCCAATCACAGTAGAAAGCACGCCCCTAGGGATACACACAGCCCCTCCCTCCCAAATAAAGTTAACCCCTTCACAACCAGTGTATTTTTACAGTAACAGTGCATATGTATAGCACTGATTACTGTAGAAATGTCACTGGTAACCCTAAAAGTGTCACAAATGTCAGTCAAGGGTCCGATCTGTCCGCCCCAATGTCGCAGTACCGCAAAAAAAATCGCAGATCGCCGCCATTACGCGTTAAAAAAAAAACAACAAAAATGACAAAAATCTTTCCCTTTGTTAGTAAACGCGATAACTTTTGCACAAACCAATCAAAATACGCTTTTTGCAATTTTTTTACCAAACATATGTAGCATAAAACAAATTGGCCGAAAATTTTAAAAAATTTTGATTTTTACTTTTTTTTTGGGGGGAATTTCATATAAAAAAATGTGAAAAATATTGTTATTTTTGCAAAATTGACGCTCTTTTTTTGTTTATAGCGCGTGATCAAAAAATCGCACAGGTGATCAAATACCACCAAAAGAAAGCTCTGTTTGTGGGAAAAAAAGGACGTCAAATTCGTTTAGGTACAGCGTCGCACGACCGCGCAATTGTCCGTTAAAGTCACTCAGTGCCGAATCGCAAAATACCCCCTGGTCAGGAAGGGGGTAAAATCTTCCGGGGCTTAAGTGGTTAAGTGAACGTGCAAAGTTACAAGTTTACTTTACAGGTGGAACTCTAACTAGTCAGTATTTCCAACTGTTCTCTGATCCAGTGCCACACCACCTGAAAGCCCTATGTAAGCCTAAATTATGTAAACAAGTCAAAACTGCATATTGGCAAGGCAGGTAGGGTATCAGGTATTTTCCTCAGAAATGCAGCTTGGAATGGCTGTGGAAGCACAGCAAAGGCAAATGCAGACTTCAGTTTTGTCTAGTATAAAAATATCATGGAAACATTGTAATAACTACTAATAAGAAAATGTATTATTCAGAAACATAACTGCAAATATGGAAGAAGGGTCATCCATGGTGTTACTATGAAGAATTATATATGGCTAATGGCCAAGGATATTGTGCACACTGCACAGATATGTTCGTGTATGGAAAACCACCATTAAGCGGAGCTGGGGGCTCTGCTGTTTAGCTTAGTTAACTATACATGTCAATCGATAGTTACTGGTGGGGTTTGCAGTCTAGTCTTTCCATAGGTGGACAGTTACAAACATCTTTTATAAGGATGGCTTGGTACTCTCTGTGATGCTATTTAAGTGCTGCTTTACTCATTTGTAGACAATTTCTTGTCTCCTTAATCTAAATGTTTCAAGGTGTCTCTGTAGCTGGCACAGAAATGATCTGACATACAACATCTGCAACCCCTCTATATGCTCTTTAAATCTTGCATCCACTGACCATGTTGATTGAGGCTCTCAATTTGCTGTGATATATCTCTATTGTCAAGATAAAAGGTCCTCAGGAAGCAGACTTTGCGAAACGCGTCGACCTCTTGCCAGAGATATTTTGTATACTCTATACACACAATATGAGAGCATTGTTTATGTATTGATTTTAACATTGCCTTTTCTATATTGTTTTGTTATCTAAATGTTGTCAATTTTAATATACACAGCGTCTTACTCTGATACTAGTAAAATCCGTATCCCTGTTCCCCATTTTTTTTCCTATTGCTTCTTGAAGAATTATAGACCTCATATGGCACCAACCCATACCCAAATACTTTTTTCAAACAAATTTACTGACCAAATGTAACAATGGATGCCAGGCAAAGCATGTTAGCAGTCATTTACAAGCAAATGATATTGTTCAAAAAGTCTGATTTACTAAACTTTAAAGTACAAAAGTTTGCATGTGTTAAAATTCACTCAACTTCACACCTTTGGATGCTGAGATGCCAGAGAGTGCAGGAAGTCAAACAACAACAGGCAGAAGAATAATTGTTGGCCTTTGACTGACCAGCTAAACAAGTTGTCCTAAGCCATGGTAAGGAAGGAGTATGCATTACATACCAAATAAGGACCAATAAAATAAAATATATTCTAGAACATCAATGAAGGAAACATTTTTTTTTTTTATAAATTTACAATTAAAAAGGTTTTGATTAAAGTGATTGTAAACCTTTGAAATGCAACATGAACAAAGCATATCCTGTACTTGCTTCAATCTATAGCACTTAGTATAGTTCCTTTTTGCTCTCCTTCCTCTGCTATCTGCAAAAGTCACTTCTGAAAATATTTCCAACAGAAAGCCATCCTGGGAGATGGCCCCTCCCCCTTCAGCACACAGCAAGTGATTGGCAGCCTAAGGTATATACCTTTCCCTATGAGACTGTGTAGAGGGTGTGTGCGTGTGTGTCTTTCCCTTCACCCAGGTCTCAGATTACACTCAGCTCTGTGCTCTCCTCTGGAAGCTCAGAAATACAATGTGATCTGTGTACTATGGAAGCCCCTGGAGGAGAAAGGTTTGCAGATAAACAGGTGCAGCTTATGTAGAAAGATTTGCTTTATTAATGTGCATCACCGGAGGCTAGTCACTTCAGTGTTTTTATGCAGGGGTTTATTATACAATACATGGCATATGTATATGTTGCATAGTCCACCTTGTTCAACTTGGATGACATAACATATAATACCTCCCACAAAAAATATTTAGTGAAATTATACTTACATATTAGAGAATTTTTACTACTAAATTAAATAATATAATAATGCATTTATGTGAGGAAATGGGAAAACATTGAAATTATCCAGACTAAGCTAATTCTAAACTTTCATAAAAGGCTCCCACTTCCTTCCCTTAAGCTGAATATCACCTTCTTTCAGCAGGAGAAACTGACCTCAGATTTGCACTTAAAAAGCCACCTTTAGGCCCCTTTCTCACATGCTGTCCATTTGTCCATTTTTCATCCATCCATTGACGAATGAAAAACTGACATCAATGCAGCCCTATGGAAAACCAGATGTAAATGGTTGGTCATTCATTTACATCAGTTTACATCCGCATCTGTCATCATCTGTTTTTATTTTAACTGATCAAAGTTTTATTTTCCTTCTGTTAAAAAAAACGGATGTAAACTGAAGAATGATCAGTTTTCATCAGTTTTTGCATTGGTAGTGGATGTAAAAAAACTGATGAAAACTGATGATCCTGGATGAAAAACAGATGAAAAATGGATAAAAAAACGGATGAAAAACTGATGATCACTCATGAAAAGTGGATGAAAAACTGATAAATACTTCATCCATTTTGACGAGACTGAACTGATGAAATGAATGGTCCGCATGTGTGAAAAAAGGGTTGAGTCAGTTTTAAAATAAGCATGGCATATGTGCAGTCATCGTATACTAGTTTACAAGTGCATCATTTTGCTCATTCAGTTTCCTCACACAAAAATATGCTTAGGATGTAACCTCATCAGAGTTCTACACTATTAGTGAATCAGAATAATTTAGGGGAAAAAAGTTTGCATGTGAAAACAGGATAAAATATGACATGCAAACGAATTTCACTATTTAGTAAATCTAGCCTATAAAGGAAATCAGTGGCCCCTTCACACACATTTACATTTTCTACAGCTTCCACTAGTAATTAATAGGTAGTTGTTACTGGGAGGGATACATTTTCAAAAAGTAACTGAAATTTTCATCCAATTCATGGCCAGCTTGTGACCATTTAGAAAACAGCTCAAAACCAACGCTGCTTGCAGACAGCCTATGTGGCCAAGTGCATTCAAGGCAGACCCCTGGCGATTCCATCCAACCATGACATTTACACCACTAAAGGTCATCCAGCTTTTGAGACAGGGAAAAAGATAACTCAGAAAATAACCAAACCTCTATTACAATTTACAAGAGAAATATTACCAAAGCTTTTTTGGTCATACTTCTCTTGTGTGTCGCATAAGTGTACTTACTTTTGCTCTCCTGTGAGCCAAAGTCAGCTGACAGCGGGCTATTGCCTGCTGTCAGCTGATATGGCAGAGCTGCTCCAGGCTCTGAACAGAACCTGACAATATTGTCAGGATCTGCCCAGCTGCCTGATTGATAGCTGGCTCCAGCTGCACTTGTCCCCGATTTAGCTCAGCTCTGCAGTGAGCGCTGGAGGAGCAAACTGAAAACTGCACAATCAGCGGTCATGTGATCATTCCATTCTTAGACTTAAGCTAATATGGAACAGCTGCAGAATCACACCAATTGTGTAGCACAGAGATGAGTATAGATGTTTATTTATTTTTAAACCACATACATCGCCTTTAACTACCTCTGCAATAAGCCAGACACAAAATTGTCATGTCATTGTGACATTTCAAAGGAATGAAGGTAAAAGTTTTTTTGTTTATTAAGTTTTTCTAAAGCTAAAATTTTGGGATATAACTTTCTGAGTTTGGTGTGTAGCAAAGGGTCTCTCTTGGCCCTTGAGGGTATATGAGGATTGTAGCTGTGATTCTTTGATTAGCTTAAGATGCTTACAGCTGGTTACAAAGAATAAAATGAGAGAAACTATGAAAATGAATACAGCTAAGTAATAATAGAGAGAAATCAGGTGCTGAGGAAGCTGCCTCTCCATATGTCATTCTGACAGCCCACTCATAACAATGAGAGCTCCTCTAGTTATGCCAGAGGGTATATTTAACACTCACGGGGTTAAGGCAACTAGAAGCAGAGCTGGCTCCTGAAGGATGCTGAACACATCATCTAAAACTGGGAACCATATGAATAAAATATGACATTAAAACTAACTTCTCTCGCTATCATTTCTAAACTAACCCCGGCATTTTTTTCCATCTAACCCCTTGCTTTATTTTAATGGCCTAAATTGTATGATGAAGGCTGCAGTTCAGAGCAGAATAATATTTGAAGGTTACATGTGTGCTTGAATGCCAAAAACTCAAAGATGTTCTTTCTTTCATAATCCACTATAATATGGTTACAAGTGCATTGAAATTCATCTTGTTAGAATGGTAGTAATATATCCCACCAGGACTTCTGTTCCTAGTAGCAATTTAAAATAATTATTGTGAGACTTGATGCTAGACATCAGGTTTGTAACAGAATTACAATGAGGGAAGTGTATTAGAGACAAAACATTGCTGGAAGAAAACTTCATAATGGTGCAATTTGAAACCAAGCCTCAATTTTACAGTAATAGATTCTCTTTATGGCGGCACAAAGGAGTAAATGCACTTAGCAAATTTAAATCTATTACTTGCCACACTTTGCGGATTGTGGTGCAAAAAAAAAAAAGAGAGAGAGAGAAAGGGAAGAATGAAGAGGCATTACCTCTAAGCATGTTCCTTATATAAGCAGGTCCTTCTGTAAAGAACAGCTCATTATAGTCAAGGAATACAGTGCCCATTACTGCAGGAAATGCTACAGGTGAAACAAGGACGTATGCAAAGATTATATACGCTAATCAGAAGCCTGTGAAGCCAAGGCACAGCCACACATTCTATGCCGACAAGGTAAAATGCCAACAACAACATTTCTTTTTCCTCTTTAATGACTTAATATACATTTCAAGTCGATTTCTAAATTTCAAAATATTTAGAAATCATAATGTATTAATATCCATTTATGATTGTGTATGAATTGACAAGTGCACAAGTGCTTATTAGAATAAAGCACCACCACCACACAAATAATTCTATTTTAGTTTTGGGTAGACAATAGTGGGATATATTCAGCACCTTTAAATGTGCACCAATGGAAAAAATGATCCCGCAGTAGTTTATCTTTGCCACTCACACAAGGCCAAGATGAATTTGTCCCCCCTAGTTCAGCTACCTAATTATTTGTTTATTCTATACTATGGAGAATCCATCAGAAAATAATAAAGCCATCATTTAGTCTATTGTATTTGCAGTGGCAGATCATTGGAACTGGGAGTTTATTGGAGATATCACACCACTGAAGTGCTCAAGAGATAAAAAAAAAAAAAAAGACTTCATAGGATTTAAATTTCCAGAAATTATTCAAAACTAAAATATAGGAATTATGAGAAAAGATATTTTACTATATACAACCATATTTCTAGCCAGAAACCCCATAAAAGAACACTACCAACTGGCACTTGAAAGTCACTTTGGCAAAATATGTAGGAGGACAATAGGCTACACATCAACAATCAATTTTTGGTTACATTTTACTTTAAGACTACTATGTTACTGGTCTAAGTGCTTGCAATGCAATTTCGATTTTTTTTTTTATTTTAAACTTTAGGCAAAGTGCAACTGGCTTTTCTACATCTCAGGCTTGGACCAGTTTTTACTAGACCCCATGTAAATTTCAAGGTTGAAGAGGAGTCAGACGGATTGTGACTGTACTTTATATTATTTGGAAGAAAAGCACATATTTTATTTAATTCTGAGAAAAAACAGTAGCAGCGAATTTATACCTTTGTTTTTTGTTTTGCTTTAGTTTTACAGGTGTGCTAATATCTTAATTTTCTAAATCGTAGATCTGATAGTAAATTCTAAGCCAGAAAGGCTTTTTGGTCTTTCTGATGTAGAACCCACCAACATCTCATCATATAAATTACTCCTATGTTTTGCAATGCACATAATGCCTGAAGCAATGCCCAGATCCATCAAGTAGTCTGTTCTGTCCTTGTATCAGTATGTATTTACAGTAGGCAAAAGCTTCACATCTAAACATGCCTAGGTTTTAACACAGATCACTTCTCTGACTTCCTTAATGGTGGGATTGTATAAATTGGTCTTTTAAGGATGTGACTCTTTAAATACTATTTCTGAAATATCTTCTAAGAAGCTGTGTGTGTATCTTGCTATGAATTTTACTACCCTAGATTTCTTCACTTGATTGCATCTGAATAATCAACTATATGTTTTTTTTACTAGTGTATGGTAATGCAGTACATATGTCTTTTAGTTATATGTCAATTATTTGCATTTTTTTCAGAGAGGACCCCACTCAATACCTTTGCAGCTCTGCTCCCACACATTACTAGTGGGGTTATCCCCTTATGGGTGGCCCTGACAGAGAAATGTAATGTTGGTTTTGAATAAAACATTTTTCCATATGGTTGGATCTTGTAAGGGCCATACATTGATATAGATGGTAATAAGATATTCTGTGATATCAGCTTTTGTTTATGCTTGTAATACTTATAGACATACACCTCGTGTAACACCTGAAGTGGATACAAGTCTACGAAATGCACAGAAATTTCCAACTCCTATTGGCAACCATATATCCACAAGAATGAGGGCACATGAGTATCTGGAATATGTTATATTTGTTAGTAATACAGTAATATAAACCCCTTTAGTTTGTCTTCACCCCCACCACCACCACTAGTCACTAAAGCAATGTATAATCTTTTAAGGATATTGCAATTTTAGGTAAAAAAATATGATAGCTAATAGGAAAAAAAATGTTGTGGTTTTATTACTCATATGGAGAGTTGGTACCAGTAAAGTCCAGAGGGGTTTCCTCAAATGTATTCCTGTGTCTATGTTTTTTATAAAAGTTTGGGATATAGGCACCTATGAATTATGTTGATAAATGGCCCACACACTATTGATGTAATAAAATACAAAATGCCATAGAACAAGTACCATTAACGTTTTCTTCTAATTTTCAGCAACACTCAATGTGACAAACGGAACAATTTAGGGCCATGGATAGTAGATTAACTGGAAAGTAATTGTCATTTTTGACTGCACTATGATCTCTAAAAATATTAACAATATCTCTGTGGATTACTGAACCTGTGGATTGGATCAGCTCCAAAAACCTATTCAGATTGCCACACAGGATCTCTCTTGCATGCCCTCTAGCATCCTTTCCAATAACGTTATGGACACTTGGTAGCATCATCGCCAAAAAGCAGAATAAGGACTAGATAAGTTGTGACTTTGTGCTATCCATCTCATTCACATATGCCAATCCCCAAAACCAATAGCTGGGGAAAAAGAAACAAACTCTATAGTCCACAGCAGCCACTGCCACCAGCACCCCTTCTACCACTTCAAACTGCTCTGTTACCTAGCCTCTATGTAGCTTGTGCTACACTACAATAAGTCCACTGCTTTAAAAAAATATTTAAAAAGTTATTATATAAATAGATCTATTTTACGCAACACACAATATATTTTCGGAGTCTATCAACCATCCATGTTGTTGTGATGCACACTATCTGCTATTTGTGATACTGTCTTCTCCAACCACAAGAAATAAACATTCTGTTCATTCAAATGTTTCCCTAATGTTGGGGCCCATGACAATTTTGTTTTCAGCTAATCAAAGTTTGGCTACAGTGACAAAACAGAGAAAACAGTTAGAACTCTACATTTCAAAATAAATATCTCTGTATCTGACATGATTATTTTTCTCCTCTCTTGCATGTGTCCAAGCATAAAACTTGGCTTTTTACCCCCCAGCAATGAAATGTGTAGACAGCCTCTCTGCACATGCAGAAAATATGAAAAAAAATCTGAAAATATTTTTTTCTGTTACATTATCATCATATTCATTCTTTACCCTTTTACCTTACAGAACGGTGAAAATTGTGCTAAACTGAAAAAGTGTAATCCTTTCTTTGCAAATTTTGAATGAGAAGGTCTGGGTATGACATCTGGTTTTATTGTTACCTTTTTTGCTTAAAACAAAGTATAGATTCCAATTTCCTCACATACTCTCCTAATCAAACATATTAACTGTGATGTTCACTTCAAATATACACATCAGAGTGTGCAAAATGAACAGATACAATGGCCAAGCTTGTATTTAATTTTAATTAAATTTCATTCTGCAGCTCAATTAATCCACATCTCCAAATGTCAGTAGGACTTAAGCAAATGGAGTGACATCTGCTGTACTGTACACCAACTCTGGAAACTGACTATATGACGAAAGTTTACAAGTGCCTCTGTAAATATTAGCTGTCCTGATAAAGTAAAAAAATCTACAGAAATTCAAATATAGGAATGTGTTTATTACAGTGAACACACACACATTTCATGTTATTTAATTTCTAGCGTATATTTAAATTTGGAAAATGTTGATATCTTCCAGCATAAGGTACAAAAAAAAAAAGAAAATTGTGAAAAATAAATGGTATCTGACAATGACTAGAGATACATTAGTTACTGATCCCCAAAATCGAATACAGTACATTTGGGTTTGGGATAGGTGGTGCCAAAAACAAAACCTAAATTTCACACTTTACCCTAGCAATCAAGCATAAATCCTGGTCTTTCAAAATAACCCTTTACATTTAAACTAGCAATAACACATAACCCTATCACTCCTCATAACCTTAGCCCTAACTTAACCTTAAGCCCTTGTTCACACTGGAGTGACTTGTCATGTGATTTGACAGGTTAAATCGCATGACAAGTTGCACCCTATTGTCAGCAATGGCACTGTTCAAATCGGTGCGACACCGACTTTGCAGTGCCGCATCAATTTGAAAAAGTAGTTCCTGTACTACTTTTGGCAATTTCAGGTGCAACTTGGATAGACATCTGTGCATGAAGCTGCACAGATGTCTTCCAAGTGGCACCTGAAGTTACATCGACATGCAGCTTTGAAATCGGGCAATTTCAGATGAAGTCGCACAATTTCAAAGCCGCATTCAATGTGAACTAGAACTTAAACATATATTTCTAATAAAAATGGGGATATTGCTGCGCTAAAATGTAAAGATAAAAACATACATGAATAAAAAGTCAACAGACCAAATGAAAGCAGCCAGCACCTGATCTAGAATCAGAAATACCAGATCTAAATAGCAATATAGAATGGGATTGGTGCAGCGCTAACACAATTGAATCCACAGTCCATACAAATGTTCAAATGGATCAAATACAAAAGTGCAGTAAACAAAAGTTCATCAGCGAGTGCTCCAATAAAGAAGGGAAACTGTCCACCACTTCAAACTTGGAAAAAGCCCCGAGTGCAGGAACCGCCACCAAGATAATAAATGGCCTCTTACCAAATTGCAATGACCCCCATTACAAGGATCAAAGACAGCCTGTGATCAAATCAGTGCCCAGATCGACATGTATCGATTCCCAGTGTTCCCTCAGCAGCTCCGACCGGAACAAGTGAACATAAGGAAAAGAGGGACAACTCCAATAGTGAAGTACGTTCACAGGTTTATTCAGTAAAAGCAGAGTGGCAACTCACGTTTGCATGAAGAAATCACAGCATGTCTCGGAGCTATACTCTCAGAACCTTTGTTTCCAACCAATAAAATGGCCGCCGTGTCTCCTTGCTGGCCTCAGCACGACGAACCGCAGGCTCCTCCTCCGACCGGTTTCATCAACACGTGACTTCGTCAGGGGGTGTGGCCTATGGCAGGACGTCTTTCCTTATATGCTGGGTGAGACAGGGCGGAACTCGCTGCGTCCAATCCGGAGCCAGCAGGAAGTGGTCATCCCAAACCATCAACAGGAAGGAGACCAACGACCCGGAACAGGATGTGTGACCTTTGAATGTCAACATCCGGAGCTAAACCCGGAATTGGAGACCGCAAACAGCGATAAACCGATCAAATATTAACATGATTGCACAAGAGATATATGTGCCTTATATTTCAAAGGACTTCTAGTGCATATTTGATCTTAAGAAAGAAACCTTATTTAAAAGAGCTTCAAAACGGGGGAAACCTATAGGTAACCAGGGGAACAGTGCTCTACTCTAGCCGTGCTAGACTTTGCAGGGAAACACCGCCATCTAGCGGCCAGAAACAAAAATTTCTAATGCCTTACTCTAAGTCAAATTCTGACTTGACCCTTGCCACCAATTAGACATGATAGCTTGAAAAAACCTAAATGATTGCTCAATGTTTTAGCCCAATACTAATCCTTTCAGGCCAATATTATCCTACCGGTTCATGCAACCCCTCTGCCAGTTTGTACAGGCACTAACGATGAATGCACTAGATGTCAAATGACCAATGGCCAAGTTTGTGAAACTGTAAATTTCTTATACTGATCTCAGATCTATCTATTTGTGTGGCCTGGTTTATCTTCACCTTAAAAAGAGCTGATTTCTGGTGATCAGGAGATACAGATTGAACTATGGATGTATAGAATGATTGTATGCTTAAAGTATATCTAAAGCCCAATTT
Source organism: Pelophylax lessonae (assembly GCF_965119305.1). Lineage (NCBI taxonomy): Eukaryota > Metazoa > Chordata > Amphibia > Anura > Ranidae > Pelophylax > Pelophylax lessonae. Next base: position 160,060,944 of record NC_138768.1, read on the forward strand.
TTTTTTCCATTTTGGATAGGGCAGGGGATGGTTCAAACCCATCAAATTCCTTTGGCCAGCTGTATCCCATTCAATAAATGTCCCTTTACTTTCTGTTTTGTTTACACAACAGGATGTAAGGTAAATTTCCTCAAGGACAGTTGTGACCAGAATGAATGTCTCAATTACAAGATTTCATAAATGATCCCATTCTGGTGGCAACTCAAGATTTTACATTTTTTCCCCATTTTTAGTCCCAGTAACATTAGTCTAGTGATGATATAAGGAGCAATAAAAACCTAAAATATAAAAAAAGCAGTTCTAATACTTCCACATTCCAATTATTCAATGTGTTTTTATTATGGTAAGATATATATATATATATATATATATATATATATATATATATATATATGTGTGTCTGTGTGTGTGTCTGACTGCACAAATAAACATGAATCATTATAGTTCAGTGATAGATAAGCTCCGCTCGCACATTACATCACAGCACATATACACTGTGTTTTGGCTTACCACCATTATAGGAAGGTAAACTATACCCATCTGATAAAAGCATTGGGTGTCGCATAGACAAAAGGTGATGTATTATGTTACAGAAGTCAGTGGAAGTCTGTAGAGATGCGAAGGCCCCCTAACTGCATCATAAATGTAATTTCAGAAACTTAGGTATCTAGGAAGAAAGGAGAGGGGAGAGTGAAATAGAGAAGTATGTAGGAAGAAATAAAGAAGAGTGAGTATAGCATTATGTGGGAAGGGTGAGGTTACAGGGAGGGAAAGATAGCCTTGGGTCAATCCAAAGAGTGCTCATAAAGAACATCTTTTCCTACCAGGTAAAAGTATATCTATGTATACAGTGCCTTGCGAAAGTATTCGGCCCCCTTGAACTTTGCGACCTTTTGCCACATTTCAGGCTTCAAACATAAAGATATAAAACTGTAATTTTTTGTGAAGAATCAACAACAAGTGGGACACAATCATGAAGTGGAACGAAATTTATTGGATATTTCAAACTTTGTTAACAAATAAAAAACTGAAAAATTGGGCGCGCAAAATTATTCAGCCCCTTTACTTTCAGTGCAGCAAACTCTCTCCAGAAGTTCAGTGAGGATCTCTGAATGATCCAATGTTGACCTAAATGACTAATGATGATAAATAGAATCCACCTGTGTGTAATCAAGTCTCTGTATAAATGCACCTGCACTGTGATATTCTCAGAGGTCTGTTTAAAGCGCAGAGAGCATCATGAAGAACAAGGAACACACCAGGCAGGTCCGAGATACTGTTGTGGAGAAGTTTAAAGCCGGATTTGGATACAAAAATATTTCCCAAGCTTTAAACATCCCAAGGAGCACTGTGCAAGCGATAATATTGAAATGGAAGGAGTATCAGACCACTGCAAATCTACGAAGACCTGGCCGTCCCTCTAAACTTTCAGCTCATACAAGGAGAAGACTGATCAGAGATGCAGCTAAGAGGCCCATGATCACTCTGGATGAACTGCAGAGATCTACAGCTGAGGTGGGAGACTCTGTCCATAGGACAACAATCAGTCGTATACTGCACAAATCTGGCCTTTATGGAAGAGTGGCAAGAAGAAAGCCATTTCTTAAAGATATCCATAAAAAGTGTCATTTAAAGTTTGCCACAAGCCACCTGGGAGACACACCAAACATGTGGAAGAAGGTGCTCTGGTCAGATGAAACCAAAATTGAACTTTTTGGCAACAATGCAAAACGTTATGTTTGGCGTAAAAGCAACACAGCTCATCACCCTGAACACACAATCCCCACTGTCAAACATGGTGGTGGCAGCATCATAGTTTGGGCCTGCTTTTCTTCAGCAGGGACAGGAAAGATGGTTAAAATTGATGGGAAGATAGATGGAGCCAAATACAGGACCATTCTGGAAGAAAACCTGATGGAGTCTGCAAAAGACCTGAGACTGGGACAGAGATTTGTCTTCCAACAAGACAATGATCCAAAACATAAAGCAAAATCTACAATGGAATGGTTCACAAATAAACATATCCAGGTGTTAGAATGGCCAAGTCAAAGTCCAGACATGAATCCAATCGAGAATCTGTGGAAAGAACTTATAACTGCTGTTCACAAACGCTCTCCATCCAACCTCACTGAGCTCGAGCTGTTTTGCAAGGAGGAATGGGCAAAAATTTCAGTCTCTCGATGTGCAAAACTGATAGAGACATACCCAAAGCGACTTACAGCTGTAATCGCAGCAAAAGGTGGCGCTACAAAGTATTAACTTAAGGGGCTGAATAATTTTGCACGGCCAATTTTTCAGTTTTTTATTTGTTAACAAAGTTTGAAATATCCAATAAATTTCGTTCCACTTCATGATTGTGTCCCACTTGTTGTTGATTCTTCACAAAACATTACAGTTTTATATCTTTATGTTTGAAGCCTGAAATGTGGCAAAAGGTCGAAAGTTCAAGGGGGCTGAATACTTTCGTAAGGCAGTGTATTACTCATGCTAGGGCCTTAAAATCATTAGTGTCCATATAGAGAATAAAAGGGGTTAATTTGGCCAAAACGTCCACATTCTATTTCAAGCTATAAAGAAAGTGTTGTCTTATGATATACTTTAATTACAATAAACTTGTACCCTGTTTTTCCTTGTCCAGAATTTCTCCATACACGAGGGATCATTTTCGCACTAAAATCCTAACTCCAGTTGAAGTTATGGCTAGAATTTAGCATTCTTAGTTAACTTTGTATAATAATTTACCTTTATGAACATTAGATCTTTAAGCTCTTGATAGTTATTTTGCACATATTCCCAAAATATTGTGATTAAAAAACTTTAGTTTAATGATTACTATCATTGCAGGGATGAAATATGGTAAAATGAGTGATAGGAAGTCTCCGGTTTGCTGGAAAACAGTTAGTGCTTTCTCAGACTGAAACACATATTGTACAAAGTTACGGACTGAATTCCGTGTTCTAGCATCCTCGTCCCTCTTATTGCTATTAAAGGGCCAAATGCTGAATAATTTTTTTATCAGAATTAAGGCTTTTTTTTTTTAATTCTACAACAGCAATGCATTGTAGGCTCATAAGGCCAAAGACCAATAGTAATAACAGCAGCTCAGTGGTCCCCAAAGAGATCCTGAATAACATGGAGGTAACCTCCTCAACACCTGAAAAGACTCCCATTCCAACTGCCTGTCAGCGACCTGAACCCAATGCCTTTCAACAAGGATTTTTATTTAATTAACAAGAAAGGTTGAACAAAAAGGTAAGAAAAGAGAAAAAGAAAAAAAGGGGGGAGGAATGGAGAGGGAGTGCGCCAGGATGGGAGGGAATCCAGGCCAGTATACGGTAATTGGATCGATATATATAGGCCAAGCCATAATGCTCTAGGAAGAACCCTATTGGTTAATCAGCTTCTGATAAATGATAGAATAGAAGAAGATTGACCATGGGCACAACATACTACTAAAAAAGAGTATCAAATCTCAAATCAAATCTTATTTCTCTTTTTCTAGCAACCCACTGTTACTGCACCCCTAAAAAGAAGCTGACAAAGGCGAAACGCGTCAGTTGGAGTCTCACCTCCCCTATGTGATTTATTTATGTATATGAATTATGAGTTTATTGTGAATAGTCTTTTCAATTACACTGTTTATTTACATGGGGAGAGGTCTCTGTCTTTAGGAGAGCTTTTGGGTTATAAAGATGTGTAATGCCATACATTGTTTTTAAGGGGATTTTCAAACCCCTAACTTCACAGCTTTTAAAAATGTTGTACAATAAAGATTTTTTTATTGATGATTGTGTACTGTAAATTATACTGGAAGGAGGTTCAACACCTTTAAAGTCCCACTAGTTTTCTATTTTTTACACGTCTTTTTTCGGGATGTGGTGTTGACTTGGTCAACCAGGACTTCAGTGTTTCTTTAACATACTGTACTGTAAGTACTGTAACAATGTACTGAGAGTGAGGATTTGTACCGCAGAACAGGAAAATATTGAGATGCAATAACTCATATGGTGAGTCCCCAGGTCCATGGACGTGAACATTAAAACCAATTGGTGCACTTGGTCCCAGAAAGGTCAGATTTTTGGATAATGCCAGAAGATATGCAAATAAGAGCATACTTACCAGGCCACATCTTCAGAAAAGTTTGGATGTGTGCGAGAAGATCTTGTGCTGGGTGGTCGGAAGCCTGTACCAGCAGCATATAATCTTGTAACTCTGCTCCTAAAACTTTTTCGCAATGGCAGATTTGGAAAGTACTGCCCACTCCACCTGGGTCAAAGAGAAGGTCAACTCCTCCCATTTTTGTATGTATGGAGGAGCTAAGCCTTTCAGTGGAGCAACCAATAATTTATACAATTGAGACAAGAGATGGGGAATAAATTATGTTTCTAGGAACAAGTCTTCAAATGGAGTAGGGTTGCTTGGTTTCCCAAATTGGATGATAAAGGACTTCAGAAAGTAGTAATTCTGGCTTTCTAACATGGCTTTCCTAAAATGAAATGCTGCCCCTTGCCTGGTGCTGACTTCTTTCCCGTGACGTGAACTGCCTTCCCAGAGGCAGGACAGCCTAACCTTAAAGCAGCAAGTTAACAAAATCCCTGCCAAGGTTTCTGCCATACTGCTGATTGTGAATTCTGTCCTGGTACTGTCAAAGTCATAGCAGCACTGTCATTGCTAATTTCCTTGATTTTGATATGAGTAATACTTGCTAAAATGTTGATCTTCATCTGCACAACAACTGTGGGTGTTATACTGGCCATGCCTGCCGTAAATCTTCCATACTGCTAAGTTCAGGATTATATATCTGCATTAACTACTGCCAGTCCCCAGGTCAAATAACTGCAATATGGCCACATTTTTGCTGTGCTATTTGTATTTTGTGCTATATGTTGTAAATTGAAATTACCCATGTAATGGAATTTACAAGAACTTTGTTTCTACTTGTGCTCTGTTACCCCACATATGACATCTGTGATTCTTTGTATGAGTTACGCTAGATGTGAAGGTTGGCAGACCCCTTATTCACTCATCATAAATGGCTTTAGGCAAACCTGACACAAACTGTGAAGCCTGGCAATGTTTCATCTCTACACTAGCAAAAGAAAATAATATCAACTCAGAAAAATAACTTGCTTGATTGACTTCTAGACTTTTGTCAGCATTAACCACTTAAGGACGGAGCCCTTTAATTAAAACAGCAATTTAATTTGCGGGCACGACTTCTGTATACATTTTCTTTCGTTCTCAAGCTCACGGCGACGGGGGCGGCTAAAAATTATTATTTTTTTCTATTTATTTATTTTTTTTTAATTTTAGCACAGGTTTTTTAACAAAAAAATCATATTACTTTTATTGCTGTCACAAGCAATGTAAACATCCCTTGTGACAGCAATAGGCAGTGACAGGTACTCTTTATGGAGAGATTGGGGGTCTAAAAGACCCCAGACCCCTCCACTGCACTTCAATGTATTCAAAATGCCAAAAAGTGCATTTTTGAACACACTCACTTTTTAAATTTGGCGCCTTTAGCAGCTGAGTAACCCGGAAGTGACATCATGGACGCTGCCTCCGAGTTACGTCATCGGAGACCCGATCGAAGCTGCATCCAGTAACAAATTAATGTCGAACATCAGCTAACACTATGTAGTTATGGCAACAGTTTTTTTTTCTTTTGGACTTAAGGTTTTTACATAAATGAATAGAAACTGATAACTGTAAACCTCCCAGTCAGTGATAACTGTTTATCTCAACTCTCTGTCACTTTGGTGGACAACTTGGTTTATAAAATAAAATTGGAAAATAAAGAGAAAAAAGCCTAAAAACAGAAAGCTAATTTAACCACCATAACATAACATACACTGTCTGTTTAGTGCCCGAACCCAATTACACCCTGCATTTCCATTTTTGCAGTCAAATTTGAGAAAACTCCACTATATGTTTGTTATGTGTTTCCATTCACATAGCATACCTAAAAAAAATAAAAACATATACATTATCTCACAAAACCGAGTACACCCTTCACATTTTTGTAAATATTTTATGATATCTTTTCATTTGACAAGACTGAAGAAATTACACTTTGCTACAATGCAAAGTAGTGAGTGTACAGCTTGTATAACAGTGTAAATTTGCTGTCCCCTCAAAATAACTCAACACACAGTCGTTAATGTCTAAACCGCTGGCAACAACAGTGAGTACACCCCTAAGTGAAAATGTCCAAATTGGGCGCAATTAGCCATTTTTCCCTCCCCGGTTTCATGTGACTCGTTAGTGTTACAAGGTCTCAGGTGTGAATGGGGAGCAGGTGTGTTAAATTTGGCGTTATAGCTTTCACTCTCTTATACTGGTAACTGGAAGTTCCACATGGCACCTCATGGCAAAGAACTCTCTGAGGATCTGAAAAAAAAGAATTGTTGCTCTACATAAAGAGGGCATAGGCTAAAAGAAAATTGCCAAGACCCTGAAACTGAGCTGCAGCATAGTGGCCAAGACCATACAGCGGTTTAACAGAACAGGGTACACTCAGAACAGGCCTCGCCATGGTCAACCAAGTTGAGTGCACATGCTAAGCGTCATATTCAGAGGTTGTCTTTGGGAAATGGACATATGACTGCTGCCAGCATTGCTGCAGAGGTTGAAGGGGTGGGAGGGTCAGCCTGTCAGTGCTCAGACCAAACACTGTACACAGCATTAAATTGGTCTGCATGGCTGTCGTCCCAGAAGGAAGCCTCTTCTAAAGATGATGCACAAGAAAACCCGCAAACAGTTTGCTGAAGACAAGCAGACTAAGGACATGGAGTACTGGAGCCATGTCCCGTGATCTGATGAGACCAAGATAAACTTATTTGGTTCAGATGGTGTCAAGCATGTGTGGCGGCAACCAAGTAAGGAGTACAAAGACAAGTGTGTCTTGCCTACAGTCAAGCATGGTGGTGGGAGTGTCATGGTCTGGGGCTGCATGAGTGCTGCCGGCACTGGGAAGCTACACTTCATTGAGGGAACCATGAATGCCAACAACTACTGTGACATACTGAGGCAGAGCATGATCCCCTTCTTTTTTCCAACATGATAGCGACCCCAAACATACCTCCAAGACGACCACTGCCTTGCTAAAGAAGTTGAGGGCAAAGATGATGGACTGGCAAAGCATGTCCCCAGACCTAAACCCTATTGAGCATCTGTGGGGCATCCTCAAATGGAAGGTGGAGGAGCGCAAGGTCTCTAACATCCACCAGCTCCGTGATTTTGTCATGGAGGAGTGGAAGAGGACTCCAGTAGTAACCTGTGAAGCTCCGGTGAACTCCATGCCCAAGAAGGTTAAGGCAGTGCTGGAAAATAATAGTGGCCACAAAAAATATTCACACTTTGGACCCAATTTGGAATTTTTTACTTAGGGGTATGTTGAGTTATTTTGAGGGGACAGCAAATCTACACTGTTATACAAGCTGTACACTCACAACTTTACATTGTAGCAAAGTGTAATTTCTTTAGTGTTGTCACATGAAAAGATAAAATAAACTATTTACAAAAATGTGAGGGGTGTACTCACTTTTGTGAGATACTGTATATTTCTTACATTTTAGATGCTGAGAAAGTGTTATGGTAGATTTCACACATTTCTAAATACGTTCATTGTTGGTCTGTTCCAGTAGAAAGATTGAGGACAATGTGAATCTCCTCTCATTAACAAACACAGAAAAAGTCCAGCTGCTAAATCAATAAACCTTTGTAAAGACACATAATGGTCAAATCTAGTTTACAACTGATAATAAAATCTGCCAGCATAGTAGACACAGCATTAATTATGGCAAACAAAGCTGCCCGGCCCCCTCATGAACAAAAAACACTAGAAGGATTTCACAGCGCTGAAGCTTCCAGAAAAGGATATCTAAAAAGGTAAGCAAAATGTTTAATTACATTTTTTTTTTAAGGATAAGTTCACCTTTAGTAACATGTTACACCCATGTTTAGGGTGTAACATGTAACATGTTAGTAAATAACCTGCTTTCACCCCAACTCGATCCCCCATCCAAAATGGGCAGGGGATCGTCTCCCTGCACATGCTGTCACAATTCAAATACAGTGCGGGGCTCTGCCCACGCGGCCACATCATTCATTCACAGAGTTCTGTGATTGAATGAACTACAACTACTGTTATCCATTGCAGCAGATGGTGTGTAGTTCTTAATGAACTGTGAGAATCAAGTAACTGCCTCCCTGTATTAGAGATACAGCTCTACTGACAATCTGCAGGAGCCTGATGTCTGCTGTTTGGGAGTGCAATGCTGGCTCCTAAGAAAAAAATAATAATAGATGCACATTTCTTTACCTTAAAAAAAACGGTATATATATATATATATATATATATATATTTTTTTTTTTTTTTTAATATGCTTTAAGTTATGCCAAGGTGAACATAATTATAAAGAAGGTGCTATTCCAACAGTTTAATGAATGCTATAAAGCAACTGGAATAAGACCACCCTGCTGTATACTTTACCTAAATAAAAAAAAAATAAGACAACTGAGGCAAGAAGTAAACAAAACACTTACTGATAACCAAAATACATTTTCCTCATCACAGCTCAAGATAAATAAGTGCTTAATAAAAAAAAGTAAGACACTACTGCAGTAAATGTAAAAGCATGTTATGTAATACATTACTCTATTACTAAGAGAATTAAACTTGGGATGAGTATCAGCATGAAACGGCATTTTATGACGTGACCTTTTTCTAACTGTAAGAGCAATTAGATTACACTTTGGGCAGAAGTTCCTTAGTTTGTTGTAACCAAAACAAATTACTCCGATTGGTATTATAATCTCAGAATGGAAGAAAGACTCAACCATGATCCTGGTAAAACCACCTCAATACAAGTCTGTATATAAACGTACGGACATATTACGGTGGGTAAAACAGTTTAGAACTTCACATCCTCCTTGTAATACACAAAAATAATTGTTTGGTAGTGGGACTTTTAGGGTAAAAAACAGTACCAATATATGCAATATTGTTAAAATCCAAACCCAAATTAAAAAAACAAGTTCAATTTAGAACTTAGTATCATTTGTTTCACAGGTTTGTTACACAAGACAAATACATAAAACTTAGGTTTCACAGTCAATCGCTATGTAATCCCCCCATTCGACACAATATGACTTCTAGATGGAAATTAGGGTCTAGTTGAGGGGAAAAAATATGTTAAATACACAACGCATTTCATGGGTATCCACCCCCACTTTCTCAGGTGCTGTGAAACTAAAATACAGTCAGAGTCCATATCAACCAGTTTATAGCTGCATGCATACTATATATTGTCTTATGCATATCTGCTTAGATAACTCAAGCCAGATAAGAAATTAATCCTGGACTGGACCCATGGGCCTGGGGACCACCATATACAACAAACCTCCCCCTAATCATTCTAATCATTGTATTTTTTCCCCCAATTAGAAATAAATGATACAAGGTCCTAACTTTAATTTGTTTTTAACTATTTTATAAAAATAATAGCTTGGATTTAAAATTGAAGCATATCTTGATACTGTTTTGGCGACCTAAAAGTCCCACAACCAAAAGAAATTGTTTTTGTGCCCATTGACTTTAGGAATGTTGGTGTCCAACCACACAATCCCGGCATCAAACGAATATAGGAAATCCCTTTAATATAGATAACAATGAGCAAGGTAACAAACAAGATGCATGTATTAATAAAATGTACTGTATATACTAGAGTGGAAATGAATATGCAACAAAAAAAAGAACCCTATTAGCAAAAACAATGCATCATCTAAACAGGTCTATATCCCACTGATATACAAACAGATTTACATTCCACTTGTAGTTCAAGCACCATAGACTCTTGGTTACCAGGTAAAAGATCCAAAACATTTCACACCAATAGTATGCATTGCAGACTGCCTTCATGGTGTAAAATTCGGTTTCCCCTCTCCACAACCGCAAGACAATCTCTGGTTAAGTCCAAACTGTACTAGTATTTTAGGTTACTATGAAGATTCTGGAGTATGAGCTCTTACTTTGAGGTCTATATAAATAAACAGGAGTGCATATTACAAAGACGGGCCAGGCCGAAAACATTTTGACAAGTGACTCTGTAATCAAGTGAAAGATATCTGAATGGGTCAGTATAAGCCTGGGGGGAACTGGGGGGCCCGTGTCTAGGGAGGCCTACCTGATAAGTTTAATTTCACTTCAGTGTTGCAGTTTATATATTGTTTTAAGGGGTACTCCACTCCTGTAACCAAACAGGTAACCTTAGAAATGATGTGCTGTATAGTACTAATACTTTTTATCCTTACATCATAGTAAATCTGCCAAACTAGGCCAAAAGCACAGCGAATATCTGTATGGAACTGATGGCCATTTGCACTTTATGGCTTATGTCAATCATGTTGTACTAAGACACAAGCACAGCACAGGCTTGGATGTGCTACAAATCCCTTTTATCTTATTCGACTTATCAATCTAAATTGGACTTTGTTATTTAAACATATTAAATACAAGTACAAGCTTTTGGAAATACCACCAATGTATTTACTAAATAATGAAGGGTAACTAGCGCGACTTGTGAGGCGACTTGTGTCGCCCCAAGTCGCCCTAAGTCGCTTGACATAACAAAAGCAATGTTAATCAATCAGTGCCGTCTTAATTGGCACTACTGAAGTCGCTCCGACTTCAGAAAAGGGTACTGTACTACTTTGAGGCGACTTGTGATCTGACTTGTCCCATATACTTCAATGGGAGTCGCCTCCTTATGGTCCTGAACAAGAAAAAAAGAGCATTTTTCTTATAATTTGTAGTAGCACATAAATATGACTTCTCTACACCTGGCCGTTTTTCTTGCAGGCATTTTTGGAGGCAGGCATGACTTTTTTGGATTTAGTGTCTGGGGGGTCTAAAAAGTGTACCTGTGAAGTTTCAGCTCTGTAGCATGTCCAGAACCCCAAAAAATATCATTTTTCTTATAATTATTAATACAGCAGTGTGGCGGCTTCTCTACACCTTGCATTTTTTCTTGCAGGCATTTATCGGGCATTTTTGGAGGCAGGCATGACTTTTTTTGGATTTAGTGTCTGGGGGGTCCAAAAAGTGTCCCTGTGAAGTTTCATCTCTGTAGCATGTTCAGAACCAGAAAAAAATGAGCATTTTTCTTATAATTTTTATTAGAACAGGAATATGGCTTCTCTCCACCTGGCCGTTTTTCTTGCAGGCATTTATCGGGCATTTTTGGAGGCAGGCATGACTTTTTTTGGATTTAGTGTCTGGGGGGTCCAGGCTCTCACATATATGAAGACTATTCCTGGTCTGTTTGATTCTGAACATGTTCATTGAAAGTGCTGGTCACATTGGCCTCTGTTCCATGTTCTTCAATGTAAGAGACGGACAGTCTGTTGCTGATGGTCTCCTGCTATTGTCTGTGTTTTGAGGTGTTATGTGTTTTCTGCTAAGCATGTCTGTTCTATTGTTAATTAACTCACCAATTGTTTCTGTCAAGTTGGCTAAGTAAATAGCTCAGGTAATTATGTTTCTGTATACAATTTAATCTGCATATGATAATGTAATCAGACACCTAACCTGTGTGTGGTATATAATCGATATGAATTTGTTCAATAAATGTTCCAGATCTTATACAAGCTATTCTCACCTAGTTTTGTATGGGGGCGGCTAGAATATCTGATATCTATGTTCAAGACTGAAGCACACAAGCACATTGTGGGTCGCAGTTCCGTTACATTCCGTTACAACCAGCACCAGGGACTGAAGCCCAGTGAAGAAACCTTGGTGAGGACAGCTCTGGATCTTGGGGAAGATGAGGGTCCTTTTAATAAAAGTCAGCATCTACTTTCTGCCTAACATTCTTCTGATTTCTTCTCCTTTAATTCTTTTCAGTTCATTTTAGGCTGTACATTGCACCACCTTTTGGATTTTGATGGGCCTAGGGGGTGCCCGTAGTTGTGGGGAACCTCTCCGGGACCCCTTGGTCCTTATGGTATGATTAACATTTCTATTTTCTGGTGTTGTGTTAGCTTAATTTTTTTCTGTGTACACGTTGCCTTATTTTTGCCCTTCTTGTGAGCAAATTTCTGTTTCAATGCTAGCCTCTGTGTAGGCGGAACGTTTGCATGTTGACCACTTGTTAAAACCAAATAAAAACTATTGAAACAGTAAAGTCAGCAGCTATAGTTTTTGTAGCTGCTGACTTAAAATTTCTAAAACAAATGACTGGACAACCACTTCCAGGTGACAACCATAGCTCCCACTATAGATACAGTGGAAGACTGACATAGCCACCTAGGGACACAGAGTGTGTTATTTTCCGGATTATGAGAAGAAAATAATACAAAAGAAGCCTGAGAAAAAATGCAGCCACCACATCAAGGACTAGTAAGCTGAAATGTATTATTTTTTGTTTTGGGTTTAGATGGGCTTTAGTCTTTTTAGTATTTTACAACACACAAGTAGCATTATCAGTTATTTCAGGCTATGATACGCTTACCATGTCATGTCTTCCAAAAAAGCAGATATTAACTGCTGCACAATAAGTTTAGATGCAACCTTTTTGGAAGAGAAGAACTAGGAACCTTGGATGTGGTAGAGGTACCTTATTCCACAGTTTTGTAATTAAGTTTGTATTTTCAATTAGCTTTGCCCACAACTGATACTTTATTCTTCAGATGGGCAGCAATGAAGTTAAATACCAGCTGCTGTCTTGCATCTGTCAAAGTACTGATAGCAACATATTTCTGCAGTTGTATGTGGCTCAGTCTATTCGAATAAGCTGTATTGAAGATGTTAGTATTTTTTTGACCTGGATTTCCAAACTGATTCCGTTGGCACGTTGCCATTTTCATGTTTTATATTTATAGCAGTTGAATTAAACTGGAGATTTTGGCTGGCATATCTCCCTACACACAGAGTACCAGTCTCAAGTGTTGCACTAAGTATGAGCCTAGTGGTTTTCGAAAGCTTCTGCTGAACACAAGGGACCCTAAAAAACCAATGATGACCTGGCTGAGCAGTCTGCACGCCAACATGCAGAAAAATGTAAACATATGTGAAAGGCCCAATGATAGTAGGTAACATAGAAGCTGATATGCTGTAACACTTATCTTTTAACTATCATGACAAGGTGTGACTTATGTGTTAAAGAGAAAGACTCCCTTATAATACATTATAATGTGCCTGTATGACAGTCTAAACAAATCCTAAATCAGGTTACAATGTCATGAACAAGCCTCATAAAGTAAAAAATACTACCTTTTCACCTCCCATGAAATAGTGAAATCTTTCTTCATTTGTGTCTCAACAGTGCTGATACCCACACTACCTTCTACCACCAGTGAAATCAAGCATTGTCTACATGAGACTGACAACCCTTGTCTGAAATCAGGAGCAGTGAAGCATTGTTGCCACACCATCCCAGAAGGCTACATCAGGTGGATTTCACTGGCAGCCTCATCGGTTATTTGCGGGACTTTAGAGAGAAACTAAGAGAATACTGTGAATGTAGATGCTGCAGCGCATATTTTTTTAATAGGAAGCCACAATCCACCTTGAAAGCGGAAATGAAACCACCACGTTAACGGTTTCCCAAAACAGTTAAATTCAGTGGGGATGTCACAGTTGTCTGTGCTCTAAACTTAACTGTCAAGCCATCAAATGGCTAGTGTTATAAGTGATCACATGTTCAGCACCATGGCAACTGCAGATCAAACAGAGGCTAAGATGGCAGTTTCCCTGGCTGTAAAGTAAAGGAGGGTTTAGTTTCATTTTAAGTATGCTGGTGCTTTATATCTGCATGCATATAGCTGTTAAAATACTTACCAGTGTTTTTAAATGAATACAAAATGTCTTCAGAAGTCTTTAATTGTATATTCTTTTACAGCCTTTTCCGACATTAAGTGTAAAACATTTCCATAACACAAATATTCATAGACTCATCAAAATTTTGAAGAAAAAAAGAACTTCACTTCAAAGTAAGGGGCAAAATGAGATAGAATAACAGGCTGCATAGCAATGAATCTGAAGCACCAATCAATAGCAGACCATTAGCTTTACCCAGATCAAAAGTAAACAGAAGATTAAAAGTGGCTGGCATAGCAGCTGAAACAGGTCACACAAAGGCCACAAGTAACTTCATCTGCAGTACAGAATAATTATAGCTGGAAAGATGACAACTACCAGAAAGAGTTAAATAACAACTCATGCTGTATTCAAACTCTACACCATCAAGGAAACAGTATGAGGATCTTTACATGTAACAAGATATTTAACAATTACCATTTAACATTATTTTTTATAATCTTCACTTAACCTGGAAAACAAATTGCTGTACCTGAACATGTGGCCCAACCCAAGTAATGTAGAATATGGAGAGTTGTTACCTTAACAAGCAGCTATAATTATAATGTATGAAAACAGTATCCACCAGTATATAGTGACTGCTGAATTATTTTTAGTTCTGTAGACCTAAACTCCAATGCATTTAATGCAGTTAGGTACATATGATGCAAAACTAAGCAGGGTGATAACTTCACAACAAGATGTGGAAACCTTACAGGAGGACCACAATAAAATAATGGATTGGGCAAGTACATGGCAAATGAGGTTTTCTGTTGAAAAATATAAAGTAATGCATTTAGGTGCAAAAAATACAAATGCAAATTACTCGCTAGGGGGAGAACCACTGGGGGAATCCAGGAGGGAAAAAGATCTGGGGGTTCTAGTAGATGATAGGCTCAGCAATGGCATGCAATGCCAAGTTTCTGCAAGTAAAGCTAGCAGAATAATAGCATGCTTTAAAAAGGGGATTTATTTAAGAGATAAAACTATAATTCTGCCACTTTACAACACTCTGGTTCGGCCACATCTTGAGGATGCTGTCCACTTCTAGTCACCAGTCCTCAAGAAGGATGTGCTGGAACTGGAGAGAGTCCAGAAAAGGGCAACAAAGCTAATAAAGGGACTGGAGGACCTCAGGTATGGGGAAAGACTACAAGCATTAAACGTATTCTCTCTGGAGAGGAGACGCTTGCGAGGAGATATGATAGTGATATACAAATATCTTACTGGTGACCCCAGCCTTGGGAAAAACCTTTTACGTAGTCTGGAGTCTAAAAAGACATGCAGCCATTCATTGAAGCTGGAGGAGAAGCAGTTTACCTTAAACTGCGCAGAGTGTTCTCCACTGCCATAGCGGTGAGGATTTGGAACTCCCTTCCACAAGCAGTGGTTTTAGCAGGGAGTGTCACTAGTTTCAAAAAGCTTTTATATGGGCATCTTAACAATCGCAACATACAGGGATATGGGATTTAATATTGGCATAAACTCACACACCACAGGTTGAACTGGATTGACTGGTGTCTTTATTCAGCCTTTCCAACTATGTAACTATGATGCATTTTAACACTTTTCTGGATGTGTTTTGCTATTAGCCTCATGTTTCTACTTTGCAGCTTACTTTGGGGACATTGGATCACTTCACAATTTGAATTTTAATAGCATTACCCAGCAACAATAAAATAATGTCCACAAAATGACAATCACTGCTGCCATAGGCATTTCTGAAGTGATGTACTGGTTCCACCTCGCTCCTCAGAGGCCAGTGCAAAGCAGGATGAACAATATCATGGATAGTCGTGTTTTTTTGTCTCCAGCTTTATTAGTGTAAAGTCTTAGAGAAATGTTTAATGAAAGAAATATGCACAACATACAGGGGTAAAGTATAAAATTATAAACTGCTGCAAACTTGACCCCTGCTTTATCAATACTAAAGATGGGGGCCCGTGTCAAATGGCTTGTTCACATCAGAGCATCTCCCCATAAAATACAATTGAAATGTAAAAGCAGCTCTATACAGGTTAATGCAGTTTAGGAGGAGGTTAGATGCAGGTCAGAAGGAGGTCAAGTGCAGATAAAATGCACTTTTAAGTAAACTCTGAATCATATCAGAAGCATTCTAAACTGATCTCAAATGCAAGTTGAATGCACCTGAAAGCAAGCAAAATGTGCTCTCCAGCACAAGATCAAAGCACTTTGACATAGGACCATAGGCTTAGTGTAGATTATTACAAAAAAAAAAAATAATTACTGAGAGAGAAGTGGGATGGCTTTGCATTCTATGGAGAAATACAATCCACAAACAGTGGGTAAAGAAATTAATCACCCTCCTCTTTAAAATAATCACATTTTGTTGCAGCCTGAAATGAAGGCAGACACTGTTTTTTTTTTAACCCAGCTGTATTTACTAGTGCAGCTTATAACATCCAAGTGAAAGATATAACACCAACAAGTCAGAAAAAAAAATTGGAAAAGAGAATCACTGAGTTAGAAAATGGATTACCTCCCTTATGTCAGTATTTAGTTGGACCACATTTTGCTTTAATTAGAGCCTTTACTCTAATTGGATATGTCTCTACTAACTTTGCACATCTAGACTTTGCAATATTTGCCCACTCTTCTTTGCAGAACTGCTTAAGTTCAGTTAAATTTGATGGTGACTGTTTGTGGACTGCAGTCTTCAAGTCATTCCACAGATTTTCAAAGGGATTTAAGTCTGGGCTCTGACTAAGCCATGCAAGGACATTAAATTTTTCTGTGTGTCATTCGTCAATGTGATACCTTTTTCATCTGCGACACTTTTTTCTGTGTGTCAATGACCACTGTGTGCTCATTTTTGCTGTGTGCTTTGGGTCATTGACAACTTTCTGGCAGAGGGCAGCAGATTTTCCTCAAGAATTTGATGGTATTTTGCCCCATCCATTTTTCTTCTATCCTGACAAGTGCTTCAGTCCCTGCTTCAGACAAACAACACCATAACAGGATATTATCACCGCCATGATTTATTGTAGGAATGATATTATTTGGATGGTGAGCTGCATTGGAATTCCGCCAAACATATAATTTGGTGCTGAGGCCAAAAAATGTAATTTTGGTCTGTATTTTTAGGTTGTAATTAAAGCAAAATGTCCGAAATACTGACATAAAGGGGTAATCCTTTTTTCAACTTTTTCAAGATTCTGTTTTTGAATCTATATTTTTTCTGACATGTTGATGTTATAAGTTGCACTAGTAAATACAACTGGATAAAACAAAATCTGTTTCTGTCTTAATTTCACAGCAACAAAATGTGATTGTTTTAAAGGGGGTGATTCTTCCTACTGTATAGGTTGATTTACAAAAGGAGACAGGAAAAAAGGTCAAGCATCCAATGAAGTTTGATCGCCACATGTTTCTTTGCTCAGATTCCTGTAACTCTGCCCTGTAGAGCAGCCAGTAATATTTAGCCTGGAGTGGATCTATGTTATAAGCATTCTGCCCATTGTGTTCCTGTTCACATTCACTATCAATTAAAATAATAAAATTAAATGTATCTAATTAGCCTACCCTAATCTCTTGGTGGTTCTTGATGGTTTGCATCCAAAGGTTGGATATAAATGTGGTGTGCATGAAAATGAACACTACATGGGCAAAGGTTAGCTGACATCAGAGCATTACAGCTACCTTTTTGGGCAAAAATCTATGGACACTCCTTCATATTATTGAATTAAGGGGATTCCAATTAAGGAAACTGTTTATGCAGCACACACATCAAAACATTTTGGATAACTGTGTGCTTCCATTTTCGGGACAATAATTTGGGCAAGGTTATTTTCTGTTCTAGCAAAACTATGCCCCTGTGAAATATTCAAGGTCCATTAAACATGGTTTGATCATTTTATTTGCCATCTGTGCCCCATTGGGGAGATATACCTGCCTCGTAGTCACAACAGGAAGTGAGAGAAAATCCCTCTAAAGCGAGGGAAAACCTGGTTGTCCAGGGTCACCAGAACTAGAACTAGTGTCCCCATTGGAAGATTTCTCTTCTATTCCTGTTTTGCTATCAACCCATAGTTTGGGATGTTCTTTCACTCTCAGTATTAATGGCAAATGGATTCACATAGAGAGAGTGAATCTCCTGAACAGCAGCTTAGACAGCAGTTTCTAATTCCACCATATCCAAAACTAAAAAAAATTGCCTTTAGTCATACTTTAATGCCCTTAATATTAAAATTGTATTTCCAGCAAACTCGTTTAGATGTGATAGTCAGGTGTTCGGAAACTATTGGCCATATACTGTACTTGTTAACATACAGCCATGACACTGGTTAAGTAATCTTTATTTTTTTAAGTTCATTTCACAAAGATATTTTTGTAATACTGTGCCTCTAATAATTCAGATCTCCAAATGCTCTCTGTGTAAATTCTTGCTAAGAAAAATGAGGCCCAGGAAGAAGTGAATACAGTTGGAAGAAAAAGTGTAGCTCATCAAGACCTACACACATATATATATATATATATATATATATATATATATATATATATATATATAATATATATATAAGTTGGTGCTCAACAGTGGTGATGGGGGACTTAAATCCCTAAGCATTCCAAACAGAGGCAATGCCAGATGGAGCTCAGCTTTAAGAGATTCCCATAAGGTTTAGTTCTGAATGGCATTGCTTCTGTTTCTGATTGGAATCAGTTGGAAACCACAAACCTATTCAGGCTAGGGCATCATAATAGTACAAGTAATGTGTCTTATTACATTAAAAACCAGGACTGTGCAAAAGGTAAAGGCATTGAATTCAATAAAAAGCTTCTGCATTGTATAACTTAAAAAATTGTTTGGTCAAAATGTAGCTATGGAGATGACAAGAGTAAATAACTTACTCTGGCAAAGAAATTGCCTTTAAATATGTGAACTGTCAAGATTGAAGCACATATGAAGAGATACATGCCCTGACAACTAGGTAAGCATAAGAGGAAATGCAAATACCATTGAATGCAAAATGTTTCTGAACAACCTGGTTTAATTCCTTTTATTAACATTCTATAATGTCTCTGGGGGGTTAAATTCAAGCTTAGGAATACAGCCACTGGTGGCTCTATAGTCACAACACAACTATAGAAACACCAAGGCATATGGGGAGCCAAATTTAAAAAAAATAAACATTCATACTCACCTAAGTGGATGCAGCATCTTTCAGATGCTATGAGTGTCCCCCACTGGCTCTACACTGAGAGCTGAGCGTTTAAAGACAGCTAATCGCTCAGTTCTCGGTTCCTCTCTGAGCAGAGTGGTGATTGTCAGTCATTGCTCTGTGCTCTGCCCCACCAGCACTCACTGGAGTGCTGGGTTGTGCAGGGGGCAGGCATCTGGGCGGATCCTAACATTATTTTTGGGAACCTGGCAGAGCGTAGACTGTAATGTCAGAGGACAGTGGGCTTTAGCCCATTGTCAGCTGAATCTGGGCCACATGAGTGCAGAACTAAGTGCTCTCCTATAATCCACAGAAGAAGTATATAGTTTTATATTCTAACTACTAAAGTATCTTTAAAATCAAAATATTGCTGTTGTCATATTAATAATATTCAAGTTTTTAAGTTTCACATTCCCAACTGCAATCTGTAGATTAAAGTTCTCAGGTATGGTTTAGTGTGTACATGCCTATACTCCAGTAGTCAGACTTGTATTGAGACACCTTCCTGCACAGCTCTTTACTGGAAAGATCAGGGTACTGTTGTATTTCTGCCTCTTGCTGACATGTCCCATGTAGTCTCCACCCCCAGCTCTCTAAGCTCCTCATGCAATTGAGAACAATATCATGTGATCACCTAAAAAAGAAAACAAAAGAATATATATATATATATATATATATATATATACAGTATATATATATATATAATTTTTGTAAATATTTTATTATATCTTTTCATTTGACAACACTGTAAAGAGATGACACTTTGCTACAATGTCAAGTAGTGAGTGTACAGCTTGTATAACAGTGTAAATTTGCTATCCCCTTAAAATAACCCAACACACAGTCATTAATGTCTAAACCGCTGGCAACAAAAGTGAGTACACCCCTAAGTGTAAATGTCCAAATTGGGCCCAAAGTGTAAATATTTTATGTGGCCACCATTATTTTCCAGCACTGCCTTAACCCTCTTGTGCATGGAGTTCACCAGAGCTTCACAGGTTGCCACTGGAGTCCTCTTCCACTCCTCCATGATGACATCACAGAGCTGGTGGATGTTAGAGACCTTGCGCTCCTCTACCTTCCATTTGAGGATGCCTCACAGATGATCAATAGTGTTAAGGTCTGGAGACATGCTTGGCCAGTCCATCATCTTTACCCTCAGCTTCCTTAGCAAGGCGGTGGTCAGCTTGGATGTGTGTTTGGGGTGGTTATCATGTTGGAATATTGCCTTGCGGCCCGGTTTCCGAAAGGAGGGGACCATGCTCTGCTTAAGTATGTCACAATACAGGTTGGCATTCATGGTTCCCTCAATGAACTGTAGGACCCCAGTTCCGGCAGCACTCATGCAGCCCCAGACCATGACACTCCCACCACCATGCTTGACTGTAGGCAAAACACACTTGTCTTTGTACTCCTCACCTGGTTGCCGCCAAACACGCTTGACACCATCTGAACCAAATAGGGTTTATCTTGGTCTCATCAGACCACAGGTCATGGTTCCAGTAATCCATGTCCTTAGTCTGCTTGCCTTCAGCAAACTGTTTTCAGACTTTCTTGTGCATCTGATCATGGACAGGCTGACCCCTACCCCTTCAACCTCTGCAGCAATTTTGGCAGCACTCATAAGTCTATTTCCCAAAGACAACCTCTGGATATGACACTGAGCATGTGCACTCAACTTCCTTGGTCTACTATGGCAAGGCCTGTTCTGAGTGGAACCTGTCCTGTTAAACCACTGTATGGTCTTGGCCACTGTGCTGCAGCTCAGTTTAAGGGTCTTAGCAATTTCCTTATAGCCTAGGCCATCTTTATGTAGAGCAACAATTCTTTTTTTCAGATCCTCAGAGAGTTCTTTGCCATGAAGTGCCATGTTCAACTTCCAGTGACCAGTATGAGAGAGTGAGAGCAATAACATCAAATTTAACACAACTGCTCCCCATTCACACCTGAGACCTTGTAACACTAACGAGTCACATGACACCGGGGAGGCAAAATGGCTAATTGGGCCCAATTCGAACATGTACACTTGGGGGTGTACTCACGTTTGTTGCCAGTGGTTTAGATATTAATGGCTGTGTGTTGAGTTATTTTGAGGGGACAGCACATTTACACTGTTATACAAGCTGTAAACTCACTACTTTACATTGTAGCAAAGTGTCATTTCTTCAGTGTTGTCACATGAAAAGATATAATAAAATATTTACAAAAATGTGAGGGGTGTACTTTTGACTTCACAATCACTTTAAGCTAAGTATTTGGGCTTGATTACCTCAGGTCCTGAAAGGGTTAAGTCACAAATGAACACTGCAATCTCCACACTCTGTCTTAATTTAATGAAAAGAAAACACTGAATAGCTATTACTCATCAGCACATATTTGCCATGGTAAAGGAGTATGAGGATATTCCTCATTTACAACTTATTACATGCTTCCTTTTATCTGGTAGCTCCATTCATCGGCTCTGCACTTCATGCTCAAGACACACAGATCGGACTTGACTCTCAATTACATAAAATCTCTTTCAAAAGATGACAGTCCAAACACAGTAGAGATAAAATATATCAGGGCTCAGAATAAGTCCGTTCAGCCCGAGTGCGGCTTCATCATGGAGTGATATAATTCACGGCTGCCTCTGCCGGCTTTAACATATGTTCTGTTCACAGCCCGCGTCACTCTTCATTTGTAATTATTCCTCATCCCCTTTTTCCATCCCTTCTCATAATATACATTGCTTGGCTGAAGACAAATAGTGAGAGGCAAGAATATTATCATATGATGACCTGTTCCAGAGTATTAAGCCCCTGTCAAGGTTTCATTATAACATGGGGCATTGATGACAGTACATCAATTCATGCATCATGTTGTGAATTAGCGTGTATTAATTATCATTTGAGCATGCCATGCATGAAAATGCTGTGTCACAGACAAAGGGAATGTAACTGAAGATAATCCATTTCATCTAGATGCTTGAAACTGACTATATCTTCTTTTTTTGTTTTTGTTCACAAATAAAACACAATATAACCACAGTTGTCTTACATTTTTACTAACCACCAATTGGTAAATACTACTAGGCTTATGGGGGAGTGCAAAAATAGAAACACAAAGAGGGAATTTATAGCAAGGTTTACTTTACAGAGCACTGACATTTGAATTCTGGCTATTTATGTTGGGTTACTGCTCTTTAGACTTGTCTTGCTAAATACAACAGCCACAACAATACAGTACCATAACAGCACATTAAACCTATATCTGAACAGATACTATTGTTAAAGAGACCATTATATATTTCCCTTTTAGAATACAGTTGCTAGCCAATTTGCTTGCAATTCATAGGTTGCACTATAGAAACCTGGTTGACTGTAATTGTCAGTTTAGAATAACAGTTTCTGCTCTAACCTTTGATGCATTAAAGAGGGAGACAATTGTTAATTTCAAATAAATCGTATGAAAGAATGGATTAGCCACTTTGAGGGACCAATGAAACTTTCTGAAGCACGCATAGGTGGCACTATATAGTGCAGCTGAAGGCTTGCATGCTAAACTTTTCTGATGCTCCATGATAATGTATAGGTAATCAAATGATCATATTTTTGATGACTATCAAAAAAGCAGTTCTAATTCTTGACTAATAAAAGCATTCTCTAACACAAACAATATATTTTTGACTATAGTAATATAAGGTACAACTGGACTTTTTAGTGTTGTTAAAAATAGAACAACAATATAGGTTCAGGGTCAAGGAGTCATGACCACTATTATTGGCCCCCATGGGTCCATTAATATTTACAGTGCTGTAGTGAACATATACATTCATTTAGCAATATCACCTTCTCATGCAATAGCAACAGTGTGTAAATAGCAGTTAGTACTGAGAAATTAGTATTGCCACATAACAATAGGTATGTCAGAACTGGTGTCTGCTTTATTCCCAGGCACATATTTGTTGTCACAGTAAAGCCTGCAGTTTCCTGCCTGTGTATTTCTTGCTGCAGTGGTTCTGCTAGACCTGTGTTTTAATTCAAATGTGTTGTTTGGCTTTTGTGCTCATCTATGGGCATCACCTGCTATACTGTGGGTTTTTATTTCCTTCCCTTCTATCACTTCCTGGCCTGCCTCCTTGTTTGCTTCCCTATTAAAGATATGTTCAGTGCAGCCCCTGTTGCCTGAGCAACTTCCTAGTTCTCTGAGCTCCTGTTTGCCTAGTGTTTTATGTAGTTAGTTCCTGACTTCCCATGTACCGACCCCGGCTTCATCTTCTGTTTGTGCTTGTCTGCCAACCGCCCTGACCTTGGCTCATTTCCAGGATCCTCCTCTGTCTCCTGCCATCTGTAATCTGCATAAGTGAGTGGTCTCTGTATTGTCAGCTGGGCAAACATGGGGACTGAGATCTGGCCCCACTCGCGGTAAAATTGTCAGGTTTTTGTGATAGTTAGCCCTTGTAGAATGCCAACCCAGGTTAATGATAAATAATATCACTGTAATGTTATAGATCTCCTAGACTGTAAGCTCTAACAAGCAGGGCCCTCTGACTCATCCTGTATTGAATTTTGTTATAACTGTTCTGTCTGCCCTTATGTTGTAAAATACTGTGTAAACTGTTAACGCTATATACAGGTGCATCTAAAAAAATTTGAATATCATCAAAAAGTTGATTTATTTCAGTAATTCAGTTCAAAAAGTGAATCATCACTGACTGCGGAACATTTTGCATTTCATTTGGAAATCAAGGTCCCAGAGTCTGGAGGAAGAGTGGAGAGGCACAGAATCCAAGTTGCATGAGGTCCAGTGTGAAGTTTCCACAGTCAGTGATGATTTGGGGAGCCATGTCATCTGCTGGTGTTGGTACACTGTATTTTATCAAGTCTAAAGTCAGTGCAGTCCTCTACCAGGAAATTCTAGAGCACTTCATGCTTTCCTCTGCTGACCAGCTTTATGGAGATGCTGATTTCCTTTTCCAGCAAAACTTGGCACCTGCCTACACTGCCAAAAGTACTAATACCTGGTTTAATGATCATGGTATCACTGTACTTAATTGGCCAGCAAACTCGCCTGACCTAAACCCCATAGAGAATCTGTGGGGTATTGTCAAGAGGAAGATGAGAGACACCAGCTGAAAGCCACTATCAAAGAAATCTGGCCTGCCATAACACCTCAGCAGTGCCAAGGGGTGATCCCATCCATGACACGCCGTATTAATGCATTATTTCATGCAATAGGAGCCCCGAACAGGTATCGAGTGCATACTATACTGTACATGGACATACTTTTCAGTAACCCAACATTTCTGTATTAAAAAATCCTTTTTTTTACTGGTCTTATGTAATATTCTAATTTTCAGAGATATTGAATTTCGGGTTTTCACTAGCTGTAAACCATAATCATTAAAACCATAATCATTAAAATTAAAAGAAACGCTTAAAATGTAAGTATATTCACTTTAGAAAGCACCTCGTTATATTAACGATTGAAATAAATATAAATATATATATATATATATATATATATATATATATATATATATAAATTATCCCACATTTTTGTAAATATTTTATTATATCTTTTCATGTGACAACACTGAAGAAATGGCACTTTGCTACAAAGTAAAGTAGTGAGAGTACAGCGTATAACAGTGTAAATTTGCTATCCCCTCAAAATAACTCAACACACAGCCATTATTGTCTAAACCGCTGGCAACAAAAGTGAGTACACCACTAAGTGAAAATGTCAAAATTGGACAAATATTTGGTGTGGCCACCATTATTTTCCAGCACTGCCTTAACCCTCTCGGGCATGGAGTTCATCAGAGCTTCACAGGTTGCCACTGGAGTCCTCTTCCACTCCTCCATGACGACATCACGGAGCTGGTGAATGTTAGAGACCTTGCGCTCCTCCACCTTCCATTTGAGGATGCCCCACAGATGCTCAATAGGGTTTAGGTCTGGAGACACGTGTTTGGCCAGTCCATCACCTTTACCCTCAGCTTCTTTAGCAAGGTAGTGGTCGTCTGGTGGTGTGTTTAGGGTCGCTATCATGTTGGAAGCTGTACACTCACTACTTTACATTGTAGCAAAGTGTAAATTTCTTCTGTGTTGTCACATGAAACACATATATATATATATATATGTTATGACTGGAAAGATTCTGGGGTATAGTGTGATCCTACCTGGAAAACCACAAAGAAGTGAAAAACATGATCATTCAACATTTAAAATAGTTCCTTGAAAAGTAAAATTGCTAACTTTCAAAGATACATTGCAGACACATACAGGCATTTGTTTGCTTATGAATAATAGGCTAAGAAACTTATGTCCATTTTTGTGTTCAATGAGACACACTGTGTGGTCTTGCCTAATTTAGTGCTTGCTATTGGACCACTGAATCAAGGGCAGAGTTGGGCCTTATTAGATATGGCTATACAAAAAGCAAAGTAAAGTCAGTGGCCCCTTTTTTTTCCAGATTACTCTAGTCCCATTTGGTAATAATGAAATATGATTGGTTATCATTGCCTACTGTAGTTTGCGATAACTTTTATTGACTAAGCACCATGGTTAATTTACATGCATCAGCGGGCGACTGGTTTACTTTTGATAACAACTGTCTAGTGTAGCATCCTATTTCTGAAAAAAGAGATGAAACTATTAGATCTTTGATGTGATGACAGGTTTATTTTAATCACAGCTGTTTGAAGCTATTATTCATGCTCACACATTGTATTTACTATACAAGAAGTGTTATGTGAGGACATGTAAGATGGAGATGCATTCAAAGTGTTATCATTTCCCACAAAGCACATACGTAATGCTTTCTACTTTGCTGAGCACTTATTTTCATTTAAAGAGGAGAGATATTTGTAATTAGTTTTTACTAAGCAGAAAACCTTCATGTCCACATTTTGGCGGTGAGTTTTGTTTTTTGATTTTTTAAAGACTGGCTACAAGTTTATGTCAGCACCAAAAAACTTCTTAAGAGTCAATCAGAAACATACATGTTATATTGATCTGTCATTTTCTATATTTCTTGGCTATGAAAAATAACTTTGATAAATGGTAATAGAAACATCTTGTGTATAAAAAACAACTACCCCTCTAAAACAGTGTCACTTGCGGTTTGCAATTGTTGTAATATGATAATGGGAATGGCTGTTAATGACTACGCAAACCTGGACTAAAAAAATGATTTGCGGAATTACCCTGTCTAACCAAATTATTTGCACTATAAAAACACTAAGTGAAGTTTGATGATCCAAACATCAATGTAAACAAATCTTAGAAACCTTTCACTTTAGAAATCATCTCATTATGCCTCCAGTAACCAGTCTACTATTGCCTTCAACTTTGTAATCTGCCACTAAACATGAAAGCCATAAGCTGACTGCTTCCAAAAGGTCGTTTTTCAAACATCTTCAAGCCTGAGGCATAAACATATTTGCCAACCCACTACAGGGAAACGTGTAATCATTGGCACAAATCAAAAGAACAAGAAGGTGGTGGAGTAAATAAATGTTAGTGTGTTGCTTTAAAGTCTTGCTTGTTTTATGCATTACGTAAAACAGCACTGTAGCCAGGCTATGAATATTCAGATATAACACATTCCAATACTCTTAACAAACAAGCCTTTACGGACCTATGTAGTTGCAGGCACTGCAGAGAAACTGATTTTCAAAGTGTACATCAGAAGGTACTTTCAGATTCATTTTAGCAGCTCAGTTAGGCTTCTTTCACACATGCTCTCTGTTTTTTATCTATTTGTTTACGGATGAAAAATGGACATCAATGCATCTCTATGGAAAAATGGATTTAAATGAATGATCATCTATTTCCATCAGTTTACATCCGCCATCATCTGTTTTTTTAAACTGATCAAAGCTCTATTTTTCTTCTTCCGTTAAATAAAATTGATTGGATGAAAAACAGATTTAAACTGACAAATGGTCGGTTTTTTCATCCATTTATCATTGGTAGTGGATGTAAAAAAAAAAAATTATGAAAAACTTATGAGCACTGATGAAAAAACAGATGAAAAACTGATTAGCACTGATAAAAACCTGATAATTACTTCATCCATTTTGACCTGACTGAATTGATGAAACTAATGGTCTGCATGCGTGAAAGGGACTCTAATTTTATTTCACACTGCCAGCAGTAGTTCATCAGCTTTCACATTTTTGTAATCTCTAATGTAAACACAGAGTAGGTGCACAGGAAGGGAGGGGGCAGCAGAATGAAAGTCCAGGCTGGTGATTTCTTTTAGAAAGGCACACACGGAATTATAAATGATGGGGCGTTGCAGCTCACCTAACCCTCCACTGGGAGGATATTGCATTCAGTACCTATTCAAAAAATATTTAGAAAAAAGGAGTTTTCCCATAAACCTTCAATTACTGCATAAATAACCTAGCAATCATTATAACAAAACAGAGAATGTTGTGAAATACAAGCACACATTTAGTGTTCCACACTAACACATGCCACTTAAAACAGGGCTAAAGTTTTGACAAAAATCAATACTATATTCACAATTCATCAACTGAATGTGATATATAGTTAGGTCCATATATATTTGGACACAGGCATCATTTTAATACTTTTGGCTCTGTATGCCACCAGAATAAAATTAAAACGAAACATTCCAAATTAATTTGGAGCGCATACTTTCAGCTTTAATTTAAGGGGTTGGACATAAATATTAAGTACACATTTTAGGAATTACAACTATTTTGAAAATCCTTTACTGACAATGACTGCTTGAAGTCTGGAACCCATGGGCATTACTAAAGACTGGATTTCCTCCTTTCTGATGCTTTGTCAGGCTCTAACTGCAGCGGTATTCAGTTGTTCTTTCTTTGTGGGTCTTTCTGCCCTTAGTTTTGCCATTTAGCAAGTGAAATGCATGCTCAATTGGGTTGGTATTAGGTGATTGACTCGGCCATTGTAGAATATTCCACTTCTTTTAATTCAAAAGCTCCTGGGTTACTTTTGCAGTGTGTTTTGGATCATTGTCCATCTGTACTGTGAAGCACAATCAACTTTGCTGCATTTGGCTAAATCTGGGCAGACAGTATATCTCCAAACATTGCAGAATTCATCTGGCTGCTTCTATCTTCTGTCACATCCTCAATAAACAC
This sequence comes from Pelophylax lessonae, assembly GCF_965119305.1. Lineage (NCBI taxonomy): Eukaryota > Metazoa > Chordata > Amphibia > Anura > Ranidae > Pelophylax > Pelophylax lessonae. Next base: position 160,089,112 of record NC_138768.1, read on the forward strand.
CAATGACCCAGTGCCACTGGAAGCCATACATGCCCATGCTATCACACTGCCTACACCATGTTTTACAGATGAGGTTGTGTTCTTTGGATCATGAACTGTTCCAAGCCTTCTCCACACTTTATTCTTCCCTTCATTCTGGTACAGATTAATCATAGTTTCATCCGTCCAAAGAATGCTTTTCCAGAACTGATCTGGCTTTGTTAGATGTTTTATGGCAAAATCTAATCTGCCTTTTCTATTCTTCAAACTTATGAACGGTTTGCACCTTGTGGTGAACCCTCTGTATTTGCTCTCATGAAATCTTCTCTTGATTGTAGACATTGACGATGATACGCCCACCTCCTGGACAGTGTCCTTCACTTGTCTGGATGTTGTGAATAGGTTTTTCTTTACCATAGAGAGGATCTTGCAATCATCCACCGGCAGCGGGGAAAACGATCCGGTCCCGGATCCTCACAGACAGGATGTTGAGTGAGGGCAAGCTTGCCCTCACTTGACTCTATGGTCTTGGAGGACCGGAGCTAAGGAAAATGTTGTTGCCTAGCAACCGGTTTAAAGGTCCTTTTTTTTTTCATTTTATATAATAATTTTTTTTTTTTTTTTCTATCTTTTAGTGTACTTGTGAGATCTGAGGACTTTTTGACCCCAGATCTCACAAAAAAGAGGTCCTGTCGTGCCTTTTTCTATTACAAGTAATGTTTACATTTCTTGTAATAGAAATAAAAATGATCAATTTTTTTTTTGTTAAACGGTGTAAAAATAAAAAATAATAAATAAAATAAATAGTAAAAAAAAAAAAAAAAAAATTAAAGCGCCCTGTCCCCGTTAGCTCGCACGCAGAACCGACGCATACGGAAACCCCGCCCACATATGTAAACGGTGTTCAAATCACACATGTGAGGTATCGCCGCGATCGTTAGAGCAAGGGGAATAATTTGAGCCCTAGACCTCCTCTGTAACTCAAAGATGGCAACCTGTAGAAATTTTTAAATTGTCGCCTATGGGGATTTTTAAGTACCAAAGTTTGTCGCCATTCCGTGAGCGTGCGCAATTTTGAAACATGACATGTTGGGTATCTATTTACTTGGCGTAACATTACCTTTCACATTATGGAAAAAAATTGGGCTAACTTTACTGGTTTCTTATTTTTTAATTAAAAAAAGTGATTTTTTTCCAAAAAGAATTGCGTTTGGAAGACCGCTGCGCAAATACAGTGTGATAAAAAATATTGCAATAATCTCCATTTTAATCTCTAGGGTCTCTGCTAAAAAAAAATATATAATGTTTGGGGGTTCTAAGCAGTTTTCTAGCAAAACAACTGATTTTAGCTTGTAAACACCAAATGTCAAAAATAGGCCTAGGCAAGTGGCTAGGATGCATGATGATGCTCCTTGGATGTTGGGCCCCTCTATATGGCTAGGCTGTGAAAAAGTCTCACACATGTGGTATTGCCATACTCAGGAGGAGTGGCAGAATGTATTTTGGGGTGTCATTTTTGCTGTGTACATACTATGTGTTAGGAATATCCTATAAATTGACAACTTTGTGTAAAAAAAAAAAGTTTTTATTTTTTTCCCACATTTGTCAAAAACTTGTGGAAAAAATGACATGTTCAAAGGACCCATAATGCCTCATAGAAGATACATTGGAGTGTTTGCTTTCCAAAATGGGGTCATTTTGTGGACTTTTCCATTGTATTGGTGCTCTAGGGCCTTGAAAAGTGTGATAGGTAGTAAGAAAGTTTTATGTGTATTTATGCTCCTAAAATGCCTTATGGTGCTACTTGGACGTGGAGTCTCTTTTTGTGGCCAGGCTGTGTAACAGTCTTACACATGTGGTATCACCATACTCAGAAGGAGTAGCAGAATGAATTTTGGGGTGTCATTTTTGCTGTGTACATGCTATGTGTTAGAAATAGCTTATAAATTGACAACGTTTTAGGAAAAAAAAGAAAAAAAAGATTTTTTTCTTAATTTTCCCAAGAATTGTGGGAAAAAATTATAACTTCAAAAAACTCACCATGCCTCTTACTAAATACCTTGGACTGTCTACTTTACAAAAAGGGGTCATTTGGGGGGTATTTGTACTATCCTGACATTTCAGGGCCTCAAGAAAGGAGATAGGCCATCAGTACATCTGGTGTGATCAATTTTCAGTAATTGGTACCATAGCTTCTAGACTCAATAACTTTCACACAGACTTAAGAATATACACTAATTTGGGTTAATTTTACCAGAGATATGTAGCAGTATAAATTTTGGCCTAAATGTATGAAGAAAAATAAATTTTTTGCAAAATTGTATAATAGAAACTAAAAAAAGTGTTTTTTTTCAAAATTTTTGCTCTTTTTTTGCTTATATCACGAAGAAAAAAAAACCCAGTTGTGATCAAATACCACCAAAAGAAAGCTCTATTTGTGTGAAAAAAATGATAAAAATTTTGTTTGGTTACAGTGTAGCATGACTGAGCAATTGTCATTCAAAGTGTGAGAGTGCTGAAAGCTGAAAATTGGTCTGGGAAGGGGGTCTAACTGCTCTGTATGGAAGTGGTTAAACTTGAGAGTGTGCACTTTCAGCCCATATCCATTATATAACTATAGCTTGAATATGTTTTGGTAAATAGTTAAAAAAAAAAAAACTAAAATTGTGCCTGTGTGCAAATATATATGGACCTACAGTAATTGTACATAGCACTTTAGACATCATAACAGCCTGATGCCAATAAAATGCAAAATATTAACCACTTGCCGACTGCCGCACAACTATTTACTGCGGCAGTCTGGCTCTCCTGGGCAAACTGACATAGGGCTACGTCGCTCACCCAGGAGCCTCTAGGGGGCGTGCGGCCGGAGGCGCGCTCCTGCCCCCGCTCGTTCCCGCACATCCCCACGCGAGTGACCGGCGGCTCCGATGTCCGCCGGTCACTCGCGATCTCCCGCTGGAGAGGGAGAAAGGCAGGCGGCTAATGTAAACAAAGCCGCCTGTCATTCTCCCTGGTGTAACTGCAGAGACTACAGAATCCTGCTATGTAGGATCGTATGTCTCTGTTGTTACATCACAAGCCACGCCCCTTTACCGTTAGAATCATGCCCCTAGGGACACACTTAACCCCTTGATCACTAATAAAGTTAACCCCTTCCCTGCCAGTGTCATTTTTACAGTAACAGTGCATATGTATAGCACTGATTACTGTAGTAATGTCACTGGTACCCCCAAAAGTGTCAAAAATGTTAGTCAGGGGTCCGATCTGTCCGCCGCAATGTTGTAGTCCCGCAAAAGAATGGATCATGATCAGTGAATGAATGGTGGCTATTCTCCAGGATAAGCTGGCCTATTTCAAGAAAGCATGGGATCCCTGGATAAAATACTTTTCAGGACCCTCCTGATCTGGATGGAAAGATTGTTGTACTGTTTTGTGTTTTCATGCTCTTTTTGATAACTTTAATACAATTTTTGGAAAGAAAGAAGCCCTATAAAAATACAGGAAAATAAATGATTTTGTGATCAAAAAAACAAATATTACAAAGTATTTAATGCAAGAAGTTAAGCAACAAAAATGAGCTGTATAAAGTAAAGAGACGGTATTAATTTTAAAAATAACTAAATATCATTTGGACATTACCATTGATAATTGTATTATCTATGTGGATGGGATTCTGTGTGATGATGATAAATATGCCTCAATATAAAATAGTGAGAAGCACTGCTGTAAACCACTTTACCAATGACATGTACTGACATATTTTTCAACCCCTGCAGAGACTGCCAGTAGTTGTTACTTCAAGTTCCTATGGATTCAATCCAGCTTATGAAATGATTTGTGCTATACTCCTGCTACTGTTATGTATCACGCATAAGGATGTCATGTGGCATAGAAGACTTTATTCTAGGACACATTTCATACAGATATCAATATGAGTAGATCTGATGTGGAACAGACACTATGCTGGCAGAACTGGGTGATGGATATTCAAGGATCTAAACTCCACAAATGAAGGAGATCCTTATATTAGGTTCACTAAAACTAATGCACAGTAACAGTTTAGAGCAGGCATGTTAACTGGTGTTTTTGTTGGCCTTTATATATTCTCTTCTGATCTCATTGCACTCATTGGGCAGTTAATGTATGTAAAAATAAGGCCGAGGCAGTTATACAGTACATTTCATATCAAAGTCTATACTTTCTTACATACAGTATCTCACAAAAGTGAGTACACCCTTCACATTTTTGTAAATATTTTATTATATCTTTTCATGTGACAACACTGAAGAAATGACACCTTGCTACAATGTAAAGTAGAGAGTGTACAGCTTGTATAACAGTGTAAATTTGCTATCCCCTCAAAATAACTCAACACACAGCCATTAATGTCTAAACCACTGGCAAAAAAAGCGAGTACACCCCTAAGTGAAATGTCCTCTTTGAGCCCAATTAGCCATTTTCCTTCCTCTCCTGTCTTGAGACTCGTTAATGTTACAGGGTCTCAGGTGTGAATGGGGAGCTGGTGTGTTAAATTTGGTGTTATTGCTCTCACTTTCTCATACTGGTCACTGGAAGTTCAACATAGCCCCTCATGGCAAAGAACTCTCTGAGGATCTGAAAAAAGAATGGCCTGGGCAATAGGAAGATTGCCAAGACCCTGATATTGAGCTGCAGCACGTTGGCCAAGACCATACAGCGGTTTAACAGGACAGGTTCCACTCAGAACAGGCCTCGCTATGGTCGACCAAAGGGGTTGAGTGCATGTGCTCAGCGTCATATCCAGAGGTTGTCTTTGGGAAATAGACGTATAAGTGCTGTCAGCATTGCTGCAGAGGTTGAAGGAGTGGGAGGTCAGCCTGCTCAGACCAAATGCCGCACGCTGCATCAAATTGGTCTGCATGGCTGTCATCCCAGAGTGAAGTCTCTTCTAAAGATGGTGTGCACAAGAAAGCCCGCATACAGTTTGCTGAAGACAAGCAGACTAAGTACATGGATTACTGGAACCATGTCCTGTGGTCTGATGAGACCAAGATAAACCTATTTGGTTCAGATGGTGTCAAGCATGTGTGGCAGCAACCAAGTGAGGAGTACAAAGACAAATGTGTCTTGCCTACAGTCAAGCATGGTGGTGGGAGTGTCATGGTCTGGGGCTGCATGAGTGCTGCCAGCACTGGGGAGCTCTAGTCCGTTGAGGGACCCATGAATGCCAACATGTACTTTGACATACTTAAGCAGAGCATGATCCCCTCCCTTCGGGCCGCAGGGCAGTATTCCAACATGATAACCACCCCAAACACACGTCCAAGCTGACCACCGCCTTGCTAAGGAAGCTGAGGGTAAAGATGATGGACTGGCCAAGCATGTCTCCAGACCTAAACCCTATTAAACATCTGTGAGGCATCCTCAAATGGAAGGTGGAGGAGCGCAAGGTCTCTAACATCCACGAGCTCTGTGATGTCGTCATGGAGGAGTGGAAGAGGACTCCAGTGGCAACCTGATAACCCCAAAAACACCTCCAAGACAACCACTGCCTTGCTAAAGAAGCTGAGGGAAAAGGTGATGGACTGGCCAAGCATGTCTCCAGACCTAAACCCTATTGAGCATCCTCAAATTGGAAGGTGGAGGAGTGCAAGGTCTCTAACATCCACCAGCTCTGTGATGTCATCATGGAGAAGTGGAAGTGGACTCCAGTGGCAACATGGGAAGACCTGGTGAACTCCATGCTCAAGAGGGTTAAGGCAGTGCTGGAAAATAATGGTGGCCACATAAAAAATTGACACTATGGACCTAATTTGGACATTTTCACTTAGGGGTGTACTCACTTTTGTTGCCAGCTGTTTAGACATTAATGGCTGTGTGTGGAGTTATTTTGAGGGGACAGCAAATTTACACTGTTATACAAGCTGTACACTCACTACTTTACATTGTAGCAAAGTGTCATTTCTTCAGTGTTGTCACATGAAAACATAATAACATATTTTCAAAAATGTGAGGGGTGTACTCACTTTTGTGAGATACTGTAGCTTTATTTGCAACAGCTTTACCAATTTCAATAAACTAGACAAAATTAATCAGTTCATGTAAATAATGCTTTTTTATATGCTTAATCATGGGCATGCAGTTCCAAAAAAAGTTTTAATTAAGGTAAATAAGCGTGGCTACTATGGCCGATTAATTATTATTTACTGTAATTGTAGTTATGGTTAGTATCTTGAATTGAATTCGTAGGTTGAGTGGCGGCCAATGAAGCGATTGGCAAAGAGGGGTAGTAGACAATGAGCAGTTTGTGAGGTGTACGAGCCTGGCAGCAGCGTTCATGATGGACTAAAGGGGGGGGTGGCCTATTTAAAGGTAAGTCACTGAGGAGGGAGTTGCAGTAATTGAGACGAGAGATGACTAGGGAGTGGATCAGAAGCTTTGTGGCATCGTTGGTTTGGAAGGGGCGTATCTTGGAGATGTTGTAGAGGTTGAGGCGGCAAAGATTACACCTAGGACCTTGGCATGGAGGGACATGTAGATAGTTGAGCCACTGATTTTGACAGAGAAATCAGGGAAAGAGGAACTTGGCGGAGGAAATATCATGAGCACGGATTTGGATAGGTTGAGTTTCAGAAAGTGATGTGACATCCAGGCTGATATGTCTGTTAGTAAGTCAGTGATGCATGAGGAAAATGATGGGGTGGGCTGAGGGGTGGAGAGATAGATTTGGGTGTCATCACTGTACAGATGGTATTGAAATCCATGGGCTACAATCAGTTGACCCAGGGAAGAGGTGTAGATTGAGAAAAGGAGGAGTCCAAGAACAGAACCTTGGGGGACCCTGACAGAGAAAGGAAGAGGAGAGTAGGTAGTAGAGTTGTAAGCAGCACTGAAGGTGCGTTGGGATAGGTAGGATGAGAGCCAGTGAAAAGTACAGTCATGGAGACCAAGGGAGTGGAGCTTTTTGAGGAGGAGGGGGTGGTCCACTGTGTCAAAGGCAGGGAGTAGTACAGAATAGTGTCCATTGGTGTTAGCCGTTGGTAGGTAATTTGTGAGTGGAGAGCAGGAGAGCAGTTTCCGTGGAGTGTGAGGGCGAAATCCGAACTGAAGGGGATCAAGAAGTTTGTTCTTAGCCAGATGGTCACTCAGTCGGTTTTAGAGCAGTAGTTCAAGGAGTTTTTGAGGAGAAGGGGAGTACGGAGATGGGGGCGTAAAGTGTGAATATTAGTGGGGTAGAGTGAGGGCTTTTAAGGATGGGAGTGACTAGTGCATGCGTTAGGGAGTTGAGGAAGATGCCAGAAGAGAGGAAGAGGTTTAAAATGTGAGTTAGAGAGCGTAAAATAGAGTCAGAGGGTGAGTGTAGCATTTGAGAGGGAGCAGAATCCAGGGGGCAGGTGGTTAGATGGGTGTTAGAAAATTGGTTGTTGGAAGATTGGTGATCTCCTGGGCAGTGAGTGAGTTAGTGGGTGGAGTTGGTGGAGGACAGAGTAGAGAGTTAAAAGGTAGAGAAGAGTTGACGGGGACTAGATGAGAATGTGTTAATGAGCGTGATAAAGTAGGTTTGCTTGGCAGTGAGGAGGCAGGAATAGTATTTTAGGAGGGCAGCTTTATATTGGTTGAAGTCTTCCTGGGACTTAGTCTTATGCCACTGGCACTCAAGAGCGCAGCTACATTTTATGAGACTTCTGGTGTCGTCTATTTGCCAGGGTTGTAGCGGTCTGGGCCAGATTCTGCGTGTAGTGAGGGAAACAAGATTGTCTAGGGAGGATGACAGTAAGCTGTTATAGATGAAAGTGGCTAGGTTGGGGCATGACAGGGGTGAGATTTTGTCATATAGATGGTCAGTAGCAGAGTAGAGAAGGGTTGAGGTGGCAAAGGTTTGTACGGGTAACTGTTAAGCGGTTTGAGGGAGAGGAGGTGGAAGGCAGGGAAAGAGCGAAACTAACAAGGTGGTGATCAGAGAGTAAGAGAGGATTGTTGGAGAGGTTGCACGGAGTACATTGATAGGAGAAGACAAGGGTGCTGCCATTGGAGTGTGTAGGAGCCTGTATCCTTTGCTTGAGGTCAAGAGATGAGGTTAGACTGAGAAGTTTAGAAGCAGAAGTAATATTAGCATTAATAGGGATGATGAAGTCACTGAGGATGATTGTGGTGATTTCAGAAGAGAGAAAGAAGGGTAGCCAGGCAGAGAAGTCATCAAGGAAGGTCGATACCAGTCCAGGAGGCCGGTAGATGACAGCAACTCTAAGAGAAACAGGCGAAAATAGAGGAATACAATGCGCATCAAAAGAGGAGAATGTCAGAGAGGGAGATGGGTGAAGTACCTGATAGGTGTTGCATGGGGCTAGAAGGATTCCCACTCCACCTCCCTTCCGTCCACTTGGTCTGGGGGAGTGAGTCCAGAGAATGCCATTATGGGAGAAGGAAGCAGGAGAAGTAGTATTGGAAACATGAAGCCAGGTTTCGGTAATGGCAAGCAGGTTAAAGAAATGTGTAAATAATAATGAAAAAAACCTGCGCTTGGATGGTGTAAGGAAAACAAAAAGCAGCTGCTGTTCACCCAAAAGGGAAAATAAAACGAATAATTAATAACAGCGCTTGCTAGATAACTGTGTACATAACAAATACAAAGTGACTAAAGTGCTAAAAATACTACAAAATAAAGTTCTAAATGCATACGATGCACATGAGAATAAAGGTGCAAATATATATGAATAATAAATATAGAAATGTGCAAAAATGCAATACGTGTTTCTAAATTCATCAATAATACAATAATTTGATAAAAAAAGTCCATAAAATGTCCAACAACACGTGTAAAAGTGCTTAAACTGTGCTGGTGTTCCTTACATTTCTTTGTGCTGAAAAAAGTGCTCACCAGTGCCTAAGTGCCACACTCCCCTCTTGCACCCCTACTCACCAAATATAAAGACCCTCTGTTGAGTCAAATGTAGTTTTTAGGGGTGAGTATAGAATCCTAGGTATCTGATCAAGGTACCATCCAAAAAAAAAAATGCTTTCTTCAGATGACGAATGGTGTTTCCTTGACGGGCTCAGCCCAAACCAATTAAAATAAAGGAATCATAGTGGAGTACTGTAAAAAATGTGTTTAATGATAAAAAGTAGGCAAGAATACTCACAAACGAGCAAAAAAGTATGTAATCAGTCAATGACAAGGCACTTCCTGGAACGACGTCTTGCGTGCGTTCTACCGGGAAAACAGGAAGTGACGTGGATGGTTAAGATACACCAGAAGTTACGTCAACGCGTTTCGCCCACCTCCCCGAGCATCATCAATGGACATGAATTGTAAAGGAATTTGTAATAAAGAGGTCGTGGAGGGAGGTGATTTTGTTACAGACAGAGCAGGCATTCCAGAGGGCACAGGAGAAGGGGAGGCTGGTTTTGGGAAGAAGAGGAATTGAGCTATTGCCAGAGGGTGTAGGGTGGTGGGAGCATTGGGCAAAGCCAAATGGAGGCTCATGGATTGGTGATATGTCGCCAGAGGTAAGGAGAAGCAGGAGGGTGAGGGAGATACGAAAGATATCAAATTTACAGGTAAGTCAAAATTCCTTGTATCTTAATATATACGTCAAAATTTCTCTTAATCGTACAGTGCAGGAAGAGTATTCATGTACCATGGGAACCCCTTACACAATTAATAAGAAGGGTGGGAAAGAATGAAGCAAACAGAACTGTGTCAACAGGCCCAAACAACAAGGGTTAGAAGACCCAACTTCAGAGTTCCGCTGCAGGAACCTTGCAGCCAAAAGCTATATCAACAGAAGACTGGACGTCCATCTGGGAAAAGTATGAACAGAAGATGAGGTGGTGGCCTTACACAACTGGGCTACAGAGGCTTGGAGCTTGAATGCCCAGAAAACTCCCACTTATTTGGTGGAATGGGTGCTATGACTATGTCAAGGCAATATAGAGAGGTTTCCCATGGATGCTTAGGGGCAGGGCATAGGGATGGGAGGACAAAGTGCTCATTGAGGTGGAATGCTGAACGGGCCACTAGTACAGAAACATGTCTAGCAGACTTGATAGCGACAAAAAAGGATACTTTGCAGGAAAGATTATTTTGGGATATTCCTGTTCAAAGGGTGGTTTCTCTAGGGCAGAGAGAATCAAGATGACATTCCAAGGAAGCCCAGGGTGATGCAAGACCAAGACGTTACCTTTGAGAGTGCTTTGAGAGGCAAAGCTCTGGCCAAGATCTGTTTGTAGGAAAGCCAGAATGTAAGGTACAGAGTAATCTCTGGGATTTAAGTGCCTGTGTTAACACAATGAGTAAAAAGGATTTCTAGGTGTAATATTAAATCTTCCTTGAAGAGGCTTTTCTTGCTTTTAGTAAGGTAGTGTAATGTTCTGGTACCTCTGGTACCCTTATTCCACTTTCCATTCCGTGTATGCGTCCCACCATTCTCTTCTGGTAGGTGCGCATACACCTTTAAGACCGATGCTGTCATCACTGAGCGCCGCAGAGCGGCCATTTCAACCGCCGGCATTCTCACTCACATGTTCGTTCAACCGTCATGGTTGGATCGTCCCTGTCTGAAGTCAGCATACCAGATGTTACTCGCTCCTGTATCTCGCTACCTGAACTTGTTTCATATCTGATCCTGTGTCTCGCCACCCGATCACTCCCGGCATGCTGCTTTCACCCTTCACATAGTTACATAGTTACATAGTTACATAGTTACATAGTAGGTGAGGTTGAATAAAGACAATAGTCCATCCAGTTCAACCTGTGTAGGCATGTGTGGCTGTAATCATCTCCCATACCCCTGAATGTTCTGATCCTTGAGATGTAAGTCTAAGAGTCTTTTGAAAGCCACCATACTACCCGCAGAAACCACCTCTTGTGGTAGAGAATTCCACAATCTTGTTGCCCTAACAGTAAAGAACCCCCCGCGTTGCCTGAGGTTAAAACGCTTCTCCTCTAATCGCATTGTATGCCCTCGAGTCCTCATGCAATCCCTTCGAATGAACAGCTTTTTTTCTAAGCTGGGATCCCCATTAAGATATTTATAAATTGCTATCATGTCCCCCCTCAGACGTCTCTTCTCCAGGGAGAATAAATCGAGCGATTGTAGACGCTCTTCATAGTCAAGGTCCTCCAATCCCCTAATTAGTTTAGTTGCCCTTCTCTGGACTCTCTCCAGCTCCAACACATCCCTCCTGAGGACTGGCGACCAGAACTGGACGGAATACTCCAGATGCGGTCGGACCAGAGTTTTATAAAGTGGAAGGATTATAGTCTTATCTCTGGAATGCATCCCTTTCTTTATGCATGCTAATATTCTGTTGGCTTTGGAAGCTGCCGCTTGACATTGCATGCTGTTTCCTAATCTATCATCAACCAATACTCCCAGATCCTTCTCCATTTTTGATTCCCCCAAGGGCTCCCCTCCTAACGTGTATTGTGATTTTATGTTTTTAGTCCCCAAGTGCAAAACCTTACACTTCTCCACATTAAACCTCATTTGCCATGTCGTTGCCCACTCTGTTATTTTGTCCAGGTCATTCTGCAGGATATCTGCTTCATGTTGTGAAGTTATTGCCCTGCCCAATTTTGTGTCATCTGCAAAAACTGATATCGAACTACTGATCCCGACCTCAATGTTGTTTATGAATAAATTGAACAAGGTTGGTCCCAGGACTGAGCCTTGGGGGACCCCACTTACCACCTCAGACCAGTCTGAGTATGCGCTGTTTATTACTACCCTTTGGACCCGCCTTTTTAGCCAGTTCCGTATCCAAGAGCAAACCCTGCTATCGATACCTGCAGACCTTATTTTATAAATTAAGCGCTTGTGGGGAACTGTATCAAACGCCTTAGCGAAATCCAAGTACACCACATCCACTGGTCTCCCCCTATCTAGCTCACAGCTCACCTCCTCGTAGAATGTAAGGAGATTGGTTTGACAAGAACGCCCATTTGTAAACCCGTGCTGATTACTGCTGATGATGTTGTTGTCCTTAGCAAACTCTACAATATAGTCCCTTATCATCCCCTCCAGAAGTTTACATACTACTGATGTCAAACTGACAGGCCTATAATTTCCCGGGATATGCCTCTGGCCCTTTTTGAATATTGGAATCACGTTAGCTTTCTTCCAATCCCCTGGTACATCTCCTGTCCTAATACTGTCAGCAAAGATCAGGAACAGTGGTCTCGATATAACTTTACTGAGTTCCTTGAGTACTCTCGGATGTATGCCATCCGGTCCTGGTGATTTGTTTGTGTTAAGTTTATCCAGCCTTTCCCTGATTTCCCCCTCTGTTAGCCATGGTGGCAAGTCCTGTTTATTACTACTAACCATACAGTCATGGTCAGTGTACCCCTCCTTTTCCTGTGTAAAGACTGACGAGAAAAAAGCATTTAGCACGGTTGCTTTTTCAGTGTCCTCTGTAACCATTCTCCCATCATTGTTAATTATGTGTGCAATATGCTCTGCCTTAGTTTTTTTGCTGTTGATATATTTAAAGAATTTCTTTGGGTTTTTTTTACTATCCTCCGCTATTTGTCTCTCAAAGTTGATTTTAGCCATCTTGATTTCTTGTTTACTTTTCTTATTTGCCTCCTTGTATTGCTCGAAAGCCGATACTGTGCCCTCTGATTTATACTTCTTGAAGGCCAATTTTTTCCCCCTAATAAGTTTAATGACGCTACAGTTTAGCCAGCCAGGTTTGGCTTTGTCTCTTCTAAATTTATTTCCCATAGGAATGCACTGCAAGATGCCTTTGCCTAATATGTTCCTAAAGCATTCCCATTTTTCCTCTGTGGTCAGGGATCCCAGGGTTTGGTCCCAGTTTACCTTTTCCATCATTGAGTACAATTTTGGAAAGTTTGCCCTTCTGAAGTTTAGGGTTCTTCACTCTTCAACCTGCCTTGCATCTATGCTTACAAGCGTGTCTCGCTGTGGAACCTCGCTACAGATCCCTGTATCTCGCTACCAGGATCACTTCCTCAGACCCGAACCTCGCTACTGATCCCTGTATCTCGCTACTGGATCACTTCCTCATCACCGGACCCTTCTACTACTATACTATAGTGATAAGTACCCCGCAGGGGAAACCTCCATAACTTACACTACTACTATTGCATTAAGGACTGTTACTACCTATCCATACTATCCTATCATCTGCACTGTTACATAGATTGCTAGCTCTTGAGACTACTACCATCTATCATCTGCAATGCTGCATAGATTGCTAGCTCTCCTGTCTACTACCATCTATCATCTGCACAGATTGCTAGCTCTCCTGTCTACTACTATCTATCCTTGCACTGGGTTAGTCTATCCTGTATTTGTCATCTGCTGTCCTCACCACCTGTTAGCATACTCGATACTAACCTATCTGCATTCCTAAAAACCATCTTGAACTCTCCTGTACAAACCTATCAAGTGCTTACCATCCTTGTCACTGTTCACACCTGTCCCTTCAGCACATCACCTTCATACTATCATATACATCCTATCACTCCAGGAACATCTCATTGAGTGTGTATATATCTGTATGTTGAAGCTGACAGGCCCACGGTGATGAGTCCTGGAGAGTTGGATCTGGTATTCAACACATCTCTACATGACTACTGAGTGGAGATTTTGCAGCTGTAAATCCAGCCTATAACAAAAACGCAGGAGCGTTACAGATTGAACGAACCATAAAAATGGATTCAGCAGAATTACCCACTCAAGTGACACAATTAACACAACAAGTAAAAGCGTTAATACTTGCTCTGACTGACGTACAAGAAAAGAATCAGACTTTAACACAGCAGGTAACCCAGCTCTCACGGCTTACTGCTGTTCAGCCTCCTGAACCTAAAATAAACCCCCCTCTAGTGTTTACAGGCGACCGGAAAAAATTTCGGGAATTCAAAAACGCATGTCAATTGCTTTTTTTGTTAAAGCCTCGTACATACCCCACTGATCAAATAAAAGTCTGTACCGTTATTTCATACTTGACGGGTGATCCACGGGCCTGGGCAGACTCTCTCTTTGAGAATAATGATCAGATTCTCAACACCTATTCTTTATTCCTAGCGGAACTCACCAGCTTATACGATGACCCCAATAGGCAGAGTACTGCTGATATGCAGTTGAGGGCCTTGAAACAAGGAAGGAGACCTGTAGAAGACTTTGTATCTGAGTTCAAAAGATGGACCCTTGATTCAGGGTAGAATGACACATCTTTGCGAACTCAATTCAGACTCGGGTTATCGGAAGCTGTTATAGACGAGCTCGCCCGAGCGGATTTACCTGGCACCTTGGAGGCCTTGATACAACTTAGTATCAACATCGACAGACGACTGCGAGAAAGAAGGGCTGAAAAGATGGGAATGCCATTGTCTAGTCCTTCTCGGATTTCGGCCGTTGACCCTACTCCCATGGATGTAGGAACCATACGCCCACCTTTAACGACTACTGAACGAGCTAGAAGAACATCCAGAAATCTCTGCATGTATTGCGCATCCCCGGATCATTTGATAAGCACCTGTCCACTTGTTCGCAAAAAAGAGGGTGAGTGTTCACATGTCTTGCTGGGAGGATTGACGACTTCCTTTTCTAACCCCTATCTTTTTGTTAATTTAATATTACAGTGGGATCAAACTAGGATCACCACCAAGGCTATGGTCGACACTGGATCTTGTGGAAACTATATTGATACACGCTTTGTACCTTAAATAAAATACCTATTATTTCAAAATCTAAGCCTGTTTCTGTTAGTTTCATTAATGGTATTCCACTGTCTTCTGGTCCAATCACCAACCAGACACAGGCACTCCTTGCCACTACCAACGAGTCACATGTGGAGACCATCACTTTTGATATACTATCCTCACCCCATTTTCCTATTATTTTGGGACTTCCCTGGTTACACGCACACCAACCAATCATAGATTGGAAAAAACGGACTTTGGCTTTCCCTTCTCACTATTGTGAGAATACGTGTAACCTCCCATCTTATGGGAAGATTCTGTCTGTGGTGTCAGATGAAATTGCACCACTATGCTATCAGGATCTGTCCGAAGTGTTCCTTGAGAAAAATGCTCAAGTGTTGCCTCCCCATAGGGATTACGATTGCACTATCGATCTACTCCCTAACAGCAAATTGCCTTTCGGTCATGTTTATCCCCTTTCACAGGATGAACTTTCTCACCTCAAGGAATACTTGGATGAGAATTTGACAAAAGGGTTCATTAGACCCTCTACTTCTTCCACTGCTGCAGGACTTTTCTTTGTCCGCAATAAGGATTCCAGTCTCAGGCCTATTATCGATTATAGGCAATTAAACACGATTACGATAAAGGATCGCTATCCTTTGCCGCTTATCCCTGAACTTATTGAACAAGTGCGTGGGGCTACTTATTTCACCAAATTAGACCTGAAAGGGGCATACAACCTAATCCGAATCCGTGACGGGGATGAGTGGAAAACAGCATTCAGAACCAGATACGGACTATTCGAATACCTTGTGATGCCATTCGGGCTATGTAATGCTCCCGCAGCTTTCCAAAGATTCATAAACGACATCTTTAGAGACTTACTTGATGCCTGTGTTGTAGTATACCTAGACGATATACTTATCTATTCTCGATCTATGCCTGAACACATAAAACATGTAAGACTTGTGTTGTCCAGACTGCTCTCACACAGTCTATACGTGAAATTAAAAAAAATGCCTATTTCATAAAGAAGAAATATTATTTCTAGGATACTTCATATCCAAAACTGGAATTAAGATGGATATGAGTAAGATATCCTGTATTCTAGACTGGCCTACACCAACAACTCGTAAGGCCCTACAGCGATTCCTAGGATTCTCGAACTTCTATAGGAAGTTCATCAAGAACTTTTCCGCCATTGTGAGACCTCTCACACAACTGACAAGTATAAAAAAAAAACATTCAAATGGTCAGAAGAAGCAAATCAAGCTTTCTGCTTATTAAAATCAAGCTTCACTTCTGCTCCCATACTACGCCATCCAGACCCATCCCTCCAATATATTCTAGAGGTAGATGCGTCAAATATGGCAGTAGGAGCAGTTCTCTCCCAACGACCAACAAACACTTCATCACTCCACCCAGTTGCTTTCTTTTCAAAATCACTAAGCAGCCCAGAGGTGAATTACCCAGTGGGTGAAAAGGAGTTGCTTGCCATAAAATTGGCACTGGAGAATTGGCGACATCTGCTCGAAGGTACCCAGTTACCAATACTCATATATACAGATCATAAAAACCTTCAATACCTCCAGACTAACAAGACTCTTTCCCACCGGCAGGTACGATGGTCATTATTCTTTTTAAGATTTAATTTCTTAGTGACCTATACGCCTGCAGACAAAAATAAAAAAGCGGATGCGCTATCACGACTAACCGAAGATAACTGCGCCGAAATCCCTTCCATTCCCATAATACCCTATGAACGCATTATTGTTGTTGTCCGATCCTTGAAGGAAGAGATTTTGCACAGTATAGGAATAGATTCACCTCCACCACAACTAAGTACTGATGCAGAAGGCTTCCTCTATTACAATGACAAACTTTACATACCCCCTACTATGCGCACCAAGATCTTGGAGTTATCGCATGATGTACCCATGGCAGGACATATGGGTATGACGAAAACCTTTAATTTGCTCACCAGGCAGTTTTGGTGGCCTGATATGAATACGTCTGTACAAAAATTTGTTTCTTCATGTGACATCTGTGCAAGGTCCAAAATTGACACTACAAAACCATCTGGACTACTTTGTAGTCTACCAATACCCCAGGTTCCATGGGAAGTTGTGTCCTTAAATTTCATAGTAGAACTACCACCTTCCAAAGGATTTAATACCATCCTAGTGTCAGTGGACCACTTGACAAAGATGGCACATTTCATCGCTATCCGTAGACTACCTTCATCCAAACAAACAGCGGAACTACTGATGAAACATGTGTTCAAGTTGCATGGAATTCCAAAGACTCTTTTGTCCGACCGTGGTTCACAATTTATCTCTAAATTTTGGCAAGCACTTTGTCAAATTTTACGCATTGAGCGAAAGCTCACTTCTCCCTACCATCCTCAGACCAACGGACAGACTGAAAGAGTCAACCAGTGCATTGAGCAATATCTACGCTGCTACACATCATACCTGCAGGATGATTGGGTGGATCTCCTTCCTCTAGCGGAATTTGCTTACAACAACGCAACCCACAGTACTACGAAGCAAAGTCCGTTCTACTTGAACTATGGGTTTCATCCCACTCTTCTTCCACCACGCATCCTGCCATCGAGTAACCCAGTAGCCTCGGATTACCTTACCCAAATAAAAGACTCTTTGGGTTTACTCAATACTACCATATCACATGCTCATAGTCAACAAAAAAGGTACTACGACCTTCGTAGAAGACCTTCTCCTCAGTATGTTATTGGGGACCTCGTTTGGCTATCAACAAAAAATTTAAGATTAAAGATCCCTAGCAAAAAGCTTGGGCCTTTATTCTTGGGACCCTTCCCAATCAGGAAACTAATTGGAAAAGCTGCAGTACAGCTCACCTTACCGGCAGATCTCAAGATCCATCCCATCTTCCATGTGTCGCTATTGAAGCCACATGTTCCTAACCAATGAATAAGGCCTACCATCCCACCTCCACCTCCTGTACAAGTTGAAGGCGGAGAAGAATATGAGATAAAGGAGATTCTGGATTCTCGTATCCACAGAAGAAGACTCCAATATCTAGTACGATGGAAGAACTATGGGCCCCAAGACGACACCTGGCTGGATACCTCAGATATACATGCCCCTAGACTGATTCGCAATTTTCACTTGAAATACCCAGAAAAAACAGTTCTAGAGGCCTTCCGGAGCCGGCCTTAAGGGGGGGGGTACTGTAATGTTCTGGTACCTCTGGTACCCTTATTCCACTTTCCATTCCGTGTATGCGTCCCACCATTCTCTTCTGGTAGGTGCGCATACACCTTTAAGACCGATGCTGTCATCACTGAGCGCCGCAGAGCGGCTATTTCAACCGCCGGCGTTCTCACTCACATGTTCGTTCAACCGTCATGGTTGGATCGTCCCTGTCTGAAGTCAGCATACCAGATGTTACTCGCTCCTGTATCTCGCTACCTGAACTTGTTTCATATCTGATCCTGTGTCTCACCACCCGATCACTCCTGGCATGCTGCTTTCACCCTTCACTCTTCAACCTGCCTTGCATCTATGCTTACAAGCGTGTCTCGTTGTGGAACCTCGCTACAGATCCCTGTATCTCGTTACCAGGATCACTTCCTCAGACCCGAACCTCGCTACTGATCCCTGTATCTCGCTACTGGATCACTTCCTCATCCCCGGACCCTTCTACTACTATACTATAGTGATAAGTACCCCGCAGGGGAAACCTCCATAACTTACACTACTACTATTGCATTAAGGACTGTTACTACCTATCCATACTATCCTATCATCTGCACTGTTACATAGATTGCTAGCTCTTGAGACTACTACCATCTATCATCTGCACTGCTGCATAGATTGCTAGCTCTCCTGTCTACTACCATCTATCATCTGCACTGCTGCATAGATTGCTAGCTCTCCTGTCTACTACTATCTATCCTTGCACTTGGTTAGTCTATCCTGTATTTGTCATCTGCTGTCCTCACCACCTGTTAGCATACTCGATACTAACCTATCTGCATTCCTAAATACCATCTTGAACTCTCCTGTACAAACCTATCAAGTGCTTACCATCCTTGTCACTGTTCACACCTGTCCCTTCAGCACATCACCTTCATACTATCATATACATCCTATCACTCCAGGAACATCTCATTGAGTGTGTATATATCTGTATGTTGAAGCTGACAGGCCCACGGTGATGAGTCCTGGAGAGTTGGATCTGGTATTCAACACATCTCTACATGACTACTGAGTGGAGATTTTGCAGCTGTAAATCCAGCCTATAACAAAAACGCAGGAGCGTTACAGGTAGGAATCAGACGTAGAAACTCCTTTATCTTTTAATACCTGGGTTTCAACACCCATTCTGTTAAAGCCAGTAACTGAGAAGTAGGATGGAATAGATGGGTAGATAGTTGGGAGATAGCTTGAGATAGCAGATCTGGGCTGCTGGGAGGAGGCCAGGATTCATCTGCTGGAAGTCTAAGTATGTCTGTGTTCCAGGTTCTTGTGGGCCAGTTTGGTGAAATTAGAATCACATATTTCCTGTCTTTCTGTATTTTCTTGGGTAAGAAAGGTAGGATTTGCACTGGAGGGAAGGTATAAAGCCTGTAATGAGACCAGGGGATTATTAAGGCATCTGAGGCTAGAGCTAAAGGATCTCTGGTTCTGGTAACAAACAGAGGTAGTTTGTTGTCAAATCTGGAAGCTAGGGTGTCTAAACTTGAAATTCCCTATTTTTGGCATATCAGATTGAAGATATCTAGATGAAGGGCCCATTCCTCTTGATCCAGGCGATGACTACTACGGTAATCAACTTTCTGGTGGTCCACTTCTGGGATGTGGACCACAGAGACTGCTGGAAAGTGAGTTTCTGTGCAGGAGATGATTATGTTCACTTCTTTCAAGGCATCTAGACTCCTGGTTCCCTGTTGATGGTTGGTATAGGCCATAGCCATGGCATTGTCTAACTACACCTTGATTGGGTGCTTACCCTGACTGCTCTGAGATTAAAGATGTTTAATTGGGAGTTAGACATCCCTCAGTGCCCATGTTATTTGGACTCTGTTAGGCATTGAAACATTACTTCTCAGCCTGAGAGACTTGTGTCTGTTTTGTAATAGGGAAGGACTTCCTCACTTTTAAGGCTGGGACGGTGTTCCACCAAGATAGGGAATTCCTTGCTTGGCTGAACAGGAGCATTGGTAAATTGAAAAAAGGGCCCTGCTTTTTCCAGGTCTGTGGTTTAGTGTTGCTTAAGTTCCGGTTCGCACTTCTATGCAAATCTTATGCGATGTTTTTGCGAGGAAAATTCAGAATTACAGATTGTATGACTGAATTTGCATGGCATTAGGCCCAAAGGCTTGCAGGACCCTTTTATTTTGTCCACACCCGAATCGGATTGCATGGGTGTGAACACCCATGCGATCCGATTCATGGCCGAATTGACAGTTTGCACTGCGATATGTGAACTAATCTGGGGGGGTCATTAACTTTGTTTTGACACTCCCAGCAGTTCGCATATGGCAGTGTGAACTGCCTGCAAGTTGGGTGCGATACGGGAACCCGCAGTGGATTCCGCATAGCACCAGCGTGAACCGGCACTTATAATCTTTGTATTGCTTTGGGTTTCATTGAAGTGATTTTGTCTCCATTTACAGTCAAAATGTCAAACTACAACAAACTTGCAGTTCAAATGGCTTCTGCTTAAACTGGTCCTGAAACATGAAATTATTTAGGTATTGCAGGTGGAACACTACTATATACTGTGGGTTAAAGGAGGGAATAAAAACAACCACAATTTAGATTTAGCATATGATGAGACCAAGATAAACTTATTTGGTTCAGATAGTGTCAAGCGTGTGTGGCGGCAACCAGGTGAGGAGTACAAAGACAAGTGTGTCTTGCCTTCAGTCAAGCATGGTGGTGGGAGTGTCATGGTCTGGGGCTGCACGACTTCTGCCAGCACAGGGAAACTATATTTCGTTGTGGGAACCATGAATGCCAAAATGTATTGTGACATACTGAAGCAGAGCATGATCCCCTCCCTTCGTAGACTGGGCTGCAGGGCAGTATTCCAACATGATAACGACCGCCAAACACACCTTCAAGATGACCACTGCCTTGCTAAGGAAGCTGAGGGTAAAGGTGATGGACTGGCCAAGCATGTCTCCAGACCTAAACCCTATTGAGCATCTGGGGGGCATCCTTAAATGGAAGGTGGAGGAGCACAATGTCACTAACATCCACCAGCTCCATGATGTCATCATTGAGGAGTGGAAGAGGACTCCATGGGGAAGATGTGAAGCTCTGGTGAACTCCATGCCCAAGAGGGTTAAGGCAGGGCTTTACAGCGGTAGTATACTCCGCTTTTTAACTTTTACCTACAGGTAAGCCTATAATAAGGCTTACCTGTAGGTAAAATTATTATCTCCTAAACCTGCACGGTTTAGGAGATATTCGCCCTGCATGCAGCCTGCTGACACCAGCGGCACATGTGCTCTGAAGGTCCAGCGTATCTTGCCGGACCTTCAGAGCTCCTTGCCGGAAAGGGAACTCCACGCATTGCCTCAGACCAACCCCCAGACGACATCATGGATGACGAAACATTTTGGGGCGTGGTCCACGGCGCTGCCGGTATCCCTTCCAGAAGCCGGGTTAGTGGAGCGAAGCCCGCAGGAACTCTGCAACAACATGTTTTCTGTATGCCAGCCTTTGTCCAGTTTGTTGTAAGTGCAATCGATCTCTTTTTAAATAAATGTTACATCCTTTAATACACTATGGGATTCTCTTCTCTCTTTCATGCTTCATGAATGTGATGATTGATGACCACCTTTAGTGTTGTCGGATGGAGGTTCGATTGCTCATTTGATTTGACTATTCATTATCCAATGATCCACCTAGTGTATTGGAGAACAGATGACCATTTCCTTTGGATAGATGTGGTGCCTGGTTTGACCAGTGGTCCACTTGATCTGATAAGGAAATTAATTTATCACATATGGTGTGAAGCGTTCCTCCTGGTATTCAGGTCACCCTCTTTCACTATCTGTTTGTGGTTCCTCTGGGATTGGTGGTGTCACCTACCCCCTTTTTTCCTCCTGAATCTGATCATTTGTTATGGACGTTTTATGACTTTGTTTATTTATTATCCTTATTTATTAATTTTATTATGATCATCTTTACAATCATGTCATATTAATGTTTTTATTACTATTAGCGCTGCACTATTTGTTTAATAATAATAGGGAATCACTTGGCATGCACTCAGTAGTGGATGAGAATGTAAATAAATGTTAGTAGGAAGTCTGATAGTTTATTTCCGAACAATCTGATCTGTCTACATGTGGTCACTCTATTACCCTTTATGTTTGCAGCTTTATTTATTCTAAAACAATTTAAACATATCTAGGCTGACAAGTCATTCTATTTAACAATAATATAGCAGTGGCACATATGTGTATTCCATGATCAACACTGTTCTTTCTGTTACAGTGTATATGTAGCTTAGTTTACATACAGCAGTGGGAAAAGCCGTTTTGCTGCTCAAGGCCAAGTTTATCAAATGTGCCCTTTCTGTACATACACAGCGTAGGCCTCCAGCAGTGTAGAAGCCTTATCAGAATTCAGAGACTATGGGATTTGAATACCTAATCTGCTTCATGATGGTCATTATTGTATAAGTTAGACTCTCTTGGTCAATGTACTATCCAGCAATTTAACTAGCTAGGTGTATTTCCAATCCCTAGTTACCACACTTAGTTACCAATAACGTGTATATTAAGCTTAATGTTGTTTGGGAAATAAAAATATTAAGCTTAATGTTGATGCTGCAGCAGATTATACAAAAAAAAAGTTAATGTCGTTATGTAATTATATATGTAGCCAATCTTTGATAATGCAGACGTACTTTCTGCTTCTTCAGACTGTCTCTGTATACCTCCAGTGTTGGTCTCAGGTTTCATGTATCATACTCCTGAGACTGGAAGAAATGCATTGTGGGAATGTCTTGTCTTTAACAAGGATATTACTGCCCTGCTGAATTGTTTAGGAACTGTACTTCCCAGCAAGCCTTAGGCTCCTGAGGAGGATTGTGGGAGAGACTATAAAGGGATCTGCTGAACAGGCCAACATTCTCTTGCTTCCTGCGATCATGTGCACATAAGTCTGCTGAACAGAGAGAGAGAGAGATAGCAGACTGATGCCTACTGCACACCGCCCATCTGCATACAGACTCAGCCCTGGCGTGGGACAGATGTTCACCGCTGCATCGCAGACATCCCTGCAGCATCGCTGATTGGGTGGAGTCGGCGGGACTCGCTGAGACAGTAGAGTGCAACCATCCCGGGGCTACATATTGTGGAGGATTGCCATTGCCTGTTCTTCCAGGACTCTCATTGCTGAACAACAGGAATTGGTGAGAGGGCACCCGCCCAGAGTTCAGACACCAGTCACTACAGTTCTTTGATACACTGAACACAGACACTTCTCAGTTGAATCAGTTGCAGGATCTTTTGCAAATCAGAATCAGCTGTTCTGACTTGCTTGTCACACATTGTGTCACATTGGAAATCTTATGTCTATGAGCTCCAACTGCTGGTGAAGATTTTAGCAAGGCCTTGCAGGTAGAACATTGCTATATTGTTGCTCTTAAAGGGGACACATTACTGGTATCTAGATTACCTAATTTCTGACTAGTATACAAGTATTATAGGCCGGCCTGGGGTTCCCCTTTAGTAAAAGTGTTTCTTTTTAATTTGCAGCTTCCTGAGATATTCATTCACCTACTGCAAGACACTGTGTATATTTGATGTATTTACCTGTTATTCTAAATGCTTATTTACTGTTCTTCAGTGTTATTTCAACTGGGCCTGTCTATCCAGGGCCTAGTTGAATAATACTCTTTCCAAGTCTATTCCTTGAGTAAAGTTGAACTAAGATGTTAAAAATCTATTTGCATTGTGTCAGTGTGTCATTTAAAGTTATACACCCACTTATTACCAGGTATGACAGTGGAGTTGAGTCTGTTCTTGGGGGTTGGGACACAGAGTGAGGTACCAACATAACTCAAGCAGCTCCTGTGGGGGGTAGTGCTATTATATAAAATAATTATATATATATATATATATATATATATATATATATATAATAAGTGCATGTGTTTTAAGTGGTTGTAACCCTCAGACTTGAAACATTAACAACAATATACAGTGAGTACTTGTCTCATTCGAGAGCACTAAGTTTAACTTCTGTCTGCTGCCCCATTCCTCTGCTATTTGCATGAATCCCCTCTGACACATTTTCTGACGCCAAGAAAAAAAAAGTTGACGTGGGAGTGAGCTCCAGCACACAGTCTGTGATATACAGCATCAGCTCTGTTCCTGTGTGCAGTGTGAAGGGGAGTGTGTCCCTTCCCTCACTGCAGTGTGTAATTTCAGCTCTCAACCTCCTTTTTTCTGAATGCTCAGAAAAGATTTATACATTCTGGACTTTGAACAGATATAGAGAAGAGAAGACTGTAGATAAACAGGTAGAACGTATGTAGGAAAATTTGGTTCATCTCTGTGTATCACCTGAGGCCAAACACTTCACTGGGTATATGTAAGGCTTTGCAATCACTTTAAGTTTGTTTTCATATCAGCTGCAAGTAATCCTCTGCACAACAATGTTCAAGCTAGGTAAGGGAGGGACAACATCAGAAGTCAATCAGGTACTGCTGCACTGCCCATGTTCATATAGCCAACATTCTGACCGTGGTGATTAAAGTGATGACTTATTAGCTGGCTGCCGCTTTCTCATTTGCCAATCAGCAGCCTGGGTGTGTGTTCTAGACCAAGCTGTACTACTATTGCAATAGAGGTCCCGGTCCTGTCTATGCTGTCTGGAATGCTAGAATCACAAGACTGCCTAAACTTAGATTGTAAGCTCTAACGAGCAGGGCCCTCTGATTCCTCTTGTACCAAACTATATTTTAACTGTATTGTCTGCCTTCATTTTGTAAAGTACTGTACAAACTGTTGGCACTATATAAATCCTGTATAATAATAAACAATATTCCAAATAATTTGGAATGTAGTTGCCATACATGTATTATAACTATGTTTGGCTGAAGATCAACTATAGTGTTTGGGATTTCCACTTTTGCAGTCAAATTTACTTGTACAAATTTGCTTGGTATATCTTTCCATTTACACAACATACCTAAAAAGTTTATTTAGTAAAACAACTGTTCTTGCAAAGTGTAATTAACTGATTTAACAAATATAGGGGCAGATTTTATTAAAGTAAATTATGATCTTTAACCCTTTGTTGGGACAGTGTGCAAAATTAGTTTACAACAATGAGATCCGACAGCACAGTATAGACAAGGTTATAGTAACCTAAATTCCCCCAGTTTCCTTCTTTAACATTACATAGAAAAGGGAAGGCTAGGCAGGATTTTAAGCAAGTAAACATATTTTTTAAAAATAACTTTTTTTGATTATGCTATGTGAGATTATATTTGGCTGCAAAAGTGTCAATACACTTTGACAATATATTTGCAGTGTAGTGTATCTGCACATATCAACAGACTTTATAATTTTGTACCATTATCCTTAGTAATGAGATCCAGATTAACTAAATCTGATTTTTGCCTGGTTGCTGTGGGCTACTGCATACTATAGCTATTTTTACAGTATTATTATTGCATTAATCCAAGGAAATATAAATAATACCCTTTAGGGTTCGTATTTATCAAATGCGCTAAAAACTATATGCACAAACACACTCAGTCATTCAGTTTACATAAATGACAAAATGTGAGTCGATATATCAAAATGCAGCATACAAGACCTTTTTTTTTTCCAACATACTGCTGTAAACAGACTCCACTGAAAACAATGGATGTTCTCACAAGTCCATAAATTTTGAAGGAGCTATAAAATGCAGCAACACGCATGACAACACATCTGCAGGGAACAAGCCGTTAATCCACTTATGTGTTCACTGAAAAAAAAAATGCTACTAGTATAATTAAGTGAAATCTATATAATACACTAGAATAAAATACATGAGATTAGGAAAAACACACAATATTTTTTCAGGATAAACTACTAATTCGTTTCAGGATAAACTACTAATTAACTAAATTAATTAATTTACCAATCAGAAATAAAATATTGTGTTTTTTCACAGTAGTAGTTAATATGCCCTTAAAGCGTATCTAAACTAAAAAAATAAAAAAAAATGCATATGGCAGTTTACCAGTCCTTGAATGTGGTGGCTGCTTTAGTTTTCCTCTGCAGGCTTTTTTGCCTTACAGTGGGGATCGAAAGTTTGGGCACCCCAGGTAAAAATTTGTATTAATGTCCATAAAGAAGCCAAGGAAAGATGGAAAAATCTCCAAAAGGCATCAAATTACAGATTAGACATTCTTATAATATGTCAACAAAAGTTAGATTTTATTTCCATCATTGACACTTTCAAAATTACAGAAAACTATAAAAATGGTGTCTGCAAAAGTTTGGGCACCCTGCAGAATTTATAGCATGCACTGCCCCCTTTGCAAGGCTGAGACCTGCCAGTGTCATGGATTGTTCTCAATCATCATCTGGGAAGACCAGGTGATGTCAATCTCAAAGGTTTTAAATGCCCAGACTCATCTGACCTTGCCCAACAATCAGCACCATGGGATCTTCTAAGCAGTTGTCCTAGAAAACTGAAACTGAAAATAGTTGACGCTCACAAAGCTGGAGAAGGCTATAAGAAGATAGCAAAGTGTTTTCAGATGTCAATATCCTCTGTTCAGAATGTAAATAAGAAATGGCAGTCATCAGGAACAGTGGAAGCTGGAAGACCAAGAAAAATATCAGACAGAACAGCTCGCAGGATTGTGAGAAAAACAATTCAAAACCCACGTTTGACTGCACGATCCGTCCAGAAAGATCTGGCAGACACTGGAGTTGTGGTACACTATTCCACTATAAAGAGATACTTGTACAAATATGGTCTTCATGGAAGAGTCATCAGAAGAAAACCTCTTCTACGTCCTCACCACAAAAATCAGCGTTTGAAATTTGCAAATGAACATATAGACAAGCCTGATGCATTTTGGAAACAAGTTATGTGGACCGATGAGGTTGAAATTTAACTTTTTGGCCGGAATGAGCAACGGTACGTTTGGAGAAGAAGGGGCACAGAATTTAATGAAAAGAACCTCTATCCAACTGTTAAGCATGGGGGTGGATCAATCATGCTTTGGGATTGTATTGCAGCCAGTGACACAGGGAACATCTCACGAGTAGAAGGAAAAATGGATTCAATAAAATTTCAGCAAATTTTGGATAGTAACTTGATGCCATCTGTGAAAAAGCTGAAGTTAAAGAGGATGGCTTCTACAAATGGATAATGATCCTAAACACACCTCGAAATCCACGGGGGATTACATCAAGAGGCGTAAACTGAAGGTTTTGCCATGGCCTTCACAATCTCCTGGCCTCAACATAATTGAAAATCCATGGATAGGCCTTAAAAGAGCAGTGCGTGACAGACAGCCCAGAAATCTCAAAGAACTGGAAGACTTTTGTAAGGAAGAATAGGCAAAGATACCTTAAACAAGAATTGAAAGACTCTTGGCTGGCTACAAAAAGATTTTACAAGCTGTGATACTTGCCAAAGGGGGCAGTACAAGATATTAACTCTGCAGGGTGCCCAAACTTTTGCAGGCGCCATTCTTTTGTTTTTTGTTATTTTGAAAGTGTAAATGATGGAAATAAAATCTAACTTTTGTTGACATATTATAAGAATGTCTAATCTGTAATTTGATGCCTTTTGGAGATTTTTCCATCTTTCCTTGGCTTCTTTATGCACATTAATACAAATTTTTACCTGGGGTGCCCAAACTTTCAATCCCCACTGTAATCACCCTAGACTGCAAACACTTCCTCCTTTTTTATCTCAATATCTCAATTACATGGAGGGTGGGGATTGTAGTTTACAGAAGATAGCTTGTAAGGAAGGAACTTTGTTTGTAATTTTAGATCAATTTACAGGTAAAAAATATTTTTTACTTTTGATTGTCTAGCTAAGTTAACTGAAAGAAATTTGCTCGATTCTGTCTGTCTGTGTTGATGCAGGAATCGCCCCTGCCGAGTCATTGTATTCTCCCAGCAGGGGGCGAGGGAATCCAGTGATTATTGCGTAGCGGCTGTAGAAGCCACTAGCGATTGTCGCAGGTATAACCCAGCATGCTGGTTGTACCCAAGTTGATTGATTGATCAACTTGGTACATTCAGCTTGCCCATACACGGTTCGAATCTCGGCCGGTTCCTGCTGAAACCTTAGTAAGCCTTAGGCCCCTTTCACACATGTGGACCATTCAGATCCGCCTGTCAGTTTTCCAGGCGGATCTGAACGGATGCCCCATGCATCTCTATGGGGCAGCGGATGCCAGCAGAGACATGTCCGCTGACATAGGATCTGATCCTGTCCGTCAAATCCAGACGGATGGAAACCCTATTTTTCCATCCGTCTAGCGGATAGAGGACAGCGGGGATCTGACACATCCGTCTCTGCACACAGAGCGGAGACGGCTCCATAGACAGAACGGAGCCGTGTGAAAGGGGCCTTAGTGTACCTGGAAATTAGATATACAGTACAGTACAAAAAGGTTTAGACAGGTGTGAAAAAACTGTAAAAGTTTATTTTTATCAATTAACAAAACTGAAAGTAAATGAACAGAAATAAAATCATAATCAAATCAAGATTTTGTGTGACCACCCTTTGCTTTAAAATCAACATCAATTCTTCTAGGTACACTTGCACACAGTTTATTGCCCTTTGACTAGCAGAGCAGCTGCATGCTAGCTCTCTGTGAACAGTTGGTCTGCAGTGGTCTCCTTATAGGAGACTTTCATCTATCTATCTATCTATCTATCTATCTATCTATCTATCTATCTATCTATCTATCTATCTATCTATCTATCTATCTATCTATCTATCTATCTATCTATCTATCTATCTATCTATCTATCTATCTACCTACCTATCTATCTATCTATCTATCTATCTATGTCTGTAAAAAGTTCTCTTCAGCTGATGTACTTCATTTCAGAATTAAGATTGAGCAGACTCTTGAGTCACCTCCTGCAAAGAGACATATGTCCACCTTTTCTTATAAATATGTTTTACAAGATGCAGCATTTACATTACTATGCCTGCTGGGACAATACTTACCTTTTCGGCGTCTAGTTTCCACTCTCTTCTGTGTTGGTTTTGACCAACCCCAGTGGACCCCAGGCTGATTGCCCTAGCCTCTGTGCCCCCTACTGGTAACTGTAGGACAATGCTTATGCTTTCCTATGTTTTGTTTTAACTGTGGCTATTTCTTCAACTTCTAATTACCTCTAAACAAAATATTGCTCCTTGTTTCCACACCATATACACCCCTGAAGAAAATTACAAAAACGAATTTTGAAATGCATTGGGTGTGCATTGTATGAGGCATTCTGCCTAGGGTTTTCAAGTGGGAATTCTCTGATTCTTTGTAAATTGACTGTCAGGGCATCAATGGCAGGAGAAAGACTCTAGAACCCAGCATCTGTCAGGGCACCAACAGCAGGAGAAGGGCTCTAGGACTCAGCATATCCACCAGCACTTCACATGGGCCTTTATAAGGAAGCCGGTCAGTGGCTGAAGTTGCTGATTGATCTTCAGCTTGTTACCTGTGTTCCTGTGATTCCTTGCTCTTGTGATCCCTGGTTTCTGACCTGGCTTGTTTCTGACCTATCTCCTGCCTGTCTCCAGTTCCTGACCCCCAGCTTGTCTAACAGATACTGCCTGCTTCCCGTGTTTGATATTGGCTTCCACCTGACTTTGTCTGCTGTGGTTCCTGATCCAGACTTGTGTTGGCTATCCTACTCTCTCAGTGATTCTAAAGACCTGCCACATCTCACAGGCACCACCTGCCTGCAAACTCTGTTCATCACATCAGCAATGTTCCTGAGTCCATCTGTTAGCAACTCCGCAGGCGACCTGTGCTACTTTGTGCCTTACTCCTCCTCTCTCGCCTCCAGGGCAGTCCAGAACTTAGCTGCCAGGGAAGCCCTCTCTCCATTGGCTTTCAGCACCTGGTACCTGATATTGTCTATATGTCTGAATAGCCATTTCAATTGTGTATATTATGTTTTTAAACTTTTTGTGATATGAATAAAGAATTAAATCAAAACACTCTAAATTGTAATTAATTTAGGTAATAGTACCTGTTGCCATCTAGGAGGGTTCTTTCTTTATGCACAATTTTTGAAGGAATTCGGCAAGTAGGTCTTTCCAAACATCTTGAAGAACTAATTATAGATCTACTGTGGATATAGGCTGCCTCAAATCTTTCTGTCTCTTCATGAAATCCCAGACAGACTTGATGATGTTAAGATCAGGGATCTGTGAGGGCCAAACCATAACTTCCAGGACTTCTTCTTTACGCTGAAGATAGTTCTTTATGACATTGGCTGTATATTTGGGGTCTTTGTCCAGCTTCAGAACAAGTTTGAGGCCAATCACATGCCTCATGGAATAATGCATATCTATCTGTCTGTATTTCCTAACATTGAGGACACCATTGATTCTGACCAAATCTTCAACTTAATTTGCAGAAATGCAGCCCCAAACTTGCAAGGAATCTCCACCACGTTTCACTACTGCCTGCAGACACCCATTATTGTACCTCTCTCCAGCCCTTCGCCAACAAACTGCAACAAATTTTGACTCATCAGTCCAGAGCACCTGCTGCCATTTCTCTGCACCCCAGTTCCTATGTTTTCATGCATAGCCTTGTTTCCACATCGCAGGTATAGCTTTTTGGCCGCAATTCTTCCAGGAAGACCACTTCTGGCCAGATTTCTCTGGACAGTAGATAAGTGTACCTGGGCCCCACTGCTTTCTGCCAGTTCTGTGCTGATGGCACTGCTAGACATCTTCTTTCCCAAAGGCAAGTAAGCATGATTTGTCTTTCATCTGCTGCATTAAGTTCCTTGGCTGACCCCTGTGTCTACTGTCCTCAATGTTGCCCAATCAACGCTGTCCTCAATGCTGAAAAATACAGGCTGATACTTATCCATTATGCCATAACATCAGGGAGGTGTGTGAATTGCCCAAAATGTATTCTGCAGCAGAACAACAACCCCAAACATACAGCCAATGTCCTTAAGAACTATCTTTAGCAAAAAGAACAAGGAGTCCTGAAAATGATGGTTTGGCCCCCACAGAACCCTGATCTCAACATCATTGAGTCTGTCTGTGATTACATAAAGAGACAGAAGGATTTGAGGCAGCCTACATCCACAGAAGATCTGTGGTTAGTTCTCCAAGATGTAACAACCTACCTGCCAAGTTCCTTCAAAATCTGTGTGCAATTGTACCTAGAAAAACTTATGCTTGTTTGAAGCCAAGAAGTGATCACACCAAATATTGATTTGATTTAGACTTTTCTTCTGTTTGCTCACTTTGCATTTTGTAAATTGATAAAAATAAACAATTAAAACATGTTTTTGAAAGCATTCTTACTTTACAGCATTTCTTCACACCTGCCTAAAACTGCTGCACGATACTCTATATTTAAAATGTAATTATTTTAGTACTTAAATATGCACATTCTTTTTTAAAAGCATGCACAATTATGGGGAGGAATTGGCATAAACATACACACATTCAAACAAACTATATTCTATTATCAGGCTGTTACTAATGCCTGTGGTGGTGAAAGACTGTGATCACTGATATTTAACAGTTTTCAACTGACAAATAATTTTGCATAAACACTGCCTTTTAAAAATATAATACTCACAAGGTCAGACAAAGACAGTCCCTGTACTAAAAAACTTTGCAGGCTGACCAAGAAAATAAAACATAAAGTTAAAGTCTTTGAACTGTTATTCAAAGACTTTAGCTTTCATTCCAGTAGCAGAGGTAAAAAAAATACATCTGGGCCGTCTAAGGTTAATATCATTTTATGCTTTTCTTTTTTTTAACCAACCAGGTCTCCTGCTTACCTAGTAGGGCAGCTGTACAGTAAATACAAATTTATCCTTTAGGAATGCTGCCCACTTACAGAGGGAATTGTCATGATAAGTTCAGGAAAGATAAAAAGCCCATGATGTGTGAGCAACGTCTTTCCTTGGAGATCACAAGCACAAATAAATATTTTGTATTGCCAAGTCAAATATTTGAACTTTAAAAGTCTCTTCACAAAAGCATGCCCTTATACAAAGATTTCTGTTAGGGGGCATTAAGTCTTCGTACAAGTCGTACATTCCTTCTGGCTACTGTTCTTTTCAATTGTAAAACTATTTTTTATGTCTCAAAGCAACAACTTGCTACATGGTTGGTTGCCGAAGCTTGCTGTTTTCTTTTTTTTTTTTTTTCATGAATCGGGTATAAACTCTACAGGCACTTCAGCTCATGTAAGAAGTCCTCATAAATCTTACATGGTGCACCACATTTCTTAAGCCTGAGAATAACTTCAATAAAGAGCAGAAGAAATCAAAGTAGAAGCTGCAGAAGGGGTACAAGGGAGCATCTATATCTGAGCAGCATTCAGTCACCAGCAGACTTCTGCAGTAATATGTCAAAGCACATGCAATAGAATACATTTGTTTGCATTCTTCAAAAGGAACGCAGCCATGTAGGACAGGGCATAGAGAATCCACACTCTTGTAACTGTTGACAAGGAGTTTCACTGCCATCGTGTAGCAGTGAAGCCTCTGAAGCTGGGGTAGATTACGGATTTTTTATATTTTTTACACGACGGGTTCCAATTTATCACCTGGTACTCAGTTCACGGTAGGTTCTCTGCCTAACTTTATTTTCAAATGTGCTCTAAGAATCATGTGGGTCATGTGAAAATTACACTGCTTAATGTCCTTTTTGAAATTTGTCAGAATTTAAGTCTCAAGGGTGACCTCCAGTGTGCAGATAATTTATATGAATACAGCAGAAACACTGCATAAATGATCCACTACTCCAAAATACACATAATTTCGTTGTTTCATAAATAGGCAAATAAAACAAAAAATTTACTGACTTTAAGTAATATGTATGCACCAAACCTGGATATTTTTTAGGACACATTTAAACCTTCTAGTTCATGCTATTTTTTTTTCTTTAGCACCTGACATGAAACTACCCATTAGTTTTAAATGGCGTCACAGTTTGTACATAAAAAAAAAAAAAAGAAGACAATTACTCATATATTGTCTTGGCAGCTAACAATTATTCATCAAGAGCCTTTCAAACATTGAATTTTTCCAGACTGGCAGATTAAAGAACATAAAAGAAACTTTTGTTTTAGTGGAAAGCCAACGCTGGAGCAAAATTTAGAAGAATAAGAATTAAGTTATTGAATTGTGCTTGTGTGAAGATTCAACTTGTCCTCGAATACACAGGTTAACATTCCAGAATATTAAGTCAGTTGTCTTAGACTTGCCAACTGACAGAATGACTGCTAATTGTAAAACATACTATTGTAGACACAAATGTGTAGACAAAGTGCTGCAGAGAAAAGCACTATATTAATAAATGTAACTATTACTCTCACTATGCAAAGTAGGGGCTATTTATTGAATATGAAAGGAATGATGCTGAAAGTAAAGCTAAACAGTTAGGAACTGGGTATATTCAGTATCCTCAATTGCTTTGCCAAATTCAAAAGTTCAAATGCAAAGTGAATAAAAAAACAAAAAAAAAATTAACTTCTTCATGACTGGGTCTTTTTGAAACGTTTATAGCTACAGAGTACAAATTGCTCACTGCTTTTATAATGACTTCTAATATTATTCTGACTTTTCGTAGTATACTTTAAAACAGCATTTTTTTATGGGAAAATGTGAAAATATTTACTTTTGTTTAATTTCTTGCAGTCATTAGGGGTCTATTTATAACCCCAGGGACATTTCACATAATGTACAGAGTTGTGGATGTTGTACGAACTGGGAAAAGTACAAGTTCTTTGGTTACACACAATCATTGCTGTTGGACGAATGGAGAAAGTATGAAACTTTGTTTTCAATGTTAATATTAGTTCACATGTGAATGGAAAAAGTGTTCGGTAAAATTTCTTTGGCGGTTAGTGCTGCATTGAATGCTGATTAGTCCATTTTGCATGACATATCCTAAGGGGCCTGATTTTTCATCAGTTATGCAAACTTTCTTTGATTATATCTGTGTTTATTACTGTTTTTCTGTACAATGCTTGAATTTCTTTGAATTCTGTTTGAGAAAGTCACATGTTTCAGTGAATTGTATTAGGGTAGTTTCTCTACTGATCAAAAGTTCTTATTTTACTTTCTTTTGGGATCAAATATTTTCAGAACATGTCGGGGCCATCACTGCTGTCATTCACCATCAACAATAACTTGTATCGTAGTTAACACATTCTAATCACATTCAAACTCATAACATTGGAACAATAAGGATTCACCAAATTAATGCTACCTCAGCTGTGAGAAACATTACCCAACATCAGAAATAATATTTCACACATTTTAGAAACCTTTGCAAGGGTATTATTAGCAGCTTTTGGGCAAAAGCTGACACATTTGTAGTTTTTTTTTTTGATAGACCTTCTTATATGTTTGCCCAGATACAGATCTAAACAAATTCTACTGTTTGTCCCAATTCCAAAGATACCAAATATGGGTATGTTATTTACATTTTATGTTTCTACTAAGTCTCAAAATAAGCATGCACATTTTACTCTGCAAGAATATTTAAATTTTTAGCACTTTAGTACATATGGAAATGCCATGTTCTATGCTGTGGAAAAAAACAGCAATTCTATGAAATGTAATTCTCTTACCATAGTGGGAACCTAATGCATTATTTATAAATTATTTACATGTATTTACATAATTACAAAAAAATAATTACCACCTATACTTTTTACACATTGTATGTTTATGTTGTAAAATGATAAAATTATAATTTTGTAACCAATACTGCCTTTGGGAAAGTACCAAATATCCATGAGTTGCTTGACTCTATCCCTACACTCTAAAGAAAAAAAAAAAAATACCAAAAGATAGAATAAAGAAAAATGAAAAATGTTCTACACTTTTTCTAAAGAGAAAATGCCTAAAATTGTCTTTAGATTGATCGCTTAAGGGACAAAAAGCAGGAACCAACCAAACTTCGATCTATCTATGGCCATTCACATTAGAAAGATTTAAAGTGGTTGCAAAGGCAGGAGTTTTTTTTTTTTTATCTTAATATATTCTATGCTATAGTATAAAAAACCTTCTGTGTGTAGCAGCCCCCCTCAGCCCCTAATACTTACCTGAGCCCCATCTAGAACCAGAAATGTGCACAGCTGCCTTGGCTGTCCGGGACTCTCCTTCCTCATTGGCTGAGGCACAGCAGTGGGACCATTGGCTCCCGCTGCTGTCAATTAAAGTCAGTTAGCCAATGAGGAGAGAGAGAGGGGACAGGGCTGAACCAGGGCTCCGTGTCTGAATGGACTGCAGCTCTTCTCATGAGACTTTAGTATCACTTGAACCTAATTATCAACTCCTATTGAATGAGAGTGATGGTGAATTTCTGTTCCATCAGCACATGCAGTCAATCGGCTGCAGCACTGATCAGTGTATCCACCTCGCTTATGTAGATAAGGGGATCTTTTTTTTTTTTTTATCAGTATGCTGGCTGATCAAAAAAAAATACTCATGTATGGCTAGCTTAAAGGTACAGATGCTCATATAGGTTAAATCACAGTCAGGTTCTTTTTGGCTGGCCCAAGAGATAACCTATATAATATTATATGTCTATAATTCACCAGTAAACAAGACCAGCCAAGGGTTTTTCAGGCATTTTATGAGTAGCATCAATAAAATATTCTGGAACACAGTGCCTGATTACTGTTGGCTGACACAGTTGTGGGTGGTATTTATGAATGTAGAATAATACTAAGTAATACACTGGTCTTTCCTCAGTTGCTGTCTGTAACAAACAGCAGAGAGAGGCAAAAAAGCATTGTATTCACTGTAAGTAAACAGTTTTTTCCCATGACCTTTGCAGCAAATCAGAGCGCTATGTCACCAGAAGCTACTCTGAGTACCTCCCAGCACTATCACTTGAGTTCAAGGCTGATAGTAACAGCCCAATCCAATGTAAAAGTTAATCTACAGATCTATGGCCATTTGGAAATGACTCCCAAAATAGGCTGTACAGTTACGGTGATCAGAAAGGGTAAAACAAATAATAAGTAATTTACCACATTTATACATTCACACATATACAGATTTTCAGCAATGTTTTTCCATGAAAACATTTCTGTAAGACAGCCATCTGAATTTGGTAGTTTTTTCTTTTAGATAAACAGAGCTCTCTGTCAGTAGTAAAATGATAAAAAAATTATGCATATGCTTTCATGGGGATTTCTACAGGAAAACAAGTAGAAAGTGGAAAATGAACATTTTTTGTTCACATAGAAAGCTAACATATTTCTAAAATAAAATGAACCAAAATTTTATGTGCTCTTTTCACAAATTAAATAAACATGAAATTTTCGGTATTCACTAAACCAATTCTAAGTGCTTGCCAAAGTCGGATGTCCATCTTTAGAGGCTTTCTAAAGCAAATGACCCAATGTTAGAACAGCAGACAGGTTACAGACCTACCAATAACAATTCATAATTTTCAAAGATAATTGTAGACAGCATGTGAAATGGCATTTAGGAGAATATGACATGTTTGTTACATCTTCACTGAATTGTTGGGATGCTCAATAAAGCTTGAAGGTTGGACATTGAATTAGGGACCATTACTTTCTACCTCCAAAACTAGCCCCACACAGCTAGAATTTTCTCATTGAGCCTGTGGACTGCACCCACAGCTACTTAAACACCTGAACAGTGAATGCATTTTATTGGATGCAGTCACTGCATGGCTGACAGTTTTCCAACTGGCTCCTTTGAGCTGTGTCTGGTCATCTATAAGGTACTATTTGTAAAAAAAAAAAGGGTTCATTTGTTTAGTCTAGAGTTTTTATTGTTTTCTTGTTTACTCACAAGCAATAGTTTTTTTTCTACTTACATATGTCCAGCTCTCTCTGAATTGCCAGAAAGAGAAAGAGAGCTGGACTTAGGAAATATAGACATGTTATAACTACAGAAATTAAAATAGTATCTAATCACGTGCGTAATCATGATGAGTGGTGATCACTCCTATATGCCAATCAACACTACTCTGCAACAGGTATGAAGTATGTGGGTATGTGTGTTTGCGTATGTGTGTGCCGATATTCAGAAAAAGCAGGTGTGACCAGATCTGTGTAGCTGTATAAAGGAGATTGGACCCAAGCCAAGTGAAATTATGATAAGATATATTATTATTAACACAGCAAGGGATAAAACCATCAAACAGCTCAAACAGTATAATGAAACACGTGTGACAAGTGAAAGCAAGGAGAGAGATCAGGAAAGGCTGGGTCAGGCAGGAGTTGCAAGGAATAGCAGGTCAGATGGATCAGGATAGGGTGGCAGAGAGGCAGCGGCATAGGGGAACAGGTTCAAGGCAGCAAGGGTCATGGCAGCAGGTACAGGAACAGGACCACCAGTTAAGAGCTGCAGGATCAGAATGTGTGGCACACAGGGAAAATTGCTGAGGCACTGTGGAAACCTAGAGGTGGGGCTAAATACCCTCCCAGCAGCCAAAATCAGGTGGTAACTAATTGCTGGGGACTGCTGGCTACTGAGAGACACTCACTGGTGGACAATGGGACTATACCCTTCAGGTCCAGAAACCACAGTGCCACCAGCAGGCAATCAAGTTCCTGATAATGTACTTGTTTTTCAGCCTAATGACAAAAGATGTATAGTCCAATCAACTTTGTAAACCTCTATTTTCTGAATTTCATTGTATTTATAC
This sequence comes from Pelophylax lessonae, assembly GCF_965119305.1. Classification (NCBI taxonomy): domain Eukaryota; kingdom Metazoa; phylum Chordata; class Amphibia; order Anura; family Ranidae; genus Pelophylax; species Pelophylax lessonae. The sequence goes on from NC_138768.1 coordinate 160,126,645, forward strand.
ACTCACATTATTACACAAAGAAGTTGATTTACCTAAACTTGAGAGTGCAAATTCTGGTGCTGCTGTTCCCATGGTAGACAATCAGCTTCTAACTTTAGCTAGTTCAATTACGCTTTGATAAAAAAACGTGGAAGCTGATTGGTTTCCATGCAGAACTGCACTCGATTTTGCACTCTCCAGTTTTGGTAAATCAATCCCAATACACACATATATATATATATATATATATATATATATATAGATATATGCAAAACAACTGTCAGGCAATCTTCTGATCAAAGTGATTGCTGGTAATGTACACATATGATCACTACAGTTGTTATATTACTGTATATAACTATAAAATGTGAAAAGGAAATGTAGAATAAATATAATGTTAATAACAATATTAATACAAATTAATGAGACATTAAATATTGTTTTCTTTCCTAGGCTACACAGGCCATTTTCAGAAAATTTGCACACTTTTGCCAAAGACATCTCATAAAGATGGCATGGTATGTCGACATCGCATAATCTATGCCAAATTCTATGGTACATAATACAATTCACTACTTTCATTTCTATGCAACTCCACTTTAGCAAACTCTGCAAGTTATTTAACAAAAGATCTGTGCCCCCCTCTCTCTGATACCAGGAAAGCATTTTAATTCACTTGCTAAAATAATTTCACTGAATATAGAAACATAGGAAGCAATATCCCAGCTATCAGTTTTCATACAGCCAGGCTGGACCTTTTCCATTACTGCTGCCCTACATTCATTGCTCTTTCATTGCATCTGTCAGCATTTCCTGACAGCACATTATGGAGCACATGGCTACAAAGTCACTATCAATCAGCCTACGACCATGCAGATAGAAGTAACAGACTATTGATAATGGATCCTAAATCAGATCATCATAGCTCAAGCCCAGAACTCTTAAAAGGTAGCAGCCCGCTGGGAATCTGAACTGTGCTTTATCTGTGCCATCTGTGAGAAAAATTACCTCAGTAATTCCTCCCTCCACCTTACATTGTGAGAACGCTGAGGCATGTGACCACAACAAGTCAAAAATACAACACTTCACCTGAGCTGTGAATGAAACAGATTTTTTTTCTATTCATGCCATGTGCTGCTCACACTGAAACAGATAACATCTGTCAAAAAAGGTTTAAAGAACCATTTCAAAAAGAACTGCAATTGTATGCATCTAATAAAATACTTTATTCAATTTGATTCCCAAAAAAACAACTACTGTTACAATGATTTCAACCTGTCATTAATACAAATCTGACATCAATTATGCCTCATCTTATTCAAACTGAATTTTACTTAGCTTTTTTTCTTTTTGTTAGAATAAAGTGTTTTAAGCAATGCACTATTTGGTCGTTAGTATAAAAAAGACCATGTCCTTAGAGAGATAGACAAACAGATATCATCATGAATGAAAATATCAGAATTACGTAAAGTAAGTTAAAATATTGTTTTCAAATAGATTGAGTAAAAAAGATCGTTTTTAGTGTTCCATCATTATAGAACTTGTTTCACTATTACACTAGACCAACATGCAGTTTTTTTTTTTAGAAAAAAATCTATCTATCTATCTATCTATCTATCTATCTATCTATCTATCTATCTATCTATCTATCTATCTATCTAGTTCTTCCATTAAGGCCGTGCTTTTATTTTAAACAACAGAGTTTAAATTTACTTGACACCAGGAAGAAATGTATATTCCCTGAATAAACTTTTAGAGTGGAATATACTCCTTGAAGCCTCCAAGCAGAAAGAAAAAAAGTTTGTATTACACAACACATGATGCCATTTGTAGCACAGGGACAATGTTTTAAAAAGCAAAAAATAAAAAATCTCTAGTAAACCGTCTTAAACCTCAATGAAATTAAACAAGAAACGATGCACGTTTTGCTAAAAGACAGGAAAAATTAAGGTGATAAACAGAAAGAAAGAGCCTGACTTCGCGTTTAGTATTCCTCACTTATCACCATAATTGCCGCATGTCTGTCATCACTAGGCAAAGAAAAAAGTGTCTTTCTCAGCTGCTCCTCTGCTTGTTTTGTTCCCGTATTCTTGTAAAGTGGGAGAAAATATGTGTCATTTAATGAATAGTGCTATTCTTTGTCTGACAGCTTCATATCTGTTAGGTGTAGGAGGCCCTAGTACTTTCCTTTTCTGATAATGTTTTTGACAGTGTGCTAAATTCCTCCCCCAAAAGGCCGGCATAGACATTCTGCTAAAAGGGGCTTCATCTTTCCTGAATGGATGCCCTCTTTTAACCCCCTTCAGCTTCTCTTCTTCCATTAATTGAGCTGATCAGATTGAGCATATGAATTTGCCTTTGATGTATTCGTGTGTTTAGTCGACGTTGCTGTCTCTCTCATTGGCAGCGGACGAAGCTCTCAGACAAATAGGACTGTTGCCATAGTAACAGGCTATAGCAAGGGATCGCTTGAAAAATATTTTTATTTCAAAATTCCAACTGGAAAATTCTCACTGGATATGATGCTGGGTTTTCGAGATGTCATAGCTAATGATGAATGCAATTAGGAATCTCACTTGTGTTTTAAATAATAGATAAGGCTAATTTCTTAGACCTTTTTTTGATGGCGTACAAATATGAAAAAAAATGTTTTGTTTTAATTTGTATCCACAAGTAAAAATGTATTAATCACCTTTGTTCTTTTCAGTCTTTGGAATAGCTATAGCTAGGCTATTCAGTCTTCTTTAGTGTTAAAACCATAGGCCTAAAGGTAATCATATTTCTATACTTAAAACCGTTCTGCTGTTTGGTAATTCCCTTTAAAAAGCAGGTGTAGAAATTGCTGTCTAAGTGCCAGTAGCTATAGTAGTGAGTGAATCTCCCAGGATAAAAAAATGCCCAAAGCAATTTTTAATTACTGTGCTTGAAAAGTGGCTTGATGCTGAACATAAGTTTTTGAGGCTCTGGTATCTATCTACTTGTGTGGAAAAGTATTTCACAAATCACATTAATCCTTTCTGTGCCAGAAATGTGATGCTGGCCTGGCAGCTAGAAAATGTAATACATTTCTAATAACAATATGATTTATTTGCATTCATAATATAAATCTGTACATGTAATGTGCATTTGATGAGTGGCAATGTTGTTGATTTTATTTAGTGAGTACCATTATCATTATTTATATTTAGAGGTTTTTCTCCCATTTTGTAAGATTATGTGGCAGCCAACATGTGACTGTTTCTAAAATAAAAGTCACATGATCTATTCCATTCTGTACTTTCAGTGTCACTTAGATGCAGTTAGTAATGAGACATACATAAAAAACCTAGGACTATATTTTTATTGCAACAGTGCAAGATGATCCCATTATCCAAACTGAGCCTATAAATATAATGTCTCAGATAATAACAGATCTTATTTTGGATGCATGCTATCATCGAATTCATAGCTCCCAATATAGGCAGTCAAGATACATTTAAACCAATACAGTCAGTAGACTGTCTCCATATAAAACACATAATGTAAATAATAATTAAATGGTTTAAAATGGTTTTCATTTAGCCTTGCTTTTTGGTCATGAAAATGCTATGTGTGCTGTAATATTCATACTGTATATTATGAAGGTTATTCCTATTACTATAACCTTAACAGAATATATATATCCTTTTTTAAAAATACATTGCTCAAAAAAAGTTAAGGGAACACTTTTTAATATAAATATCCAGCATGATATTTTTCCCTGTTGACATCTGATATGTTTTCAAAGTGTTCCTTAAATTTGTTTTAGCAGTGTGTATAAATATATATATATATATATACATATATACAGTAAAACCTTGGATTGTGAGTAACTTGGTCTGGGAGTGTTTTACAAGACGAGCATTAATTTTAAAATAAATTGTAACTTGATAAACAAGCGATGTCTTGCAATGCGAGCAGCAACTGAGCAGAAGCCTGCGGTCACACCGGGTACGATTTAAAGTAGTGTGATTTAAAGCCAGACTTCAACCATTACTTTAGCACTACTTCTGTGAGATTTGTAACGATTTGATATGACTTCAGTGCTACTTCAATGAAAGGGGCTTTCCATGTTACAGGGAGGAACAGTGATGTTATGAACAAAAGTTTAACTAGCAAAGGGTTTATATTTAACTTCTTTCAGGCTCAAGTAAGAGAGGCACTATGTGTAGCAATATGGTTACATTTATTGAAGGTACAAAATTTAGCAACTCACGTGGTTGATGATTAAAACAGGCACATCTAAGTATGCAGGCATCTGGGATAAAATTGTCCACATAGACCGTCCTCCGCACCGCTGGCTATCAATCGCTTTTCGTCTGCAATCTTGACCAGGAAGCTTACCCTGCAGTAGAGCGATCTGAAAGGGAGGCTTGAAGCGCTCGTAGAGTGCAGCATGGAAGGGATGACATTGATGGGGGTGAAGAGGCAGAGAGTGTAGAGCTTTACCCCAGATGTCTGCATACTTAGATGTGTCGGTTTTTTCATCAATAATGTGAGTTGCTAAATGTTGTACCTTCTTAAAATGTAACCATATTGCTACACTTAGAGGCACCTCTCTTCTCTGTTATACTTCGTAGCTCCTGCTGGATCCAGCTTCATACATTTCCTATTGACACTTTTTTTTTTTTTTTTTCTGTGGTTGTGGTACAAATCATCTGAATTTTCATTATTTCGTATAGGAAAAATTGCTTTGATATACGAGTGCTTTGGATTACAAGAACTTTTCTGGAACAAATTTTGCTCGCAATCCAAGGTTTTACTGTATATATATATATTTATATATTATTTGCACATCTCCATGACATCCACTATTTCTCATTCCTCTGTTCATTGTCTGCTCACTGCCCATTCCTGTGCATACTACTCCCCATAAACAGAATACCAGTGTATGTTTTTCACCCCTGTCTTTAAATGTATTCTAGTCCCCATTGTGTACAATAAAGAATGCTACCCTTTGTGAGTTGAAGTGGACGTTTTCTTTACCCAGGGAATATTCTTTAAAAAGGATCCTATGTCCACCCTAAAATAATTAAACTGGTTATTACCATTCTAAAAGGTTTTTTTTTGCCTTTCTCTACACAAAATTTAAGGAAGAACTCTACATGTACCCAAAAGTACAAATACATTTGCATGACCATTCTGTAAATTTAGCAACACTGTTGTAGTAAAAACATGATTTATCTTTTGAGATCAGCTCAAGTATACTACATGCGAATGGGCTTGCCTGCTAGACCGGAGAACCAAATATTTGTTTTTGGTATATGATTTATGACTTCTCCACAGAAGAAATGGATTCATGATTGCTCCAACAGCCCAAGTAAGTAGTATTTTTGAAGATCACATATAATTTGTACAGCACCAAATAGTAACCGATGGGCAGGTTCCGATCTTTAGGGAACATAGGCATTCAGTGTGTGTCCATTTTTCTAAATCTTAGTTACTGTTTGAGCCACAACCTGTATGTGTATTTATACAGAGAGCTTAGTTTATTTTTTAAAACTGTTTTTTAAGACATTTCCATCTTATAAATCATCATATTACTATGTACCATATATGGCAAACTGGGTACAACATTGTTTGGTGGGTTTAATAGTTTTAGCAGTTTTTGTGTTTTTTATTAACAAAAAGTATAAGGAAACATTTGCCAAAATTTCTTAAATTGTTCCAAGATTTTTCAGTATAAGTGTTTTATATTACATGCTTTAAAACACAGCATAACTTTCTTCCTAATAACATTTGTAGATCCTAATTTCTTTTAAGAACATTAATTTATTTTTATTTTTTCTGATTTTATAGTTTGTTCATACTTTGTTAACATGCATGCCAGCACGTTTGTTAGGCTTACTAGGAGCAGTGAATGCCCAAAAGTCTGAACCCCTAAAAAGATATACAAGAGGAATTAATAAGAGCCAGGGAGAAATTAGGGATGTAGAGGTCAGCCTTATTCAGGCTTTGTATATAATCCTTAATATTTTGCAAAGCAATTCAGAAACCTTTGTATTACCTTTTTACTATTACTATTTAGGTCTGAAAATGTAAATTTAACTTAAGGTAACAGAAGTATCTTAAAAAGAAGTTGATCAAAAAAAATACAAATGTGCTAAAAGTGTGTAATATATATATATATATATATATATATATAGTATCTCACAAAAGTGAGTAAACCCCTCCCATTATTTGTGAGATACTTTATTATACCTTTTCATGTGACAACACTGAAGAAATGACACTTTGCTACAATGTAAAGTAGTGAGTGTACAGCTTGTATAACAGTGTCAATTTTCTGTCCCTTCAAAATAACTCACCATAACACACCATTAACTTTTGTTTGTGACATTAATGGCTGTATGTTGAGTTATTTTGAGGGGACAGCAAATTTACACTGTTATACAAGCTGTACACTCACTACTTTACATTGCAGCAAAGTGTCTATTCTTCAGTGTTGTCACATGGAAAAATATAATAAAATATTTTCAAAAATATGAGGGGTGTTCTCACTTTTGTGAGATATTGTGTATATATATCTATATATATATATATACACACACACACACACACACACACACACACAATGAGGTTAATTTACTAAAGGCAAATATACTGTGCACTGCAAGTGTACCCACAAGTGCACTGCAAGGTCAGTTGCAATAGATCTGAGAGGAAACTCTTCTGAAATAAGGGAAAGTTCTACTGATTTCTATCATCCAATCATCTGTAAGCAAAAATGCTATTTTTTGTTTATTTTACTTGCAAGTTCCCTTCAGATCTATAGCAACTGCACTTGCAGTGCATTTGCGGTGTACAGACTATTTGCCTTTAGTAAATCAACCCCAGTGTGTATATTGGGAGATTGCGGTGATTAAACTCAAGTGGTAGGTGCGTTTACAATGAGTTTTGCCAGTCCAAAGCTGTATTTTAGGGCAAGGCAGCCCACTTTTATTTAAAAGCAAGTCAAAGTTCATACAAATAGCTCTTCCCACGCAGGGCATTCTCAATATCACTGCAAAGCCATAACATTCAGCCTCCTGGCTCTCTTGTGGCAGCTTTACTGCTTCAAGAACCTCTGCAGGATCTTCCTGACCATCAAACACCTTTTGGTCTTCCTGACAATCAAACACATCACAGTGGTATGCGTAGACACTGTACTTTGGCTCTGGCTTCCCATCCCACATGAACTTCCTCTCAGGCTCAGGCCGTCCTCTGTCTAGACCTGACCTTGATGCATGGCAGCATCTCAAACGGCTACCCTCAGACACACTGACCTCCTTCAGGAGGGTGGGGCCCTGGGCTGTAACTCTAGCTCTATTATGAAGCCAGCACACACCTGAGTAATCAGTGTGCTTTCTTCGTCCAGAATCCGCCTACAATATATATATATATATATATAGAGAGAGAGAGAGAGAGAGAGAGAGAGATACAGTTTCTCACAAAAGTGAGTACAACCCTAGGTCAAAATGTCCAAATTGGGCCCAAAGTGTCAATATTTTGTGTGGCCATCATTATTTTCCAGTACTGCTTTAACCCTCTTGGGCATGTAGTTCACCAGAGCTTCACAGATTGCCACTGGAGTCCTCTTCCACTCCTCAATGACGACATCAGAAAGCTGGTGGATGTTAGAGATCTTGCGCTCCTCCACCTTCCGTTTGAGGATGCCCCACAGATGCTCAATAGGGTTTAGGTCTGGAGACATGCTTGGCCAGTCCATCACCTTTACTCTCAGCTTCTTTAGCAAGGCAGTGGTCATCTTGGAGGTGTGTTTGGGGTCGTTATATTGCCCTGCGGCCCAGTCTCCGGAGTGAGGGGATCCTGCTCTGCTTCAGTATGTCACAGCACATGTTGGCATTCATGGTTCCCTCAATGAACTGCAACTCCCCAGTGCCGACAGCACTCATGCAGCCCCAGACTATGAAACTCCCACCACCATGCTTGGATGTAGGCAAGGCACACTTGTCTTTGTACTCCTCACCTGGTTGCCCCCACACACGCTTGACACCATCTGAACTAAAAGAGTTTATCTTGGTCTCATCAGACCACAGGACTTTGTTCCAGTAATCCATATCCTTATGTTTGTGGGCTTTCTTGTGCATCATCTTTAGAAGAGGCTTCCTCCTGGGATGACAGCCATGCAGACCAATTTGATGCAGTGTGCAGCATATGGTCTGAGTACTATAAGGCTGACCCCCCACCACTTCAACCTCTGCAGCAATGCTGGCATCACTCATGACGCTGAGCACGTGCACTCAACTTCTTTGGTCGAAAATTGTGAGGCCTGTTCTTAATGGAATCTGTCCTGTTCAACCGCTGTATGGTTTTGGCCACCATGCTGCAGTTCAGTTTCAGGGTCTTGGCAATCTTCTTATAGCCTAGGCAATATTTATGTAAAGCAACAATTCTTTTTTTCAGATTCTCAGAGAAACACACCTGCTCCCCATTCACGATTCAGACCTTGCAATACTAACGAGTCCCATAACACCGCGGAGGGAAAATGGCTATTTGGGCCCAACTTGGACCTTTTCACTTAGGGTGTACTCACTTTTGTTGCCAGCGGTTTAGACAATAATGGCTGTGTGTTGAGTTATTTTGAGGGGACAGCAAATTCACACTGTTATATAAGCTGTACACTCACTACTTTAGATTGTAGAAAAGTGTCAATTCTCCCGTGTTGTCACATGAAAAGATATAATAAAATATTTACAATAATATGAGTGGTGCACTCACTTTCGTGAGATACTGTATATATATATATATATATATATATATATATATATATATATATATATATACATAAATATATTTATATATGAAGCTGTTCTTAAACAAAAACATTTGGTATGAAAATTAAGCCACTCCTGCCCTAGATGATGCTGATGCATGATAGAGAACATGTTTCATAAAGAGTAGATATTCCTGCTCTTAAAGCAGAAGTCTAGTTTAACAAAAACACATAGCCCAGGACATGCAAAAATAAAAAAACAGCTATCACTACAATACTCACCTTCACTCCCGGCTGTCCCCCACAGTAACTCTTTCCACTACTAGATGTCACAAGTCTTCCAGGATGAATGAAGGCTATCATCATTCAACTCACTTCCTGTGACCCCAGGCTGTCATAGACATGCCCCCTGGGGACATCATCAAAGCAGCTTGTGCTCACTGTACAGACCAATTGCCAACACCACTGTAGAGACAAAGAGAAGGATGTCTCCAGACCAGCCAAGAGACCCTTATAAAAGGTATGTTCCCCTATTTGTTTAGGTGCAGGGAACAGAGTAGTCTACTAAATAGAAGATCCACCTTAAACCCCACAAATGAAAAAAGAAGCCACACACTTGCTTGAGCTGGCCATGGGACACAGAAAAGACAGCATGACAACTTGTATTCTGCAGAAAATTGGTCCTTCATCCAATGCAGCCAGCAAGAACTTTAAGCATGGATTGGAAAAAAATTGTATCCAATGTTAATAAACAACCTTCCTATTTTTTATGTATTTAATGATTATAGCTAAAAATAACAAAGCCGTGTGTTAACAACTACTGCAAATGACCTTAATCTCAAACAATCATTTGTACTGTAATAAAGTATTCAGGTGTATGAATAATTACATGTAGCATGAACTGTGCCTGATGTTGCTGTATTTCCAAAGAACTGTAAAGTAAAGTGGAGCTGTGACCTCTGCTGTGGCATAAAACACATATATTACCATTCCTCCAAAAGACAAGGCAAAATCTACCTGCAGGCTAGAATCTGTTGGAAGAAACCAAGTGCCTTAACAAATACACATATGGTAACAGAAATGCAATCCTTATTTAGGAATTTTATTGAAACATTACTGTTTGTACGTGTTATCGAAGACTTCTGCTTAAATCAAACCATGCTAAATAAAACTCAAGACAGAAGGGCTGGCAACTCAGGGTGCTCCTGAATAAAAGTACTTTATTGCTGCAAGGTATAGAGTATATGCTGGTGTGTTTCAGCTATAGAGCCTATAGAGGTTGAAGCACCTTGCAGCAATTGTACCTTGCAGCAATAAAGTACTTTTATTCAAGAGCACGTCGAGTCGCCGGCCCTTTTGTCTTAAGTTTATATTTATGGGAGTGGATCGCCCTGGCTTGAGCACCAGACTCCAGTCTATGGATTTACATACTAGCAGTGGAGCTGGGGTATTTTTTGCGTTTTTTTTTCTTTATGCTAAATAAAACCACCACTATTTCAGCTACAAAGACTGAATTTAGTTTTATGTTTTTGGGCAATCTAGTTATCATGCTGGAAACAGGTTTTAGGCATTCTACATGAGGACACCCCAGGAAGGACCTAAGGACATCTGTTTTGGGGGGAAATGCATTGATGAGCTCATCCTGATAAAGTCTCTAACTCTGTCCTTGCCCATCTTGGAGATATGGAGGGTTGTACACATCCTCTTCTCCTTAGTAAAACACCTGAAAGAAAGAGTGGGATTCCTTAATAATGGCCACAGCAGGTGTTCAGGAGAGAAAACATATGTCACTGAGGCCCTCTAGAAATGAAACAAACTATTAAGTGGTTCACGTATCCAGTATCTATCAAACACTGAAATGTCAGAAAAACCTCTGAATCTAATCTCAAGACATTGCTATGATGGGTTTGTTCTCAATTCTAAACCTAAACTTTCCGTAGGGCAGAATGAAGATTGCAGCACACATATTTGGACCCAATAGAGAAGATTCTGACAAGGAGGAAGTAGGGCGCATACCCTAGATCTCACTGGATAAGGAACGAGTATGACTGCCAATGAACTTACACTTTAAAATGTCATTCCCTTGGTAATTCTTTATCATACTGTATACTTTCTTACATACATTTTTTAGAAATTGACTCCTGCTAAGATGTCTGGCTGCATATTTATAAAACAGAGATTTGACCAGTGGAAGTATTAAGAAAAGCACAATGTCTATGCAACACACTCTACTTGGTCTATAAGGGCTGCTACACAAAGACTTGGTTTAACAGCTTGTGTAAGAGAACGTTTGCTGTGCAAAGACGTGTTCCCGTCAGAAACCGGACAATCGCCAATGCGCATGCGCGAACTCGCGTAACCGTGCACGCACGTTCGCGAATACGCAACGTGCGTTAGACAGTGGCGCCAAAGGGACTATTTAAACCCAGCCCTTACACTGCTCCAGTGCTGCTTTGTCTTCAGCCTTGGATACCTGTTACCTGTTTACCTGCATCTGTTCCTAGTTCCAGACCCGGCTTGTCCTGACGATTCTCTGCTCTCCACCTGCACCGACCTTGGCTTGTCCCGTGACCTCTCTTCCTGTCTGCTCCTACTGGCTTTTACGTTACCGTTTGGCTCCTGATCCGGCTTGTCTTACCACGCTTCTGTCATTCCCAGATCCGTCCATCCTGCCCAGGAGGCTCCTCCTGTTACCCAGGAACTCCTGCTTCCAGCACCTGCTGCCTGCTCAACACCCTGCTCATCGGACTTCTCTGGCGACCTTCACCAGTAGCCATCGTCCTCTTCAAGCAAACCTCCAGGCGCACGTGCTACTCTATACTCCGGTGTCCCCTGTCTGCACTATCAGGGGTCCCAAGTCGGAGGCGCAAGAGAGGCCTTCCTCACAGTGTCAGGCTCATCTCCAGGTACGTGTTAGCTTGGATGGAGCAATCTCCACTACCAACTTTTGTATTCATCTCATAGGACGCAGTCACTGTTCGACCAGGCCAAGTTGGTTTTTAAATTGAATCTTGTCGAGGTGGATGGTGCTTGCCACCCATGGCTCGAATTTCAGAAGGCATTGGCTCAATTCAAGCCATCTTGTGGAACTTAAAGAGGTATAAAGCCCTCATTTTTTTAATAACTTTTAGCAGCTGATGTAATCACATACTAAGTATGCAGTTACTTCATCTTTTATTACTTGCCTATGTTCCTGTTAAGCTGGTGCTTTGACTGCTGGCCCAGGTTTCCTTTTTCAAGGTGGTTCCTTTGTCTAACAGTGTCCTATAGGGCCACCCTTATATGCAGGGACTAGTGCTGAGTCTTCAAACATTGTGTGCATCAATTGAAACCCCATAACCTAGGATGGCAAGACACTTACCCGCTTCCCCTTCTCCAAACTAGCAGACTGACTTATGGCTGCACTGTCCACTTTTAACTTTTTTTTCTTTTTCTTTTTTTACTTTTTTGAATACTGAAAGATCAGGGAAGCAGCACTAAGACAGTAGAAGCATTGAAAGTTGTAAATTGCAAGTGCTAGAGTAAGAATGTTAACAAGTAGTTTACTGGAGAATGTTCATTTTATTATGCTCAATGTGTCAAGCTAAAAAGTGTAGAGGATTAAATACTACTTTATGTTACTATGGAAGAGAGATGAGATGAGGGTGTGCCAGTGGCTGCATTCTTCTAACCCACATAGGCTTCTCTACACACAGGCATCAGAGATTCAGCTGCCCATTATAACAATGCATTTACAGGCTACAGAACAGTTTTGTAGGCATAGTCTGGCAGTCATTGCTGACCTCTTTAAAAATGTTACTTAGCTGGCTGTTGCTTTAATACTTTCTCAGTCATTGACTAATTTGCATATTTGTTCTTGGTCAGTGATTTATAAGCAATTGAAGCCAACTAGCATCTTCAAGTGACGTCTGCAGTGCCCACTCACATATTTTTATCAGCAAAGGTTTACTTTATCTGTTATTTAAAATGACTCAGGAACCTTTGAGTGGGTAATCTGTCACACATGAACTATGTGTTTATCACCACAGCATTATCAAACAACTCATTTGATGGCCAACTAAAAAGTCTATTAAAATATTTCTGTAGTCTGTAGCTTAAAGTCATTACAAGCCTTCCTACCTGCACATTGTGTTTCTCTCCTGCATAAGATGTGCATTGATTATGTAGTTTCATGGTGTCATTTGTTGCCCCATATGCACAGCCTATACTAGAGTAAATCTTCACATTCCTGTGTAAGAAGTTTCTGTTGGTGATCAAATATGAGGCATATGGTATGGCACTGCACATGTTAATGCATGACCTCTGTCTGTAGTCTAAGAACTAACACTTCCTGTGAAAAAAAACGACATATCCTACAATCCCTGGACCTCAGTCTAGTGCTCTGAAGAAAGAACTAAACAGTAATTAGATCTTTCACAGGCACAAACAGGCAGAGTGATTAACAGAGAGCTTAACATGCAGTGTTTATACTATTTGTATATTAATACATTTCTGATGCAACACAGAGGAAATGGTGAGTTATGCATTGTACCCAGAACAAAAAGTTGACTTTCCCTTTAGTGAATAGACACAGGCTATCTTTAGTAATACATAGGGGAATCATTCAGCCATGACATTACAAACTGCAGGCACAACATGTGAGCCTATCATTACAGGATAAGGCAAACAAATGACACAGGGAATATAACCACTCTAATACCTAGTTAAAACAATGAAAACCATTGAAAGTTTATAATACATGCATCCTGTGTATCTGCCCCACTACAATACTGGGTCAGATATATACAAACTTGAATAAATAAATAAATAAGCCTTGATCCAGCCCATAGATATTAAATAATTACTGTCTGGTCCAGATATCAAAGATAACAAATGGAAACAATGGCATATGTACATGCTATGTAGACACTCCTCACCTTGATTTTGGAGAAAATCAGTCAGCTGGAATGGATTTTCCCAACAGATCTTTTTTTTTTTCCTTAAGATAAGCCTACAATATTTGTTCCTGCACACAAATTGTACATATGTATGTCTGCCTTCTCCTGTTTATAAATAATTACATTTACACCTAAAGTGCAGAAAACTGTAACATAGTAAAATAAAGTAGATGTTGTACAGAGTGCACCATAGAGTGTCCATCTATACATGCAGAACAACAGCAAGCATCCCCAAAGAGCTGCTGGTACAAGCAAAACATTTAGGCAAACACAAATGTTTTACAAATGGTATATACAGTACAAAGGCATGCCTTCCCCTCTACAATATAAACAGCTAGATGATAGGTCACCACCACAGACTCCAAGAATTACACACAGAAGTTGAAGTATTTCAAGGGATTCAGGAAAATTGCTGGTACTCTAAAGGTATGATCCTGCATTTTATGTGGGCCTTCCAAACACCAGCATCTTTAGAGCACAAGATTTTTGGCACTGCAAGGTTACATTAAAGGGATATTAAAGTCTTGTTTTTTTTTTTCTTTAAAATAACAAACATGTCATACTTACCTGCCCTGTGCAATGGTTTTGCACAGAGCAGCCCGGATCCTCCTCCTTTAGAGTCCGATGGCAGCGCTCCTGGCCCCTCCCTCCTGCCGGGTGTCCCCACAGGAAACAGCTTGCTCTGGGGGCACCCAAGCAGGCACGTTCTCGACCCGTGGCTCCATGTGTCCATTTACACACACACACGGAGCTGCGACTCCTTACTGCCCCCTCTGTCTCCTGATTAGCTCACTGGCTGTGATTGACACCAGCGGGAGCCAATGGCTCCCGCTGCTGCCAAAAGACAATCAGGAATGGGAGTCCTTTAAGAGACAAGGCTCTCGTGGACATCGCTGGATCAAAAGGGGGCTCAGGTAAGTATTGGGGGACTGTTGCACACAGAAGGTTTTTTTTTTTAAAACCTGGTGCCTTTAAAACCACTTTAAGATTATCCGCAGAGGCAAGATTATCACCACTGGATCCAGACAATAGCAGATCAGAAAACAAACATCTCTGAGCTACTTCAATCACTGCAGTTAACCATAGGCCAATCAATCATATGAGAATATCTATGTGTAGTTCTAAGATACCCATGAACATGAGGTGACAATTACCTAATCCAATCATTTTAGATGTGTTGGACAAAGAGCCTATGCATATCAACTGTTCAGAAGGTGTGGGGGGAGGAAGAAGGCTATGTCAATCAGAGAGGTTAGAAAACTTATTCTGATCACTGTAGTCTCAATCTTTGCTAGGTCAGGGCTTACAGAATCTGCACTGCTTTTCACCAGCATCTTTTTGCTATGGGCACTATTAGTGCGTTACAGCCTGAAGCTACAATATGGAAAGAAGGAATAAAAATTACTAACTAGTGTTTGTTTTTTTTACCCATGTTTAGATGTAATTTATTCTTGCATTCACTAATTTATACAGTCGCATGATCTTTACATATATATAGTGATCTTTATATATATATAGTGTGACTGGGGTTTACTGTAAGTCTGAGTCTTCCAAAAAATGTGGTTAGTATTCATTCAGCATCATCTTTAGTAACCCTAACTCACCAAAAGAATTTGGAACAAAAAGAAAGTTAATTGGCAACTGTATTATTTACAGGTCTTGGTGATATACCTGCGTGTGTTTGATCTAGCTATCTTACTCCTCATTTATGTCTTCATTCATCCTTTTAGTGAAGTGACCTGTATAGTTGACTTGCATTCTGCTACTGCTCATTAAAATCCCGTTGCCTGTGCTTGCCAAGACAAGGATTTTCACATCTTTCCAGCTTCTCTGCATATAACACAAGGTTGACCACAGGAATCAAGCACGAGTCGTGATGCAGATGGTTGGCAAAGCAATAGGAATCCCTTGGGTGCTGCTCTATCCACAGCACTGCCTACACTAGAGGAACGCTAACAAGACTGTGTCAGAAATAGTGCAGGGCCTCTGTTACCATCACTGGATAAAGCCTTCAATAGGAATAAACTATATAACTACAAGGCAGAGGCAAGCAGCTAATTTATATTTAGGAATAAAATGAATCAAATCTATTCCAAAAGATTTTTTTTTATAAAGGACAAGTCCAACATTTAAAATGTACCTATCATTTTAAGAAAAAAGAAATTACCTCAATATCTTTATTATATTTTGTGTCAGTCGGCTGGATTGTATGCTACCGAACCCCTACAGCTGTAGCTGTAAAATTTCTAAAACTCTAATTCTCTTAATATTTAAATAATATATTAAATTTTAATTTACAGCACCTGGAAGGATCTGTTTATGTGCCAGAAATGAAGTACTTGGGCCTGGAGCTTCTATACATATGGGACTCAAAAACAACCTATCACAAATAATTACTAAGCTGCAGCAGCTGTAGCAAAGTACTCGTCATTTAGAAAGCAGGTCAAAGTTGTGAGCTACTTCTCAGTTGCAAACCTTATACATCATATATGCATGCAGCATGATAAATATCGTCCCTTATAAGTCACCCTGTGCTCATGATTAAGAAGTTGCTATTTTCTTTTTACTTTAAGTGAAATTACAAGAATGCAAAAACAATAGTACACCAAAACAGGTAAAACTAACAGTCTAAGTCTTACTCTGCTGTGCTTCTAGGTCTTGAAGTGTTCATTTGCTGCTTAACCTCCGTGGCGGTATGATTCTTTCGGATTTTAGGTGCTGAAAGCGGTACCATTATTTTGCATGTAATTCTTAAGAATGAGCAGCCCAAACCAACTATTTACATATGATGTTTTTTTTTACTGTGCGTTTTTCTTTATAACATCTCGTGTATGATAAAGTTTTAAACACAAAATCATGAATTATAATATAATAAAAAACTATAAATAAGTTAAAGTATGTATGTATGTATACATATATATATATATACTGTATATATACATATACAGGTCCCTCTCATAAAAAATTGCATATTGTGATAAAGTTCATTTTTTTCTGTAATGTACTGATAAACATTAGACTTTCATATATTTTAGATTCATTACACACAACTGAAGTAGTGCAAGCCTTTTATTGTTTTAATATTGATGATTTTGGCATACAGCTCATGAAAACCCAAAATTCCTATCTCAAAAAATTAGCATATCATGAAAAGGTTCTCTAAACGAGCTATTAACCTACTCATCTGAATCAACTAATTAACTCTAAACACCTGCAAAAGATTCCTGAGGCTTTTAAAAACTCCCAGCCTGGTTCATTACTCAAAACCGCAATCATGGGTAAGACTGCCGACCTGACTGCTGTCCAGAAGGCCATCATTGACACCCTCAAGCAAGAGGGTAAGACACAGAAAGAAATTTCTGAACGAATAGGCTGTTCCCAGAGTGCTGTATCAAGGCACCTCAGTGGGAAGTCTGTGGGAAGGAAAAAGTGTGGCAGAAAACGCTGCACAACGAGAAGAGGCGACCGGACCCTGAGGAAGATTGTGGAGAAGGACCGATTCCAGACCTTGGGGGACCTGCGGAAGCAGTGGACTGAGTCTGGAGGAAGACTGGGGAGAGGGAAATGCCAAAATGCCTGAAGTCCAGTTGAGAGAAAGAGAGAAAGTTGAGAGACGCAAGACCCAACACTCTGGATGAGCTCAAGGCCGCTATCGAAGCATCCTGGGCCTCCATAACACCTCAGCAGTGCCACAGGCTGATTGCCTCCATGCCACGCCGCATTGAAGCAGTCATTTCTGCAAAAGGATTCCCGACCAAGTATTGAGCGCATAACTGAACATAATTATTTGAAGGTTGACTTTTTTTGTATTAAAAACACTTTTCTTTTATTGGTTTGGATGAAATATGCTAATTTTTTGAGATAGGAATTTTGGGTTTTCATGAGCTGTATGCCAAAATCATCAATATTAAAACAATAAAAGGCTTGCACTACTTCAGTTGTGTGTAATGAATCTAAAATATATGAAAGTCTAATGTTTATCAGTACATTACATAAAAAAATGAACTTTATCACAATATGCTAATTTTTTGAGAGGGACCTGTATATATATATATATATATATATATATATATATATATATATATATATATATATATATATATATAATATATATATATATATATATATATATATATATATATACATATATATATATATATATATATATATATATACACATACATATATATATATATACACATACATGTGTATATATATATATATATATATATATATATATATATATACATACACACAGTGCCTTGCGAAAGTATTCAGCCCCCTTGAACTTTTCCAACTTTTGCCACATTTCAGGCTTCAAACATAAAGATATGAAACTGTAATTTTTTGTGAAGAATCAACAACAAGTGGGACACAATCATGAAGTGGAACGAAATTTATTGGATATTTCAAACTTTTTTAACAAATAAAAAACTGAAAAATTGGGCGTGCAAAATTATTCAGCCCCTTTACTTTCAGTGCAGCAAACTCTTTCCAGAAGTTCAGTGAGGATCTCTGAATGATCCAATGTTGACCTAAATGACTAATGATGATAAATAGAATCCAACTGTGTGTAATAAAGTCCCCGTATAAATGCACCTGCACTGTGATAGTCTCAGAGGTCCGTTTAAAGTGCAGAGAGCATTATGAAGAACAAGGAACACACCAGGCAGGTCCGAGGTACTGTTGTGGAGAAGTTTAAAGCCGGATTTAGATACAAAAACATTTCCCAAGCTTTAAACATCCCAAGGAGCACTGTGCAAGTGATAATATTGAAATGGAAGGAGTATCAGACCACTACAAATCTACGAAGACCTGGCCGTCCCTCTAAACTTCCAGCTCATACAAGGAGAAGACTGATCAGAGATGCAGCCAAGAGGCCCATGATCACTCTGGATGAACTGCAGAGATCTACAGCTGAGGTGGGAGACTCTGTCCATAGGACAACAATCAGTCGTATACTACACAAATGTGGCCTTTATGGAAGAGTGGCAAGAAGAAAGCCATTTCTTAAAGATATCCATAAAAAGTGTCGTTTAAAGTTTGCCACAAGCCACCTGAACATGTGGAAGAAGGTGCTCTGGTCAGATGAAACCAAAATCAAACTTTTTGGCAACAATGCAAAACGTTATGTTTGGCGTAAAAGCAACACAGCTCATCACCCTGAACACACCATCCCCACTGTCAAACATGGTGGTGGCAGCATCATGGTTTGGGCCTGCTTTTCTTCAGTAGGGACAGGGAAGATGGTTAAAATTGATGGGAAGATGGATGGAGCAAAATACAGGACCATTCTGGAAGAAAACCTGATGGAGTCTGCAAAAGACCTGAGACTGGGACGGAGATTTGTCTTCCAACAAGACAATGATCCAAAACATAAAGCAAAATCTACAATGGAATGGTTCACAAATAAACATATCCTGGTGTTAGAATGGCCAAGTCAAAGTCCAGACCTGAATCCAATCGAGAATCTGTGGAAAGAACTGAAAACTGCTGTTCACAAACGCTCTCCATCAAACCTAACTGAGCTCGAGCTGTTTTGCAAGGAGGAATGGGCAAAAATGTCAGTCTCTCGATGTGCAAAACTGATAGAGACATACCCCAAGAGACTTACAGCTGTAATGGCAGCAAAAGGTGGAGCTACAAAGTATTAACTTAAGGGGGCTAAATAATTTTGCACGCCCAATTTTTCAGTTTTTTATTTGTTAAAAAAGTTTGAAATATCCAATAAATTTCGTTAAACTTCATGATTGTGTCCCACTTGTTGTTGATTCTTCACACAAAATTACAGTTTTATATCTTTATGTTTGAAGCCTGAAGCCTGAAATGACACAATCATGAAGTGGAACGAAATTTATTGGATATTTCAAACTTTTTAACAAATAAAAAACTGAAAAATTGGGCGTGCAAAATTATTCAGCCCCTTTACTTTCAGTGCAGCAAACTCTTTCCAGAAGTTCAGTGAGGATCTCTGAATGATCCAATGTTGACCTAAATGACTAATGATGATAAATAGAATCCAACTGTGTGTAATAAAGTCCCCGTATAAATGCACCTGCACTGTGATAGTCTCAGAGGTCCGTTTAAAGCGCAGAGAGCATTATGAAGAACAAGGAACACACCAGGCAGGTCCGAGGTACTGTTGTGGAGAAGTTTAAAGCCGGATTTAGATACAAAAACATTTCCCAAGCTTTAAACATCCCAAGGAGCACTGTGCAAGTGATAATATTGAAATGGAAGGAGTATCAGACCACTACAAATCTACAAAGACCTGGCCGTCCCTCTAAACTTCCAGCTCATACAAGGAGAAGACTGATCAGAGATGCAGCCAAGAGGCCCATGATCACTCTGGATGAACTGCAGAGATCTACAGCTGAGGTGGGAGACTCTGTCCATAGGACAACAATCAGTCGTATACTACACAAATGTGGCCTTTATGGAAGAGTGGCAAGAAGAAAGCCATTTCTTAAAGATATCCATAAAAAGTGTCGTTTAAAGTTTGCCACAAGCCACCTGAACATGTGGAAGAAGGTGCTCTGGTCAGATGAAACCAAAATCAAACTTTTTGGCAACAATGCAAAACGTTATGTTTGGCGTAAAAGCAACACAGCTCATCACCCTGAACACACCATCCCCACTGTCAAACATGGTGGTGGCAGCATCATGGTTTGGGCCTGCTTTTCTTCAGTAGGGACAGGGAAGATGGTTAAAATTGATGGGAAGATGGATGGAGCAAAATACAGGACCATTCTGGAAGAAAACCTGATGGAGTCTGCAAAAGACCTGAGACTGGGACGGAGATTTGTCTTCCAACAAGACAATGATCCAAAACATAAAGCAAAATCTACAATGGAATGGTTCACAAATAAACATATCCTGGTGTTAGAATGGCCAAGTCAAAGTCCAGACCTGAATCCAATCGAGAATCTGTGGAAAGAACTGAAAACTGCTGTTCACAAACGCTCTCCATCAAACCTAACTGAGCTCGAGCTGTTTTGCAAGGAGGAATGGGCAAAAATGTCAGTCTCTCGATGTGCAAAACTGATAGAGACATACCCCAAGAGACTTACAGCTGTAATCGCAGCAAAAGGTGGAGCTACAAAGTATTAACTTAAGGGGGCTAAATAATTTTGCACGCCCAATTTTTCAGTTTTTTATTTGTTAAAAAAGTTTGAAATATCCAATAAATTTCGTTAAACTTCATGATTGTGTCCCACTTGTTGTTGATTCTTCACACAAAATTACAGTTTTATATCTTTATGTTTGAAGCCTGAAGCCTGAAATGACACAATCATGAAGTGGAACGAAATTTATTGGATATTTCAAACTTTTTAACAAATAAAAAACTGAAAAATTGGGCGTGCAAAATTATTCAGCCCCTTTACTTTCAGTGCAGCAAACTCTTTCCAGAAGTTCAGTGAGGATCTCTGAATGATCCAATGTTGACCTAAATGACTAATGATGATAAATAGAATCCAACTGTGTGTAATAAAGTCCCCGTATAAATGCACCTGCACTGTGATAGTCTCAGAGGTCCGTTTAAAGCGCAGAGAGCATTATGAAGAACAAGGAACACACCAGGCAGGTCCGAGGTACTGTTGTGGAGAAGTTTAAAGCCGGATTTAGATACAAAAACATTTCCCAAGCTTTAAACATCCCAAGGAGCACTGTGCAAGTGATAATATTGAAATGGAAGGAGTATCAGACCACTACAAATCTACGAAGACCTGGCCGTCCCTCTAAACTTCCAGCTCATACAAGGAGAAGACTGATCAGAGATGCAGCCAAGAGGCCCATGATCACTCTGGATGAACTGCAGAGATCTACAGCTGAGGTGGGAGACTCTGTCCATAGGACAACAATCAGTCGTATACTACACAAATGTGGCCTTTATGGAAGAGTGGCAAGAAGAAAGCCATTTCTTAAAGATATCCATAAAAAGTGTCGTTTAAAGTTTGCCACAAGCCACCTGAACATGTGGAAGAAGGTGCTCTGGTCAGATGAAACCAAAATCAAACTTTTTGGCAACAATGCAAAACGTTATGTTTGGCGTAAAAGCAACACAGCTCATCACCCTGAACACACCATCCCCACTGTCAAACATGGTGGTGGCAGCATCATGGTTTGGGCCTGCTTTTCTTCAGTAGGGACAGGGAAGATGGTTAAAATTGATGGGAAGATGGATGGAGCAAAATACAGGACCATTCTGGAAGAAAACCTGATGGAGTCTGCAAAAGACCTGAGACTGGGACGGAGATTTGTCTTCCAACAAGACAATGATCCAAAACATAAAGCAAAATCTACAATGGAATGGTTCACAAATAAACATATCCTGGTGTTAGAATGGCCAAGTCAAAGTCCAGACCTGAATCCAATCGAGAATCTGTGGAAAGAACTGAAAACTGCTGTTCACAAACGCTCTCCATCAAACCTAACTGAGCTCGAGCTGTTTTGCAAGGAGGAATGGGCAAAAATGTCAGTCTCTCGATGTGCAAAACTGATAGAGACATACCCCAAGAGACTTACAGCTGTAATCGCAGCAAAAGGTGGAGCTACAAAGTATTAACTTAAGGGGGCTGAATAATTTTGCACGCCCAATTTTTCAGTTTTTTATTTGTTAAAAAAGTTTGAAATATCCAATAAATTTCGTTAAACTTCATGATTGTGTCCCACTTGTTGTTGATTCTTCACACAAAATTACAGTTTTATATCTTTATGTTTGAAGCCTGAAATGTGGCAAAAGGTCGAAAAGTTCAAGGGGGCCGAATACTTTCGCAAGGCACTGTACATAAAAAGTACAGTAAAACTGCAGGAAAGGGCACTGGGGGGCAAACGAATGTGAATTTATTTTCTTTGCATTGTATCAGTGTGTTTGGTGTGTTTTACATTTGAATTTGCCGCCGGTTCCACCCCCCTGCGAACGTCACGTCGCAGGAGATGGAAGCTGGGGCACACAGAGCATCGGGAGGAAGATCCACCGCCACATGCCCCCGGGATACACCGTTGGATCCCGGTGACAAGGTAAGTAACTCCTCTACCAGGATCCAGCGATCTTCCTAGCGGTACCCCGAGTGTGGCTCAGGGTTACCAGTTTTGGCACTGAAATTTAACCCTCGAGCCACACTCGGGAATACCGCTAGGAAGGTTAAACAATGTCCTCCCATATTCCTATAGTAAAGCCAACCCTTTCTACTTATAGAACATTTACAAATTATATAAACTAGAACAGATTACAGACAGTTGAAAGAAAGAAAAAGGTAAATAGGAAGGCACTCAGAAATGTTGACCATTTATTAACTTTTCTTACTAAATGACAATTCAGGGAAATGGCATTTGTTTTTATAGAAATGCTGTAAAATTGTCAAATTAGACTTCATTCACCATCATAAAAAGTCACACCTACTCTGGACTAAACCACACTCATGTAATCATTAGCTTGAAAGTGGTTGAAGTTTTCCCAGCTGCATATGTTTTTTTGTAGCACCAACAAAACCTCTTTTGAACTTTGAATTTTATTTGTCAATGTCTGTCAATCTAGAGGGGTTGAGTTATTAAAGACAAATAGGTTGGTCACTCTGCAAGATAATTTTCCATTAGCTTAGGGAATCAGGTGAAGCTCTGCTGACTTCCATTTTCCAATCATGTGCAAGCAACATACAGATTTTTTTTACCTTGCTGGTCACTCTTTGCAAAGTGATTATTTTTACAATATTTTCTAAGCTAAGGGAAAATTCTTTTGCAAAGAAATTCAATCCAATGCATCTTTCAGAATGTGTCCATGATGGTGCAGCTTGCTCCATGATGATGTGCATGTCATCAGCTTTGTTCATTTTGTGTAGCCTTCAACTTTGGTGCGCGACAAGGAATGAGAATTCAACACCGCAAATTATTGGGGACATTTGAAGCAATCTAAATAGTCTGTCACCTCCTGTGACTCTGTGCATTTAAATGACCATGAACTCCTTAATTAATCCTACTAGAAATGCATGCATTATCATTATTTTTATTATTATTATTATACAGGATTTATTTAGCGCCAACAGTCTGCACATCGCTTTACAACATGAGGGAAGACAGTTCTGCTACAATATAGTTCAATACAGGAGGAATCAGGGGGGTGCTGCTTGTTAGAGCTTACAATCTAAAATCTAAATTATCATATTTTATACCATGTATATTTTTTCTTGATTTATATCAGGTAAACTTTACCAGCTATCTCTAGGTAGCAGAAAAAAAACATCAAAAGGTTTACATGAAGGGGATCCAATAACTGGCTATAAAAATATAAATAAAAAAAACTTACTTTGAGATAAGTCCCACAATCAGTGTTAATGAACATAGCTTTCAAAGACTGATTTGGGAGGCATTGATTAGATTTCCTCTAACTTTATGTTTTGACACCTTCTTCTTTCGTGGCATTATATTGTCTTCTCCCATCTTACAAAGGATGTATTTTGCAAGGCCCACACATGAACAAGAGACGGCACTGCTTGTGAAAGGGGCTGTCAAGGCTGAGAGCCAAAATGGGTCTCATTTTGGTTTCAACAGCACAAAACTCTTAATGCATTTCATTACAATCTATGTGAACCTCTCAAAAAGGAAAGGATGGGATTCTCATCCCTGTTCATTTACTGAAAATTATTCATTTTTCTCCATGTATATCGGGAAGAACAATGTGCTTTAAGGAAGGTAATATTGGTATACCCCATTAAAAATCAAATATGCTAAGTTGTATCATATCCTATCAAAGATAAAAATTCCAATTGGTTAAACTTTGGGACTAAAAAAACATTTTTGCATAAAACATGAAAAGTCTACAGGAAAATATATGTATATTTGCAAATATTTTAAAGGGTCAGTAATTTATAAAACAAAATCACCTGAGAGTTTCTTTCACTGCCGATGAGATATTTGCACATGTTTCTGTACCTTGCTGTGACCAATGTGTGGGGATCCCATTCTTCCTATTGTATTTTTTATTCAATATGGAATTGTGCCAGGAAGATCTTACTGCTGGCATATTTAAAACCTATAAGGCCTCATGCACACTGGACGTTTTTGGAGCTGCTGTTAGCAGCGTCAGACGTTTTTTTTTGCAGCTGCAGAACGCCCATCCATGTTATTCTATGGACTCATGCACACATAGAGCTTTTAGGAGCTCCAAGTGGCATAGGCGTTTTACAGCTCCAAAAAAAACCCAGGAACTGTGGGTTCAGGAGCTCCAGCGTCAAGCTGCAAAAAACGCCTGACGCTACTGAACGCGCTTAAATGCGCCTAAACGCGGCATGACGCGCGTCAAGCAGTGTCAAGCGTTTTTTTTTTTTTTTTTTAAACTGTGATTGGTCATTGTAATGACCTGGAAACCAGGAAATACAGAAAAAATGTGATTGGTGACTGTAATCACATGGAAAACAGGAAATACATGCCCACATTACCCAAGAGACCTTTGCGCCTGTTGAGAAGAGTGGAAAGTGTGGAAAAGAAGCATGGCTACTGACATTCAACAGGCAGAGCTGATTTCAGCCATTGAAGTTAATCCAGAACTCTGGGATTTATCCCACCCATCATATAATGATCGAATACGTAAAACAAAGATCTGGAGTGAAATTTCAAATGCTCTCATACCAGACTGGGCCCGGCTGAGCAATTCAGCAAAAAAAGAACGAAGTAAGTTTTTTTTTTTTTTTTAATTCCTTTGCTATGTTTTTAGAAAGCATATTAATCCTTTTTTCAATTTTCCGTAGCCAAAGCATTACAACGGCGGTGGAAATCCATACGGGACCGAGTAAGGAGAGATTTGACAGAATTAGAAAAATCTCAGCGGAGTGGAGCAGCAGCTCCACCCAGAAAACAATATTTGTTTCACCTAGCGTTCCTGCGCCGATCAATGCTACAAAATGCAAGAGAGTAAGTTCTTTTTTTTTTTTTTCTATGTCACATATACCCTAACAAAAATTAAAAAATGTACATTCACTGTTTTAATTCTCTATAGCACAACATCAAACATTTCAGACCGCAGGGAACATATCGAGGAGGAGGTGGATGCTCCAGATGCTGCTTGTATTGAAAGTGGGAGTGTCACAGAAGCGGAGGTGCTATCCCCCAATCTCTCCATTTCCCAAAGCCCATCACCAGCACAGGTAATTATCTGTCCATTATGTCTCTTCTGTCTGTCAGTCTATGTACCAATCTGAACATGCCCATTTTTGTTCACAGGAATCTACGAGCCAGGTTACACCTGCCAGCAGCATCCGCCAGGAACCAGAATACCAGGTGGAAGTTCGTGGCCGTGGCAATGGCAGTACCCATGGCAGAGGCCGCAATCAGCGCCAGAGGGGTGGCATTTTCGCCCCTGAAACAGAGGACAGGGTGGTAGCCTTGCTGCAGGAAGTGAGGGATGAGAGGCGCGTTGTGGACCCATTTTTGGATCCTTTGAATGCGCGTGCCTCATTCCTGCGGAACATGTACCACGTCCTGGAGGAGATTGGTGGACCCGAGGAGAGGCACTGTATGGATCGCATGTACGTTTTTGCTGTGCAATACCGTACAGCAAAATTAAGTGGTGGGCGACCACCTAGCGATCCGTCCAGTGCTCTTCAGGATCTCTCAATGTCCTCCAGGACTGTAGCAATGCTACCACCCCCCTCATATCAGCAACCTAGATGGCAGCCACCATCCGGCCATTCCTAACCTTCCTATTACTCCCCACATTTCCCCACAGAATTTCCTCCTCCCCCTCCTCCAGGACATGCAACATGCTCCAATGTTGCCATACCCCCTGCCTTCCAAGGACCCTACCATCCCCAGGACTTTGGGAATGAGCGCCTGCCCCAACCTACCCATTCCCACCCTTAATCCACTGTCCCCCATCCCCAATCACCTCATCCGAGCCCTGCTGACCAATCTGCTCAATATCAGCAGTTATAACTTGAGCTTTTTTGTTTTGTTACTCCAGTTTTCTTTTTTGTTTTGTTACTCCAGCTTGTTCATTTAATAAATCTTTAAACGAGAATTTGTATGTTTTTTTTTTTTTGGGTTAAGGTACACTTCAGCAGTATGTTAGCATTCGGGTATCATACGTTTGCCTCAAGCAGAAGAAAAGGACTCTTTTTCTTCTGCCTGGGGCAAGCGTTAGTGCAGCCCAAAAAGGGGTATCATACGCTTGCCTCAAGCAGAAGACAAGGACTCCTTTTCTTCTGCCTGGGGCAAGCGTAAGTGCAGCCCAATAAGGGGTATCATACGCTTGCCTCAAGCAGAAGACAAGGACTCTTTTTCTTCTGCCTGGGGCAAGCGTAAGTGCAGCCCAACAAGAGGTATCATACGCTTGCCTCAAGCAGAAGAAAAGGACTCTTTTTCTTCTGCCTGGGGCAAGCGTAAGTGCAGCCCAAAAAGGGGTATCATACGTTTGCCTCAAGCAGAAGACAAGGACTCTTTTTCTTCTGCCTGGGGCAAGCGTAAGTGCAGCCCAAAAAGGAGTATCATACGCTTGCCTCAAGCAGAAGAAAAGGACTCTTTTTCTTCTGCCTGGGGCAAGCGTAAGTGCAGCCCAAAAAGGGGTATCATACGCTTGCCTCAAGCAGAAGACAAGGACTCTTTTTCTTCTGCCTGGGGCAAGCGTAAGTGCAGCCCAAAAAGGGATATCATACGCTTGCCTCAAGCAGAAGAAAAGGACTCTTTTTCTGCTGCCTGGGGCAAGCGTAAGTGCAGCCCAACAAGGGATATCATACGCTTGCCTCAAGCAGAAGAAAAGGACTCTTTTTCTTCTGCCCAACAAGGTACAAGGCACAGCTGAACTGAAGAAATGGGAGACATGAAAAGAACTGCCAAATTTTAAATTGCTTTATTTCTAAAAAAAACAAGAAGGCAGAGCTTAGAAAGATACAACATTTTTTTTAAATAAAATCATTTTGCCACGAAACTTCCCCATCAGGTGATAAGAAGAAATCGGCAAACTGGTTACGAATGCCTATCACCCGTGCCGTTGACCTCAAGTCCAAATATTGCACCCGTTGATTTTGGTTTCGGGGTTCCGGTTCAACGGTGCTCCTCTCCTTCTCCCGCAGGAAGTTGTGGAGAACATAGCATGCCAGGACCACCCTAATGGCATTTTCCACATCAAGCTGCATGCATGTGAGTAACACTCTCCATTTTGCTGTCAGGACTCCAAAGGCACATTCAACAACGCGGCGTGCACGGCTGAGACGATAATTAAATATTTTTTGGCTGTCGCTGAGACAATTGCCACTGTATGGCCTCGTTATATTTTCACTAAGTCCGAAGGCCTCGTCCGCTACCATGACCAATGGTAAGCTTGGTTCCTCGGTACAAGGTAGAGGCCTTCTTTCTGGAATGTTGAACCTTCCTTCGTTTAGCCGACGTCCGAACGCTGACTCACGAAAAATGCGGGCATCACTGTGGCTGCCATATACTCCAACGTCAACCACAATGAAACACAGATTCGCATCAGCTAATGCCAGCAGGACCACCGAAAAGTATTTTTTATAGTTAAAATATGGCGAACCTGAGTGCGGAGGCTTCTTGACCCTGATATGTTTGCCATCCAGTGCGCCCAGACAATTGGGAAACTGAGTTTTTTCCCAAAATTCATCAACCACTGCTTCCCAGAGGTCTTCAGTTGGCTCCGGCATTACGACTTGATTAAGCTCCTCCCATATTGTCATACAGCTTTCTCGGACTATCTTGCCAATCGTCGAGACACCAAGAAGAAAGTGGTGGTGTAAGGACACGAAACTCAATCCTGTAGCAAGGAACCTAAAAAAGATCAAAATTGGGAGTGTCAAAACAATACAACGCAATACATTTTGTACACATGCAATGCGACATAAGCTATGCAATCGGTTTGCAAGAAATCGCAATGAACAGACATCGCATGCGATTTGCATAGCAGTTCGGTACAAATTGCATGCATGCAATGTCATGCAATGTGTGACATTGCATATGTGTGAACAGGCACTAACCCCCCCTTCAAAGCAAATATCACTTACCGGAGTGTCACGAGCAGTCGTTCCTCTGGTGACACACTGCTTCTCATCCTGGTGTCCATCCTTTCTAACCTTGGCCTGAGCCTCCCCAGCAGGTCATCGAAGACAGATACTGACATTCTTGTAAAGTTGAAGAATTTTTCAGGATGCATGCGAAGATGGGTGTACATGCTCTGAAAGTACCCCAACGTAGGACGCTGGGATACAATGGGATGTACCCAGAATCTACGCCGTCTGCTGCTTCTCTCCTCCTCCATCTGTCTCCTCCGCCGCATCCTATCCAGAGCAATCAGAAGGATTTCCTCATCGATTTTTTGAATCACAGGATCCATTTTCCTCAAAACAAATGCTCTCTCCTCAGTTTCTCCTCACAAAATGGCATAGTCATGTGATATTTCTCATATTTTATGGAATTCTGGGTAATATGGGAGTGAATTTATGTAAAAAGTTGTGTTTACTTTAAAAAACGCTTGTTAGCGCTGACGCGCCTAAACGCGCCTAAACGCGCTATGACGCCAATGCAAAACGCGGCTTGACGCGCGTTTTTGACGGCGTCAAGTAAACAGCTTTTGAGCACGTTTTTAGAATGCCCTGTGTGCATGGAGCCTAAGAAGTCAGAAGAAGTTCCACCAATATCTATATCATGTTAGAATAGGCTGACTGTTTAAATACCAAAATATAATATAGAAATGTAAAATTAATTCAATTTATAACTCAAATTTTATTCACCAAAAGAATGGTAGTTTTTCACCTTTACCATAAGCCCAGGTTCACACTGAGGCCGTTTTGAAATAGTGCGAGTTCAGCTGAACTCGCATGATTTCAAGCCGACATTTCAGTCCGACTTCGGGGACAGGTTCCTGCACAGATGTCTATGGAAATCGCCTCCCCTGAAGTCTTGAAAAGTAGTACAGAAACTACTTTTGGGAATCGGTGCGGCGCCGCAAAGTCGGCATCGCACCGATTCGGACTGTGCAATTGTCGGCAATTAGCTCAGTTTTGACATGCGATTTGACATCTCAAATTGCATGTCAAATAGGACCAAGGTGAACTTATATATTTGTTAATATTATCACCTGTCAAAATGCCTGAATAACTGATTTGTCTACTATTTGCAGTAAAGTGGAACTTTTTACTCCCTGCAGCTACCCCCATTTGTGGAAGAGAGTTCCACATTCTCACCACCCTTACAGAGAACAACCCCTTACGCAGCATAAGGTTAAACCGTCTCTCCTCTAATCTCATTGTGTGGCTATGTGTCTTCTTGCACTCCTTGGGACTAAATAGTTTTCTACCTATGCTAGGATCGCCATTGATGTATTTGTAGATCGCTATCATGTCCGCTCTCAGGCGTCTCCTCTCCAAGGAGAATAAATTAAGCGCTTGTAATCGCTCCTCATAATTAAGGTCCTCCATTCCCCTAATTAGTTTAGTTGCCCTTCTTTGGGCTCTCTCCAGTTCCAGCACATCCTTTCTCATGATTGGTGACCAGAACTGGACAGAATACTCCAGGTGCAGCCCATATTGTCCAGCAAAAGTGGCTGTTACAAGGGTAGGGATTAACCATTTATTACTGAGAGGGTTTCTTTCGGTAAACAACTTTTACTGATATGATTTAATAATTTTCTTCCTAAAGAAAAACAAAATTGATACTGTATAAGTGTTAGCTGAAGTTAATCTTTAATTTGATTTTCTCTTACCTAAAGTCCACTTAAAACTGTATGCCAAAAAAGGGCTACTAGGTCTACATGGTGACAATGGTACTGTGCAATTTCACTGCAGAACAAACAGCACGGAGACCCTATTACAAGAAGTGGTAAAAAAATGGATCTACTGGCAGGATCAATGGATAATAAAGATGTGTTACTATGCTGGTGACAGACTGCATCACATTCCATTTTCTTATATTGCTCATTTTCTTCTTTTATTGAATCTCAGTAATGTTGATCGCTAGCAGTCAGTTCCTGTCTACATGCATGTACTTTGGCTTCATGTATTTTTTTAGGCCTCATTCATATGAGACCTGTGCAGCATGAATGAGGCATTTGTTTATGCGGCTGAAGTCCCAGGGCTTTTTTCAGGTTTTGGACATGTGATAGCTTGTCTTACAATTGCTGTTTTCTTTTGCAGTCAACCTAGCCAGCCATAACATTGTTTTTCAAGGACAGATAGTACTTTCTTTTGATACCATACTTTCAATTATATACACTATCATTCAAAAGTTTGGGGTCACCCAGAAAATGTCATGTTTTCCATGAAAACTCACACTTTTATTCATCAAATGAGTTGCAAAATGAATAGAAAATATAGTCAAGACATTAACAAGGTTAGAAATAATGATATTTATTTAAAAATAATAATGTTGTCCTTCAAACTTTGCTTTCATCAAAGAATTCTCTATTTGCAGCAATTACAGCCTTGCAGATCTTTGGCGTTCTACTTGTCAATTTGTTGAGATAATCTGAAGAAATTTCACCCCAGGCTTCCTGAAGCACCTCCCACAAGTTGGATTGAATTGATGGGCACTTCTTGAGAGGGGATATGATATCAATGTACAAATACCTTACTGGTGACCCTAGCATAGGGAACAAACTATTCAGTGAAAGGGAATACAAAAGGACTCATGGCCATTCACTAAAATTAAAAGAGAAGCGGTTTAACCTTATACTGCGTAAAGGGGTCTATACCGTCAGAGTGGTAAGGATGTGGAACTCTCTTACACAAGCAGTGCTATCATCGAGGAGCATCAATAGTTTCAAAAATCTATTACATGGGCACCTTAACTACCACAACATACAGGGGTATACGATGTACTATTGACATAAACACACATACACTCATCATAGGTTAAACTGGATGGACTGGTGTCTTTTTTCAGCCTCACTAACTATGTAACCACGTACTATACGGTCAAGCTGCTCCCACAACAGCTCAATAGGGTTGAGATCTGGTGACTGCGCTGGCCACTCCATTACAGACAGAATACCCGCTGACTGTTTCTTTCCTAAATAGTTCTTGCATAGTTTGGAGGTGTGCTTTGGGTCATTGTCCTGTTGTAGGAGGAAATTGGCTCCAATCAAGCGCTGTCCACAGGGTATGGTGGGGATGCAAAATGGAGTGATAGCCTTCCTTATTAAAAATCCCTTTTACCCTGTACAAATCTTCCACTTTTCCAGCACCAAAGCAGCCCCAGACCATCACATTACCTCCACCATGTTTGACAGATGGCGTCAGGCACTCCTCCAGCATCTGTTCATTTGTTCTGCATCTCACAAATGTTCTTCTGTGTGATCCAAACACCTCAAACTTAGATTCCTCTTTCCGTATCACTTTTTTCCAATCTTCCTCTGTCCGATGCCTGTGTTCTTTTACCCATCTTAATCTTTTCCTTTTGTTGGCCAGTCTCAGATATGGCTTTTTCTTTGCCACTCTGCCTAGAAGGCCAGCATTCCGGAGTCGCCTCTTCACTGTGGACGTTGAGACTGGCGTTTTGCGGGTACCATTTAATGAAGCTGCACAGTTGAGCACCTGTTAAGCATCTATTTCTCAAGATAGAGACTCTAATGTACTTGTCCTCTTGCTTAGTTGTGCACTGGGGCCTCCCACTTCTCTTTCTATTCTGGTTAGAGCCCGTTTGT
The DNA here is from genome assembly GCF_965119305.1 of Pelophylax lessonae. Taxonomy (NCBI): domain Eukaryota; kingdom Metazoa; phylum Chordata; class Amphibia; order Anura; family Ranidae; genus Pelophylax; species Pelophylax lessonae. The sequence continues at coordinate 160,158,935 of NC_138768.1, forward strand.
GCTGTTCTCTGAAGGGAGTAGTACACACCATTGTAGGAAATCTTCAGTGTCTTGGCAATTTCTTGCATGGAAAAGTCTTCATTTCTCAGAACAAGAATAGACTGTCGAGTTTCAGAAGAAAGTTCTGATGCTCCAGATACTCAACTAGCTCAAAGGAAGGCCAGTTTATAGCCTCTCTAATAAGCACAACAGTTTTCAGCTGTGCTAACATAATTGCACAAGGGTTTTGTAATCATCAAATAGCCTTTTAACACGATTAGCTAACACAATGTACCATTAGAACACAGAAGTGATGGTTGCTGGAAATGGGCCTCTGTACACCTATGTAGATATTCCATTAAAAATCATCCGTTTCCAGCTAGAATAGTCATTTACCACATTAACAATGTCTAGACTGTATTTCTGATTAATTTAATGTTATCTTCATTGAAAAAAACTGTGCTTTTCTTTCAAAAATAAGGACATTTCTAAGTGACCCCAAACTTTTGAACGGTAGTGTACTTTATTTTTTTTTAGAAATGAGAGAAAAAATTCAGAGAAGAAACATTTTCTGGTGATTTCGACCATATAAAAATTTAAATTGTTTATTTGTCTGGAATCAAACAATACCAAGATTGTTTTTTCCAAGCTATGGGGAAAATATATAGTAGAGGTCTTCAAACTGTGGCCTGGGGGTGATATTTCATCCTTTGACATCAACGAAGGGGCACTATTCCTCCCAGTGAAACCAATAATGGGGCACTCATCCTCCAGTGACACCAATGATGGGACATAGTTCCTCCCACTGACACCAATTATGTGGCACAGTTCCTCCAACTGATACCAATGATGGGGCACAGTTCCTCAAACTGACACCAATGATGAGGCACATTTCCTCAAACTGACACCAATGAACAGTTCTTCCTGATGACACCACTGATGGGGCACAGTTTCTCCCACTAACACAAAAGATGGGGCACTATTTCTCCCACTGACACCAATGATGGGGCACTTTTCCTCTCACTGAGACCTGAGAAGGGGCACTATTCCTCCCATTGAAACAAATGATGGATAATTTTTTACCCCCACTGATGTCAGGACCTTTTCAACCCCAAATGGGTGTAGAAGCAATTGGGGGGGGGGGGGGAGTAGTGATTGGTGAACATGCTCAGGTTCAATGGGATTTTTTCCCAGGGCTAATCTCATTGGAATCTAAAGAGGAAAATCTTTTTGCTAAATTCTGGGCATTTTTAGGGCTAATAGGCAAACCACTGTCAAAAAAGGCAAGCGAAGTTGCGCACTGCCATGAGAGTTATGTAACAATGCAAAAAAAATAAAATAACGCACAGTAGCAAGAGGGTAGGTTCATGGAGATTGATGGCAACAATGAAAATAAAAACATACTTTAAATACCATGATTGGGGTATAGATGCCTCTAGCTGTACATGATGCTACAGAACAGTATGATTTTCACAGTCTCAGCGATAACGTACCCTTGAAGTGCATGTTTGGATATGCAATTGCTTTTTTCTTTTACAGTTAGCTTGGCTTACATACAACAGCAGCACTGCATTTTCATTATTTTCCAGGTTGAAAGAAGAGTATTTTTTTTTAGCAATTTTAGCAGTGACACACGCTCTTTCATTAAACAGTAAAATGCCTGGTAGATAGAAATTGTCAAGTAATTTGCTGTAGCTGTTCTGGCTAATATACAACTGACCTGCCAATGGCAAATTTGTATTGACTGAAATGTATTGCAGAAAAGGACCACAGGCAGTTTTTTTTCCCCACAAAAGAAATAAAACCCCAAAATACCATCCCTGAGACAAACATCAACTATTTTAAAAGAAAACTTGCAGGAAAAAAAAAAAAAACAGTTTAAAGTGTAACCCAACTTTTGCGGATAAAAAAAAAACATTCTCCTCTGGGTGATCTCTGTACATTGCAGGGATTTTAACAAATGTTGTTCCAAATTCCTACCTTTTAGTATTCTGAAGAAATCATTGTTTGTTCATCCATGCTGAGTAGACCAAATCGGAGCGGTTTCATAATTATCTATCAGCTGTGGCAGCTGCAGGGCTCTAATGAGGAAAGCTGCTGGGCCTGCATCCTTTTAGATGTGTTCCTATTGGGAGTATCTCAACAAAAATGAAATTTTTGTTGCAGGGGATGCCAGAAATCTGACTTGTATCTTAGTGCAGACTTCTGGGAAAATTGGTGAGCCAATCACACAAGCAGAAAATGATGTTTCTGGGGTGTGATCAGTACACATTCTGTGTACAAAACAGCTCCAGGTAGCCATATTGCATTGGATTTTTAGAAAATTACAACAGCTGCAGATTGAAAAGGAAAGGTAATTTTTAATAACATTTAATTACAATATGATTTGTGTCACAATTGTATATGCTTTTTTTTTTTTTTTTTTTATTTGCTGATTTTTTTTCCCCCACGAAAGTGGAGTTACCCTTTAACATAAAATAAAGGCCTATTAACATGAAAAAAAAACACAAACAGTATGTTCCAAAAATAACTGAATCCCCAAAATACCACCTCCTGAAGCAAAAGACAATTTTTTTTTTAAAAAGTGAAGCCATGCAATTAAAAAAAAAAAAAACTTTACCCTGGACAGAGCAGCAGCCAAAAGAAACAAATTACGTCAAATCAACCACAAAACAAAATGAAAGACAAAAAAAAACCCCAATAAGAACAACATAAATTGCGGCTAAGGTGTTGGTTGGCCAAAGAACTAGGAATCAGAATTACCTTTACCAGTACAATTTCTTAACTGACTCTAATTCTCCTAGGCAAATCTGCACAAACATTCACCAGGACTGTGAACTTTGAACCTGTAAAATTTGTCTCAAACCCATGTAATGGCAAGCCTGAACCTCATCCCGAGAGGGAGAATACCATTTTGCACAAACAGGAATTACATTTGCAGAATATTGTATTCATATATCTTTCTGGAAATTAGTAGTTGGCTATGGAAGAGCAAAGCAGGAAAAAACAAAAGTTACCATTTAAGCCTAGTACACACGCAACGATTATCGGCCTACTGATCGTCCGTCTTTTGTCCAGAGTGGTGTTTTGTTGGTTGGAATGTGCCTAGACTGCACACAAATTTTCTCGCCCGACAAAATTCTACTTCAGAAGTGATGTCATGTGTTGGTTTGCTTTCTTTGTGTTCTTTCTTCTCTGAGCATGCCCAGTCTTGCTCATTAGATTTTTCCCTGTCGAAATCTGTACTGACTGCACGAAAATCGGCCGTATTTTTACGGCGGACAAAAATTTTATAGCCTGCACACCAGGCTGTCGGAAGCATCATACTAACAAGCCAAAAATCGGCAGATCGGTCGTCGGACGGAAATTCCCTGCCGATTTTCGACACGTGTGTATGAGGCTTTAGAGTTAGCACTTTCAGCCATATTAACTGCATAACTGGCAGCCAATGAAGAAACTAACAGAGAGAAATAGCACTTGAGAATGGAAAGAAAAGGTGGATGACTAAAGCAGTAGAGTTTAGTATAAACTGCAAGAGTGCAAATTGCACAGATGTGTGACTTTGAAATGGCAATGAAGTAGCACTATTTCAAAGCCACGCGTAAATGTGGGCTTATATGTTATAGTGAATTTGTCTCATAATCTGTCACTACTATAAACTGATATGATTTAGGGGCATAGCTGGATCTAAGATGCAAGAAAAGCCTAAGGGCTCTTTCACACGGGCGATCCGATCAGATCCGCCTGTCAGTTTTTTAGGCGGATCTGATCGGATCCTCCATGCAGCCCTATGGGGCAGCGGGTGTCAGCGGAGACACCTCCGCTGACACCCACTGCCATCCGCATCTGATCCTGTGCGTGAAATCTGGACGGATGGAAACCCTATTTTTCCATCCGTTCAGTAATCGGAGCGGAGCGGATCTGATGAGAGCGGACAAGCGGTCCGCTCTCATCCGATCCCCCATAGAGGGCAGCGGGGGCTGAGACACCTCCCTCTCCGCTCTGCAAGCGGAGACGGAGCTGTCATCCGCCCGGCTCAGCGGGGATCGCGGATCGATCCCTGCTGAGCAACACAGATCCGCCTACGGACCGGACCGTGTGAAAGAGCCCTAATGCCTGGTACACACAATGAGATTATGGGGCAAAAGATCGTCTTGTTTTTTTTTTTTTGCATGCTAGTCTCATGTCAAAAATGAAGAGTTTACTAAAGTGAAGAAAAATCTCGAACAACAGAATAAAAATTCTTATATATATAAGAATAAAAAAGAAAAATTGTATGGTATTAGTATTGTATTTTCGAATGACAACTGTAACTGAAACGAAACAATCTGGTATCGTATGACAAAAATTTTCATGCTTGTCCCATCGGATAATATTGGATGAACTGTCGTGATCAGCTCTCGAAAGCTGTGTACGAACGATCAGATTATCGTACGATCGCTTAGAAAGCGGTATTTTTCATATGATTTTTCTGATCGTGTGCACGGGCCATAACTACTGTATATCTATTGCCAAGAATGTTCCCTCTCCCCCTTTGTGCTACCTATCCTGCCGAACCTATATAAAAAAGATCTGCATACCCAACAATTTTCAATCTGCTCTGGTCCAGTCACTTGATCCTGCAGCTCTGTGTAAGGGAGTGCTTTTCAATGGCTCTGAATTCTGAAAGCAGTGATGTCACCCATAGCCCAGCCATTGTTGGCGCTCCCTTCTCTCCCCTCCAGCAGCCACTCACTGATACAGGGGAGCCGGAGCTGCAGGATCATGTGACTGGACCAGAGCAAATAAAAAATAGGTAACTATACAGATCTTTTTTATACAGGGTAAACAGAAAGAGGGAAGATGGAACATTTTTAGGAACAGATATATTTAGGCTTTTCTTCCACTCTAAGTAACATTTTTCAAATGTAATTAAATGTGAATATGTTATAGACCTGGGGTAAAAACATACTGTACAACCAGTCTAAACTTAACAATGTGGCTTAAAGTGGAGCTCCACCCAAAAGGGGAAGTTCCACTTCAGGCACTCCTCCCTGCCTCCTGGCATGTCATTTTTTTGGGAGGGAAGCGGGTACCTAATTTTGAAAGGTTATGTACATATGGAAAAAACAAGGACTTTTTATGCACCAATCAAAAAATCAACAAGGTTTATTCATTACAAAATTACATATATATCCATAAAGGTACATAAAAGTCAATCAGACTACTGTGATTATTATCTGACCAAACCAATTCTAGCAGCTGGACAAAGGCCAGCTAGTAAGCCAAAACCCTATGACAATCCCCAGCAGAATTGGAATAGGTCAGCATAACAGATTGGAGCTTGACATGTTTTGGGATGATTTGATTCTTCAGGAGCTTACTTGTTTATTCTAGATAGATAAGAAAACATCAATAAGTACTGTGACAGGATAAGGACACAGGGTGGGAACATTGGCTCAGTGCAGGACTACAGGGTGTAGATGTGGAGTGGAGAAAATTGCTTTTGCAGCTTTCTCCAGGTTTTGGTATACCTGGATCGGGCTCTAGAGTTAAGAGATTCTATAGTGTCATGGGTGGGATGGAATCTCCAAACCGGTGTCCGGGTCCAGGACCAGCAGGGCGTGTGCTCAGGTGCACACAGCTCTTGTAATGAAGGTTTAGGAATACCTCAGGGCTCCCAGTTGGAGACTGCTCCACCCAACAGACAGGAGGTCTGTGCATGGGAGTCAGGAGGACTCCTATGCTCTCCAGGAGTCAGAGGCTGCAGGTGACAGCCAGTGTGTGTAAGTATCTGCAAGAGGCAGTAAACGGCCTAAGCACTAAGGCCAGAGCAGAGCTAGAGTAAAGCAGTCTGCACAGAAGCACGTATGGTCAGGGTGACTAGCATAAACAGCCAGGTGGGCTAGCACTTTCTATTTGTGTATTTACCGGGAGAAGAACCACTGCATGGGGAACCTATATGTTACGGACTTTTTATTTGCCTTTTAATAAAAATGGGCTACCTGGCCCTAAAAACATAGTTCCCCACTACCGTGAATCACTTGAAAACGCATCTACCACTAGAGCTAATGGTCCCCCATATTACAGTACATATGCAGTATATTCAACAAATAGATATAGCTTGTGATATATGTGAAATTGATATACCAGAGCTGTGCTCAAGATCCAAAAGTTGGAGGCCAGCATGCATACAGGCCAAGGGCAAATGTGGGGACACACAGGGCAGCTAAAAGGGAACACGGCGCAAAATCCCCTATTAAGGTGAAATATATAAGAAGGGTAGGAGAGCAGAACACACCACCAGTAAGAAACTTAGGGGTTTATCATATCTGAAAAGACCTACCCCAGACATCTATATTTATAGATATAGGCACGGGCAACAATTCCTCAACATGGGTGATAACATATTGGGTATAGCTTGAACAGCTGAACCGATTTAACAAGCTTAATTAGCCATCTAAAATTCTAAACATATATATAGCAAGATTTTATGTAAACATATGAGTAGCGCTAGTTAAATCACACAGAAACAAAAGACCATAACTAGTCCATATATAAAAAGCCGTTTGTGAGGGATGCAGATTACAGGGTCAGCATATTCTTCACCCAGGTGCTTTATAAGAGGTAAACGTGACAGACCCAGCCACCACACACTGACTCTTACCACATGGTTAAATAAATGCGGCAGTAAGCAGTTAAGGGACCGCTAAGACCCCCTTCACAGGAACAAGGCGACCCAGGGACATCCACTGCATATAATCACAGCCACCAACCTCCAAACTTAATTCCAGAAATCCACATATCATGTGAGAGCCCGATCCTCATAAGGTGACTTGATGGACCAACAACCTCATAGATAAGGGGAGACACCAAAAGGAAACAGGCCCATACTGTAGTATCTTCAATAAAATTTTATTGTTCAAAAAGTAGGGTATGCACCCACCAAATGTGGAAAAGTAAAGGCATAAATACAACTCTGGACAGCATTCCTCGGGTGATAACCAAGAATATGGCTGACCATTGACTTCCAGGTGTGACGTAAATGAAGCTTGGCTAGCTCCTCCAACTGCTTACTGCCGCATTTCTTTAACCATCTGGTAAGAGTCAGTGTGTGGTGTCTGGGTCTGTCACGTTTACCTCTTATCAAGCACCTGGGTGAAGAATATCCTAACCCTGTAATCTGCATCCCTCACAACCTGCATTTTTTATATGGACTAGTTATGGTCTTATGTTTCTGTGTGATTTAACTAGCGCTACTCATATGTTTACATAAATTATTTTAAACCATCCAGTGTTTTTGAGTTAGCTGCTGGTGTCCTATAGGGGCGCGGGGTATTTTGTTGTTACATATAGCAAGATTAACATCACTTTATTCGGTTATAGTGGTATAGCTCTTTATATTAACATTTAACCCAACCCAACCATTCAGGAGGTGTAGCGCAACCCTTACTATTACTTGATCGTGTATCTTAAATAACACATGGGAAAAATGAAAGCATAAACCTGAGCATATGAAATTTTACTGATTTATTTTTATAGGTGCTAGACCTATTAAAGTGTAATATACCTATTAATTCTGCACAAATCATTTTCAGATCATTAGTATACAATGCCTTATAAATGAATATCATCCACTTATCAGTTATACTGTTATTTGTGATATGCTTTTATGGCCAGCAGGATTAATTAAACAAGCTTGATCGTTGAAATCAGAAAAAAAAATGCATCAATATGCTTCACTTCTACAGCTGCATACCTATTTAAAAAAAATAATTAAAAAAATGCTATTTTTATTGGGTTTTTGCTCACATAGACAGCATAGGTGTGCGCAGCCTATTGCATTAGGGTGTGCACCCCAAAGTTTAAATACACATGCATGTGTGTGCCTACATGTATATGGCCCCAGTACATTACTCTCCCTGCTGGCACAGTAAAATAGAAGTGCGTAGGCACTTCTCTTATGGCAGAGCAAGTCAGAGGGAGATCTTTCCCATCTCATCACTGTCAAACAGAGCGATAATGCTAATGTGCCCTAGGTGATTAGGGTGTGCCCAGGCACACCCGGCACACCCTGTGCGCACGCCTATGATAGACAGCTACAAGCAATACGTGGGTATCATTATTCAGCATTTCAAGTTGTCGTACTTATGTTCCTAAAACACATTCTCATTTCTGTGCTAAGTTTTTATGGAAATGTAAAGTGTAAAGTGTACATGAGACAAACAGATGAATACAAATATATAAAATGTCTTTACTTTAACTGCTTTGCCAATTTTTTTTTGTTTTACCAGTCTTCTGATCCAGGCAGCCCTGGCACAGCAAGGTTCTGGTCCTCCCTACGGACAACACTTCAGTTAAGCAATAAAGTCCATCGAACTGATTACAGAGGCTAAAATTAATACTATTTCATGGCATTATGCAGGTTGGCTCTCCTGCGTAAAATCACGTACCTGTACGTCATTTTGTGCAGGAGCTCTAGGGGGCTAAAGGGGGAGCCAATCAGTGAGTCCGGCGGACCCGATGTCTCCCGGCCACCCGCAATCATTCCAGAGACAGGCAGAACAGCGATCTGCCTTTGTAAACAAGGCAGATCGCCATTCTGACAGGGAAGAAGATAGAGATCTTGCATTCCTAAGCAGAAACACGGATCTCTGTCTTCCCCCAGTCAGAGCAACCCCCACACAGTTAGCAAGCGCCCTCTAGGGACACATTTAAGCCTTTGATCACCCCTGATGTTAACCCCTTCTTTTCCCGTGTCATTAGTACAGTAACAGTGCATATTTTTAGTACTGATTACTGTAATAATGTCACTGGTCCCCAAAAAAATGTCAGTTAGTGTCCAAATTCTTCGCCGCAATGTAATGTCCCAGTCCCACTAAAAATTGCTGATCGCTGCCATTACTAGTAAAAAAATAAAATAAAAATGCCATAAAAATATCCCATAGTTTGTAGATGTGATAACTTTAGTGCAAACGGGGCAATATATGCATATTGGGATTTTTTTTACCATAAGTATGTAGCAGAATACAAATTGGCCTAAGTTGATGAAGAAATTAGATTTTTGACATTCTTTCTATTGGATGTGTTTTATAGCAGAAAGTATCAAATACCACCAAAAGAAAGCTCTATTTGTGTGTGTGTGTGTGGGGGGGGGGGGGGGGGGGTGGAGACATCAATTCTATTTGGGTACAGCGTTGCATGACTGCGCAGATGTCAGTTAAAATAACGCAGTGCCATATCGCAAAAAATGGCCTCGTCATTAAGGAGGTAAAACCTTCCGAGGCTGAAGTGGTTAAAGTAACCAACTGATTTAATGAAATAACTATGATTTTTAGGAGAGAATTATATATATCAAGATGTTTTCCAGTTACCCACAATGCACCTAAACATTTTTTTATTTACTATTATGATATTGTTACCCTGATTTGCATAAAACTCATTAAACTCCCCAAGCTCATATACCCAACCTTTTCACCCAATCTTTTCCACTCCTCCAGTACATAGATTAGCAGCTGGGAGCCAGATAAAAGACTCAGCACTGCATTGGAATTGGCCCGTGGCTGTCACATGGGGATGGAGAAGAAATCCACAGCCCTGTGTAAGCTTCAACAAGTCAGTTTGGAGCTTACACATGACTTTGTTTTCACTGTCCCTGTGGCTGAATGGAGTGGTTTGAGAGTAAGAAAGGATATTGCTAGAGTTATGCTGCTGGAGAGGGTGGTGAGTCAGTGACTCTTGGACCAACAGCAATTACACAGTGAAGCACAGAAGTGTACAAAACTGTCCCATTTTGACTACAGGACATAGTAGAGCAAGGGGGACAGAAGAGTGTTAACTATCTTCTTTGCTAAGAAACCTTCTATTCAGAGTAAAATTCTAGTAAAAGAGTCACTTGGTTTTAGGGTATTTTTTCAAGCTTAACAGGTTTCTCTATAGTCGAAACAAATCTGGTTTTGATTTTTTTTTTTCTTCTGTATTTTAGTTACTTAAAAATTGTGAAAAAGTTTCAAGTTTCAAAAACTGATATTTGTTTGTTTCACCAAGTTTGGGGGAAAAAAATTCTTCTTAAAGTGTTTTCATTTATTTTTTAAATTTCATATTACCCTTTATATATCACGTTTATGGCATATTATTGTGTGCTTTCCTAAAATTTCTTATTTTAAATTGTGAATCTTGACCTAGCCTGATTACAAAATGTTTTGACTATAATATTTGTGAACCCAATCAGACTCAAGTCCAACATTATTTTAATAGCATGCAGGATATCTCCAAAAGGTCAGTGTGGGGATACAGCAAACATGGTGGCCCTTCTTAAAGGTAACAATCTTGGATAAAAATTGGACTATTGGCATGTATGCAGCTAGGTACTGGCTTCCCATTATTCTCTGCTGTCAGTTCTTACATATGCACACTAAAGGCTATGGATGGATTGGATACCATGAGCTGGACAACTAACATATCTTTGTGTTCACAACTAGGCAGTAATGTAACAATTTTCATCAGGCAGGTGGCTAGGGTATTGTACTCTAATTTTCATTTCAGGTCCCCCTTAATCATATTCACATTACACCACATAATACAGGTATGACTGCTAATAGTCAAACTTTATGTTTCACTTTGCATCTTTTACAGGCAAATTCACATATTTTTAAAATGTGAAAGCTTAATTAGAAGACATTGATAAATAATGAAAAAATGACATAAAAGGTAGAACATAAAAAGCTGGATTACTTTTCAGGCTGTTATAGTATCCACTGAAAACCAGCCAGGACCTAAAATGGCATAAACTGTGGGGAAAACTAAAAATGGGGAGATGTGGAGATGTAAAATAAAGTTTACATGGGTAATATCAAACTATCAAACACAGTGCTGATTTAAGTAACATCTGTTCCACCTAGAAGAAGACAGTAACCAAACTGAAAACATGATTATATAAATATATACATTTTTTAAATATATTTTTGTTTTAAGCTGTATATAATGTAAGGATTGTTTTCAGAATACCAAATTTTAACCATGATAGAAGCATAAAAACACATTTTCAGAAATTCTTAACCTATTTTTCTATCATTATTGTACAATGAAGTATTTTCGAAACCTATTAAGGTTTATATACTTAAAAAAAAGCGGGAAATTGTATCATACTTACCGTAATTTCCCTTTCCTGGTGCCAATCCATGGCAGCATACCAATGATAGAGCTCCGCCTCGACTCCTCCCTCAGGACTAGTACATAGCATAAAAGACAAGAAGGTCCCTTCCCCCAGCATTCTCCTGTAATTTAGAATACCGAGGGTGGGAGCGTATGCTGCCATGGATTGGCACCAGGAAAGGGAAATTACGGTAAGTATGATACAATTTCCCGCTTTCCTGGTGCCTCCATGGCAGCATACCAATGATAAATAAATAGCTGACACGGGTGGGATAATGCACACACAAAAAATAAATTTTATTCAGACAGAGGACATGGCTAAGCTTAGTGCCTTCCTTCCAAAGTTTACAGTTGAAAGGGATCCTGGATCAATTCTGTAATGCCTGATGAAAGTATGGCAAGAAGACCAGGATGCTGCCCTGCATACCGTCTCCAAGGAGACGTTGGCTCTAGCTGCCCAAGATGCTGCTACAGCCCTCGTGGAATGAGCTTTCACCTGTGTTGGAGGCACCAACTTCTTGGATATGTACGTTTTTTTTGATTAGCTTCACTATCCAGGAGGCTAGAGTTCTGCTAGTGGCATCTTTCCCTCTATTTTTCCAGTGAGGGATGATGAATAGTCTTTCCGATATCCTAAAAGATTTGGTGGCAGCCAAGTAGGCTTTCAGCACTCTGGCGATGTCTAATTCATGGCAAGTATCGGAATCCATGACAGTAAAAACTGGCAATGCCCAGGGTTCTCTTAGGAAAGCTGATGACGCCACTTTGGGGGCAAAGCCATGAATCGGACGGAGTTCCACCCTATCCGGGAAAAAGGAAATGTGTTCCTCACCAATTCCTAGTGAGTGGAGTTCCGAAATTCTCTTTCCAGATGTTATGGCTAAGAGGAAGACCGTTTTTAATGTAAGATTCCAAAGTGAAATTTGCTCTACTGGGGCAAACGGCTGATCTGAGAGGACCTCTAAAACGAATGAAAGATCCCATTTTGGAAAGGAGCGCCTGGCCGGAGGGCGGATTCTTAATACTCCTCTCAAAAAGGTCATTACTAAGGGGTCTTCTGCCCACCTTCTATTGGATGCGGCCGATATTGCTGCTACCTGAACCTTTAGGGAGCTCAGACTAAGACCCAAATCTAGACCCGTCTGTAAAAAACTGAGGACGTCAATCGAAGAAGGAGAGATGGGGTTGAATCCTTTTCCAGAAGCAAAGGTTTGAAACTTGTTCCAGATTTTATTGTATACTGTGTTTGTGGAAGGCTTTCTTGCTCCTAGAAGGGTAGAGATGACCTCTGCGGAGCATCCTAGGTTTTCAAACCTCTGCCTTTCAGCTTCCAAACCCGAAGGTCCAGCTTGTGGGGATTCGGCTGAAAGATCCTGCCTTGGGATAACAGGTGAGGAAAGGAGGGGATCCTTGTCGGCGGTTCCAGGCTGAGATACATGGCTAGAGGGAACCATGGTCTCTTCGGCCAATAGGGTAGTATTGCCAAGACTTGGACTTCTTCCTTCAGAAGTCTTGAGAGAAAACTCGCAATCAGTGGGCGAGGTGGAAAGGCATAAGCCATCTTGAAGACCCATGGGCATACCAGAGCGTCCACTGCTTCGGCCGATGGGTGAGGAAAGCGGGAGAAGAAACGGGTCAACTTGTTGTTGCTCGGAGAGGCAAACAAATCTACCTGAGGATAGTCCCAGAGATTGACTATCTACTGGAAGATGTGGGGGTGTAGAGACCACTCGTTGCTGTCCGTGAAGTTCCTGGACAGCATATCTGCTTCCATATTCAAAGTGCCTGGAAGATACACAGCTTTCAGGCTGAGGAGATTCTTCTCTGCCCATAAGAGTATTGGCTCCACTTCCCTGAGAAGGGATCTGCTGTGTGTGCCCCCTTGTCTCTGAAGATAAGACACTGCTGCCCTGTTGTCCAGACGCAGTAACACTCTCTGACCCTTGATGATGGAAGTCAAGGCTAACAATGCTTGAAAAGCTGCTCTGATTTCTAGGATATTCGACACAACCCCGTTGGTAGGGAAAGGCCACCTTCCCTGTACCCTTGTCTCCCCGCAATGGGCTCCCCAGCCCTGTCCGCTGGCATCGGACGTAATTGTGATCCATGAGGAAGAGCCGAGGTGATGCGATTTGGAAAGAATTGTTGCATCTGTCCACCAGTGTAGGCTTCTGATTGTTGACGCTGACAGACTGATCTTTTGGGAAAGATGTAGTCTCTTCCACTGTGCCAGAAAGGCTACTTGGAAATGCCTCAGATGCCAGTGAGACCAGGGGACTAAAGGGATGCAGGCCGACATAGTGCCTATTAGACTCATGCATTGAGATGCTGTCAGGAAAGAACATCGCCGAACTTGGATCATTTTCTGAATAATGGCTTCCCTCTTCTGAGGAGGCAATGAAACTGAACTTTGTTTCGTGTTGAATAAGGCGCCCAGATAAATCATCTCTTGAGTAGGTATTAACTGGCTCTTCTGTAGGTTTATCAACCATCCCATTTCCGTTAATTCCTGCATTAACATTTCCTTGTGGACTATGAGCTGGTTTGGGTTGGAGGCCAGAAGCAAGATATCGTCTAAATAGTGGTAGACTCTTAGACCTCTCTCGAAGTGGAGCCAGGGATGAGATCAGTATCTTTGTGAAAACTCGTGGAGAGGTGGACAAGCCGAAGGGAAGGGCTTGGAATTGGAGGTGCAATTGTCCCACTGCGACTCTCAGGTATTTTGGAAAGAGGGGAGAATAGGGACATGCAAATATGCATCCTGCAGATCTATAGAGATCATCCAGTCCCCTGGCTGGATGGCATGGATAATCATTTGCAGGGACTCCATTTTGAACTTTTCAAGAATAATGTGTCGATTTAGCTTCTTTAGGTCTATAACAGGTCTCCAACCTCCTGTTTTCTTTGGGACCAGAAAAACGGTAGAATAGAATCCCTTGAAGCGCTTTTCCGAGGGAACAGGAACTGCCGCTTTCTGAAGCTGGAGAGATGACAGGAAATGAGACAGTGCTTGTGCCTTTTGATGAAAGGTCGGCCACGTTGTCTGTTGGAACGAATCTTGAGGAGGATGACCCAAAAAAACTCCAAAAATGGCCCCAACGAATAGTCGATAGAACCCAAGGATCCTGGCAGTGGCTTGCCCAGATTGGAAAAATTGTTTTAGCCTGGCCCCCACTGGGAGGGACAAGGCTAAGTTGGCGTCAAAAAGGTGTTGGCGCCTCTTGGGGAGCGGTAAGGACTTTATTTTTTCTGGAATTTAGGAAGGAAGCTGGAGTGCCTCTCCAGGGTCTCCTGCCCTCTCTGGCCTGTTTTGGCTGTCTGTAATCCCACACATTAGATGGATGGAATCTTGCTGTAAATGGCCTTGACTTGCGAGCCCTTCCGTCTTGTGGAAGCATGCCCGATTTTCCGCCCGACACTCTCGAGATGGCTGTATTTAGTTGTTCCCCAAACAAATTCTTCCCATCAAATGGAATCTTGCACCAGTTCTGTTTGGATGCAGGATCGGCTATCCATGGTTTAAGCCATAAAGCTCTTTTTGCCATCACAGCTCTGGCTGAGCAGCGGATGGTATCAATTGCTGCTTCTCCCACAAAATCTGCCAAAATCTTGAGCTCTTCCAGGGCTTTGATTATGTCCTCCTTTGGGACGTCCCTCCTTAATTTCTCCCATTAAAGGGAAATAGATCTGTTTCCTTTTAAGGAATGGAAAATAGGATTTGGATTTTTGAGGAGTGTGATCTTCTACCTCCTCCCAGGCAATAGCTTCTTTGACCGCCTGAATGAAGGGCTGAACCAAGGTATACTGGAACCCAGATGGATCCTGTTCATCTGAAGATCCCACCGAGTCTGACTCCCTGGCTGGATGCTCTACCGGATGTAAAGGAGTAATAGTTGCAGAGGGACAGGGCCTTTCGGTATCTGGAACATGAGCAGAAGATTCGGAAACAGATTGGGTCGGAGCCAATGCTAGCTCTGAAATTGAATCCTTAACCGTCTGTTTGATCAAGTCTACTACTTGTTTGCTTTCCTGCTCCCGATTGGCCGCATAATCTCTCAAGCAGTCCTTGCAGACTAATTTATCCGGGAGGGGATTTGCGCCACAAGCCCAGCATTTCTTCCTGGAAGTATGAGGAGGGGGAGATGGGGAATAGTCCCGCCTCCTTGATCTTGATCTTCCAGATCTATGTTGTGAGGATCGGAATCTATATGAACTCTCGTCATCTCGATATCTTGAAGATTTCTCCGATCTCTTGGAATGGGCAGGGCTGGTAAGAGAGGGAAAATTCCCATCACTCAAAGGCACATGCTCTCTTTTTTTTTTTTTTTTAATACTCACGTAAAGTTGGTCCCATACCTATCAGAAGTGTGAGGATCTTTTGCATGAGATGAGTGACTCATGATGGCTTACGAGCAGCAGGGTCAGGAGAGAGAGGCAGAGAGAGAGAGAGAGAGAGAGAGAGAGAGAGAGAGAGAGAGAGAGACAGAGAGAGAGAGAGACAGACAGAGACAAAAAATCCCCATTTTTTTTTTTTTTAAAGACAATAGGGATGAAGAAAAAGAAAAGAGAGAGGGAATAAAACTGTCAGACCTATACAAGACAGATACCCATACATACACGCATATACATAGACGCACACACATACATACATACATACATACATACATACATATATATACATATATATATATACATACATACACATACATATATATATACACATATACATACACATACATACATACATATACATAGCTGCACAACTATACCCACAGATATACCTGTACAGATTTTAAATAAAAATTTACTTTACCTAAGGGCAGGGAAAGGAGCACTTGAAGATCTTCTCATAGAGGCAGATCCCAGCAAGATGCCTCCTTATATCTTTAATTAGGGAAAGGGAGAGCCTAATGGACAAAACTGCTGCTCATAGTTTACTTTGATTGCTTTAGGGAAAGCGAGCACTGCTTTCCCCCAACAAACATGGCCGGCGACTAACACACTATACAATTTTCTTTAGATTTTCTCCTCTAGACCTACCAAAACCATATAACATGAGGCCAAACCTAAACACCCCCAACCTGCATGCAATCAGGCAGGCCCCTTCACCACACAGAAAACACAAATCTAAAGGAAATCTGACAACAAAAGTTGCACAGTGTGTATCCAGCTTAAGAGGTAACTTTTTGGGAAAAAGGACAAACCCCTAAAAAAACGCATTACTACCAGAATATAAGGAAGAAAAAAAAATAACAAAATATGCCTAACAAATAACATCATTTAGTGACAGTAATCTGAAAAAAGGGGAGAAATGGAAAATAAGACATTGATAACACATACAGTAGCCTTAAAGAAACCAGTGAAATATATAAATGAAACAGATAAAATAAAGGGAAAACCTGACCCGGCTGTTTTGCAGAAACGACTCATCCATAATTTTCCAGAAACTGCAGACTGCGTTCCTATGAGGAAACTCTGCTTTGACCCCAAAAGATCCACAAAAGGGGTTCCCTGCCTTATTAGTGCTATGAGCGACCCAAGAGCAGGGACTGCGTCTGGGAGAGGCTGAACCCAGCGGAAGCTGCCAAACTAAGTAAGGCAGAGGTAGGGACATACTGCTAACTCTTCACCAGTTCCAGAGGTATGAGGAAAAAAAGGAGAATGCTGGGGGAAGGGACCTTCTTGTCTTTTATGCTATGCACTAGTCCTGAGGGAGGAGTCGAGGCGGAGCTCTATCATTGGTATGCTGCCATGGAGGCACCAGGAAAGTAGTTTGCCATGTCTGCTGTAAATTGAACAATTTCAAGTTTAGAACAAGTTTAGTCAAAAGAATGATTAAAGTGGAATTACACAGCATCTGAGCATCACAAACCAAAAATGCTATTTAATTCATTTTTAATATTGAAAGAAAACTCATTTATCCATCCATGTCTCCATGCTTTATTTTGCTGAGAAATCACTTTGAAAAAGAACCACCTAGCATTTCTGGTCATGGGCATATGAGCATTTACTTCCTGAAATCTATCTGCCTTTAGCTCAGGCATGCAGGCAGGAGGGTGTGCTTTGCGAGAAAACAATGTCTCCTCTCATCTCTTCCTGAACACTCCTGGGATGTATAACATCAATTGGCTAGGTCTGGAAACCAGGAAGCAACCTTACCACTACCTGCTAGGAGATGTGAGGTATTGTCAGGAACGTCAGAGCGAGAGCAATAATTCTAGCACAGAACTCCTGTGCAACTCTAAACTGGTAACCTGTATAGGTGTTTAAAGTGTCGCCTTCGAGGGAATATAAAGCACCATAATTTTCTGCCATTTCACGGGCAGACGAAATTTAAAGCGTGACATGTTAGGTATCTATTTACTCAGCAAAACACGATCTTTCACATTATACCAAAAATGGGCTAACTTCAGTGTTTTGTATTTATTTTTTTTAATTCATGGATTTTTTTCCCAAAAAAAATTGTGTTTGAAAAACCACTGTACAAATACCATGTGACATAAAAATGTCAACACCCATTATTTTATTCTATAGGGCCTCTGCTATTAAAATATATGTTTGGGGGTTCTAAGTAACTTTCTAGCAAAAAAAATGGATTTTTGTAAGATCTTACCGTAAAATCCTTTTCTCTTAGCTCATTGACAGACGTAGTCCTCGGTGATACACCACCTTCGGGTTATGTTGCCTCCACAGGAGCAGGACTAGACAGGAAATTAAAAAGCTCTGGCCACACCCTAGGGGCAGTCCCAGAGGGTATATCCTCTCTCTCTCTGCCTCAGCAAATCAGTTATGTGAAAAAGCAGTCTTTAGAGATTTAACCCAACCCAACTCAAAAAACAGAGGGGCGGGGACTACGTCTGTCAATGAGCTAAGAGAAAAGGATTTTACGGTAAGATCTTACAAAAATCCATTTTTCTCTAGCGCTCATTGACAGACGTAGTCCTCGGTGATACACCACCTTCGGGACGTCCCAGAGCAGTATCACAACTGAGGGGTGGGAAAATGAAATCAAATCCCAATCTAGAAGGCCCAACCGGTGCCAACTAGAAGTTTACAATGCTCATCCTTAATGATGAGACTCAACAAAAAAGAGAAAACATTTTTTTTTTTTTTTTCAAACAGAAAAAAACCCTTGAGGTAGACCACCGGTCTCCTCAAATTGCGGCCTGCAAAACCTTGCGGCCAAATGAGGCATCCGCCGATGCCGTCACATCAATTTTATAGAATTTTGTAAAGGTATGTACCGACGACCAGGTGGCCGCCTTACATACCTGGACCACTGACGCCTGATGGCGAAAGGCCCAGGAAGTACTGAGCGCTCGAGTGGAGTGCGTCCTAACAGGGAACGGAGGACTCTGACCCTTAATAGAATAAGCCTGTACCACCGTTTGTCTAATCCATTTGGCAATGGTCGCGGCAGATGCAGGCAAACCCTTTCTGGGGCCATCCGTGATCACAAAAAGTGAATCCGTCTTACGGAATGATTCCGTAGCTTTCAGGCATACCCTGATTGCCCGAACCACATCTAAGGAATGCAACGCATGTTCCCCATGATGCTTGGGCTGAGGACACAAGGAAGGTAGTACAATATCTTCATTCAGATGAAAATCTGAAACCACCTTAGGAAGAAAAGATGGCTTAGGATGAAGTACTACCTTATCCCTATGAATCACTAGGTATGGGGACTGGCATGATAATGCAGCCAGTTCTGACACCCTGCGAGCAGAAGTAATAGCCACCAAGAAGGCCACCTTCTGGGATAAAGTAAGCAAGGGAATCTCCCTGATGTTTTCAAAGGGAGGTTTCTGTAGAACCGACAAAACCAAATTAAGATCCCAGGGCGGTAAGGGCGCTCGGACTGGTGGAGCCAGGTGCCGCACCCCCTGGATGAAATTCCGCACCAAGGACTTGGTAGCTAAAGGTTTCTGAAAGAAGATTGCTAATGCTGAAACTTGACCCTTGATGGTGCTCAAGGCTAGCTTCTGCTCAACCCCTTGTTGCAAAAAGGCCAATATTCGAGTCACCGAATAGGTACGTGGAGGAAATCCTAAAGATTCGCACCACGCAATATAAGTCTTCCATGTGTGATAATAGACCTTGCTGGAAGTCGCTTTCCTTGCTTTAATAAGGGTAGGAATGACTGAAGTAGACAAACCTCTGTCCTTCAGTACTTGGGTCTCAATGGCCAGGCCATTAAACCCAGCGACTGTAAAGCATGATGGTAAATTGGTCCTTGAGACCACAGACACTCCCTGAGACGAAGTTCCCACGGAACGTCTGCGACTAGCATGTCCAAGTCGGCCAGGCCGGCTTGAGGAGGCCAGCCTAGAATTTCTAGGACCACTGGCGCTGATAGAATCTGAACCAGGCGTCCCTAGAGGTATCTGGCCCCGACCATCCAAGAAAGTCTGGTCGTTTTCTGTTCCCACACATTTATCAGATACCTGATTGTTATCAGGAAGGGTGATCTTTTCTGGTTGAACCTCAGGGACCGAAGTCACCCGACTAGAGGCTACTTGGCCTATCTGGTCAACCAGATCCGATTCCTGTGAGGTATAGGGACTAATCTTAGGAAAAGGTAAAGGAAAAGATCTATTCAGGGAACGGTAACTACCGCTTCCTGTAGTACTTAAATGTTGGAAGGGAAGAATCGCACCGGTAGTAGTGGTTGATGCTCGATCTAATGTCCTGAATACCGGTGAAAACGTCCCCCCACCCTGAAACCGGGTGGGGGCGCACCTTCAGGCTGTGTACTCCTTTGCTTCGGGTTTGGCTGGGTTGGTCCTCTGCTTGTCCGACCAGCCCTTCTTGAACCCTCCTGGAGGAGTCTTGCCTTTCCCGCTAGTACCAGCCGGGCGCCCTTTATGGGCGGTAAAGAAAGGTCCTCGCTTGTTGCGAGGTCCCTTAGCTTTTGCAGCCTGTGGCAAAAAAGTGCTCTTGCCCCCAGTGGCATCCTTAATGATTTCATCTAGGTTGGCCCCAAATAGACGATTCCCCTGAAAAGGGAGATTTGTCAAGGTCTTCTTGGAACCTAGGTCAGCTGACCAGCATTTTAACCACAGCACACGTCTGAGGATCACCGCTGACATAGATGCATGCCCTAATAAGGGAGTAGTGTCCAAGGCTGCGTCACAGATAAACTGTAGCCCTTGTATAATCTGTTCCATCAAATCAGATGTCTCCTGGGGAATATCCTTTCCCCTAAGGTCTTGGAGTACCATTTTCGCCCATTCCGTAAGTGTCTGGGAAACTAGACCAATAACAATTACTGGTCTAAATGCTGACCCTATCAGAGAGAAGATGGTGCGGGACTCTGCTTCCATCTTTCGATCCACCGGATCCTTAAAGGACGAAGTGTCCTCCACTGGGATAACCGTGGCTTTATTCAGCCTGGAAATAGGTGGATCCACCACTGGTGGTACCGTCCATTTCTTAATGATGGATTCCTCAAACGGATAGCGTCTAGCAATACGCTTGGAAATAGTAAAGGTACGTTTAGAATGCTCCCATTCTCCTTTAATCTGATTACCGAAACATTTGGGTACAGGAAAAACCTTCACCGTTTTGATGGGCTTATTAGTACCAAAAGGAATCTCTGTTTCAGTTGCCTCTGCCGGTAAAGCCTCAAGTTTTAAGGTTTCCTGCACTGCCACAACTAGTGCGTCCACCAATGCTTCTTCCTGAATTATAGCAGGAGAAGAAGCGTCCTCCTCACTGTCTGAGGGGGCTTTAGCTGGGATAACAGCCCTTGCAGAGGAACCTGCAACTGCAGTGACCATCTCTGAATCTGAGTCAGAGGTGTCAGATAGTATAGGGGTAGGCGGGGGTCGCTTCCTTGACCCCCGTCCCTGACAGGCCGCCTCCACCCGAGCCACCATAGACTCCAAAATTGCTGTAAATGACTCTACACTCTGTGCACCGGCGGGTCCCGTGGCCCCCTCGAGGGAAACAGGTGGGGGAATATGTGTGGCAGGGTCCATGATAATTCCAGTCACTTCCTGGATAATATAATTCAAAAAATAAAAAACTTTTTTTTTTTTTTCAGACCCCCAGCGCCACAAAAAGCCCCTTAGTGTTACCTGCTAGGGATCCCTATCGATCGAGAGAGAGAGAGAGAGAGAGAGATAGACCCCCAGGCTCACCACTTGATGCTCAGAGTTTAACTGCAACAGGTTACAGCGCTGTCTTGACAAACAGGAAGTCTTTTGGCTGGCTGCCCAGGAAGAAAGGAGGCGGCTCCGCCCCTCTGCACGCCTTCCGGCGCCTCCCCAAGCTCCACGAGGTGTTTGGATCACCTCAAACATGGCCGCCCCCATGCTGGAGACACGAGGCTACGCCAAAATGGCGGCTCGTGCGATCCAGCAAAAAAAAAAATGGCGGCGGCCTGTACTGAATAGCGGTGTGCTGCAGGGCACACAACACTCTCTCTGCATGGGGATTTGGCGTGGTTGGCGGTACCGGCCCTGGCGGACCGCATGGCCATTCGGGAGGCCTGCTAATAGCTGGAGATCTGATTAGGAAGGCAGTCTACATGTCCGTGGCTTCTGACTGGTAGGTAGCTTATTCTTATCACCGTAAGATTCCCAGAATGCCACAGATTACATCTTTTTAACATGTATACAATTAGATTGTTAGCTCCCAAACCAAGCCTCCTGGCTTTTTGCACATAAAATCACACTCAAAGTAGGAGGATCTGTGTCATGTTATAGGATAGAGAGGGACTCTATCTTACCATAAAGAGAGGGGCCCGCGTTCACCACAAGACCCGTCAGGGGAAAAGGGGGAACATACTACTCACCATACCGGAACCAGGCGGGCACCAACTCCTGACAGTACCCCTCTCCACCGGGGCGGGAGGGCTGTCGACCGATACGGACGCCGTGACTCATGGTCTTTGGCGTTTCAGCGAGACGTTTAACTCGCGGGTTCAGTCCTTTAATGGGACTTTGTCGCGGCCGACCCAGCGCGGAGCTATGGCCTGCATGCACTCGTAGGCTGAACTGGGGTGACCACCGGATCTCAACATCCAGCCCGTCGCCCAGTTCAGCTTTCTTGCTTGAAGATCTCACAGGAACACTGGAGAAAAAAAGCTGTCTAAAAAATCCTTTAAGAAAAAATTCTTGCCAGGACCTAAGATCCCAGCAAGGTATCTAGGTCCTTACTCCTAACTAGACAGAAAATAACTGATTTGCTGAGGCAGAGAGAGAGAGGATATACCCTCTGGGACTGCCCCTAGGGTGTGGCCAGAGCTTTTTAATTTCCTGTCTAGTCCTGCTCCTGTGGAGGCAACATAACCCGAAGGTGGTGTATCACCGAGGACTACGTCTGTCAATGAGCGCTAGAGAAAGTACATTTTTGCATGTAGGATTGAAGTGTCAGAATTGGCCGAATGGCAAGTGGTTAAAAAAATATTTAAAAAAAGTTTAAAACAAGTAAATATGATATTATTTCCTATTTATTTACTAATGCTAGCATCATATGGATTAAAAATAGTTAATGTTGATTGAGAAAATGAAGGTCTGTTTTAAAACATATGAATAATTGTTTTTTAAACCAGTTTGCAACTGTATAATAAATATGTATAAATAAACTGCGCTAACTTATAAAAATAAAGCAGCTAGTACACTCAACTGACATATGTTGATAACTAAAGAAATACAAATTAGCACTGCACGTTATTTGTATTTCTTTGGTTTGCAACTGTATATATTACCATGGAATGATTTTAGGAGAACAATACTTTAATTTGTAACAATAAGTCTTATTGAAATAAAAAATAGGTAAACTAAGTAAAGTAGAGGATAGCATTAGGAATTATTGTAACTGTCTCCTACACAAGATAAACTTTTCAATAAATCGGGAATTTGTATTTAGTAAAAGAAACATTTTTTCCCACCAGCTTGATGCAATATCTTATTATTTTTGGCTGTGGCTGAGCATTGTTGGTCAAGAGATCAGGGAATAGAATAATGACCTTCAGGGTCTCCAAGGTTATGGGGTCATTAGCCATTGTTTTTGCAGCTTGTCTACACTAATTCTACAAATCTTTTTCAGGTATTCAGTATTCTTGTGTTCTATGGAAGTAAAAATACCAGTGGATACATGTCATCTAATTCAATTCAGTTTTACAGCAGCTTTCACAAATCGGTGCTAACAGCCAGAAACCGTGTAAGATGCTCTGATGTTTTAAACAGAAATGTTGTAAAAATATATATAGCATTTATATATTTACAAATGACTTGCAATTAAAATGTAGACAAAACATTAGCTTTTTATTAATAAGCAATAAGCAAAAGTCATTCAGCAGCTGGTACCATCTTAGTACATTTTAAAGAAAAAAATATATTGTATATTTTTTTTCTAATAAAAAGGGTGGTACAGTTGCTAAGCTTTAGACATATACTTCCATTGCCTTGTTTACAAACACCACTGTCACAGTATCTTTATAATGTATCTGTGCACTGTAAGGGTGCCAGGGAGACTTAAAAGACAAACCAGCAATGTTTAAAAATTGAACTCAAGAAAAGCCAAAAAAGCCCCCAAAAAAGCATTAAACCACTGTTTGTTCAATGTAATACTTCTCATGTTTGGGTTTAAGAGCACTGAACATAATGTAGTAATAATATATATACTGTATATATATATATATATATATATATATATATATATATATATATATATATATATATATATATATATATATATATATATATATATATATATATACACACACACAAAGAAATAGTTAAGTAATTTTTCTATTTTAAATGAATGTCAATACAAAATCTTCAAACAGAGGTTGTTCACATTTAGCTAGTTATCTTTAGCAGGATAACAAGAATCTAGTATCCTGCTGTACAGCTCCAGGCCCAGAATTAAGGCTTCAGCAGCACAGGGAATTAACGGCCAACATTACTTTCTGCATTTAAGACAAGTTATGTTTTTCCCTTGTGCTCACACTTGGAAATTACTAATAGCTAAGGCACCCACAGATTTTTTTTTTTCATGAGTTATAGAACAATACAAAAACCATTTCACAAAGTACAGGGAAAAAACTTGGAAGATAAATTATAATTAACAAAAAAAAAAAAAGAAAAAAGCTTAACCTTGTTAGATTTCCTTCGTAGAGACGTACTGTATAAAAAATATCAAACATATGCTCTCAGTGCTCTTTAACACCATTAACATTTAAAAATGATTGATGGCGTTATACCAATACCATTTACAGAGTTTCAGGCAGATCTGTTTTTATGTTAATCATGCAACCTGGTACTTAAAGTAAAGGTTAAATAGACATAAAATCTTACACTGCAAAAGTTAACAGCATATATTGCCTTACATGTCAAGTTACACTTTCCCTTTTTAAAAATTAAAATGGATGTATGGCTTAAAAAGTTTAGTCAATTAATAAGCATTTTATTGCAATGTAGAACAGAAACCCATTTCTGAACAAATATCTAAATAAAGTACTGTCTTTTTTTTTTTTTTTTTAATGTCCAGCTGACTTCACCTATGGCAAATTATATTAAAATGTACAGTTAGAAATGCCCCTCCTCCCTATTATACCAAGCACTCCAGAAATAAATGAACTTCTTACAGCCTTTAAAGGCATTGTGATGTACTGAAATCATAAATAGTGTGGCAAATTTTCTCTGGCATTATGTTTTTGGCCAAGTATTTTGCTAACATACCACAAACCTTAATACAGTGATTGTTTGATATATTGGGGTTGGATTAATAAAATCAAACAGGCTGTTCACATTGTAAGGAAATTATTACTTTGCAAATACATTTTCCCTTAGCTTAGTAAATGTGGTAAAAATAATGTTTGCAAACAGTACCCAATCACGTGTAAAAATGATAAAAAAAACAATAATTTTGCTTGCATGTGATTGGATAAAGTCAGTGTAGTTTCATCTCATTCAATAAGCTAGGGGAAATTCCCTTGAAAAATTAATATTCAATTTGCCTTTAGTAAATTAACCCTGTTTTGTGTAATATACAAGTTTTCTTCTTATCTTCCTAGATGGTGGTTTACAAATTCTAAATAAAAATATGAATTATTACCATTACCCACCTCTTTATTTTTAATGTCACAAATATTATTACATTATGTTATTTTCAGTACAAAAACAATACAAATTCAACTCCAGCCAAAACGGTTTGGTTTAAGATAGCCCAGCAAGCGGCTGGGACATCAGTGGGGATTTTATCACCATCTGTGCCCACACTGGGGAGATTATTGGAAAGTATGGGAAAGAAATGGGAAATCTTTCCGGAAAGCATTGTAGGCATACAGTATTAAAGGATGTTGCACACCACTAGCTCAAGGTGCTATGTAGAGTAAAATTGCCTCAGACCCATCCTGAGTCACTCATCCTGAGTCAGCCTCTGACGCGTTTTGCCCCGTCCCCGTGGCTTAATCTCTGTAACTGGGACTTAGACAGCAACAAAAATTTTTTTTGCAGGGTGAGTAAAGTTTAACATTTCTATGATGTTATGTTTGCTTTCTGTTTCTAACTGTAACCATTATGCTCATTTTCTTGTCCTGCAGTCAAAGGGATAAAAAGTGGAGGAATTCTCACCAATAGAGTCATAGTCAGAAAAAAAAAGTTCAAACCCTGCCTCACACTATTCAAAAAAAAAAAAAAAATGAAAATAAAATGAAATGGTGATTATGATGCATTGGTAAACAATTTGATTAGAGAAAATAACTAATTGTTGACAACTGTAAGGACGTTTATTTTGGATAAAATAGGAAAGGGTTATAACCCCTGTCAGTTTTTTTTCCATCTTTGTCCCGTTGTGGAAATTTCCTTTCACTTCCTGTTCCAAAGCCAAAACAGGAAGTGAGAGGAAACCCCTACAAAGTGAGGGAATACCTGGTTGTCACTAGGATCACCAGAACTAGTGTTCCCATTGAAGAATTTTACCTCTATTCCTCTTCTGGGACAACCCAAAATTTTGGATTATCTTTAACTGTCATTTTTGGTAAAAACAGTAAACAAAAAAAACAGAGATGGTAAATCACCCACAGGGGCACAGATGGCAATAAAAACCAGAACAGATGTTCTAATCCCTCTGTAGTCTATCCAAAACTAAAAATAGTTTTGCCTTTAGGTATGCTTTAACTGTAGTTTGCATCATGTAATAATACACTCCTATAATTATTATAAAGACCTTGACTTTATTTTAATATAATTGACTAAGAGCCAGCATGTAACATACAAAGTTGTACACTTACCTGTCATGTGAATGGCAATAACTCTTTGCTCTTTAGCAGAGTTCTGGGCGCTCCTGCTATTCAACATGATATGGTTCCTCCCACCGGCTGCTACATCAGTACTGTTTCCTGTAACAATGTAGGGAAAGCGGGAAAAATGTAGAGGACATGCTATCTGACATACCAAGAGGTGTTGGGTTGCAGTGGCACCCGGAACACAGCAAGAGTGTGAAGAATAAGGTCACTTCCAACTGGACAGGTAAGTATATATTTTTTTCTACAAGCTGGCCCTTGGCAGTTATTTTTCCATAGCATGTACAGAGTCATATCACAGTCATCATTATGTCCCTGTCTGCATACTTTTGGTATATTTATTGGGGAAGCAGGCCAGAACCTTAAATAGAAAATACATACATACAATACAAACTTTCAACTGACAAAAACATAGGGAATGAATTTAATCAACCCACTAAATTTATATGGTAAACTTTAGTAAATTTACTGAAATTTGCAAAAAGCCTAGCGCAGAACATTATTTCCTAATATATATTAATATTATGGTAGAGCACAACTATGGGGCTGTATAGGACAGGCAAAATAAAGCAAGAGCACTGTGCACATGTATGATAAGCTGAGATTGTATTTCTTGCCAACTATGATATCAGTCTTTTTTATATACACCTGAAAAGTAACATCAATATAAGGAAACAATGGTATAAACCATTTCATCAAAAATTCATTGTGTCCCTGTTTCTTTACGAAACGTAATTTAATCAGAATGATGCATGTCCTGTGTTTTATCTTGACAGTTTCTGTATATCCAAGAAGAGCCTATTAAACACAAACGTACAGCAGGTTACTTGTTGAATAATGCATTTCAACTACTTAAAATTACTAAGAATTTGCTAAGATCTGCACATGAAAACATTCTGTTGTTTCCTTTAACCCTTTATCAAGCAAACATAGTGCCTTATGTATTAAAAGTGAAGGAATGAAGTGTTGTGTTGCACATGGCAATGACTTGGGTGTCGTTTTTTTTTTTTCTCTAATATGTACTGGATTGAATATTTGAATGGTCAACACGGGCTCATTTTATTAATTTAGTTACTGCAAATGTGCCCTATAGATTCCTAATCTGGGTTGCCCCTTTCTATACTTCTTCAAGGTTTACCAGCATTTTTGCATTAACCATTACAATGCAGAGTTAGATACATATTATTTGTTTAGTTTTAATATGGAATTTATATGATGCATCATCAACCCTACTGAAAGTTATACTGGTTCTTTATCAAATAAGACAAAAAAAAAAAAAAAAAGATTGTAATACATTCTTTTACAAACTCAACCAATTCAGATATTTCAGAATATTGTGGACTGGTCAATTGTTCCCAAAATCTATTTATATATTTTTTTTTTTGCTATAAAATGCAGACAGTCATAGGAAATGTCATTTTAGTCAATATTTTGGTATACCGTTCTTGCCAGGAATACTAGTTCTACATTCAATTACTGAATTAATGTGGAAGACAAAGCAGGACTTTTGCTAGAATATGGCATTAGAGATATGATTGATTCCACCGACTAAGGCAATTGCATCGGTTGTCTTAATGGCGGAGCTGTCAGTGCCAAATATGTGTTTATCTTTTCATTCTGCCCATTCTGGAACACACAAATCAAATGTTTGAAGGACATTTCACTGACCTGTTACGGCCCTTCAAACACAATACTGGTATTACTCATGTAAGTGCCACATTTTGTAAGGGAAAAGCTTTATCAGTGACTGCTTTGCGACATCTGGCGGTCCATAGTATTTATGAAAATAAAATAGATTAAAAAAAAATGTTATGTGTCTTTAAAGCTCTCTAAACTACATCTTTGTCCAAAAGGCTTTGGTACCCCCTAGCGGGGGCACAAATGTAGCCCAGTCTGAAGAAATACCACTTGGACTACCAACAATCTACATGGTGCAAAGGTCACAAATCTTGAGATGCCATGACATGGTGACAATAGGACACTTTCCAGACAGAAGCTGACCCAGCATGAATGTAAAAAGGACCACGATCACATGTTCCCACACATTTAAGTCAATAGATATAAAGCAACATGAACAGCATTCAATTCACAAGCTGATCCTTGGAATTTAACTCTATATGGTTCTGCACTGGGTTTAACCCATGCATATTCAGGAACTTAAATATACTTTTAAATTGTACATATAAATGTATGAGCAAAAAGCATATCCTGCATTTGCTACATTTAACGAATCACATTTTTAAAATAAAACATTAATAGCAGTAAATGATATTTTAAACTACTATTCTGTTTGATCACAATAAATGACTTTCCCAAATAAACATGTTATAAATATTTGAAATTGCACACAATTTGATCAAACCTTTTTTTACAATATATCAACAGGATCCCTGCAATTAATTTGGAACTTGTTACTAAACTGACTAAATAACAGCGACATTATTTTAGGAAACAAGACAAAAAAACTCCAAAAGATTTATGAGGTCCTAATGCCCCGCAAGGCTTATTCATACAGACAATGAGCTGCATCTTATATATGCAGCAAGTCTTCTGACACTTGTACAGGCATTGCTTCATGTGCCTCTGGCATATGTACTTCTATCACTGCCAAACAGTCAGTTGTTCCAAGGTCTGTCACTCAAATGGTACAGGTAAGTGCATTACCTAGCAGTGAACTAGTAGTAAATCGTTCACTTGACACACTTGCAAAAAAAAAATAAAAAATATAGAAAAAAATGCAGTGCCTAGGACTCTCTCCCTTTACCCATGTGACAGCACTTGTCCAATCAAAAAGCACCAGGGATGCCACATAAGAGCAAGGTAAGTGAGCCACATTCGGCTCCATAATCGGACATACTGGGTATTTCTTTTGCTACTGATGGATAAATGGAGTGGCGGAGGAGGGAAGAAAATGTGATATGCCCTCCTGAGGGAGTAAGCATGAAATGAACCTTTCGGTATCCCTGCATGGGCAAAGCTCAGGTTTGCAAAATCATTTCAAAATATTAATTATTTAAAAGCAATAAAATGTGTTTATTGGAAGGAAGTGTTTGCCCACTAATGTATCATGAGTTCACCAGTCCAGCAATATTATTATGCAGTATGAGTCCGTAGAACTACGTATACATTCTGCGTCTAGCCTCATTAGTATTCTATACAAGATATTCCATATTTAGTGAGCACACATTATTACTAGACATTAGTTAGTACTCCACTGTCTTCCTGTAGGTTTATTTCATAGGGGATCTGTTCAACAAGGGGATTCCTCTAATAATAAGCCCATAGCATAAATCCTTATTAAGCAGGACCTGAAATTATTATAGGTTAATGATACATACTATTAACAACAACAAGGGGATTTTATTTAGCATACTAAGCAAAATGAAGTGTTCCAACACAGACTGCAGCTTTATAGGCTTCTATAGGCTGATCCATTATGACCAGAGAAAGTAAAATGAGCAAAAAGGCAGACTTGTTGTTGAAGGCAACCGACTAAGGTTCACTTTTTATTTCATACAAATACTACCAACATACTTGAATACTCCCCAAGATATTTTTTTAATTGCTCTAACAGTTAAAGTGTTATTGGATCATGAGAGAACTGAGGTAAGTGTTTAGAGATGAGGGGGAAACAGTTAGTGGGGTGTTTTTTACCTTAATGCAGGGAACACATTAAGGTAAAAAACAGCCTTAAGAACCAGGACAATCTTTTAGGGTGTACCATCCAAGCGGTAGTGAAAAACCAAACATTAACAAAATGTTAAAAGCAACAATCTCTGAAAAGAAAACGAAAACAAAATACATGGCAATTGTTGACCAATGTGTCAACAACCGTTTCAGATCCTAGCTGCTACTACCAATATGCAACAAACCATGGGTCACTATACTGCCGCTGACAGCATATGTGACAATGGCCCTCTCAGCCCCACCCCACACAGAGATTTGCCAGCCCACAGAAAATAATTTAAGTGCCAACAGACCGAGAATGAAAAGGTCACTATGTGTTTTTTTAACACAGTATTAACTCTCATTGATCACAGGATCCGTTACAAAAATTCTGACTTTTAAGAAACACCTGTAATGCACACTGCTAAGCCAAACAGGGATATAACAGGGTTTCAACGTTCATTTTAGTGTATCAGAGATGAGGCCAAAGGACTTTATCATTTCAAAGAAAAGGACCAAGTGCAAACACAAACATTAACTGCAAAGATATTACACAATAAAGACAATAGATGCAACAGCATAATAAATGGCAAATAAAACTTAGCAAGGTATTGAGTGTTTTTTTTTCCCCCAAAGTTTGCTGTACCTAACAAGTTGCTAATGCTTTGTGTATCAGAAATGCTTGGACCTTGGAAGAAAGGCTACACCCTGAATGTTTGTCTTAAAAACTTAACTGTCAGTACAGAAAAAAAGTATAGGTTACCTCTCCTTGCTTGACAGAACATAAGATATTGAGCCACACCCTGCAGTTAACATACTTATACAACTTAAGAACCTCTGGTCAGTTGACATCGGTGTCTCTTTTAGGTAAAGTGGACCATCCTTTATATGTATTGTGGTGCAGATCCTGAGGAAGCAAATATGTTGCGAAGTGCATTGATCGTAAATACCATATACTGACAATCAGGTCTCATGCACAGTGGGCGTTTTCAAAGCTGCCGTTTTGAGCATCAGGCATTGAGCACTTCGCAGCATGTTATCCTATGTGTCTATGCACACATAGGCTTTTATCAGCAATTTTTAATAGGGACGTTTTCAGACTGAAAACCCCCCAGAACTCTTGTGTTTGAAGAGGAGTTTTTCAGCTATAAAAAATTCTCTTAACACTGAAAAACCTGGATATTCAACATTTATGTGCCTCAAGCTTTCGTGGGAGTATAGTTTTGCTAAAAAATGCAAACGTGGCAAAACACTAATGCAAAAACGCTGCAAAACTCACTTTTTTAATGTGGCATTCTACAGCTAACGCTACTGGGGTTTTCATAATGTCCAGTGTGCATCAGGCCTCATACTCTATAGGGGGACAAACTTTAGGACAATTTATAACAAAATATGATTAGATGGTCACACGTTGTACATATTGTTGTATCTATTATTAACATTTGTAATAAACATTTGCTTATTTTATCTTTATGGGTTGTTCATGGTACAGTTATTCACACCCTTTTCCCACCTGCCCTATGGTGGACTGAGTGTTAGTTTGTTCTTTTTCTTACAAACATAAATACTGTATTAAATTGTATGTATAGCCAAAACCTTTTTTGTAGTTTTGGATATGGAAGGAAAAGATTAGAACTCCTGTCAGGCTATTATTGCTATTTTTGCCCTCGCTAGATAGATTCATCATCTCTCTTTGTCTTGGTGACCATTTTTAGAGAAACAGGAAGTAAAAGAAATCAAAAAGTTTAGAGTTTGCATCATAACAAAAAGTCAGGATGGATTGTTTAATGGGGGCAACTGTTTTAGAAACAACTAAGGGGGAATTCCCCTTTACTCTGTAGAGTTTTCCTTTCACTTTCTACTGCATCTCCGGAACAGGAAGTGAAGGAATATGTTTCCAGTGAAACAAAGACTCAGACAAAGTCCTGCAGGATTGCACCATGTTTTGTACATTGGTCTCAAGGCTGTCTCTTGATTGCTCCTACAGGGAATAGGTTGTCTAGATACCCCAGAAAGAGAATCCCCCAAACTCACATTGAATACTCACAGCACCATGGACAAGCCAAGAGGCAGAGCCATAAAGCCACTGAAAATATTTTTCTCCCACTGCAAACATAAGTAGCACTGATAAAGTGGAAATAAGGAGATTTAAAAGTAGGCCCCTAAGTAGTGGAGGTCCCCTGAGGCCAAAAAATCCCCCAGATGGAGGGGTGCAACCACTGTTCATACAGATTTCATATGGAACTTATGAATAGTGTAATTATACTGGGCTCTGTCGCTGTGTAAAAAAAGGTAATGGCACACAGGGTTCTCAAGGATGCAGATTTAGGGGCTCCAGAATGGTTAATATAAACATTGAACTGTGTTTATCTGTTTTCTCTGGGAATGGTAACTGTTGGATTGGGCTATGGAGATTAGAGGCTTTTGAGTTCTGCAGTCTGGAAGCTTCATAGAGTCTTGGGATGGACAAAGCCTCTAACCCTGTGTCTGGGTCCTATTGGAGACCAGAATGCTGAGTGTGCAGGTATTCAGTCTTTAAATTCAAAGACTTATCTGCAGTTCAGGGCTTCACCTGGGAGAAAGTAGGTCCCCTGCGCAGAGGCCAGGGAGTGTACTAGTAAAACAGAAAGCTGCGAGAATGTAAGAGAGGGAAGAAGAGTCTGAATTTTGAGAATCAGTCTGAGGGTACAGATCAAAGGTAAGGCCTAAGAATTGGCTCTGCCACAGTGAGCCAGGAGGTATTTATGTTGCTGACTAGCACTGAGAAAGGAATGCAGGACACCCCTGCGAGAGTAACCTTTCTCATTGTGTTTGATTTGAATGTTTACTTTCCTTGTACATAAAAGTGGGCCAACAGGCACTGAAACAGTAAATCCTGGCTGGTCTGTACTCACTGGAAAGCACGACAACTTGAGTTAAACCCCACAATATCACAACACGTAAAAACTTGTACAAACGCTTCAGATGCAGAATGGGCCGCACATTGCCATTTGGCTCGGGCACCATGAACAGGTTGGAATAGTAACCATGAAAACATTCTGGTTATGGAAAGTGACCCCCTTAGATGAAAAGCTCCAGCTTGTACCCTCTGGGCAAAAGTTTTGAACCCACACATCAGAGATGTCTCGGGTCCAAAAGGCTGCGAAGGCTGCCAAGTGTCCCTTCACCTATAGAAGTGGGGGTGTTCCCCCATGAGAAGGAAAGTTTGTTGTCTGTCTTGTTGACTTTGGGGCTCCAGGAATTTTTTTTAAAGGAAGTTTTCAGTTGCACCCCCAAATTGTGAAAACAATTAAAGTAATCGTTCTTGGTTCAAACAGAAGATATTGTCTAGTCTAAAGGCCTCTGCTATTTCTTTAGAGATGAGAGCACTCTTTACTCCTGTAATTTATTTATTTTTGGCTAAACCTATACAGAGCATTGCCAAAAAAGCATTCAATCTCAAAAGGCATACATTCTAACTTTTTCTTGCAGGCAAGCCCAGCTAACCCGCATACTAGCTACAGCACCTGCCTCATGTGCAATTACATAAGCCCCAGGTGTGAGAATTGCTCGAGAAAATCTCCCAACTCCACAGAGAAAAGCAAGAGCTCCAAACTCCAAAATGCAAAGCATTCTCTATAACCATAATATAGTATCTGAAATGTGAACACTGTGTCCAGACAAAAAGGCAAGTAAATGACAAAGGACTGGTCACTGGAATTGCTCCCTGCAGCTGATCATTTTATCATTACTGACTTACTATGGCTTTTTCTGCACTGCGGGGAGGCAGGCATCTTGGTAGACACAGGGTTTTGCCTTCTCATGGTGATGCCTGTTGGAGCACTATTTAGGAAGTAGCAATGTAGATGAAGAAATTGATGAAGCAGAAGCAGGGAGATCTTTCTACTGTAGGTTCTCAGGTACAGCTTCCTCTTCAGGAAGCAGAACAGAGAACAGCATACTGTGTTTCTCCGAAAATAAGACCGGGTCTTATATTAATTTTGGCTACAAAAAACACACTAGGGCTTATTTTCAGGGGATGTCTTATTTACGGTATGTACAATGACGATCTTAAAGTGATTGTAACCCTAAAATAAATAAATAAATACACAGATCCTTTAAAGCATGATAGACAACACAATGCTCGTGCTGTGTCATCTAGCCCTTTTTATGTTCTAAACAACCTGGAATAAAACGATAAAATGTTAAAAAAAGTTCTCTCCCCCTATCTCCCTGTCAGCTCAGGAGTCAGAATTATGAAATTCTGTAATCCCAAAAATAAACCTTGGATAAAGGCATTGTAAAATTATGTAATCGATTTTGTAAAAAAGATTATGTAATGTGCAGTGTGTCTCCTTTTTGTAACTTTATTGTGGAAAATACTTATTTATTTACAGCACCACTGGGCACTCACGTGACCCTTCGGAGCTCTACTTTCCCTCTCCGAATACTGCAGAGGGTGGGGCTGAGATCAAAGATTTTACTAGGGCTTATTTTCGGGGTAGGGCTTATTTTCAGGGTGGGGCTTATATTGCAGCCACCTATGAAAATCATGCTAGGTCTTATTGTCAGGGTAGGGCTTATTTTCAGGGAAACAGGGTAGGAGTGAAATCACAAAATCTCACTCCAAATCTTATGGGACTAGCAGACCGAGGCAACAGTACCACAGATAATACCACCCTGCAGATATACGGAAAAAAGGGTCAAAGCACTCAAATGCATAGGCAAAGGAAGTGCACTCCTATATTTTGAAAATTAAATACTGTAAGAAAATGTTTAGAAAATATAAATTAAATCATCCAAATATTCACAAATTATGTTATTAAAGAGCTTAAGGTGGAAAACAATGTAAAAAAAGTAAGCAAGGATTTATATGAATCATTGCCTACCACAAAAACATGTCTTTAACTGTGCAGCTAGGCCTTAGTTAGGAGAGTGAATTCTGCTAAACAGCTACTGTAAATTGGTTTGCCAACAGTTTCCTATTTACAGAGAGTCTACAGTCTCCTTTTCATTTTTTACACGTATACATAAATGTGATGAATTTAAATACAGTAAAAACCTTGGAATGCAAGCATAAATCATTCTGGTAATGTCTTTCTAATCCAAACCACTCGTATATCAAAGCAAATTTCCCCATAAGAAATAATGGAAACTCAGATGATTCGTTCCACAACCATTTATTCATAAGTCCTTCAGTCTATAGTCCATATAAAAAGATTATAGCAATCTGACTTCTAGGCAACATCAGGGGATGCCTGGGTAAATGTCCTGTAATGTCTGATCTAAATCATATCAATTAAGATGATGATCCAACTTAGGAATTTTGCACACTGCAGCTCACAAAAAAGCTGCTTTTACAGGCATTTGAACTTTTAAAAGGCAGCTTGAAGAAGTGTGTGCTTTTTATGCTCTCTTGCACATTTTTATTGAGCTTCTTTGAACTCCATTGAGTTTCTTTAAGCATAATTGTTTTTTTTTTTCACATACCCTCCTCAAAGTGTTTGCAACCCAAAAAAAAAAAAAAGAGATCCTGTTTTCTTATAGCAGGTTAAACAGCACAGTGCTTGTGCTGTCTAATCTGTCCCTCTCTAAGCTGTAAAAAACCTGGCTGATCCTGCCAGTTCCTCTGTCACCATCTGTGTGCTGACTACGGTAATCATGGCTGATAATCCCTGAATACCGTGGTCAGTTTACATGCCTCCGTCATTCGAAGCCCTGCTTTTTACCCCTCTCCCCCCGCCTGTCAGCTACTGCGTCTGTGTAAGCCATCTCTGCCCTCCCGCCATCCTGCCACTATTAGTAGTACATAAAATTTTACAAAATGTCACTGCCAGCCCCTCTCCTTTATCCAATGATATCACACAGTGTAAGTGTTTGTTTAAATCATGTCCTCTAAATATCTTTTTTCAGATATCTTCAGGCCGGTCACATGACTCCCAGCTGCTCTCCTTCCCTTCTACAGCGGGAGGGGCTGAGCAGCCAGCACGGAGGTCAAGTGACCTCCCCGGCTGATGTTAGAGGGAGATCTCGGCCCCCTCCCACTGTAGCCCTGGATCAGAGGTGTAGAGTGGCCTGAAGATATCTGAAAAAAAAAAAAGGTATTTAGAGGAATTGATTTAAAAGAAAAACTTACTTTGTTTGTTATTGCCAGATAAAGGAGAGTGGCTGGCAGTAAAAGGGTTTTAAAGGTAACAACCACTTTAAAAGTAGAAGTCGCCTTGAAGTAGTACAGGAAGTGACTACTGAAGTGACTTCAGTAGTGCTAATTAAGACAACTCTCATTGACTAAAATGAGATTTCACATGTCATGCGACTTGGAGTCTTACAAGTCGGATCCCAAGCTACTCATATTGCAAGACCTCACTCGTTTATCAAGTTAAAAGGTATTACTGTAATCATAATAATCTTTGCTTCAAACCCATTGTTTTTCGATACACCTATAAACATTTACGCATAAAGGAGCATATATATTAGTTTATTACATATGAAGGCTCTGCTTCCTGCCTAGTAATTCCCTTCATTCTGCTCAGACTTACTGAAACAATAGTCTTAGGCCCCTTTCACACTTGTGCAACTTGTCCTGCGACTTCTGCAACTGAAAAGTCGCATGACAAGTTGTACTCCATGATTTCCAATGAGTACCATTCATATCTGTGCAACTTCAAAAAGCAATGCCTTCAAAGTAGTCCCTGCACTACTTTGGTCCGACTTTGATGTGTTTTAAAGGTCCATAGACCTCAAGATTACAGAGGCACTGCTTAAAATCCAGTCAAAATTGTGTCAAACTTGTGGCAAAATTGGGCGACTTTAAGGTCGCACAAGTGTGAAAGGGGCCTAACAACTGGCTACTTGAATAATCTCAAATCAGCAACTATTCAGCAGGGTTGTGGACTCTACTGTTTACCACGCAGACAACCACTGGCAGGAGAGTCTACAAATCTCTTTATGAAGTACAAACAGCAAACTATGGAATTATAAGCACGTCAAAGGACGAATAAAAAATTATCTTCAGGCAAACATAATAATGACTCTAAATGTTTAATCACTGAAAATAATTTTTCTGAGCTGCACAATTCTCTGTATGGTTACATCTATGACTCAGGCCTAAACTCTGTAAGTGTGCATCCCTAGTACCTGAAACATGATACCGTTAGTAATTTTGGCTATAGAAGCTAATTGGGTGGAGATTTAAAGTGTATGTTATATCAAAGTCAATGTCTCACCAGGCAGAAAATATTGAACAAAGAAACAGACAAAAATAAAGATCTGATGGGTTTCTTGCCTTTCCCAATCCACAAAAAAAAAAAAAAGTGTTGCTGTTGGAGAGTTTTTCTCACCATCTGTATATTATTATTATTACATCAACAGTACAGGAAGAGTGGGGAAACCAAGCCCCTGATACCAGTAAAAACCTGATAGGTGATTTAAACAGTATCCAAAACAAGATAAAGCTTTTGGCTACAGGCACTTTAAGCGTTCACTTGTTCCAGCTCTTTGGAACTTCTGGTAATTTTAGCAGCTCACATGTAAACCTGATTTAGTGCTGGTTCACACTGGTGCGATGCGGGAACCCTGCAAATCCAATGCAGGTTCCCGCATCGCACGCGACCCGCAGGCAGTTCACACTGCCACATGCGAACTGCTGGGCGTGTCAATACAAAGTTAACGACACCCCCAGATTAGTTCACATATCGCAATGCGAAATGCCAGTTTGGACAGGAATCGTATTGCATAGTTGTGAACACCCATGCGATCCGATTCTGGTGCGGACCAAAAAAAGGGTCCTGCGCAACTTTGGTCCGAATGCGATGCAAATTCAGCCACACAATCTGTATGGCTAAACTCGCATCGCACAGACATCACATGTGATTTGCAGAGAAGTGCGCTCCGAATCACATGCGATGTCTGACATCGCTATTGTGTGAACTGACACTTATACTTTTAAATATTAAGTAGGGGATGATGATTTGCTTTATGAAGAAAAGGTTTAAATGTCATCAACCGCAGCAAAGATAAAAAAAAAAAAAAAAAGGTTTTGCATTTTTTTTTTTAAATTAACAACAATATGGATTATAATAGAGGTATTTTACATTTGCCTGAAATTCTTTATTACGGTAATAAACATTAGAGTAGCTATGTCCCCACAGTATGTCAGACAATATCATATAGAATGCTATAGAATATCTTAGTACAATACCTATAAAACCGATGATCTATATAGGAATAATTAGGTTGTCAATTATAGTTTGCATTAGTAACAGCTCCACCACCTGGCAGGAAAGAAATTCTGTTTTAGTTTTGCATAAACTAATGCTGCTTTAAATACTCCTTCTTATAATGCACCAGCAACATGTATTGTATTTGCTGTCCTTTAATAGCTAACAATATTAAATATTTATTAATTTATTGCTAAATACCAATTGTAGACACATGATCCTAAAACTAGATTACTTATTATATAGAAAGGTATTTATCAGGGCCGGTAAAGCATCCTAGTCTGCTAAATCACAAAACCCATCCTCATATTGCAAGCATATATCTCCTCACTGCCTGAAATCTCCTAACATATTGCAAACCAGCATGCTTACAGCTTCCTGTACAAATTATGAATATTGTTTAGGGAAGCATCCTGCATGTGCCAAAATCAAAACACATTTCTCTTTATTAAAAAAAAAACATCTCAATGCTGCAGGGATAGGAGGAGCCATGAAAATAACATGCCTCTAGCAAGAGGGAACACATAAATGCATATGTTTTGTTATGAAATATTCAGTCAAACAGATATACTACTTCATTTACACTTTACTGGAAAGGATAGTGTATACCAAGAACAATGTTTTGTACTCCACCCTAGAGCTGACAATGGTTTTCCCATAACAGCCATTCTTAAGGCTCGTACACACTTGAGGAAAATCGGACGAAATATCCTCCGATTTTTCTCTCTCTTGCTCAGCGGTCATAATCGTTTTTAGTCGACAGTGCATAATTTCTCGTCCAATTTTTTTTTTTTTTGGGACTTGTTCCTAGACTTCCGGGTCGTCAGCAACTTCAGATCATGTGCAGTCTTTCGTATCAGATTTTTCGCGGACGTACTGCATACACATTAAATGAAAATTGGTCGTCTGGGGACGGACGATAAAAATTTTGGTGTTTGTTCCTCCGCTTTTTTCGCTGAAAATGTTGGCATTGGCTGCTGAAAGTTGTGTACACACTAGCCAAAAATCGTACGATTTTGCCTCGGATGGGAATTTTCTGCAGATTTTCTACTAGTGTGTACCCCACTTTAGGTTCAGTGCACACAGTCAACCAAGGGGTGGTAAAGAAAGGCAGTCGATCCATGTTCTTACCACCTGCCCCCCAAACCCGATAACAATTATCACAGGAGTGACATCTTTCTCTGGTTCAAACCCTCTCATATGTGCTTTCTCTCCCCTGACCCAGTAGCTCTGAGCTCAGCATTTCAGAGCTCGCTCCTGCGATGGTGGAGGTGAACAGTAAGAGCTAGAAGACTCTTAGCAAAATCCTAGCAACAAGGCAGGATGGGATGACGTGATCTCTGGAAGTTTTTCAGTAGATTTTTAGAAGATACATAAATGTCCAACACCTATAGAAAGAGCATTATTCAACTTTGGTCAAAGGTGCGCAGTTTGTTATTATCTACAGGCGCCCCTACCTGCATAGACAGGTTTTTTGATTAAGGTGAACTATGCCTTTAAAATCAATAGGACAGTACAGCAATGGATTTCCAAGCGCTTGTCACACAGTGGTAATGTACAATCCCCCTTGGGATCAGAAAAAAAAAAACAGGTATTCAAGAGGTGGCATTATCATGTCCTGTACATGAGCAAACCTCAGCTCAGCCACCTCTGAAAAAAAATATATATACACATATATATATATATATATATATATATATATATATACACACACACACACGCGTGCATCTCATAAAATTAGACTAGCATCAAAAAGTTAATTTATTTCAGTAATTCAATACAAAATGAAACTCATATATTTATATAGATGTGTTGCATGGAGAGTGATGTATTTCAAGCATTTCTTTATTTTAATTTTGATGTCTATGGCTTACAGCTAGTGAAAATCCAAAATTCAGTATCTCAGAAAATTAGAATATTACCAATAAGACCAATAAAAAAAAAAAGATTTTTAATCCAGAAATGTTGCATTACTGAACGTCCAATCCCTAATCATAGCCTCTTCCGGTGGTGGATCACCACGGATCGTTTTCCTAACGGTACTTGCACATAGTACTGATGTTTGAATATCAGTATTTTAGCACAAAATTTCTTGCATTGATTTTGAGTCTATATGTGCATACTTGCTCATACACAAGTAAAATAAATTATAGTTCTTAGAATATTAACCTCTGCAAATGAATATTCTACACACCAATGTGCCTATTTGTGTGCGTATGCATGTTAAATATTGACTTGCAACTCTGTAGTTTTATTTTACTTATCTATAAGCAGAGCATGTTTAAGTACCAGTGTGAAAAGGGTCTTAATGTGCCTCAATCCTTAGAAATATAATCAAGGAAGTCATAGAAATGTAATCTTACTTCATATGTTTTATACAATAAAGCTTTATTGTGAAAGAAATGTAATCTTTACAGTGAACTCATCGACACTAAATTAAGTGTTGATAGACGATGGAAGCAACGTAGATGCTGCTTGCTGAAGTTTTGGTGCTTACCAAGCTCATTAATATATCAATCAGTATTGACAACTGTAACTGAAAAATAAAACACTGATCTGGCTGTTCCACAACAGAAGCTTTCAGATGGTCATTAGTATAAGCCCTACATCACTTCAGACAAGTACAATTTATATCTCAGTTTTCTCCAATGCTTTTACACAAGAAAACAAGAAGATGCATAGAAGTTTGAGTGTAATGGGATTGATTTATTAAAGGCAAAATTACTCTTCACTTTGGAGGAGTATCATTCAATCCTGTGCAAGTAAAACGTATGTTGTTTTGCAAAGTGAAAACTCATCACATTGACTAAGTGCTGGAGAAAATTCTCTTACAATGGTGCAACTTCGCTTGCAAAGTGAACAGCCTATTTGCCTTTAGTAAATCAACCCCATGAGCCTGTACCAAAATGATTTAATGAATACAAAGGAGTCCACAGATATCAGATCCTAGTCATGTGAAATCTTTGATACTGGGGCTCAACTGGCCCCACCACACAATAATATACAAGTATTTTGAATACATTTTGAATACATTTCAGAATAAACATTACTATACATCAAAAATCCTTAACTAGATCTAATCTATCACCCATTAACCTCCCTGGCGGTATGATTCTTTTGGATTTTAGGTGCTGAAAGCGGTATTCTTGTGAATGAGCAGTCCAAACCAACTGTATACATTTATTTTATATATATATATATATATATATATATATATATATATATATATATATATATATATATATATATATGTCTGTATGTATACATATATTATATATATATATATATTATATATATATATATATATATATATATATATACGTATATATATATATATATATATATATATATATATATAATGTATACAGTTGGTTTGGGCTGCTCATTCACAAGAATTACGTGTATATATATATATATACATATATATACATATATATGTATATATATATATATATATATATATATATATGTGTGTATATATATATATATATATATATATATATATAATGTATATGTGTATATATATATATATATATATATATATATATATATATATATATATATATACGTATATATATATATATATATATATATATATATATATATATATATATATATATTTACATAAAAAGTACAGTAAAACTGCAGGAAAGGGCACTGGGGGGCAATGTAATGTGATTTTATTTTATTTTGAACGGTATCAGTGTGTTTGGTGCATTTTACATTTGAATTTTCCGCCGGTTCCACCCCCCGGCGGACGTCACGTCGCCGGAGACGGAAGCCGGGGCTCGCAGACGATCGGGAGGAAGCTCCGCCGCCGCACACCGCCCGCAGTCTTCGCTGGATCCCGGAGAAAAGGTAAGTAAAACCTCCTCCAGCATCCAGCGATCTTCTTAGCGCTACCCCGAGTGTGACTCAGGGTTACCGCTTTTGGCACTAAAATCTTACCCCGAGTCACACTCGGGAATACCGCTAGGAAGGTTAAACAAACAGGCATGATTGAAATGCTTGAAATTTTTTCTTTTACAAGTGTACAAATTTATAATATATTTAAATTAATTATATATATATATATATATATATATATATATATATATATATATATATAAATATATATATATACACACAGTGCCTTGCGAAAGTATTCGGCCCCCTTGAACTTTGCAACCTTTTGGCACATTTCAGGCTTCAAACATAAAGATATAAAACTGTAATTTTTTGTGAAGAATCAACAACAAGTGGGACACAATCATGAAGTGGAATGAAATTTATTGGATATTTCAAATTTTGTTAACAAATAAAAAAACTGAAAAATTGGGCGTGCAAAATTATTCAGCCCCTTTACTTTCAGTGCAGCAAACTCTCTCCAGAAGTTCAGTGAGGATCTCTGAATGATCCATTGTTGACCTACATGACTAATGATGATAAATAGAATCCACCTGTGTGTAATCAAGTCTCCGTATAAATGCACCTGCACTGTGATAGTCTCAGAGGTCCGTTTAAAGCGCAGAGAGCATCATGAAGAATAAGGAACACACCAGGAAGGTCCGAGATATATATATATATATATATATATATATATATTTTTTTTTTTTTTTAAATCAAAGAACATTTCCTACAGAGTGCATACAAGACACCCAGACAGCACAGCAGTCTGGGCTTTCTTAATAGAAGGTCTAGCACTGCCTTCATGTTTATTAGCAAGCTGAAAAAAAAAACTACTCAATATGTTCCCAGAGAGAGAGAGGAGTTGTCAACATCTTCTAAATAATTCAGCTGTGTATTTTAGGCACAGGCCAAAAAAGAAACAAAAATAGTACTAAATACGAAAATACTTAAAAAAAACTATATTGTTTAAAAAAAATGAACCACTATTATATGAATAGATACCACTAGCCAGGAAACTGTCAATTACTACCTTATAAGTATGTGTAATATTTCCCTAGGGTCAGATCTGAGTTCTCTACAGATTTTTACCATTTTCACAAAGGTCAGTTTCAGAGGCATAACTAGAACCTTCAAAACAAAACATGAAGGGTCCCTCTGACCACTGGGGCACATTTCATTGATCCCAGAGCCCTTCCCACTGATCCTGGGGCCCTTTACTCCCATCGTAGAGTCCTTTATAAACCCCGGTTCACACTGCTGTGACTTAGCATACTACTTGCGACACTCAGGGGTTGATTTACTAAAACTGAAGAGCACAAAATCTGGTGCAGCTGTGCATGGTAGCCAAGCAGCTTATAACTTCAGGTTGTTTTATTAGGCTTTGACATAAAAACTTTAAGCCCTCATTCACATCAACGCGGCTTTAAAATTGTGCAAGTTCA
The DNA here is from genome assembly GCF_965119305.1 of Pelophylax lessonae. Taxonomy (NCBI): domain Eukaryota; kingdom Metazoa; phylum Chordata; class Amphibia; order Anura; family Ranidae; genus Pelophylax; species Pelophylax lessonae. Next base: position 160,202,497 of record NC_138768.1, read on the forward strand.
TATGAACTCACACGATTTCAAAGCCGCATTTCTGTCCAACTTCAAGGGCGAATTGAAAGACATTTGTGCAGGTTCATGCAGAGATGTCTATTGAAATTGCCCCCAAAGTTGCCAAAAGTAGAGCATGAACTGCTTTTGGAAATGGGTGCGGCGCCGTAAAGTCAGTGTCGCACTGGTTGGGAGGCTCCAATTGCCGGCAATAGGGTGCAACTTGACCTGTCAAATCCCACCGATGTGAACGTGGGCTAAAGCTGATTTGACTTCTATGCAGAGCTGCAGCAGATTTAGAACTCTCCAGTTTTAGTAAATCAACACCATGAAGACTCAAGTCACAGCGACAAAAAAAAAAAAAGGTTTTTGCACTACTTTTCAGCGACTTTGGTGCGATTTAGGTGCCATAGACTGCAATGTTAAGTCACAAAAGTCATAAGCAAGGATATTGCAGAGAAATCACAAGGAAGTGTCAAGGAAATCACAAGCAAGGAACATGACTTTGGAGTCGCAGCAGTGTAAAGTGGCCCTTTCAAATATTCTGCAGAGGGCACGGTGGCAGAATGCCAAGGCCCTTTGCAACCCTGGTAGTTCTGCCACTGGTTAGTTTTACATAACACACAAGTAGTCCCTTCAGTCTCATCTGTCTTTATTTTATTCCCTTGAATATTTCCCCTGAATATGCACCTAAATCTGAGTTTATAGGTGTATGTAAATTTGCCTTCCATATAATTGTTCACCATGTACTAGACTCTTGTATAAGAAAGTTTTTATCTGCCATTATTTTTCCTGTGGAATGCATTCTTCTTTGCTAAATTTAGGAGCATAGGTATCACAGCAAAGGAAAATAGGTGACCTTAGAGGACCGCTGTTAGGAAAAAGTCTACAGCCTACAACATTTTATCCAATAAACTATTGTCCTTCCTTGTCAGGTCAAAGATAAGCTTCAGAGCCATGGATTACAGAATTCGTTATACACATGCATATTTTGACACATCTGTACTTTCAGTTGACATTTTATTTATTGCATTTTATTTACTGTATAAAGTCCAGTAAACACATCTGCTAGTAAAATCCAGTCTTCACAAATAAAAGTTCAGGTAGGGGTATATTTTTGAATTTATCTGGAAAACTGCTTCATATGTATTAAAGCAGAGTTCCAGTGTGGGGGGGAATTAAAAGTCAGCAGCTACAAATACTGTAGCTGCCGACTTTTAATATAAGGACACTTACCTGTCCAGAGAGCCCGCGATGTTGGCACCCGAAGCCAACCTGTCCATTAGCTCTGGGTGCAGGCGCTGGCATCCTTACTAAGGGAAATAGGAAATAGTAAAGCGATGCTTCCATATTTGGGTGGAACTCCGCTTTAAAGACATATTAAGAAATCCTCAAAATTCAAACACATTACAAACAATGCACTCAAAAGCGCACTGCTATAACAGGCAAAGTAAAGAAAGTTCAATGGACATTTATTATAGAAAAGTAAAGAGACTTATGGCAGATTGGCAGCCAAGCAGCTATCATCATCTATTGATCTAGCTTCAGTAAAATTAAATCTAATGGCATACAGTAATTGAGACAATCTGCATACACTATCCTCTGCTTTATAAGCTCTGGCTGTTACAATACATTGGGGTTTATTTACTAAAACTGGAGAGTGCAAAATCTGGTGCAACTCTGCATTGAAGCCAATTAGCTTTCATTTTTTTTGTCAAAGCTTAACTGAGCAAGCTGAAGTTAGAAGCTGATTGGCTGCCATGTACAGCCTCACCAGATTTGCACTCTTCAGTTTTAGTAAACCAACCTGAACAAAATATTAGGAAAATTTGAAAAAACTATGCCAGGCTTTAACCCCTTCATGCCGACTGTATTCAAATTTGTGGCCAACTGAGCTGGGGGTTTTCCCTAGGGCCGCATATTTGCATGTCTTCCTTTGTGCTTGTGCCTTTGTTTTTTGTCTCTGTGAATGGATAAGACAGATACATTGTATATTTTTTTGTCCTTGCAGAGATAGAACAAAAAAAAAGTGTGTAGAAAAAAATAAAAATAAATAATAATAAAAAAAATACCTAGATCAAGGTTAGTGTTTGGGTCAAGGTCAGGGTCAGCATTTTTTGGACAGGATTTTTTTTATTTATTTATTTTTAATCAGTATCAGTGTCAGCTAGTGTCAGCGTCAGTGTGTTTTAGGCAGGATAAAAAAAAGCAAAATGCGCACTATTGCTTTGGGGCTAACATACACATATGTGATATCGCTGCAATCATCAGGAGCAGCAGAATATATTTTAGGTTGTTCTTTGGTGGAAGGTTATGGTTGTAGCAAGAAATATACAGTTACATTTAAATAAATATCCGCTAAATTTAAAAAGTATCCATTACCATTTACCACCAAATGAAAGCCCCATTTGTCCTGAAAAAGACAGGGTGAAATCCACCTGGATGCACAAAGTAGTGATGATATGTACAGGTTTACTAACACATGTCAAAGTTGCAAAATTGGGCTTATAGGCATTAGGATTTGTTTTACCCTTAAGCACAAAAGGAGTTAAAAAAAGGCATGAAGTCAACTGTCCCACATGAATCATTTGGCTCTTGCATTTGCCTTGTTAAAAATTGCAAGTATTACGGAAATGCTACAATGTTGCTAGTACATTCTAATAATTCACTAAAGCAATGTTGGAAAATTGCTCATTTCAATAACTCAGCCGCTAAATAGGGTTAACAGGAATTTCTAGAGCAGTGTGTGCAGGATCTTTCTACAGAAAAGAAAATCAAGATGGGAATTTAGAGTTAATTTGAATTCATTAACGGCTATTAAATTGCATCCACTGCACCATTCTTATCATCCTGCTTTCAGTGTAGCTGCAGCTACTATTTTCTGTAATAGACAGGAAATGTAATAGACCTCGTCTGTGTACTCTGTCACTATCTTGTCACCAACTATTGTGCCCAATGACATTCAAATTCTTACAAAAACATATGTTAGCACAACATAACTGGTAAAATAGTAAAGCGATGCTTCCATATTTGGGTGGAACTCCGCTTTAAAGACATATTAAGAAATCCTCAAAATTCAAACACATTACAAACAATGCACTCAAAAGCGCACTGCTATAACAGGCAAAGTAAAGAAAGTTCAATGGACATTTATTATAGAAAAGTAAAGAGACTTATGGCAGATTGGCAGCCAAGCAGCTATCATCATCTATTGATCTAGCTTCAGTAAAATTAAATCTAATGGCATACAGTAATTGAGACAATCTGCATACACTATCCTCTGCTTTATAAGCTCTGGCTGTTACAATACATTGGGGTTTATTTACTAAAACTGGAGAGTGCAAAATCTGGTGCAACTCTGCATTGAAGCCAATTAGCTTTCATTTTTTTTGTCAAAGCTTAACTGAGCAAGCTGAAGTTAGAAGCTGATTGGCTGCCATGTACAGCCTCACCAGATTTGCACTCTTCAGTTTTAGTAAACCAACCTGAACAAAATATTAGGAAAATTTGAAAAAACTATGCCAGGCTTTAACCCCTTCATGCCGACTGTATTCAAATTTGTGGCCAACTGAGCTGGGGGTTTTCCCTAGGGCCGCATATTTGCATGTCTTCCTTTGTGCTTGTGCCTTTGTTTTTTGTCTCTGTGAATGGATAAGACAGATACATTGTATATTTTTTTGTCCTTGCAGAGATAGAACAAAAAAAAAGTGTGTAGAAAAAAATAAAAATAAATAATAATAAAAAAAATACCTAGATCAAGGTTAGTGTTTGGGTCAAGGTCAGGGTCAGCATTTTTTGGACAGGATTTTTTTTATTTATTTATTTTTAATCAGTATCAGTGTCAGCTAGTGTCAGCGTCAGTGTGTTTTAGGCAGGATAAAAAAAAGCAAAATGCGCACTATTGCTTTGGGGCTAACATACACATATGTGATATCGCTGCAATCATCAGGAGCAGCAGAATATATTTTAGGTTGTTCTTTGGTGGAAGGTTATGGTTGTAGCAAGAAATATACAGTTACATTTAAATAAATATCCGCTAAATTTAAAAAGTATCCATTACCATTTACCACCAAATGAAAGCCCCATTTGTCCTGAAAAAGACAGGGTGAAATCCACCTGGATGCACAAAGTAGTGATGATATGTACAGGTTTACTAACACATGTCAAAGTTGCAAAATTGGGCTTATAGGCATTAGGATTTGTTTTACCCTTAAGCACAAAAGGAGTTAAAAAAAGGCATGAAGTCAACTGTCCCACATGAATCATTTGGCTCTTGCATTTGCCTTGTTAAAAATTGCAAGTATTACGGAAATGCTACAATGTTGCTAGTACATTCTAATAATTCACTAAAGCAATGTTGGAAAATTGCTCATTTCAATAACTCAGCCGCTAAATAGGGTTAACAGGAATTTCTAGAGCAGTGTGTGCAGGATCTTTCTACAGAAAAGAAAATCAAGATGGGAATTTAGAGTTAATTTGAATTCATTAACGGCTATTAAATTGCATCCACTGCACCATTCTTATCATCCTGCTTTCAGTGTAGCTGCAGCTACTATTTTCTGTAATAGACAGGAAATGTAATAGACCTCGTCTGTGTACTCTGTCACTATCTTGTCACCAACTATTGTGCCCAATGACATTCAAATTCTTACAAAAACATATGTTAGCACAACATAACTGGTAAACACATAACAAGATCTGCAATTTCTTTTTCATACTCGTGCCATGATAGTTTTAAGGAAGGCCTGGCATATAATTTATGGACAGCTAGGGCAGATGTACTAGGATGGGAATAATGTTAGGGAGTTTACTTTATCCATGGCACTCATACACACACAAAATAGCATGACATCTGGAATCATGGATTCTTCAAATATAATGCTACTGGTACTACTTTTCGGAGTGGTCTTGATGAAAAATATTCTCTTCCTCTGCTTTTCTTACTTCTATCATTTTATCATTACCATAGATGAACTTCAGACATACATAATGACTTTTTGGTCCCTTGGACTTTTGGTAAGCTTATACATTTGCTATTCAAGTGGTGGAGCACCTATATTATGAAAAGAAGTCACTGTGTTGGTGGGAGTTTTTAAAGTCAAGAGCAATTAACACAATCAAAATTGTTTTATGGACTGATACCACTATTTAATGTTGTTTTACATATTACCTCTAAGTATTGAAATGTATAGAGGGGATAAATAACATCACAGTTGGTTACTCCTATTTATTCATGTTATACACAGGTTAATAGGTTTATTCATATACGGCTTATATGAATGAATCCCATTCTAACAGCGCCTTACTTTAAGCAATTTTTTACTTTAGCACTAATGTGTTTTCACATTTAAAGGGGCAGCAGTTAGTTTTATTTTGATACGGGTCTGGCGCCTTCATGGGATATCCAATTAATTAAGCTTTAGAAATAAAACCTGGAAGCGGATTGGTTTCTCTGCAGAATTGTGAATAATTTTGCCGTCTCTAGCTTTAGTAAATAAACCCCTATGTTTCAGCCTTCCGTAATTGTTTATAGAGCAGCATTCAGAAGCATTCAGCTGAGGGCAGGAGCAGGGAGGAGCAGTGCTAGCAGTGCAGATAAGGAATGTGCTGAAAGGAGGAAAGAGCAGAGTGGGCAGAGGGGTAAGCAGCTGCAGATCCTTCATTATCCAATCGCAGGCAGGGGGAAAAGTGACCTTGATTAGGCTTTTGGCTTAAAGTGGTTGTAAATGTAGAAGGCTTTTTACCTTAAAGTGTTACCAAACCCAGGGCCCTGCATTCGCTATATCTGGTCTCCCACAGTACACAGAACATGGAAATGCTATTGTTTTGGTAAGTATAAACTGCTAAATACCTTTTCTCATCAGCAGTATATAGCAGTCTTGTGACTTCTGTCAGTGTCTGGTTAAAGCTTATAGGAGGAGTTTTCATTCTCTCCTGATTGTTCTTTGAGGCAGCAGGTTCCCCGACCCTCTGCTTGGACAGTGCTGATTGGCCCTGTGCTGATCACATGCATCCTCCTAAGAAAAAGCCTTTTTACACAATGCAGAAGATTAACACCTTAGGTTCCCACAGTGAGTATAACAAGCATGCTTTTCTGCATATACAGACTGATTTTAATGTTGTGGGTTTAGTAACACTTTAATGCATTCTATGCATTATAGTGGTTGTAAACCTCAGACATGAAATACGAACAAAGCATATTTCTCTATAGTGTACTCAATTAAGAGAACTCAGTGTCATTTCTGTTCGCTGCTTCATTCCCCTGCCATCAGCATTAATCACTTCTGACAAGTTGTCCTGACACCAAGAGAAAAGGGTGACAGGGGAGCAACCTCCAGCAGACTAGTTGCCTCAGCTCTGTTTCTCTGCTCTGTGTGGAGGGGGTGGGGTGTCCCTTTCCACCAATCAGCTCTTAGTGCTCTCCTCACTGAGCTCTGCAGAGTGTGACTTCAGCTCTTCAGCTCCATTTTTTTTCCTGAACTCTCAAACAAGCTTCATAATTTAGCACTTTGAATGCAAGAAAAAGAAGACTGCAGATAAACAGGTACAACTTATGTAGGATGATTTGTTTCATCTCTGTGTATCACCTGAGGCCAGTCACTTTACTGGGTATATGTAAGGGTTTACAACCACTTTAAGTTAAATAAGCCACCTCTTATATTTACCTGAGCCCATTCAGGATCCAGCACTATGCGCTTTCTCCTCCCATGGAAGATTTATAGCTGTGGGAGCCATTGGCGAGGGAGTGGGGGCAGGGCTCACCTGCACTGTCTGTGTCAATGAACGCAAACAGCACGGCTTGGGATTGAGCCCGCAGATTTGCCACAACAGGAAGCAGCTTCCTATGCTGTCACATAAAGAAGAGGAGAAGCCAGAACGCAGGCGGGGAACCCGAGAGGAGAAGGATCGGAGCTGCTCTGTTCAAAACCAATGCACAGAGCAGTTGAGTATAACATGTTTGGTATTTATTTATTCACGAAATAGCATTATCACTTTGACTGCAATAAGTAAAAGTAAGGTCACCTGGCTGGCTGTACTGTCTGGCAGGGCTGCATAACTCTCAGGACTGGGTGAACAGAAATACAAATTCCCTGGCAAGTAGAACAACCCCAATATCATGGTAAAAGGTAAAAGCCACATTACAATTTAATAAAATGTTACAAAATCATAAAACAATCTAGTGTATGCTCCAACCGAAACAAAAACCTTGGTTACATAAACTCATGCATAAAAGTGATCCTATAGCCCATTGTATATCTTATGTTTTCCTTGCCATCTCAGCTACAACTTCAACTTATTTCAGAAGTTCTAACAAATAGATTGTTGGGAAATAAGCTATATTTTGCTCAACCTACTTTACAGACTCTACTGTCCACTTTCAGAGGATTTGTTGTGTATTTCTGGAAAAGTGACACCAGTATCACAATCAAATAACAACAATAGTCATGCATTTGGAATATAGCAGTCATTGTTAACCAAATCTTGCAAAGGTTGATATGCAGTTCAGAATCACAAGTAAAACCCCAGTTCCAAAAATGTTGGGACAATGTGTAAAATCTACATAAAGCAGAATGCAATGATCTCATAAACCTATATTTTATTTACAATAGAAAACATATCAAATGTTTAAACTGATAAAAAGTTTTAAGAAAAAAATTAATTAAGAAATGAATGCCAATACATTGCAAAAAAGTTGGACAGGGCCATGATTACCATAGTGTGGCATCCCCTCTCCTTTTAACAAAACTCTGAAAACATCTGGGAACTGAGGAGACCAGTTACTGGTGTTTTTGGAGAGGGATGTTGTTCCATTCTTGCCTGATATAGCATTCTAACTGCTCAGCAGTCCTAGGTCTACTTTGTCATATTTCTCATTCCAAAATAAGCCAAATATTTTCAGTTGGTGAAAGGTCTGGACTACAGGCAGACCAGCTAAGCACCCAGACTCTTCTACTACAAAGCCATGCTGTCTAAAACCTGGATAAATCTTTCATCAATAATAGTGCTTTTCTGGAAGTGCAAGCTGCTTATTCCATAGGCACTGATGCCCCCTATACCATCAGAGATGAAGGCTTTTGAACTCTTTAGTCTGAAGGATGCAGAGCCCATGGTTACCAAAAATAATGTGAAATTTTGGATTAGTCTAACCCCAGAACATTTTTTTACTTTGCAATAGAGCATTTTAAATGAGCTTTTGCCCAGAGGAGACAGCAGCCTTTCTGGATCATGTTTAGATGTGGCTTCTTCTTTGTGTCAGCTTTACCTTGCAGTTTTGGATGCGACAGCAAACACAGTGATTTTTGGAAGTATTCCTGAGCCCATGCAGCGATGTCCATCACAGAATCATGCCTGTTTTAAATGCGGTGCCGTCTGAGGGAGGCATCCAATATTGCTTTTCGGCCTTGTCCCTTGAGAGATTTCTCCAGATTCTCTGACTCTTTTGATGATGTTAGGTACTGTAGATGATGATATATTTTAAATCTTTGCAATTTTACATTTAGGAACATTATTTCTATATGTGTTTGACAAGTTTTAGATGCAGCTTTTCACAGATTGGTGAACCTCTGCCCATCTTTACTTCTTAGACACTCCGACTCTCTAAAATGCTCTTTTTATACCCAAACACATTATTGATATTTTGCCAGTTAACCTAGTCCGTTGCAAAATGCTTCCAGCTCTTCCTCATTAGTACCACTTACTTTGCCAACTTTTTGTTGCACTGCCAAAACCTTTTTGAGACCTTTTGAGACCTGTTGCTGCCATCAATTTTACAATGACCTTATTTTTTCCAAACATGGTATTTTAAGCATTTTCTATTGTGAATAAAATATGCATGTATGGGATTTGCAATCATTGCATTCTGTTTTATGTAGATTTTTCACAGAATCCCAACTTTTTAGAACTGGGGTTGTAGAATGCCCAGATTTTGGCCACTAGGTGGTTAGAGCGGAGCAATAGGTTATACACAGGCAGTTTTTTTTTTTTTCATTTATCCAGCGGGTTAAACAGAAAAAAAAAACTGACAGATCCTCACATCCACGCAAGCGATGTGGATGCAGGGATCTCTCCTGCTCTTGAACCTCCCTGGCAATATTCCCGAGTGTGGCTCAGGGTTAACTTTCAGTACCAAAAGCGGTAACCACGAGCCACACTCGGGATTACCCCGCAATGTTACTCACCTTTCCTGTGCTCCCCTGCCGTCCTCCCCAGAATCCTCTCCAGTGTCCTCACACTCTCTCCCCGCTCTGTACATGGCCGATTGCCGGCACTTGCCTTCCAGTTCCCTCCCCTGTGAGCGTGCAGGGGGGTGGAACCGGCGGCAAATTCAAAAGTGTAAAAACACTAAATTACATGAAATGGTCTTCTCCTGGCAGGGGGTGTGGTTGGGACATGGCGGGGTGAGGACGCACTCGACATGAGCTCTTGTCTGCTCCCTCCCCAATCCGACCGGCTCCAGCCTTTCAGTAAATCAGCAATTCATCTGTAGCAAACACCCGCCAACGATGAGAGAGACTCTGCTGTCTTAGCCGCCGGCCGCGCACTCCAACGCCTGCCCGCCCGCCTACTCCTGCTGACTCACCATACGGCAGCAGTGTGTACTGAGAGCTGGGACCGCCGTGATCGCAGGAGGTAGCTGGAAAAAAACCCCGCAGCCAGGAGGATCAGCTGGGCGAGGTGCCGTGAGACGCTGAGATGAAACGAGTAGCCGGCGTCCGGCAGCATAAGCAGAGGGAGCGTGATCCCTAGGAGCCCGGAGAGGCAACAAACAAAAGCCAGCTCGGAGAGAGACAGAGAGCAGGGGATCCATCTGCGGCCGGGGGTACGGAAGGTGAGAGGGGCTGGTTCCCCATACCCTCATTGGGTGATACAAAAAAAAAGTTACCACTTGCATTCCTGGATGTTGTTAAAAGGACAGATTTCATGACTGCAGGTTGTGTGTTATTTCAAGTGAAACATTGAGATATTTAAACACCCATTTTTAACACACCGAGAAATTCCGTAAGGAGAGAAGGGAGGAAGGAGGAAGGGAAGGGGAGAAAGAAAGGGGGGATACATATGTGAGCCCGGCATGTCCCCAGGGAGAAGGCGCGGAACAAGCAGGATACGTTCCTCAGCCCGCACGTCCGGGAAACAAAGGGGAGAGATAGTACAATATCTCAAGCCGCAGACACATACAGCGGCTACAGACCTGACGTCCGAGATGGCGGGGAGTAGAGCACAGATGCGAGAGGCAGAGGAGAAGCTTAGCAGCCCAGTTACACAGGCAAGTGCGGCATCTCTATCCGAGACGGTGGATCCGACTGCCCCAGACACAGCAAGTATGCAACAGCAGGTGATGACCCCCCGTAGCCCAGAGCTCTCTACTCCTCTACAGATGGACCCAGAGATCCGGGCATTACTTAGAGCACTCCCAACACGTACAGAGATAGAGACATTAGTGCTCAGAATAGAGGAGGCTCACCGCAGAGACTATCAGGCAATAAAAAATGAAATGCAGACAGTCTCAGATAGGTTGCAGGTGGGGGAACAGGCTGTTAAGGTACTAGAAGCACGGGTGGTATCCCTGGAAAATACCCATAAGGAATCTGCAGATACAAACATCTCCATACAGCTACATATAGAGGAATTGGAGGACAGGAGCCGTCGGAACAATCTACGGCTCCGTGGTATCCCGGAGACTACAGGCAAAGAAGACCTGCGAGAGATAGTAGCAGCCATATTTCAAAAAGTTCTAGGCTCGGAACCTTTGGAAGCAGTAGAACTAGACAGAGTTCACAGAGCGCCAGGACCAAGATCCACCAACTCGGAAAGACCAAGAGACGTGGTGTGCAGAGTGCACCACTATCTCCAAAAAGAAGTTATCCTGCGTAAGGCATGGGACATGAGAGCAGTGGATTTTGATGGAGCATCTATAAAAATCTTACCAGATCTTTCCAAAGCCACGCTACAACGCAGAGCACTTCTCCGACCAGCGTTAGATATCGCCCGTCAAGCAGGCTGTACATACCGATGGGGATACCCATTAGCAGTTTTTTTCGAAAGAATACTACCACATTTACACTCCGAAATCCAACAGAGCTGCCTGCCTTCTTTTCCTTTCTAGGAGCCACCCCAATTCAGATCCCGGATTGGCTGATTACTCTACCGCGACCTGGAAACAGGGGGACAGTTGAAGCATACCGTGGTAGACCTGTCCCTCAATCCCAGGGACAGCAGAGGGAGCGTGACACCAATCGAGGGGAGGGACCGCGTGAGTTATAAAAAACATATAATTGACTATTACTTTGTGTATCCCCCCTTTTCTTTCTTCTTCTTTTTTTTTTTGATTGGGGGACTAGCAAATGCTACAATCAGCTCATTTAGTTCTGCTGTAAGCGATATGGGAGCACATGTGGAAAAAGAGACCCCCTGAAGACTCTGACTAGAATAATATAAAATGCAGAAGTGGATGGAAATCAAGGAGAAACGAGAAGATGGTATATATATTGACTACTGGAGGGGAGGAGGGGGGGGGTTGGTGGGGTAGGATCGTTGGGGGGGCTTCCCCCACTAGCCAGCCCACTCTCTTATCTCCCGTCAGTCTAAGATATCTCTCTCTTATCTACAGACTATCTATAGACTATGAGGACAGATATGGCTCGGGTATAATAGGTACTCTAAGAGAGAAGCTTTCATCCCATCCATATATGTTAATATGTAAATAATGGTTTTCCCCTTTCTGAGGGGGGGGGGATGATCTCTTGGGTGAGAGGAGGGGGATTGGAGGGAATGGGGGGGAGATGGGGGGAGGGGTTACGAGCCCCCCCCCCTGGTTCTCTCTCAGTCCTCTCCCTACTCACTTCATAAGGACATTAGGAGAGGGATGAGATGGATGAGAAAGAGGAGCTCATAAATTTAGCTCATTCTGAATGGGGAATTTTTTTTTATTTTTTTTTTGGGTTGTGGAGAGAGAGGGGAATGAAGGAAGGGTTGGTACTCCAAATCTTCAGTAGGGAATTGCGCTCTTTATGGCATCATCCCCCCCTCCCCTTTTTTTTTTTGTCTGGAATTTGCATATATGTTAATTAAAAAATATGGTACCTCACAGGGTGATGAGGGGTGATGAAGAGGGGAGGGTATTTAGGTGAAGATAGCGAACCTCTTATTTTTAAGGAATTTATGATACAGTAGATCCATCTTAAATAAATAAAGAGAAATAGATCAGAGAGGAATATTACACATGATTATACATGATTAGAATTTTTCTTTTTTTTTTTTTTTTTTGGAGAGGGGGACCCCAGATCTCCAGGTAGCTAGATGGGGAGGAGGAGGGGGGGAATGATAAGGGGAGTGTAGCCCGTCACAACCCCCTCCCCCCCCTTTTTTTTTTTTTTTTAGGGTCCTTCCCCTTCCTCTGGATGCCACCTGAGTTAGGAGGCTAGTAGCATAGAACGTATGCAAGAGCCAACGCCTCGAAAGAGGCGAAGGTGAAAGCACGTAATAGGGACACCCCTAGGGGTTTTGAGGGGGATACCTTCATCACTCTCTGAGGTTGATAGTAAATAACGTCACATAGTAATGGTAGTAATGGAACAATGGTGTGAGGGTCTTTGGGTATTTTGGTTTTTAGTTTTCTCCTTCCCCCCCCCCCTTTTTTTTTTTTTCTCCCCTTCTTCCCTTTTTGTTTTTGGAAATATGACACCTAAAAAATGCAAGTATATATATAATAAAATGTTTTTCAATAAAAGACCCCTGATTGGGGGTAGTGGGTTGGGTTAGGGGAGGGAGCCTGGAGAGTCCTCACCGGCGTCTTCCAATCTTCACCCTATTAGAGCACGCGTCTAGGTTTTTTTTGGGTCGAGGACCACTAGACGCCATATTTGCCCAATTTTTTTCTTTTTTCTTTTTTTTTTTTTTTTCTTCTTCTTCTCTCTCTCTCCCCTGGTTATTTACCGCCTATCCACAACATGAATACTATTAAAATATGCTCACTAAACGTCAAGGGATTGAACATACCGGAGAAAAGGCGGATGTTAATCTCTGAATTAAAGAATGCACATATAGATATAGCCTATATACAGGAAACACATTTTAAGGAAGTAAGAACAACATTATTAAAAAATAAATTTTTCCCCTTGGTGTACCATTCTACCTGTGTGAATGGTAAAACCAAAGGAGTGACAATAATGATCTCAGGAAAGGTGCCATGGACGTGCTCACAGGTCTGTGCCGACCCAGAAGGTAGATTCCTTTTTTTGAAAGGAAATATTGGGAGTATCAGAGTAACGTTAGCCTCAGTATACACACCAAATATTCAGCAGGATGTATTCCTAGTAAAATGTTTGAACCAGCTTCAGGAATTTCAGGAGGGTCAGCTTATTCTTGGAGGGGATCTTAATATGGCCCTAATTCCATCTGAAGACACATCAGCAGGAACTACTTCTTTACCCACCAGAATCCGAAAGCGAGTGGCGACACAATTACATAAAAAACAGCTGATCGACGTATGGCGTCTACTACATCCTGGAGAAAAGGATTATACCTTCTACTCCCCTCCACACACATCATACTCGCGGATTGATTATTTTTTAGTCCCACATGCACAACTACAATCTGTACAGTCTGTAACAATCGGTTCTATTACGTGGTCTGACCACGCACCATTGACACTAATATACACATTATCAGATACACCCCTAATCAGATCACAGACATGGTCATTGAACTTGAGCCTCCTACAAGATAAGACGGTGATTAGCGAAGTGGAGAAGGAACTCACACATTATTTTCAAACTAACTCAGATGAAGAATTAAGTCCGGGGGTGATATGGGAAGCTCACAAGGCAGTAATTAGGGGGGTATTTATCAAACATGGAGCTAGATTGAAGAGACAACGTATACAGCAGATGAACGAACTCCTACAGACTTTACATGATTTAGAATCACGACACAAACATGCACCTACAGCAGAATTGACGAGAGAGCTTACTACAATACGCAAACAGATAGTGGATATACTACAATATAAAGCCAAAGCAGCACTACAGAGAACCCGTAGGGTGATGTATGAATCAGGGGACAAGTGTGGGAAAGTGTTAGCTAGAACCTTACGTGACACACAAACGAGAACCTATATTCCTAAGATCATATCACAAGCAGGGCAGAAAGCTGAACGACCTGAAGATATAGCACGGGACTTCCGAAAATATTATCTGTCACTCTATAATTTGTCTCCGCAGTCCATTGATCCGGAAGTAGTGATTAATTACATTTCTAAATCAGGTATGTTAAGATTAACAGAGGAGGTGAGGGAGGAATTATCTACCACTATCTCCCTGATGGAATTACAAACAGCAATTAAAAACACAAAAACAGGAAAGGCACCAGGGCCGGACGGGCTGCCAATACAGTACTATAAGACCTTTTTTCAAATTCTCGGCCAACAAATGATAGATATGTTTAATAAATCACACACAGATACCCCGTTTCATAGAGATACGTTAAGAGCACACATAACAGTTCTGCCAAAGGAAGGGAAGGACCCTACAAAATGCCCTAGCTACAGGCCAATTTCATTTTTAAATGTAGATCTGAAATTATTTTCAAAAATCCTCGCTAATAGACTGCAACCTCACTTACCTACTTTGATACATCTAGACCAGGTGGGCTTTGTACCCACCCGAGAGGCACGGGATAACACTGTAAAGGCTTTAAATCTTCTGCATGTAGCGTATAACTCTAAACAAGCATGTATATTTGTCGGGACGGACGCGGAAAAAGCATTCGATCGGGTCAACTGGAACTTTATGTCCGCGGTATTGGGGTATGTAGGAGTGGGAGAAAGGATGAGAGAATGAATACTACAGTTATATTCAGCCCCTTCGGCCCGAATTAAAGTAAACTGGGTTCTATCTGAGAGCTTTGGTATTTCAAATGGCACACGACAGGGGTGTCCGTTATCACCCCTATTATTTGCTCTCACTTTGGAGCCCTTTCTGTGTACTGTTAGAAATAACCCCGATATCAGTGGCATAAAACTGGCAGGCACTCAACAGAAAGTATCCGCATATGCAGACGACATGTTATTTAATCTTACCAACCCTCTGATTTCTCTACCAAACTTACTACAGGAATTTAGTCTATATGGTATAGTGTCTAATTTAAAGATCAATCTGAGTAAGTCTGAAGCAATGGGAGTAGGAATTTCACAATCTCTGAAGGCACAACTGTATCCAAATTTTAATTTAAAATGGACAGACTCGGCCTTGAAATATTTGGGGACCTTATTACCACCTGTGCCTTCTCAAATATTTAAGATGAATTTTCCACCACTATTGAATAAAATAAGAGACCAATTACAGAGATGGCGTACAAGACTTAGTTCCTGGTTTGGTCGCAGTAATATAATTAAAATGAACATCTTACCGAAATTCCTATATCTCCTTCAGGCTTTACCTATTTCGATTCCATCAAATTATTTTCGACAGGTGCAGGTAGTACTTTCAAAATTTATTTGGGCCCAACGGAGACCGCGACTTAAGAAGCAGTTACTTTATCTTCCTAAAAACTATGGTGGATTAGCGGTTCCAGATATATTAAGATATTACCACGCAGTTCACCTAGGCAGACTTATAGACTGGAACCGTCATAAGGAGATTAAACTATGGCCTAGTGTAGAACAGGCGCAATGTGATATACCGCTGAATAGAGCACCATGGTGCTTTGGCTCATTACCACGAGATATGACACGACACCCGACTGTAGGTACAACGATCCGGATATGTTCAAAAATTTTTCAAAACCCAGCTCTCTCGACAAGGCATTCACCATTAATGCCTGTTTTAGGGAATCCACAGTTTGCCCCGGGATATCAGGAAAAAACTTTCTGTAGATTAAGAGACAGGGGGATCTATCAGGCATCCCACTTTTTGAGATCAGGCTCTTGGGTGTCGGTGGATATATTGACCTCCCCTGAAGAGGGGTATGGATTAGACCATTGGAAAGCATTCCAACTCCATCACTTTTTACAATCACAGCGTACCCCACGGGAATTTGATAGGCCACTAACCACCTATGAAAAGATGTGTACACAAACAGGAACGATATCCCATGTAATATCAAGGGTTTACTCCCTAATAGTCACGCCAACATCAGACTATAGACCATCTTATATAGATAATTGGGAGAAAGAATTAAATTATAAGTTTTCATTAAGACAATTACAACATATTTTACAATTTACATTTAAATCCTCCATCTGTACACGGGTACAGGAGACAAACTATAAATTGTTATCTAGATGGTATTACACACCAACACGCTTACATATATTTTCACCGAACAATTCAGATAGATGCTGGCGCTGTCAAGAAGAAAAGGGGACTTTATTACATATTTTCTGGGAATGTTCTAAACTTGATAACTTTTGGAAACAGGTGCGAGAGATTTCCCAGAAATTTACAGAACATATAATACCGGACGAACCTGTTTTCTTTCTTTTTCAGCATCCGGATATGCCGGATAGGCAATATAAACATTCTATCATTCGCCATCTATTGGATGCGGCTAAGGCGTGCATACCCCTGTGCTGGCGAGAAACTAACTCGCCGACTATTAACATGTGGATAAACAAAGTAGAAGAAATGAATAAATATGAAGACCTGATTCTATCAACACGAGGCCAACACGAATTATACACTAAAACATGGACATTATGGAATCAGTTTATAGTTTCAGATGAAGGGAGAACTCATTACACTTCCCCTTAGTTAGTAGAAAATAAATGGGGGTAAGGGAGGATACCAGACTCATAGGGAGAAACATTTAGACAACACCGAGATAGCACGGAGAATACAATAGGAGCATCAATGGACACTCCCCCAAATGGAGGAGGGGTGTTTTTTTTTTCCCTCTTTTTTACACAAGGGGTGTGGATGGGTCACGGGTGGATTTAATTGGCACAAGTGGAGGGGAGGGTTTGTCCTCCCCCATAACTAAATTTTTTTTTTTTTTTTATGTATTTTATATCACAGTTAATCACGTCACATTTTCAGTGGAAATATATTTATTGTTGTGGCACAATACTTAAATTAAACACATAGTAGCACCATTTTAAAGGTATTGGTTAACGAGACTACTTAACTGTAGGTAGCCTTGGAACACTAATGATAATCTTAAATAAACACAGTATCACATGACACAGGATTACACAGATACTAGGAATATAAGGAAACACAATAGGGAACACCAAGGGAAGGGGAAGACACTTAGAAATAGGATTTGGGGGAGGTTGATCTGAGTGAGGGGATTACTAAACTTAGGAGAATTCTCCGTGGACCGAGGAACCCCCCTTACATTACTCCCAAGAACATCTCCTTCCTTCAAGGGAGCAGTTCATAGAGTACCTTTGAAGGAAATATAAAAGGGAAAGTGAAATGAATAGAAGAGAAGAAAAAGAGGAAGCTTATAAACAGAGACCTTTGGGAATATAAAATGAGAAGAGGACATATATGTATAACCCTATTTAGGGATTCTGACTTACGAATTTAGGGGAGTACTATGTAGAGACAGGAATTCATGATATAAAGGATAAGGAGCTAAAGTATTCATGGGATAACAGTTGAGGGGGGAGGGGAGAGAGAGGGAGAAACTTTTGATTTATAATTTTTTTTTTTCTTCTCTTTTTTGTTTTCTTTTATCTTTCTTTTTTCTTGTTTTATTAAATAACGTTAGAAAATATTAGGGACAATGGAGAGCACCGATGACTTTAGTTAATTGTATCAATTAAGTCCTACAGCCTCGATTGAATTTAATTTAACAGATGATGTTGGAAATAATTTTGTGTTGAATGCTTTATAATGTAGAATGGACTTGAAATGATGTATTGGAATATTTTCATTGTCTCTTTTGAATAAATAAATAAAATTTAAAAAAAATAAATAAATGACATGATATCAAGTTGTGATCCTAATGGATTACACTGTATCATGCCATTTCAGCACAGGATTGCACCTGGTGACTTTTCCAGTGCCCTGCCTGTGCTTTTCTAGTGCTTTGTGCCTGGAAAATTTTGAACGACCATGGCATCCAAAAAGCATTTTTTTTGCGCAAAAGCGCTTTTAGACGAACTGGAAAACAGCAACAGCAAAACTGAGTTACTTGAAGAACTGTGCAATAGCGATTCGTGGGAAAATTCGTCATCAGGTACGGAAAGTGACGATAGCAACAATTCTGATGTCTCTTTCTGGCACATAGCTTGTGGAATTTGGGAAGTATATCAAATTATTCTCCAGAATTTCCTACAGAGCTATGTGCCAGAAAGAGACATCAGAATCGTCGCTGTCGCCACTTTCTGTACCCGATGACAAATTTTCCCACGAATCGCTATCGCTCAGTTCTTCAAGTAACTCTGTTTCGCTGTCGCTGTTTTCCAGTTCATCTAAAAGCGCTTTTGCGCAAAAAGAATGCTTTTTGGATGCCAAGGTCGTTCTCTATTTTCCACAGGCACAAACAACTGGAAAAGTCACCAGGTGAAATCCTGTGGTAAAATGGCATGATACAGTGTAATCCGTTAGGATCACAGCTTTATATCATGTCATTTAATGTATTTACAATTTTGAATTTTCCGCCAGTTCCACCCCCCCTGCGTCACAATGCTCGCAGGGAAGGGAACCGGAAGACAGGTGTTGGCATCGGCCGAGTACACAGCGGGAGGACAGCGGGAGGACGGCGGGGGGATCGCAGGGGAAGGTGAGTTTTAAAATGTAAAACAACAGATTTCTATGCAAAACAATGTACCGCTTTTAGCACAGAAATCTGGACATAATCAGAACGCCAAGGAGGTTAACCACTTCCGGACCGCCCGCCGCAGTTTTACGCCAGTACTTTGACGTTAAATACCGGTGTTATGGCAGCAAATAGCTGCCATAACCCCAATATTTTCTTAAAGGGCGGGCGGTTCTCTTTCACATAAAAGTAGTCCCAGAGGCAGATTCACAGTAGGATCACTTTTATGGGCGGAGGGAGAGGTGCCCCCGCCCCCTGCCGCTTCTTGGTCGTTTTCACGGCTTACCTGAACCGTCGGTAGCAGGGAAAACAATCCGGTCTGTCCAAGTTCCAGGCAGGAAGGCGAGTGAGGGCAAGATGGCCTCAATGGCTTTGGAGGACCAGAGTGAAGCCATATGTCGCTTGCTCCCAATGGCCATAAAGAGCTCATTTTTTTTTTGCTGAAAAAACAAAAGACTTTTTTTTTTTGCTTTTAAGGGTAGATGTGAAATCTGAGGTATTTTTGACCCCAGATCCCACATTAAAGAGGACCTGTCCTGCTTATTTCTATTACAAGGGATGTTTACATTCCTTGTAATAGAAATAAAAATGGCCAAAAAAGGGACAGTGTAAAAATAAAAAAATAAAAGGTAAAATAAATAAGAAAAAAAAATAAATTTAAAGCGCCCCGTCCCTCTAATCTTGCGTTCAGAAGCGAAGCGAACGCATACGCAAGGCATGCCCACATATGTAAATCGTGTTAAAACCACACGTAAGCTATTGCCACAATTATTAGAGCAAGAGCAATAATTCTAACCCTAGACCTGCTCTGTAACTGTAAACTGGTAACCTGTAGAAATTTTTAAGCGTCGCCTATAGAGATTTTTAAGTACCAATATTTGTCGCCATTCCATGAGCGTGAGCAAAAAGCATGACACGTTGGGTATTTATTTACTCAGCATAACGTTATCTTTCGCATACTAGAAAAAAATTGGGCTAACTTTACTGTTTTCTTATTTTTTTAATTAAAAAAAGTGTATTTTTTTCAAAAAAATGGTGTTTGTAAGACCACTGCATAAATACGTTGTGACATAAAGTATCTCCATTTTATTTTCTAGGGTCTCTGCTAAAAAAAATATATAATGCTTGGGGGTTCTAAGTAATATTCTAGCAAAAATACTGATTTCTCTTCATTCAACTCTACCCACCTATCACCCTTTTTACTGCGCCACATCCTGTCTCTCCAGTGTTCCATCCTCTTCCCCAGATGTTAAATTAGCTATTACTCCATATCAAAGCTCTTCCCACTACATACACTGTGGCCCCTAAAGACAACATGGCTCACAACAACCTCAAACCACTACAGAAAAAACTTAAAATCTATTCCTTAAATGCACAAGGCCTCAACACTCCAGAAAAAAAGATCCAAATTTCTTCTCTTAGCTCGTAGGAGTCAAGCAGATATTGTAATGGCACAGGAAATGCATTTCAGATCGTACACTATCCCTAAATTTTAAGATTTACATTACCCGACTGCTTATCACGCTACCAATTCGGGCGCTAAAACCAG
Source organism: Pelophylax lessonae (assembly GCF_965119305.1). Classification (NCBI taxonomy): domain Eukaryota; kingdom Metazoa; phylum Chordata; class Amphibia; order Anura; family Ranidae; genus Pelophylax; species Pelophylax lessonae. The sequence continues at coordinate 160,222,799 of NC_138768.1, forward strand.
GGGGGGGCACAATTCTTGTAGGTAAGAACTGTCCTCTACAGATCACTGACACCTGGGAAGGTAGATATATTTTCATCAAGAGCCACATTCACGGTAAGCCCGTTGCGATTGCAAACATATATACGCTCCCAATAAACATCTAGTCCCTTTTTTGAGGAAATAAGGGATTTCAAAGGCAGTGTGCTTTACAGGCCATGCCCCATATATAAAATCCCTTCCTATCCATATACTGCATCCACCAAGGGGATGGAGGTGTAATGCTTTTCAGCTGGTCTTCTCCAGTTTGCACCATGGTTATATTTTAACCTAATTATTTGAACTTTTTGAGACAATAGCCAGTCGTGCATGGGGATGGGTTGGGGGAGGTTGGGCTGTCTCCCTCTCACCTGTTCCCCATCCACCCATTAGCGGCCATGTGCCTCCAGTGTGAGGACACTAAATTAAGAGTGTAGGACTGCAGATTTAAACAGGGTGCCGTGACGTGGCTCTGCAGCTTTCACATGCGTTTGCAAATGTGTGTCAACTAAACCCCTGTTCTTTGTACCAAGAGACAGGTCTTATTTGGTTGGTGACAGACTGGAAGGTGAGTACATCAAACTGGGGGCTGGCTGACTTTCATGCACCTCTTACAATCCTTCAACCTCATTTTGTGTTTTGTTATAGGGATGGAGACGCCGGGCAACACCAGCTTGGGTCTCATCTAAAGTCCCACCTAGTCCAATATGTTTAAAGTCCCTTTTTTGAGCTCCACTATCCAAATTCTTACAACTTTCCAATCGGGTATCCTGATTCTTGGAGTAGACTTCAATCTCTCCCTCAACCCCAAACTTGACAACTCCTCAGGGTCCTCTTTTTTTTATCACACAGAGCCCTTAAATCAATTAAAACTCTATTAAGGAACCTTCTCTTACACGACTCCTGGTGAACCTTCAATCCAGACATCAAAGATTACACTTACTACTCAGGAATACATAACAGATATACCAGAATAGACTATCTTTTTATCTCTCAACAAGACCTTCCTCTCCTTCACGACTCTACCATTGAACCCATGGTTCTGTCAGACCACAACCCCATCTCTATGACCTTAAATTTCCCATAAAAAAACATCCAGACCTCCCATATTGAGATTCAAAGCCTCCATACTATCAGACCCCACTGTACTTACTAAAATCCAGTTAACCCTGAAAAATTATTTTTCCGAAAATGATGCCTTTGAGACATCACCAATGATCTTGTGGAACGCTCATAGGTGCGTAATCAGGGGGGAACTTTTTTCTCTTACAAAGAAACATAAGAAACAATTGCGAGCTTGCATTGAAGCTATATCGCAGCAACTACACTCCCTCAAATTATTACACAAACAATCATTATCATCCCAAACCTTTCAGAACCTCCTCCAAGCCAGAAAAGAAATGCTGGAAGAACTAGGGAAATCAGTCCGAATACATACTCTCACAGAAAATGTATTATGAGCACAGAAACAAGTCAGGGAAGCTCCTAGCTAGGGGTCTCCAATCTAAGAAGGTGAGAGCGACTGTACACTCCCTGACCAGTCATGAAGGTCTTAGGATAGCTAATAATGAAGCCATTGCCGACAGCTTCATACAATATTACACTAAACTATATAATCATCTGCCACCAGGCAGAACAGGGACCCAAGAGGATAGGAAAGACCTAATTACCAACATTTTAAGTCAATATAGCCCACAGCCCTTATCACCTTCCGAAACATCCGAATTGGAAAAACCAATTACCCTGGAGGAAACCTCCAAAGTTTTAAAACAACTCAAGCCCGGAAAAAGCCCTGGACCGGACGGCCTTACGTCTGTATACTACACAACCTTCTACCACACCTTGTAAAAGTCTTTAATTCCCTCCCTCCTACATCTCCACTAAGCAGAGACTCCCTAGAAGCTCATATTACGGTCATACCCAAACCTGACAAAGACCCAACCAAGGTATCCAGCTACAGACCGATCTCACTTCTCAAGGTCGATATCAAAATATTTGCCAAAATTCTAGCCAACTGACTTCTACCGTACCTTCCCAACCTAATCTCCCTAGATCAAGTCAGTTTTGTGCCTGGGTGAGAAGCCAGGGACAACACGCTTAAGGCTATTAATCTACACCATTGGCTCACCTCGTCCAATCAACCGGGATTTTTTCTCTCCCTTGATTCCGAGAAGGCATTCAACAGAGTGGCTTGGGACTACATGACAGAAACACTTAAAGCTGTGGGGATAGGCGAACACATGCTGTCCTATATCTTAGCCCTATACGTGAGCCCAACAGCCAAATTCAGGGTGAATGACCACCTGTTGAATGACTTCCCCATCGGGAACAGAACCCGCCAAGGATGCCCATTATCCCCCCTTATGTTTGTACATACCTTAGAACCCATGCTTCGTAAACTAAGAGTTCATTTAGACATCAAAGGCATCCACCGCTAATGATCAACATTACAAACTGGCGTCGTTTGCAGAGGATATTCTGCTGTTCTTCTCAGACCCCTTAATTACCATACCAAACCTACTGAAAGACTTTACATTGTTAAAATCCCTTGCTAACCTGCAAATCAACTTTTCTAAATCCCGAGCGCTTAATATCTCTTTGCCCCCCCACACCGTCATGCTTTGTCAAGCCAACTTCCCCTTTGGCTGGGAAGCCAATGCCATATCCTATCTCGCAATTAAACTACCCTCTAAAATCTCAGACTTATTTCAGTTCAATTATACCCCGCTTCTAAAATCTATAGAACAAGATCTAAACTCTTGGTCCCCCAGACTATTTTCTTGGTTTGGAAGAGCGTCCATTATTAAAATGAACATTCTCCCTAGAATCCTCTACCTGTTCCAAACAATCCCTATTGGAATTCTACCATCCTTCTTCTCCATTCTTAAGCGACTATGCATAAAATTTGTCTGGAGCACAAAAAAAGCCAAGGTTAAGCTTTGATAGACTCACCCCACCCAAACTCGACGGGGGAATCGGACTTCCAGATTTTCAAAAATACTACTGGGCATGCCATCTTACCAGGATCATTGACTGGCAAGTCCATCTACACCAAAAAGCCTGGGTAGCACAAGAAAATTCATTCTCTAGGGTACCACTGAAATCCCTGCCTTGGATACAGAAATGCCACTATCCACATAGAGTCACTCAGCACCTCTTAATAGGCCCCACACTCACTATATTTAAATCTGCATGTAAGAAATTACATATTTCCTCCTCTCCTGGCCCCCTCCTAACACTTCTTACTAACAAAACCAGCTTTCTCCCTGGATTAAGTAACGCTTTTATAATAACTAGAGACACAGCAAATCCCACCTTAGCTAGCAGTTTCTATGATAAGTACAAATTCCTAACCCACAGCGCTCTCTCATCTCAGTTGCCTGGAGGGAAACTCCCTTTGCTTACGTACCTACAAGTAAAACACTTCCTTTCGCACAACAAACCTATCCCTGCCTGGTCAAGGGAACTGACCCAATTCGAAAGCCTCTGTGCCAAGAAAGCACCCCAAAGATACCTCATATCAACTCTGTACTCCCTCTTGTTCCCCCCCAGTTGATCATAAAGCAAACAAAGCTTGCTCTCACTGGGAAAAGGAGCTGTCCCTAGATCTGTTGTTAGAGGAATGGAAACGTATATATACTCACGCATACATATAGGCTCTGTAAATGTATCCATGCAGGATGGGGGATTCAAAATACTCTCCAGGTGGTATAGAACACCAGATAAACTACATAACATTTCCCCAGAGGTCTCCAACCTTTGCTGGCACTCTATTGTTCACGTTTTGCCCTAAATTACAAAAAGTATTGGAACAAAATCCATAAACTCATAACAAACATTACTGCCTACACTCTTGACTTCTCCCCAGTGCAGTATCTCCTCCATCACACTGCTATCCCACAAAAGCAATACCGAAAATCTTTAACTCTACATCTGATAAATGCGGCCAAAATGTGCATCCCTGTTGGCTGAAAAAAATACCTCTCTCCCATTGATTAAGGAATGGATCCAACGTGTCACGAGAATAAAAGAAATGGAGGAACTAAACAACCAAGCTAATGATACTCCATCCAAATTTCTCAAAACATGGGCTAACATTTATAGAATCTTACCACTCTCAACATAACACTTGATCTGGTATCATGACCATACCAGGAATAAGCTATCAGGGGAAGAGGATGGCCACACATTCTTATCTCTAAGACCTACCCTCCCCCCTCTTCTTTACCCCCCTCCCTCCCATTGAACCATCACATCTCCTAGGCTCCAGTTCAATCGTTCCTCCCTTAATTAAGGTAACACTTCCCTAAATCCTGGACTCACAGTGGATCCTATTCACCTCAGTCGATCCTATACACCCCTAGTTAAGCTTATCTCTGGTTTAGGTTCTGTTTGACATGTTGCTTTATTAGCGAGGGCGGCTGCGACCGCAATATGTGAGTGTACTCAATGTTTTTTCTTTCACTTGAAAACAAAATAAATTTTAAAAAAATTCTCGGGAAGAGGAGAAAAAAGAGAAGTGGATGATGTTGCCCCCCCAGCCCAGGACACCCAATAAGGGGTGTCGGAATGGAGTGGTCAGCACCGTTAACAGTAACTTAACTTCCACTATTAGAAATTTAAATATGTCTATATTATTATGGGAAACACTTATTATTTGTTATGAGAGCAACATTGAACTTATTATGTTTGTATATGTCTTCTACCTGCTTGTATTATTTTATTTCCTGAAAATTCAATAAAGGAGTTTTGGAAAAAAAAATACTGATTTCTAACTTGTGCCAGAAAAAGGGCCTGGTCCTTGCCTACAATATCAACAAATATGTAAAATGTTTTACCTTATAGTAATATAAGTAAGAATGGTTGGGCTCCTAAAAGGTTCCCTTCAATGTGATGATATGTCATATGATATAAATAAGTGCTATGCAATTTTTAATATGCTTATTTCCATATCCAACAAAGCTTTTGGTTGGAGTTTTTATGTTTCTGTAACATTTTAATGACTGATCAAAGCAGATTTGATTTTTAATATGATTTTGTATAAATAAAATCATTAATTAAAAAAAAAATATCTATTGTCATGTCTGTAACACATGAAAAGTCCTCTTTTAAAGGTCTTCTTCTTGTGTTTTCAGTCTTATGTTGATTGGGATGAGGTGCATAAAAAAAGCATGGGCTGGCCTTAATCTATATTTTTCTTTGATTACACAATATTATATAATTTTACATAATTGGTAATATCCCTGCAAATATTCACTCTATAACCTTCATTAAATCTTTAAACTCTGTTTTCTTCAGTTGTCTTATCAGCTTTTATCTTATGAAATATTGTTTATAACTGAGGAAGATTGCATTAGACAGAGAGTGAATTAGAGCTGGTGAGGAGATGAAGCAGAAGCCTGAGGGGTAAGAAATGAACACTTTTAGGACAGCTAAACAAATGCCCCTTACTGTATAGCAAAGGGGGTCCTAAGACTATTGGTGACCCAGAGGATTCCTCCTGTGAGTCTAATACCACAGTAAATGTAGGTTAACTTCACATGTACACAATTTGTTTTATTTTTGCCTTAACAACCTCTCTGATGGGTTCTCTCGAACCCCCAGGCCCCATAGCAGTTGCATGTACTACTTTGGCTATTCCACTGCCAAAACCCCACTGTGCAGTACTGGCAATTAGAGGCTAAATTATATTGGTGGGAGCTTGTCGGGGACTTGCTAGCCCAGCTAATCCAAATACACAATATATTGTATCAATAATATTTTTTCCACAGTTTAAAAACATTATTTTGTTCAGCCATGTTGCCCTGAATTCTAAATAGATACCTGATTTTAAATAATGAACAAAAGATATTCAATATTTTAGCTTTGAAAATCTCCACAACCAATACTTTACACAAAATGCAAATAACTTTGTTGTAAAACAAACAAATTATCTGATGCGGCAAGCATGATCATGCTTGAATTAATTTTATATGCAACAGGTAGAGCAGAACAGAATATAAATTTTAATATTTCCAATATACTGTTAAATTGCCCATATAATTATCACCAGAGAAATCATTAAGTCTCCTTATTGCTAATTTGATTAGCTCTGTAATGCTGTGAGTTCACCTAAATTTAATTTGAGTTACTCAACTTTATCTGACTTTAATACACACTTAGGAGACATTTTACATGCATATTACATGCCAGAGACACTTCAGTCTAAGGAAATTACAGAAATTTCTGTGAATCGAAACCTCGCCACTTAATCGGACATCTCCATACTAAATTTTATATCTTGACACAAGCCCTACTGCTTGTAACAAAGATCCATTAACTTGACTTTAATTATATACTAATTTCACAAATGTTCTGTTTAAAAAAATGTATACACTGGAGGGTTATTGAAACTGGAACAGCCAGAATCTGGTGCAGCTGTGCATGGCAACCAATCAGTTTCTATTTTTCATTTTCAAAGCTTAACTGAACAAGCAGGTGATAAAAGCTGATTGGTTGCCATGCACAGCTGCTACAGATTATTGCTGGTCTGATTTTGATAAATTCCCCCTATTATGTTTTATTATAAATGTAAAAACCCTATACATTGTATATTTCAATGGGGTTGGATTTACTAAGGGCAAATAGATTGTGCATTTTTTAGTACAATTGCTGCAGAGCTTAGTAAATGAGGGGGAGCTCACTTGCTGCTGATTTCCATCATCCAATCATCATGAGAAAGTATACTGCACCAAAGTGAATGAACCACTTTGAACAGGCCATGAAACATACAGAAACTGCACAGTAAAATTAAAGGTATTTTAGTGTGTATGTGTGAAGTCTAGAAATAGAGACTAACAATTGAACTTTTGGTTTATATCAGCTAAATATATTCCAAGCACATCAACCCATAGGTATGGACATTATTAGTATGTTTTGTTGAAAAACAGCCAAATCCCGCTGAGTTAGACCTATAGTTCTGCCATCAGCAAATCTTATGGTCCCTTATAGATTTGTTCTGAGTGGTGCAGAAAGCTCTTGCCCCACCGCCGTAATGCAGCACTGTATACTGATTGCTTGAGGTGGAGAGGCAGGCTGATGATGTCATGATCTCGGACTCTGCCAATCATAGGAAGCTTTGTATTCATTCATCAGAATACAAAGCTCCCTGTAAATGGCTGAGCATGGCTCAGCCCGACTCGATTTTGTGCCGGGAGTGGGACAGAAAGGTCGCAGAGCTGTATATTGTATGTAGTTGAGGCTACAGTGCACACACAGCCACTGCATGCCATGATGTAAACAGTTCATTTGGACCAGCTTGGTTACCACAATGCAACACAATACAATGTGGTGCTTTTCATTCTGAATGGCACTCAATGCAGCCTGTCAACAGATGTGCATTGCATCACTGTACTGCTAAAAAAGGTACATGCACCTTTTTGGAGCTTTTTGATGTATTAGCTTGCCCATCATTTATGTGGCTGTGGTAACAGTGAATATACAGGTATCAGTTTCCAGATGATAGTTTGGGTTAGTGATTTGTTATAATAGTTGTAGCTGACTGTAAGCGTTGGTATTGTACATTACACTGTGCTATATGTTCATTAGAATAGATGGACAAAGGACATTTATTATAAATATGTATAGTATCTCCGCCGCAATGTCGAAGTCCCGCAAAAAAAAAAAGCAGATCGCCGACATTACACGTTAAAAAAAAAAACACCAAAAATGACAGAAATCTTTCCCTTAGTTAGTAAATGCAATAACTTTTGCGCAAACCAATCAAAATACGCTTATTGTGATTTTTTTTACCAAACATGGGTAGCAGAAAACAAATTGGCCAAAAATTTAAAAAAAAATTGGTTTTTACATCTTTTTTGGGGGGAATTTCATATAAAAAAAATGTTAAAAATATTGTTATTTTTTCAAAATAAACGCTGTTTTTTTGTTTATAGCGCAAAAAGTAAAAATCGCACAGGTGATCAAATACCACCAAAAGAAAGCTCTGTTTGTGGGAAAAAAAGGACGTAAATTTCGTTTGGGTATGGCGTTGCACGACCGCGCAATTTTCAGTTAAAGTCGCACAGCGCCGAATCGAAAAAAAGTGGCCCAGACGTAAGACAGCAAAATGCTCCGGTGGTAAAGTGGTTAATGCCTAAACCGCTGGCAAAAAAAGTGAGTACACCCCTAAGTGAAAATGTCCAAAATGGGCACAATTAGCCATTTTCCCTTCCCGGTGTCATGTGACTCATTAGTGTTACAAGGTCCCAGGAGGGAATGGGGAGCAGGTGTGTTAAATTTGGTGTTATCGTTCTCATTTTCTCCCTACTGCTCACTGGAAGTGCAACATGGGACCTCATGGCAAAGAACTCTCTGAGGATCTGAAAAAAAAGTATTGTTGCTCCACATAAAGATGGCCTTGGCTATAAGAAGATTGCCAAGACCCTGAAACTGAGCTGCAGCACAGTGGCCAAGACCATACAACAGTTAAACAGGACAGGTTCCACTTACAACAGGCTCGCCGTGGTCGACCAAAGAAGATGAGTGCACGTGCTGAGCGTCATATTCAGTTGTCTTTGGGAAATAGACATGTGAGTGCTGCCAGCATTGCTTCAGAGGTTGAAGGGGTGGGGGGGTCAGCCTGTCAGTGCTCAGACCATACTCCGCACACTGCATCAAATTGGTCTGCATTGCTGTCATCCCGGAAGGAAGCCTCTTCTACAGATAATGTACAAGAAAGCCCACAAAAGGTTTGCTGAAAACAAGCAGGCTAAGGACATGGATTACTGGAACCATCTTCTATAGTCTGATGAGACCAATATAAACGTATTTGGTTCAGATGGTGTCAAGCATGTGTGGCAGAAACTAGGTGATGGGAGTGTCATGGTCTGGGGCTGCATGAGTGCTGCTAGCACTGGGGAGCTACAGTTCATTGAGGGAACCATGAATGCCAACTTGTAGTGTGACATACTGAAGCAGAGCAAGCTCCCCTCCCTTCGGAGACTGGGCCGCAGGGCAGTATTACAACATGATAATGACCCCAAACACACCTCCAAGACGACCACTGCCTTGCTAAAGCAACTGAGGGTAAAGGTGATGGACTAGCCAAGCATGTCTCCAGACCTAAACCCTATTGCGCATCTGTGGGGCATCCTCAAACAGAAGGTGGAGAAGCACAACGTCTCTAACATCCACCAGCTCCATGATGTTGTCATGGAGGAGGGGAAGTGGACCCCAGTGGCAACCTGTGAAGGTCTGGTGAACTCCATGCCCAAGAGGGTTAAAGCAGTGCTGGAAAATAATGGTGGCCACACAAAATATTGACACTTTGGGCCCAATTTGGACATTTTCACTTAGGGGTGCACTCACTTTTGATGCCAGCGGTTTAGACATTAATGGCTACGTGCAGGGCTGTGGAGTCGGTAGATAAATGTTCTGACTCCGACTCCTCAGTTTTTTGTACTTCCGACTCCCCGACGCCTCTGTATTAATATGCGAATGTATTTTATACATTCCTTGAAGGAAAGAAAGGCAACATACATGTCATTACCACAGGACTACTGGCTGGGAAGCCAACAGTCTATTGTATTGAACAGTTTAAGCAAGACAAACACAATGAAAACAACAAAGTTTTATTCTTTTTTTTTATTAATTAATAAAGTGGCTGGATAGTAGCAGCAGGCATAAACATCAGGAACAGGAACTTTACCAGTTCAAAAATACAAACCACGTTATTTGGTTGTTTTAGAACAAAAACAAAGCTTATCTATATGAACCAAAAACAAAATAAAAAAATAAAAAATGGTTTATATTAATCTTGAAATGTAGTTATAGGCTTAGCAAATGCAAATCAATTCAATGTAGAGTTCTAAGGAAGAGAATTGCCTATGCCAGATCCTCTTTCATAGAGGTTTCTTAAGTCAGACTTTATTATTTTTAGGGCTGAAAATAATCTTTCGACACTGACTTGGGTGGGTGGCATTGCAGTAACTATTCTGGCTACATCACTAACGATCTGTGGATAAACAAGGATGGCTTCTTCAACAGTAAGTTTTGATGAGCGATCATACTTTTCAACTTCTTTTAGTGCTTTATAAAACTCCTGTTGGAATTTTTTTATTTGGACATTTAATGGTTCTGTAACACTTAGGCGACGTCACTTTCCTTTAACAACTTCCATTTTGTCTAAGAAGGAATCAAAGTCTAATTCTTTGTTTGAAGAATATGATCCTGAGTTACCACTATTGCTTAAAAGAACTTCATCCTGTGGAGGTATTTCAGGTCGTAATCCCTTCATGCGAACTGCTACATCATAGAGGGCCTTTTTCCCAGTAGCAGTCTGTTCACTGTTCAACAAAAGTCGGCTCATTGGGTTGACATAAATAGCCGCTAACAAGATTTCATTTTCCAGCAAAAGACTCTCTCTTTTCATCATTGAAGATGCAATGCCCTCAGCTATTAACCCTCCATTTTTGTTCAGGCGATATAACAGGCTCTTCCATTCCAAGAGGAATTTACCCGGGGTTAGAACGTCACTTTGCAACCTCTTGGTGACAGTGAAGGGGTGAGAAAGAAGGTTCTACAGCTTATTTGTTTGTGTCCACTGGCTTTCAGATAATGCAAGATTTTCATTGTCCATTTCTTCTATGAAGTCTTTAAGTTCAAGCAAACATTTCACCATGCTTCCCCAGCGAGTTGTTCGATCCAAAATGGCTCCTTTTCCTACACGTCTTTTCAAAATTGCATCTGCTTTCGGGGCCCTGGCTGCAACAGTTACTTGCCATTATTTGCCAATTAGTGTAGCTGTATGGCGATATTTTAATCCATCTCTTATGGCAAGTTGCAGTGTATGAACAGCACATCGCATATGATGAATAGTAGCAAGCTTCAATGCTTCTTCAACAAAGTTGTCTAAAAAAAATGTCAGCATTCTCTTCAGTTTCTAAACTTTCTCCAATACTTGCAGAGCTGTCTTCCTCTAACTCTAATATCTGTTTGTTACCTTCTTCATCTACGTTCATCTTCTCAATTGTGCTCAACATGTTAGAAGCGTTATCTGTCACAACACATAAAATCTGCTCCTTTGTAATTTCAAAATCTTCTAGAACACCCTCCACTAACTTCTGAAGGTAATCACTGGTGTGATGTGCCTGAGTGTCCTTTAATCCGAGGGTCCGTGTTATTGTTTTGTTATTTTCATCCACAAATATAACATTGATAGCAAAATAATTGACTCTGTGACGTGTGCATGCATCCATTTTAAGGAAGACAAAACGTCCTTTCAGAACTTTCTGTAGTTCTTCCTTTTTACATTTGGCCTCCTCAATTATAAGTTTCCTTATACTAAGTCATTAATTATAACTTTTTGTGAATTGGGACATTTAAACTTTTTTTTTTTTAATTCCAATCTAAATTTAGTAGGAGTCGGAGTCGGAGTCAGTGCATTGTTTGCCGACTCCGACTCCAGGTACCCAATATTTACTCCGACTCCACAGTCCTGGCTACGTGTTTAGTTGTTTTGAGGGGACAGCAAATTTACACTGTTATACAAGCTGTACACTTACTACTTTACATTGTAACAAAGTGTCATTTCTTCAGTGTTGTCACATGAAAAGATATAATAAAATATTTACAAATATGTGAGGGGTGTACTCACTTTTGTGAGATACTGTATATAGCTTTCTAAAAGCAATGTGAGATTTTCATAATAGGTCAGGAATGTAATTTTCTTTGAGGTTAGCAGCAAAAGCTTTCTCTTTTTTTAAACTGGTACACTGTGCACTGTATCTTATCCGGGTTTGACATTTCCTTAAAATGCCAGTAGCAATGAAAATTGTAACTTTGTTGGTATATACCTAATATACTATTTTTGACAGATAGTCAGTAACTAGCCAGTAACTTAAAATAGTAATTGATAGTGAAAGGAGCAAGAGACTTGAGGACTACACTTTACCACCAAGTGAGGACATGGACTTCATCACCTCCTAGTTTGGAAATAGCCTATATATAATCCAAGGTAATCTTTTCTTCTTGTATAAGCTGGTAGCCAAATTGTCTTTTGAATCGGGTGCAAGATGTTACTTAGAACTACGTTCATGCAGACAGCAGATTCTCATCACAGGATTTACAGGTGTATGTGAAGAGCTGCAGCCAGGAAGCCTGTACAAATGAAAGACAGGCTGACAGTCGCCACATCTGCCCTCAGCCGTCCGCATGTAATCGCATATAATTGTACATGGAGCTAATACCTGCAGTTAGGGACAAATGATTGGCAAAAACCCAATTGGAAAATAAGACTAATAAAAAAGGATTTTAATACATCTTTATTGAAAAATATTTTCAAAAGTCCAACAAAGTGTAAAATAATCTTTAAACAATACATAACACCAAATTGGACAGTATATATAGAGTGGAGAGGCATAGAATGGCTTGGGGGGCCATTTCAGAAGAGAAGAGCAAGATGAAAGAGGGGAAGAAGAAGAGGGAAGGTAGAACAGGGAGAAAAGAAGGGTAGGTAAGGGAGCTAGGAGGTTGTGATGCAGAGTCAAATATATGCAGCAATTTATTCAGGATGTGGGGTTCATCAATTTTTACTTATAGTAAAAAATATCTTTCTTAAAAAATGTAGCATAGGTTCTTGTGTGTATTGCTTTTTTCCTTTCTTTTTAATTACATATAGCTAACCTGTTTGATCCTTGTATTTGGGGAATTTTCCCTCCCATGAGGCCAACAGGCTAATATAGGTCTGCATACCTCCGCCCTCAGATTATCCTGTTTGCCCTAGTGCAGGAGGGAAAGTAAGTATTTATTTACTATTAAATCATTCGTCCCTATAATCTGATCCACACAGAATGTTCCTTAACCTTGTATGGAAATATGATGGTAACCCTGTATTGATATCTCCTTTGGATGGTTTATATGAATAAGTATAGTGTTATATATATTTGACCGTGCACCAATATCTTATGAAGTTATAGTTTTCTTATGTTTGCACTTTTCTTTCTTCATAGACTTATCAGAACTTTTCAATGTACAGTATTAAAGATGTTTTATTTTTTTTTTGTTGTCATTATTTTCTCACTATTATCTGTTATCCACTGGTCACCTATTATCCCCTTTTTCATCATTTTTTTGCCTTATTCTTCCCTACTCTTTAATCTGCATGCCCACGACATAACCAATGTTTTTATAAATACATTTTATTCGGGTAGAATTCAATGTGCTTTAATATACAATATCTCACAAAAGTGAGTACACCCCTCACATTTTTGTAAATGTTTTATTATATATTTTCATGTGATAACACTGAAGAAATGAAACTTTGCTACAATGTAAGACAGCGAGTGTACAGCTTGTATAACAGTGTGTATTTGATGTCCCCTCTAAATAACTAAAGACACAGCCATTAATGTCTAAACCGCTGGCAAAAAAAGTGAGTACACCCCTAAGTGAAAATGTCCAAATTGGGCCCAAAGTGTCAATATTTTGTGTGGCCACCATTATTTTCCATCACTGCCCCTAACCCTCTTGGGCATGGAGCTCACTAAGCTTCTCAGGTTGCCACTGGAGTCCTCTTACTCCTCCATAATCACAGAGTTGGTGGATGTTAGAGATCTTGCTCTCCTCCATCTTCTGTTTGAGGATGCCCCACAGATGGTCCATAGGGTTTAGGTCTGGAGACATGCTTGGTCAGTCCATCACCTTTACCCTCAGCTTCTTTAGCAAGGCAGCGGTCGTCTTGGAGGTGTGTTTGGGGTCGTTATGTTGGAATACTGCCCTGCGGCCCAGTGTCCAAAGGGAGGGGATCATGCTCTGCTTCAGTATGTCACAGTACATGTTGGCATTCATGGTTCCCTCAATGAACTGTAGCTCCCCAGTGCTGGCAGCACTCATGCAGCCCCAGACCATGACACTCCCACCACCATGCTTGACTGTAGGCAAGAAACACTTGTCTTTGTACTCCTCACCTGGTTGCAGCCACACATGCTTGACAGCATCTGAACCAAATAAGTTTATCTTGGTATCATCAGACCACAGGACATGGTTTCAGTAATCCATGTCCTTAGTCTGCATGTCTTCAGCAAACTGTTTGCGGGCTTTCTTGTGCATCACCCTTAGAAGAGGCTTCCTTCTGGGACGACAGCCATGCAGACCAATTTGATGCAGTGTGTGGCATATGGTCTGAGCACTGACAGGCCGACTCCCCCACTCCTTCAACCTCTGCAGGAATGTTGGCAGCATTCATACGTCTATTTCCCAAAGACAACCTCTGGATATGACGCTGAGCACGTGCACTCAACTTCTTTGGTCGACCATTGCAAGGCCTATTCTGAGTGGAACCTGTCCTGGTAAACCGCTGAATGGTCTTGGCCACCATGCTGCTGCTCAGTTTTAGGGTCTTTAGATAGCCTAGGCCATCTTTATGTAGAAATACAAGTCTTTTTTTCAGATCCTCAGAGAGTTCTTTGCCATGAGGTGCCATTTTGAACTTACAGTGATCAGTATGAGAGAGTGAGAGCGATAACAGCAAATTTAACACACCTGCTCCCCATTCACACCTGAGACCTTGTAACACTAATGAGTCACATGACACCGGGGAGGGAAAATGGATAATTGGGCCCAATTTGGACATTTTCACTTAGGGGTGTACTCATTTTTGTTGCCAGCGGTTTTTACATTAATGGTTGTGTGTTGAGTTGTTTTGAGTGGACAGCAAATTTATACTGTTATTCAAGCTGTACACTCACTACTTTACATTGTAGCAAAGTTTTATTTCTTCAGTGTTGTCACCTGAAAAGATATCATAAAATATTTACAAAAATGTAAGGGGTGTACTCTCTTTGTGAGATACTGTATATAGCTTTCTAAAAGCAATGTGAGATTTTCATAATAGGTCAGGAATGTAATTTTCTTCAAGGTTAGCAGCAAAAGCTTTCTCTTTTTTTAAACTGGTACACTGTGCACTGTATCTTATCCGGGTTTGACATTTCCTTAAAATGCCAGTAGCAATGAAAATGGTAACTTTGTTGGTATATACCTAATAAACTATTTTTATACTGTATGCCTAGTGAAGGGTTAACAAACTCCTGCACTTGCTAGGTCTCTCTTCATCGCGATCAGCAGGTGTGCAGTAGTAGATAATTGTGAGCCGGACACTTACACTTCCTTCCTGATGACCGCACATTGCTGCACATTGCCTGTGGAAGAAGCACACATGCCTCGAACCCACGCACCTCCAACTCCACCTTCTACCCGGAAGTGAAGTCAGCGGCTTTTCTCTGAGGGACACCGCAAACCCGGAAGTGCTGGGAGCCACTAGCACAGCCGGAACCAGTGAATATTCCCCGAACCCCCGCTGCTCGTTCTCCCACTGGATTGGGTGAACCCTTTACATGCCGGTTTATCATGCCCATTTTGTGAGTTTGTATTTGTCTTTTGCTATTAAATGCATCTTTTATACTGCACTTAGATGGCGCTGCTCTCCTCTCTCTCTTGTAATAAAGTATAAATTAAAGAAGTGTTGGTATTGCGCTGTTGTAGAACCATAAGATCAATAACAAACTTATAGACTCAAACATCTATAAATTCTCATACACTGCCATAAATGCAATCTTCAAAATAATTAGTGGCAAAAAATAAAAAAAAGTGAACTGTGGCTCTATTCCATGCTAACAAACAATCAATTAAAAGTCCATCTGCAAATTGTGTTGTGGTTTAGTGATATTGTATCCCTTCACCATAAGATTATGTTGTCTGATGTCTCTTCTTCCCAGTGCTATGACATCTATGTGCTCCTTAGCCTCTCACATTATTGCTGTGAATAAACAGCATATGTAGATATCTTAGATTTTACTTGGTCAGTCCCCTTCGCCCTCTGGGGGTCCTCCTCAGGATCCCCTGAGGAAGTCACATGTATGTGATGCAATGCGTAGGGCGTGTACAGAGCAGATGCATACTGAAAGTGACGCAATTGTACGAGCTCGGCGCCCATGGATTTTATGCACAGTATTGTCTTACAAAAAGTGAGTAATTCAGCTGTTCTTTACCTATTAAACATTCATAAAACAATATTACACCATGGAGAGTCTTCTTTTACATTTTTAACTACATTGAGTATACCAGGAGGACCCACCAAAAGTATAATAGAGGAAACAGCAATTACCATAGAGATCTACCTACTGCACAGATCTAAAGAGGACCCCCTGAGGCAGGAGGGGACTGACAAAGAAACATCTAAGATATCTACATACACTGTTTTTGTACAGCAATAAGGCGAGAGGCTAAGGAGCAAATAGATGTCACAGCACTGGGAAGAAGAGACATCAGAAAACATAATCCTATGGTGAAGGGATACACTATCTCTAAACCACGACACAATTTACAGATGGACTTTTAATTGATTGTTTGCTTGTCCCAAATGTCATGAGATGTCACGTAATCTTATATCAGGCACTGCATTAATAAAAGCACAGAATAGAGCTACAGTTCACCACTTCACAACCTATTGTGCCTGGCAAAGGCCGCTGTTTCAAGTGAACAATGAGAAAATGAATGGTGCACATAATATTTGCATCATGACCACATGCGCCCATTTTTCCCTTTTTTCCTCTCCCCCTTTTTTTTTTTTTGTGTGTTGTTTGTTTGTTTATCTTTTTCTTTTTTGTATTTTTTTTTTCTCTTTCCTCACTTTAGAAAATCAAGGAGGAGACTAAATAGATATCGTAGTCTCGGCAGCAACCTAATCCTGTTGAACATTGCTTGCAAGTGTCTTGTGGGCTTTGGCCCCAGCAGTGGCTGGTGCCTAGTTCTGATCTGTATGTTTTGGTACACTGTTATTAAGGCACCCATATAGGTGCACATTACTACTATTGGTTTATTACTGATGTAAGTTGTATTTATTTGACCTTGTTCGCTCTTTTCTTGGCATAAATAAAATATTTGGTACTAATTATTTTGAAGATTGCATTATTGCACTGTATGGGAATTTATATATATATTTGAGTCTAAGTTTTTTATTGATCCTATGGTTTTTTACAGCAGCGCAATACCAACACTGCTTTGATTACGAAAGAGTGTTACTTAAAAGGAGCTGTACAGCCAAAGCCCGTTTGGCTGTACATCTCCTATGGATCACAGCAGTGCAGATCAATCTGCACTCCTGTGACACATTTTCAGCAGAAAGCGGTCTGAAGTCCGCTCTCTGCTTTCGATCCAGGCACCGCGTCATCATGACCACGGAGTCAGGATACACCAGGTGCCTCGACCGACACCCGACTCAGCCTCTCAGTGAGCCGCTGAGAGCCTGAGCCGGAAACTCCCCACCCCTCCACAGCCCAGCGTTCCAATGAGCGAGGAGAAGGAGGAGGCAGAGCAGAGAGCTGCTGACTCCCAGTAAGCAGCTCTCCACTCAGGAAGCTGTCAGAATCGAGCGATCGGCAGTGTTCGATTGCTCAGTTCCCAGTGCATAGGCGCGGGGGATGCTGCATCCACCTGGGAAAGTATAACTGGGGAGAAAATGGTAAACCCATACTTCTCTTTTAACAAAGAAAACCCCTTCCCATTTAATGCTGTCAGCAATGGCACCACATGGAAGAGAAATGTCATGAGGCCTGAGAAAGAAAATAATTTCTTTACACAAGAAAGGTGAAGGCTACAAGAATATCAGCAAAGCTTTACTTATCAGTCAGAATACTAATACATAATAAAGTAATACAAAGATTAAACTATATTGAAAGAGAAGATAGCTGTGATTTTTCACAGAGATCACATAGTACTGTACCAGGCCCAGCCTGATACTATGATCTGAGTTCTTCTGTGTCCGGTGGACACAATGAGTCACAGATTGCGCTGCTGCGCAGCCCCTAGGTTGCATGAGTGGAATGACATCATATAACTTCCACCCAGGATAATGGTGCTCCCACTCGACCATATTAATATAAGAGGCCAAGTAGGTGGTGGTTAAACACATTTTGCAAGGACATGGTACTGGAGGATTAGGAATTGTTTTAGAGTGTACTCTTTTTTATGATATGCACAGTTTCATTTGTACTTATATTTGGTTTTGTGTATTGTAACAAACTTCCATGTTGCATTAGTTTTGGAAAACACTATTTCCACTTTTTTTTTATTGATTGCTGCATCTTAGTGTTGCTGATCTCCTGCAATCACATTCTGCCTACATGCCTGTACTTCACTCATTGTAATTCTCAGGGTGGTTTCTCTGATGGTGAAAGCAGAGGAGCATATCTGCACAATGGGTGGGAATACAGCTGCTTATAGTTACCCCTTAAAGCTTGTGTGACAATGCAGCAGAGAAGCTGGGAGACAGCGACACAACCCATAATAGGAAGTGCCTGAATAAAAACCTTCACGTCAGGATCATCAGGTAATAAAAGTTGCAGATTTTAAAAAGTTGAAAATTATTTTTGAACTTAAGATAACATTTTAAAAATCCTATAAGATTTTAGTGTGTATATTAACATTTATGAATATCTTATGTTATTATCAATTTTGTATACATATTGTCTAAAATTCCCCCATGGAAAAGAAACATTTGAACATCTTTCTTTTTGATGCACATTTCCACAAAAGGGACAAAGATAACTATTTCACTTTCTGCCATGCATCATCAAACTTGTCAGAAGGCTGGAGGTATCTTTTAACAACATTTTTATGTGTAGTAGTGCAAATGTTTTCTCTTGTTTTACTCTTAAAATTAAAAGTGCGGCCCTTCTTTTCTTTGACGTGTATTTAAGTCCAACGGATTTACCTGCCTTCTATTATAGACAGGATTCTAAGACCTATGTTCGTGGCCCTCTAAAAAAAATGCTGCTTAGTCGGACATCAAGCATTTGGATTTGACTTTCACAGTCTGTTGGCAGATTGTGAAGAAATCACTACACCTGTGACTGTCACTGATTAATGAGTCTTTCCAAATTGTGTCTAGCCTTTTCTTCTAGCTCCACTAGGTTTCTGTGCAGAAAGTGCAGTCTCTTGAACACACACTGCATAAAAAAAATTTGCAGTTGCTTTACCTAAGCCAGCACTGCAATAGCAGACAATACACCCAAAGCCCTTTAACCCCACTGGATTTACAGACAGGGCATGAGCTCAATGTGTCATTTCCCAGACAAGTCACAATGTATGCAAAAGTAGACAAAAGACTTATTAGAGCACCATGAATTCAGCTTTGTCATAACCCGTCAATCTTAAGACTATCATAAAAAAAAATCACCCCCAGCTTTGCAGAGCATTGTGTCATGTACTGGATTGACAGCCTGAACACCGTGCTTTAGAGACCGAGCATCCCTGCCTATTATTCTGGTGCCTTTTCAATACAATCATTCTTTGTTGGAGGACAGAACTATCTCTCTCTCTTGTCCTAGATACATGTTCTTGTCTTTTCTGACTCTCATCTTTATAGCCATGTCACTTAGAGCACAATAGTAAAAAATGGTACCTGAAGTTAAAATTCACTGGCTCTGTAGTTTTATTATGTTACAAACCTCTCATCAGAATGACTTTTTTTTATACCTACATCACATCTTATTGTATTATATATTAAGTTTAACTCACAGTATACTTTTACTATTATAGTAAAATATACAGTATAAGTAAAGTTTCTTGTAATGCAGGAACAAGGTGAAACTTCCACTTAATTTGTTAGCTCTATAAAATCTTTACAGTTGAACTTATCAATATATATATATATATATATATACACACACACACACACACACACACACACACACACACACACACACACACACAAACACATAGGGCAGGTGTGTGAATCTCTTACAGCACAAATAATAATATATGATAACATACGCAACTTTGTATACAGGAGGTTTCATTGATGCAACACCTAAATGCCCTTATACAACTTAAGCAAACTACATTCCAAGCTACAATGCACAATTATATACTCTAGATAAACTTCTCATTAGCATGAAGCCAAAAAGTGGTTGCCTAAATGATTTTATGGCGTTAAATGTAATACTTGGCATCTCACAAGAGCTGAAAAAAAGGAATTAGCATGCAAGGAATGGGTCTTAAACCAAGGTGTAATGGTAACCTGTAGTAGAAATCCACCTAGCTATGCTGCTTTACAGAACTGTTTAAATCACACAACTAGCTGAACAAAATTGCATTTTTTTTTTGCACACCAACACACATGTATTTCAACTGTATATTAAGGTGCTTGGGTGCAGATCAACTTTCCAGCAAATGACCAGTTGACAATTTGACAACACAACTCTTTAAACTGAATTACAGCTCATTCCATTTTGATTTCAAACAGAAAAAACAATGCATGTTGTAATATGTATAATTTAGTAATAAAATAAAGCTAAATAAACAAGCTAAACATATAATTCTGTACACCGAGAATGAGCAGTGTCACCAAAATTGGCAGCTTCTTTCATCATTTGTTTCATCTTATCCTCTTATTCCAAAATGTGTTACCTCTTAACATCAAACACACTCACTCCATTGGTAGCGCATTGGTTTTTTTCTGCTTGTATACACTGAGAATGTTTCCTGTCTAAAGACTTTAGATTACTTGATGTAGTCAGTTCTATGTAACCTCCTTTAATTGTTTCTAACTTATAAAAGCCATTCTCTGACAAGCTATTCTTATAAGGCAGTAGAATTTGGCTCTCCTTTTAATCAGCTCTCCACTTTTTTTGGAAGTGGGTTTATAAATGACTTTTAAACACCAGTGACATTAAACTTGTTCTGAGCAGAGAGGAGAAGAAAGTGTTCATCCAAAGTAGGTGATGAAATCCGACAGGAATTGGCATTTTTAATCATCAAGTATGGGGAGTTATATGGTGCAAAGGGATAATTAGGGCTGTTCGCCCATAACTGCATATGGGAATTCAGAGAAAAAGTCTAAAAATGTCTAGAAATGTATGAGGTTTATAGTTCATAAACAGACCCTTATAGCTTGTGAAGTTTTTGCCATACCCAGAACACCTTTATGCAGCACCTTCAGGAGACTTAAGACATCTCTATAATTGCAGATAAAATACAGCAGAGTATGTGCACTCTAAGTGTAGTGGATATTGTAAATTTATTTAAAAAATGACACATGGCAGCTCACATAAAATTTGTAAAAATATGCTTATCATCAATCATAGGTCCAGGTCTCACCAAAGACAAGGCATCAGGGCATACTTACAGGATTGACAGATGTGGAACCTGTAACAGCTGAGAAGAACACCAGGGGGCAACAATCTAACTGCGGTATAATAGGAAATGTGAATAGCAAAAAACAACTGGCAACTCAGCGCATGTAGTGGAAAATAGTGGGGATTGTAGGTCTGTTTAGCAGCTGTTTAGGTCAAAATACAATGCACACCAATGCTATCCGGGTTGCCTATGGTATCCAGGCAACCAGGGAGCCAGGAAGCAGAGGGACAGTAGACTGCAACAAGACCAGAAGTGATGTCAAGGGGCCATGGCTACACGTTTCAAGGTGTTCTCCGGATTGTCAATCCTATTCACATTAACAATTATGCTGAACTTAGATTAGTGCTCCCTGGTGTTCTTCTCAGCTATTACAGGTTTCACATCTGTCAATCCTATGTATATGCCCTGATGCCTTGCCTTTGCTGAGACTCTATGATCAATGAAAAGCATATTTTTAATGATTTTATGTAGTTGCCATTTGTCTTTTTAATAAATGTACAATATCCACTACACTTAGATTGAGCACACTCTGCTGTGCTTTATCCACTTGTAACCATCAAGAAACTTCTGATGAGTTTTGTGGATCTACAGGTTAAAAAAGTTTTTAGACCTAATAAAATCTGAATCTAACTTTTATATTATTGATATGGTTGCAAAAAACTGAAAACATTTGATTTAATGCTATGGTCGTTAATACTCAAGCAAACAAATGTGGAAATGTCTTTCTTTTTATAAGCAAAGAGGACAAGGCCCAGCAGTTCTAAAGTGCAGCTTGATCTGATAGCATGACTTATCTCGACCGTGGAAATATCAGATTCATAAGCGTTCTTGCCAGCAGCAACTTAAACTGATGACATACTAGGTTTGCAGATTACAACCACAAAACAGTTGGCAGTAAGATGAGACTCCCTGTAGATATTAAGATAGCTTGGCAATGATCTTAATACCAGACAACACTGAACATTTACAGTATATGGTAAATTACATTTTTGATGTTTTTAGTAGTTTAACTGCTAAAGTGTACACAGCTTTGATCTAAAATTTATATATCTACTTTTTGATCAAATTAAGGATATCAAGTATGAAAGTAGTTTTTAAAACTAAAATCAGTTAGGAATGACTCAACAAAGCCTGATGATTGAAGTATTATATACAGGCTGTAACTGGCATTAATTATGACATTATTATTATTGGTAATAATCTTGCTGATCCTTACAGTGATTAGAGCTATACTGGTGGTTGAAAAAAAAAAAAAAAAGGCCCACGAGTACAAGAAGAAAGGTACCGAAGATCTAAAATTCTAGAATACTATGGATATTTGGGCTGGAAGATGTATGTATGCCATTGGTAAGGTAGTGAACCTCAATGGCAGCATACTGAGCCCTGCAAAAATTCTCCCTGTTCAACATAGAATTCTTGTATTTGTTCAGCAAAAAAACAAGCATCGGATTCTTATTGTAGGCACACTTTTAATTCATTACTATTGTAGGTTTACACAACACAGTATTTTAGGTATTATTATACATAATTAATTATTATATATTATGCTAATGCTCTATGAGTTGTAGATATAATCATTTTAGTGCAGGAGTTTCATGAAAACCTGTAAATTATTTCCAGGATTTCTTCAGGGTGTAAAGGTTAAGAAAGATTGATCTGACAAGAAAGAGTTTTTTTGCACTTGAAAATTTAACAGACTTTAGTAGTCATGAAGTGTGCATTGTTGATTCTTATAAGGTGCATTTTGATGAATGCTCTAGCACATTTTTCCTGCAGTGGGGCAATATATTTAAGAGGAAACTATAATAGTTTGGTATTTATATTAATTTAGTATTAGTTTATACGTTCTCTAAATGTGATTTTTTTTTACTATACTATGTAAAGTATACACAATATAAGTTTTACAAATAAACATTTAAACCAGGGTGAACAGATAACTCAAGCAATGAAGGGGGATAGGTTGCTCCTCAGATTTATTCAGTTGTGAATCTGAGTTTGACTTATTAAACTCTATAAATAACAGACTTTTTTCTTTTTTCAAAAGAGCAGCTAAGAATAGATAGGTGAATGTGTGAAAGATAGCTAGGAGATCCACCTTCTGGCAGGAAATGATTTTTCTATTTTCAGTCCCAACCAAAATACATTTGCTTTAAAAAGTCAGTGGCTCTAAACATACAAGATAATGAAGGTCTAGAATGCATTCCGTGGTACAGTATTTATTCTGAGAGCATAACTGCCTCGTATCACTAATTAGCTTGACTATGGCATAACAGAGTACCTTTGCAGTAGCAGCCCTCCCAAGGTCACAGGATTCACTTGTAAACAGTGTGGTAACAATGCTGACCAATTCCATCCCTCTTTCATTGTGGTAGACTGTTGATAAAAATAAAGAAGGTTTTGTTAGTTATTAATCACATCTATTAATTTATCAGTGATAGACAAACGAAAAGGGTAAGACAGACTTAGCTTGTTAATATAAATCAAATGCAGACAGGCAGGTTTTTATCCCAATAAGACAACAATTAATTTACAAATCCACTAAGTGATGTAGTCATTATTTATTAAAATATAAATCAATTTTTCTACCACATTCCAACTGTTAGTGGCAATTTGCCCAAGCACTTTGTCTGAGAGCTTCAGCCTTTGTTTGAAAGGAGAAATAAATGGATGCTTTGAATGTGCAGTAACAATTTACAATTTCCTACTGTCAGCAAGAAGTTTACCAGGAAATAAACAGAGGGGGAGCTAGGATTTATATTGCATGATGTATCTTAATTAGAAGCCATTTTATGGTTCTAATCTAAAATTGGTACAAAGAATTTAAATAAACAGATGGCACACATACTGATCTGAGAGCATGAGAATCTCAAACTCTTGTTATGTATGACCGATTGCACAATAAATAAAGACTAATTTACACAATGGTTATGATTGAATTTTTGAGATACAAATATATATGTGTGCATTACATAAACATGTCTGAGTTGCCGTGTATGTGCAATGTACACACACACTGATAGTAGCCTGGAAGGGGAGGGCCCTACCACTTTATATTGAAAACACCTGTTTACATCACCTTTCCATTTGATATTGTACGACTTTGGTACACAACCTCTTTATTTTCTTTTAAGACCTATTAATGCTACTTTGAGTGGCCACTCACAGCTTGTGTATGCTAGTAGCGTAGAGCAGACCAAGTACTGCTGTTACCCACTGCAAATGACACATTTTGCAATGTGTTAGCAAATGTTGAAAAGTTCACCAACCAACTGACAATACATTGTAGAAAAAAAGAGGGGGAGGGAAATTAATCGGGACTTTAAATGAGGAAATTACAAGGTAGGGTCATATACCTCCATTACATTGTAGATTTCCAAGTATGGATCAGTAGTTTTCAGTGTTCATTTTAGTGTTGATCTGGCTTTGGGTACAGAACCTTTGGGTGCCAAATAAGATAAATATGCTCTTGCAGGGGTTAATTAATTGTTAAGAAATGGGTTCAAGTTAAAGTTAAGAGTTAGTATTGTGTTAAAGTGTATCCAAACCTATGAACCAAAACCTAATATATAGCAGCTTTCTAGTCCACTAATGCTGTGATTGCGTTCTTTTCTCTATTTTCCCCCTGTGATCCTGCCAGTAATACACATGCTGCTTCACTGTACTGTATCTACAGAAGAGCAGAATTGTCACCTAGGATGGGAAGTTGTTAGGGCTACAGAACACTTTCCCTCTCAACTTCTCCATACCATAGGGAGAAGGTGTTATGTGGTCTACAAAGGTGAATAGGGCCGATACACTGCTTGATAGTTTAGAGCAGCAGAGGTACAGGTTGTCCCAAATATCTGTCAGGATCAATAGGTTTTGTTTGCACTTATTTAACAAAACCCTTCCATGGTGCATCTATTAGACCGAAAGGGACATTCATTGTTAGTATGTACATACACTTTAAGGGTTTGGGTCAAGCTTTAAAGTGGAAGAAAAGACCTGTGTTCAATTTATTCCCCACAATCAGTTAAACAGCTGTTACGTGTAACAATCTGTCAATACATTTAAAAGGTTTTAAATATGTTTGTACATTTGTTTTCATTATAATGCATTGTAGTTATGCAACTGAAATGCCTCTCCGTTCATACAGCTAGGATGACTGGTGAGTGTATCTAATTACTTCTGTTCCTCCGGAGCACGTTCATGAATGAGGACGCGCACCTGGGAATCCTAATTCATGAGAAAACATATGACATCACAGATGGGGCTGGGCGGGGCTTGGCTATGCTGCTTGCACATACTCTGACAAAGGTACCAAGTATTGCCTGTGAGCAGCCACATTTGGCTGAACAAGCAAACTACTGTAATTGAAGCAAAGGAAAATTGCTGAATATTCAAATTAGTTATTAGAATATTTTTTTATTTTTAACAGGAATTCCACTTTAAAGCAGAACTTTAAGGCTGCGTTCACACTGCAGATGGATGCGGCTGTCAGGATCAGTGTCGTTGCGTGGGTCACCTGCTGGTGGCACTGTTGTTCCTGGAACTGAGGGGCGCAGTTCCAGGGCCCACCAGCGGGTGTCTCCCAGCAGCTGGACTTTTCTTTTAATTAAGCTGCACCTGAGGACTGCTGAGGGAATATAAGCCCGCCCTTCACTGAGGCTCAGGGATTCAGTATTTTCTCTGCTAGCCGTGTCCCTGTCTGAGCCTGATCCTGAAACCTGTATCCTGAAACCTGTATTCTGATCCTGAGTCCTGTTCCCTGCATCCTGCTTCCTGTACCTGGCTCCCTGCTTTCCTTGTCTCCTGTCTCTGTCCTGTCCTGCTATTGTTTGCTCCATCCCTTTGTATATAGTTTGTTAGGTTCTATTGGGGTTTTGTACTGTTATCATTTATATTTTGTTTACTTGTTTATGGTCACTGGTGTTGGTATTGGAGTGTGTCATTTTGCTTAATAAACTTATTTACATCTTTATCCATCTGGGTCCTGATTCCTTGGTGCAGCCAACTGATCTGATCACCCTTGCTGGATGCCTGCATGTGGTATCCCTGACAGAATACTGAAGCCACTAACGATCAGATCGGTTGCACCTGGGAATTAGGAATTTTCTGGTTGTTGCAAGATGCAGTCAGAGGAGGTCTTTTATTTTTCTTTGCTTGTAACAGAAGACAGGGAATATTGTAGCCAAATTTTGAAAACTTACACTAGCGAGCAGTTGTTGGAATGCATCCGTCTGGCCCACTCGTTTGTTGACCAAGGCAGAGTTTTGTTCAAAGAGATTCAGCCACTTATTCAGCTCTGTGCAGAGTTGGCTTTATCTAATACCCCTAAGGGTGGTGATGATTATTCTCCTCCTTTTAGTGTCTCTCAGGTGGTATCTCTTGTGTGGCTCTTGGAAGATGATAAACCCTATTTTATTGAATATTATTCAGTGTATTCTCCAGAGGCCCTGTTGGATTGCATGAATGCTGTATATTCTCTAATCAGACAAGGGGGTTGTAAATTGAGTTTTGTTCAGGCCTTACTGCAAACCTGGTCAGATCTTTCCAATTTAGCATCAGCTAACTCCCACCAATCCACTTCTGCCTCTGGACACCAGTTTTCTCAAAGTTTCTCCTCTCCGTTACCTGTAGCAACCACAGCTGCAGTTAGGTATGGTTTGCTTTCCACTGCTTGTTCATATCCTGGCTTAACGAGTTGCACTTTTCCTGCATTTAACCCTGTGAAAACTTCCTCTACTACTCTGTTGCCCCTAGCAACCTCTCAGAAATTCTCCTCTTTAACTGTCTCTCCTTTTCCACCATCTTCCAATACTGCCATTTCGCTTCCATCTACTTCACAATTTATTCATAGCCCTGCAACCACTAGCAAAATTCCTGTATCTAAACCTAAAAAGAAAAGGAGATTTTTCCCAACACATACAATTATACCTGTTACCCAGCCTGCTGATCTGGTGCCTGTTTCTCAGCCTGCTGTCCCAGTGCCCGCTGTTCTGATGCCCGCTGTTCCAGTGCCCACTGATCTGGTGCCTCCTACGGAGCCTGCTGATCCAGTACCCCCTTAGCTGGTGCCTCCTACTGAGCCTGCTGATCCAGTGCCCACTGTTCTGATGCCTGTTGTTCCAGTGCCTGCTGATCCAGTGCCCACTGATCCGGTGCCTCCTACTGAGCCTGCTGATCCAGTGCCCGTTGTTCTGATGCCTGTTGTTCCTGCCAGTAATACACATGCTGCTTCACTGTACTGTATCTACAGAAGAGCAGAATTGTCACCTAGGATGGGAAGTTGTTAGGGCTACAGAACACTTTCCCTCTCAACTTCTCCATACCATAGGGAGAAGGTGTTATGTGGTCTACAAAGGTGAATAGGGCCGATACACTGCTTGATAGTTTAGAGCAGCAGAGGCACAGGTTGTCCCAAATATCTGTCAGGATCAATAGGTTTTGTTTGCACTTATTTAACAAAACCCTTCCATGGTGCATCTATTAGACCGAAAGGGACATTCATTGTTAGTATGTACATACACTTTAAGGGTTTGGGTCAAGCTTTAAAGTGGAAGAAAAGACCTGTGTTCAATTTATTCCCCACAATCAGTTAAACAGCTGTTACGTGTAACAATCTGTCAATACATTTAAAAGGTTTTAAATATGTTTGTACATTTGTTTTCATTATAATGCATTGTAGTTATGCAACTGAAATGCCTCTCCGTTCATACAGCTAGGATGACTGGTGAGTGTATCTAATTACTTCTGTTCCTCCGGAGCACGTTCATGAATGAGGACGCGCACCTGGGAATCCTAATTCATGAGAAAACATATGACATCACAGATGGGGCTGGGCGGGGCTTGGCTATGCTGCTTGCACATACTCTGACAAAGGTACCAAGTATTGCCTGTGAGCAGCCACATTTGGCTGAACAAGCAAACTACTGTAATTGAAGCAAAGGAAAATTGCTGAATATTCAAATTAGTTATTAGAATATTTTTTTATTTTTAACAGGAATTCCACTTTAAAGCAGAACTTTAAGGCTGCGTTCACACTGCAGATGGATGCGGCTGTCAGGATCAGTGTCGTTGCGTGGGTCACCTGCTGGTGGCACTGTTGTTCCTGGAACTGAGGGGCGCAGTTCCAGGGCCCACCAGCGGGTGTCTCCCAGCAGCTGGACTTTTCTTTTAATTAAGCTGCACCTGAGGACTGCTGAGGGAATATAAGCCCGCCCTTCACTGAGGCTCAGGGCTTCAGTATTTTCTCTGCTAGCCGTGTCCCTGTCTGAGCCTGATCCTGAAACCTGTATCCTGAAACCTGTATTCTGATCCTGAGTCCTGTTCCCTGCATCCTGCTTCCTGTACCTGGCTCCCTGCTTTCCTTGTCTCCTGTCTCTGTCCTGTCCTGCTATTGTTTGCTCCATCCCTTTGTATATAGTTTGTTAGGTTCTATTGGGGTTTTGTACTGTTATCATTTATATTTTGTTTACTTGTTTATGGTCACTGGTGTTGGTATTGGAGTGTGTCATTTTGCTTAACCACTCTAGTACCGCTCACAGTAATACTACTGCGGCAGAGTGGCTCGTTCCCGTCCAGTCACGTAGTATTAACGTGACTGGACTCCTCCCCTTCTGGGCGGCGCTTGCGCGCCGCCGGAGGCTCGCTCCCGCTGTTTTCATTCACAGCGGGAGTCGGGCCAGGGGAGGAGCAGCGGCGATCGCCGCTGCTCTTACCCGATCGTCGGGGATCGAGTCTGGAGATCCGCCCGCTGTGTGTAAACACAGCGGGCGGATCTCCATAGTGACAGGGAGTGACAGATCGGACTGTTCAGCATAGCTGGACATCCGATCTGTCCATGAATCACACAGTCACCTCCCCCCCTACACGTCAGTAAGCACCAGGCATACATTAACCCCTCCCTCTCCAATAAAATTAACCCCTTCCCTGCCAGTGTCATTTTTACAGTAACAGTGCATATATACAGCACTGATTACTGCAGTAATGTCACTGGTACCCCCAAAAGTGTCAAAAATGTCAGTCAGGGGTCCGGTCTGTCCGCCGCAATGTCGCAGTCCCGCAAAAAAAAATCGCAGATCGCCGCCATTACGCGTTAAAAAAAAAACACCAAAAATGACAGAAATCTTTCCCTTTGTTAGTAAACGCAATAACTTTTGCGCAAACCAATCAAAATACGCTTATTGCGATTTTTTTTACCAAACATATGTAGCATAAAACAAATTGGCCAAAAACTTTTAAAAAAATTGGTTTTTACATCTTTTTTGGGGGGAATTTCATATAAAAAAATGTGAAAAATATTGTTATTTTTTCAAAATAAACGCTCTTTTTTTGTTTATAGCGCAAAAAGTAAAAATCGCACAGGTGATCAAATACCACCAAAAGAAAGCTCTGTTTGTGGGAAAAAAAGGACGTAAATTTCGTTTGGGTACGGCGTCGCACGACCGCGCAATTGTCAGTTGAAGTCGCACAGCGCCGAATCGCAAAAAGTGGCCTGGACGGAAGACAGCAAAATCCTCCGGTTGTAAAGTGGTTAATAAACTTATTTACATCTTTATCCATCTGGGTCCTGATTCCTTGGTGCAGCCAACTGATCTGATCACCCTTGCTGGATGCCTGCATGTGGTATCCCTGACAGAATACTGAAGCCACTAACGATCAGATCGGTTGCACCTGGGAATTAGGAATTTTCTGGTTGTTGCAAGATGCAGTCAGAGGAGGTCTTTTATTTTTCTTTGCTTGTAACAGAAGACAGGGAATATTGTAGCCAAATTTTGAAAACTTACACTAGCGAGCAGTTGTTGGAATGCATCCGTCTGGCCCACTCGTTTGTTGACCAAGGCAGAGTTTTGTTCAAAGAGATTCAGCCACTTATTCAGCTCTGTGCAGAGTTGGCTTTATCTAATACCCCTAAGGGTGGTGATGATTATTCTCCTCCTTTTAGTGTCTCTCAGGTGGTATCTCTTGTGTGGCTCTTGGAAGATGATAAACCCTATTTTATTGAACATTATTCAGTGTATTCTCCAGAGGCCCTGTTGGATTGCATGAATGCTGTATATTCTCTAATCAGACAAGGGGGTTGTAAATTGAGTTTTGTTCAGGCCTTACTGCAAACCTGGTCAGATCTTTCCAATTTAGCATCAGCTAACTCCCACCAATCCACTTCTGCCTCTGGACACCAGTTTTCTCAAAGTTTCTCCTCTCCGTTACCTGTAGCAACCACAGCTGCAGTTAGGTATGGTTTGCTTTCCACTGCTTGTTCATATCCTGGCTTAACGAGTTGCACTTTTCCTGCATTTAACCCTGTGAAAACTTCCTCTACTACTCTGTTGCCCCTAGCAACCTCTCAGAAATTCTCCTCTTTAACTGTCTCTCCTTTTCCACCATCTTCCAATACTGCCATTTCGCTTCCATCTACTTCACAATTTATTCATAGCCCTGCAACCACTAGCAAAATTCCTGTATCTAAACCTAAAAAGAAAAGGAGATTTTTCCCAACACATACAATTATACCTGTTACCCAGCCTGCTGATCTGGTGCCTGTTTCTCAGCCTGCTGTCCCAGTGCCCGCTGTTCTGATGCCCGCTGTTCCAGTGCCCACTGATCTGGTGCCTCCTACGGAGCCTGCTGATCCAGTACCCCCTTAGCTGGTGCCTCCTACTGAGCCTGCTGATCCAGTGCCCACTGTTCTGATGCCTGTTGTTCCAGTGCCTGCTGATCCAGTGCCCACTGATCCGGTGCCTCCTACTGAGCCTGCTGATCCAGTGCCCGTTGTTCTGATGCCTGTTGTTCCAGTGCCTGCTGTTCCAGTGCCCGCTGATCTGGTGCCTCCTACTGAGCCCGTTAATCCAGTGCCTGCTGTTCCGGTGTCCGCTGATCCAGTGCCCACTGATCCGGTGCCTTCTACTGAGCCTGCTGATCCAGTGCCCGCTGTTCTGATGCCTGTTGTTCCAGTGCCCGCTGATCCAGTGCCCACTGATCCTGTGCCTCCTACTGAGCCTGCTGATCCAGTGCCTGCTGTTACAGTGCCTGCTGATCTGGTGCCTCCTACTCAGCCTGCTGATCCAGTGCCTGCTGTTCTGATGCCTGCTGAT
The DNA here is from genome assembly GCF_965119305.1 of Pelophylax lessonae. Taxonomy (NCBI): domain Eukaryota; kingdom Metazoa; phylum Chordata; class Amphibia; order Anura; family Ranidae; genus Pelophylax; species Pelophylax lessonae. Next base: position 160,254,064 of record NC_138768.1, read on the forward strand.
CCAGTGCCCATTGATCTGGTGCCTCCTACTGAGCCTGCTGGTCCAGTGCACGCTGATCCGGTGCCTCCTACTGAGCCTGCTGATCCAGTGCCCGCTGTTCTGGTGCCCGCAGATCCGGTGTCTCTTACCCAGCCCGCTGATCCAGTGCCAGCTGATCCCGTGCCCGCTGTTCTGGTGACCACTACCCAGTCTGCTGACGCAGTGCTTGCTGTCCCAGTGCCCGCTGACCCAGTGCCTGCTGTTCCGGTGCCTGCTGATCCGTGTGTCTCTTACTCAGCCCGCTGATCCGGTGCCAGCTGATCCCATGCCCGCTGTTCCGGTGACCACTACCGTGTCTGTTGATCCTGTGCCCACTGACCCAGTGCTTGCCGTTCCGGTGCCTGCTGACCCAGTGTTTGCTGATCCAGTGCCTGCTGAGCCACGGTCTGCCGCCCTGTTTGATGTGCCACTGTCTGTTGCCCAGCCTGGTGTGCCACTGCCGGATATCCTGCATGCCGCTGACGCTCCCCTGCTTGATGTCCAGCTTGCCTTCAGTCCCAGTGTTGGGAAATGTGTTGCAATGAGGGCAGGTGTATCCCTAATGTTACGCCTCTTCAGGAACTTGACCTGTGGGGTGCCTAGACGGCTTCCAGACCCTGGTGGTGGGGTGCATGATCAATTGCTGGACTCTGGTGGCACGCCTTCCGGCAAGTTAAAAGACTTTGGCCTAGAGAGTGCTAGAAGACCCACAGACATGGAGGGGAGACCTTTTTGGACTTTCGGGGTAGAAGCACAATGGAGCGTCAGGAGGCTGCTCCTTAAAGGGGGGGAACTGTCAGGATCAGTGTCGTTACGTGGGTCACCTGCTGGTGGCACTGTTGTTCCTGAAACTGAGGGGCGCAGTTCCAGGGCCCACCAGCGGGTGTCTCCCAGCAGCTGGACTGTTCTTTTAATTAAGCTGCACCTGAGGACTGCTGAGGGAATATAAGCCCGCCCTTCACTGAGGCTCAGGGCTTCAGTATTTTCTCTGCTAGCCGTGTCCCTGTTTGAGCCTGATCCTGAAACCTGTATCCTGAAACCTGTATTCTGATCCTGAGTCCTGTTCCCTGCATCCTGCTTCCTGTACTTGGCTCCCTGCTTTCCTTGTCTCCTGTCCCTGTCCTGCTATTGTTTGCTCCATCCCTTTGTATATAGTTTGTTAGGTTCTATTGGGGTTTTGTACTGTTATCATTTATATTTTGTTTACTTGTTTATGGTCACTGGTGTTGGTATTGGAGTGTGTCATTTTGCTTAATAAACTTATTTACATCTTTATCCATCTGGGTCCTGATTCCTTGGTGCAGCCAACTGATCTGATCACCCTTGCTGGATGCCTGCATGTGGTATCCCTGACAGCGGCTGACAGCAGGGGTCTGGTATATCCCTGAACCAGGGACGATTCTTCAGGTCCGAATTTTTGGCTGGATTCAGACCTGAAATGCACAGGACTTCTGTGCAATTTGCTCCGCAGCCGCTCCAGGGATGTGAGAGCCAGTCACAATTTCCTGTCATGTGAATTGGATGCAGAGAAACAAGCATCCAATTTGAACTAGTGTGAACCCAGCCTGACAGTTTGATAACAATGAATGCTCTTTAACAAAAGAAAATACATTCAACATGAATTATTATGCTACCAAAATTAGTGTGTGCTGTAAACTGCCTCCAGAATTGCTCCTGTTTCTTCTTGCTGGAGGCCAACATTTTGTTGAAGCCAGTTGCTTCCTTATGGGAAACTACCCCCTCTCTATGGTCTCAAAAACTATACGTTTTGTTCTGTAATTAAAATATGTACTTTTTCAGCCTTAATTGTATGTCTTGGCTTAGCTAGAGAAGAAGGCTGACAGAAGCTTTACAGTGCTGAAATTCACAGGCTGCCAATGATGCAGAAATGAGAAAGAATCAAGGAAATAAAATAGGACACTCTCCTGTGCCTGCCTGGCACTAATGTGTAAAATGTGGTTCCTGCGCTATCTTTGAAGGGTTTCACTAATTACCCTAATGCCGCTAGTACATCAACTGATACCAAATAAAACAGTTCAAGCATGTAATAAAAAAAGGGGGTTTGTACTGCGCTTTAGGAATTATTCAACCACAAATTCAAATAAAACTTTGGTTATATATTCACTCTTCTCTAATCATAAATACTAAAATGCTTCTTCCCTTATTATTTGTAAAACCATATATGTATATTTCATCAACAGTGAATTTTCATGATATCTATGTCTTAAAGTGCTAATGTGACCATTTGTCTACATAAAAAGTGAGGTAGTTTCCGTGCTCCAAAGTGATTATTGTGCATCAATTAATATCGGTATCGTAATATTCTAAATTACCAAAGTGCTAGTGTTTCAATTATAAAGTGCTTATATCATATAAAGTGAACCAGTGCCTAAATCAATAAACCACTGTGTATAATATTGAGAATGCTAATATTCCTGTTCTCATAAAATGACAGATAAAATGTCTATATAATATTCTTTATAAAACAAGTTGTATAAATAGTGTCCAATAAAATTTCTGTGCAAAACAAGCCGATAAAAAATATATAGTGCTCCTTGGTGGTTAAAACTCTTCCTCCACCTCTTCGTGTCCCAAATCCTTTCAGTGCAATCACTTCTAGGTGTTCTAAATGCTAACCTCAATGAGGTCAGTAATACTCCAGTATCACTTGACCATTAATGGTTCTGGTTCTTTTGTTCCAACGCAGTCCACTTCCTTCTGGGGTGATCCTTGTATCTCCTAGTTTTTTCCGGTCCTCTCTCCTGGGGTTTTGTTAGTACCAATTTCCTATGGGAGGTTTTCTAAGGTCCTTCCCCGCTTCCTTACCGATATCCACTGTGGCTTCAGGCTCATATAAATAATGGGGCCATCATGGTGCAGTATATCAAACTTTTATTGAAAATAAATATTCCCTGAGGAAGTCGCGTGGTATTCGTGACGTAACGCGTAGGAGGAAATGCCCGGAAGTGATGTGGCGGAGCGGGACGGAGATCCCCAAAGACGCTACACAGGCAGCAGGAGTTTTAAATGTGAGTTGGCTATATATTTATTTTCAATAAAAGTTTGATATACTGCACCATGATGGCCCCATTATTTATATGAGCCTGAAGGCACAGTGGATATCGGTAAGGAAGCGAGGAAGGACCTTAGAAAACCACCCATAGGAAATCGGTACTAACAAAACCCCAGGAGAGAGGACCGGAAAAAAACAAGGAGATACAAGGATCACCCCAGAAGGAAGTGGACTGCGTTGGAACAAAAGAACCAGAACCATTAATGGTCAAGTGATACTGGCGTATTACTGACCTCATTGAGGTGATCATTTAGAACACCTAGAAGTGATTGCACTGAAAGGATTTGGGACACGAAGAGGTGGAGGAAGAGTTTTAACCACCAAGGAGCACTATATATTTTTTATCGGCTTGTTTTGCACAGAAATTTTATTGGACACTATTTATACAACTTGTTTTATAAAGAATATGCTATAGACATTTTATCTGTCATTTTATGAGAAGAGGAATATTAGCATTCTCAATATTATACACAGTGGTGTATTGATTTAGGCACTGGTTCACTTTATATGATATAAGCACTTATAATTGGAACACTAGCACTTTGGTAATTTAGAGTATTAAGAAACGGATATTAATTGATGCACAATAATCACTTTGGAGCACGGAAACTACCTTACTTTTAAGTCGACAAATGGTCACATTAGCACTTTAAGACATAGATATCATGAAAATTCACTGTTGACGAAATATACATATATGGTTTTATTAATTAATAAGGGAAGAAGCATTTTAGTATTTATGATTAGAGAAGAGTGAATATATAACCAAAGTTTTATTTGAATTTGTGGTTGAATAATTCCTAAAGCGCAGTACGAATTGCCTGCCTGGCACTGCCTGGAGTTTGACCTGCCACCTCTCCTGTTTTTCTTTACTCCCTCTTTAATGTGTTCCCTCAGCATAGTCTGCATCATTCCTGTTGCTTTCTTCCACCTTCAGCAACAGTAAAGTCAGATTTCTAAATAACTGGCATCCCCTCTGTTGTAGTAAGAGCTAAAGTACTGTGTGTCAGTTTTTTAAAAACTGAATTTTTGTAAAATCTTACCTGTAAAATTCCTTTCTCTGAGTCCTCCGACAGTCGCCGCCTCTTCATATTCGTCACATATGGGGTATTAGACTTTGCTCCGAAGGAGTAGCTAGGCAACAGAATATGTTAACAATAAAGCTTTAACATATCCCACCCTCAAGGGGTGGTCCCCTCAGTCAATACCCTCCTACTTCCTGCAACCATATCTCAGTTTTAGTGGAATAGCAGTAGAGTATACATTCAAACCCCAAAAGAGGGGCGGGGGCGGCGACTGTCGGAGGACTCAGAGAAAGGAATTTTACAGGTAAGATTTTACAAAAATTCCGTTTTCTCTTACGTCCTCCGACAGTCGCCGCCTCTTCATATTCGTCACATATGGGGACGTCCCAAAGCAGTGCAAACATGAGGGGTGGGAAACGCATCCGCGCCGAAAGGCAACGCAGTCTCCACATCAAAGAAAGGAACCTTACCAAAGGAAGGAAACCAGCTGGGCAACAGCAAAAATAAGTGCTCAACAGGAGCAACAACCCAGGAAAAGACAAAAAACCAGGGGATACAAAAAACTATCCCAACAGCCAGGAGTCCCCAACAAGGGACCCTATGGAACAGCCGCACTAAGAACCTTGCGGCCAAAGGAAGCATCCGCCGATGCCTGAACATCTACTTTGTAGAATTTCGTGAAAGTGTGCACGGTCGACCAGGTCGCCGCCTTACACACCTGGGCTACAGAAGCCCCATGACGGCAGGCCCAAGACGTACTCAGAGATCTAGTAGAGTGCGCCTTCACAGGCACAGGGGGAACCTTCCCCTGCAAGGCATAGGCCTGTTCAATGGTCTGCCTGATCCATTTGGCGATGGTAGAGGCCGAAGCCGCCATGCCCTTCCGAGGACCCTCTGGAAGAACAAACAAGGAGTCCGTCTTACGAAAAGACTCAGTCGATTTAAGGTAAACCCTTATCGCCCGAACAACATCCAGAGAGTGCAATCTCACCTCCTTTGGATGCTTAGGCTTCGTGCACAACGAAGGCAAAACAATATCCTCGTTAAGATGGAATTCCGAAACTCGTTTCGGCAGAAAAGAAGGATTAGGTCGCAAGACCACCTTATCCAAATGAACAACCAGGTACGGAGACTTGCAGGACAAAGCCGCCAGTTCCGACACTCTGCGAGCCGAAGTGATCGCCACCAAAAAGGCGACCTTCTTGGACAACATAGACAACGAGATCTCCCTGATCTGTTCAAAAGGAGCACGTTGTAACACAGATAGGACTAGATTCAAGTCCCAAGGGGGCAAAGGATCCCTCCTAGGAGGAACCAGATGCCGCACACCCTGAATAAAAGTGCCAACCAAGGAGTTGGAAGCCACGGGACGTTGAAACAGAACGGCCAGCGCAGACACCTGACCCTTTATCGTAGCCAGCGCCAAACGCTGATCGACACCCGTCTGAAGGAAAGACAGCACACGGGAAACCGAGTACGTGCGGGGTGAAAACCCCCTGGACTCACACCAGGCAAAATAGGCCTTCCAAGTACGGTAATAAACCTTTCCCGAGGAAGACTTCCTCGCGTTGATCAAGGTATGAACGACCTCTGGAGAGAGACCCTTCTCCTTCAGGACCTCGGTCTCAACAGCCAGGCCGTCAAAGCCAGCGACTGTAAAGCAGGATGGTAAATCGGTCCTTGAGACAGTAGATCGTCTCGAAGAGGTAGACGCCAAGGGGCGTCGACCGCCAGATTCACGAGGTCTGCGTACCAGGACCGGCGAGGCCAGTCCGGTGCCACAAGAATCACCGTGCTGCGTTCCGAGTGTAACCTGCGAAGGAACCTGGACAGCAACTGAATCGGTGGAAACGCGTACATCAGCCTGTACTGATGCCACGGGGCCACTAACGCGTCCGACGCGTCTGCCCGAGGGTCGCGCGTCCTTGCCACGAACCTCTTCACCTTGTAGTTGAGGCGAGACGCGAACAGGTCCACATCTGGAAGACCCCACTTCGCGCACAACATCTGGAAGACAGCCGGGTGGAGAGACCATTCCCCCTGATCCAGGGTCTGGCGACTCAGATAGTCCGCCTGCCAGTTCTCCACTCCCGGAATGTGAACCGCCGTTATCGCCGGGACATGAGTCTCGGCCCAAGACAGAATGTCGGCTACTTCTCGAGCCGCTCGGGCACTCCTGGTGCCCCCTTGGTGGTTGATGTAGGCCACCGCCGTGGCATTGTCCGTCTGTACCCGAACCGGGCAGCCCTGCAGCCGGTCCGTCCAGCGATGAAGACAGAGCCTTATCGCACGCAATTCCAGAATGTTGATCGGGAGGGAAGACTCCCCCTCCGACCAGGTCCCCTGGGCAGACAGAGCGCCCAGAACACCACCCCAGCCCGACAGGCTGGCATCCGTGGTGATTATCGTCCACGAGATCGGACGAAACGACTTGCCCCCGGACACCAACGGGGACTGGAGCCACCACAGAAGGTTTTCCCTGGTGCGATGACTCAACGAGATCTGAAGATCCAGAGATTGAGGTCGCCCGTCCCACTTGGACAGGATCTCCGCCTGGAGACCCCGCGTGTGAAACTGCGCGAAAGGAATCGCCTCGAAGGCCGAGACCATCAACCCCAGACATCTCATACACGTCCGCAGAGACGACTGTGGAACGTCCCTGAGGGACCCGACTTCCTCCTGAAGAGTCCTGAGTTTGTCTTCCGGCAGGAAGACCTTCGCCTGCACCGAGTCCAGTACCATTCCCAGATAGGGAAGACGAACCGACGGACTCAGTGTCGACTTTGGAACATTTATCGTCCAACCGAACTCCTGCAGAGTTTGCATCGTGACAGACAGGTCCTTCTCCAGACCCTGACTGGTCGCAGACCGAATCAGAATGTCGTCCAGATACCCCAGGACAGAAATGCCCTGGGCCCTCAATAATGCCAGAACCGGTGCAAGCACCTTGGTGAAGACCCGCGGAGCCGAGGCGAGCCCAAAGGGCAACGCCACGAACTGGTAGTGATCCTCCGCAATGGCAAATCGAAGGTATCTCTGATGACCCTCGAATATGGGGATGTGAAGGTACGCATCCTTCAAATCGATGGAGGCCATGAATTCCCCCGGAACCAGGGCAGCCACCACCGAGCGCAGGGATTCCATGCGGAACTTGCGAACCCGCACAGAGCGGTTCAGAGCTTTCAAGTCCAGAATCGGACGAACCTTGCCCTCCTTCCTGGGTACGGTGAACAGATTGGAATAAAACCCCCGAAATCTGTCCCGATGAGGCACCGGAACCACCACTCCCTGAGCCCTCAGGTCCCGCACCGCCAGGTGCAGATCCCGCAGGCGCTCTGGAGACAGTTGTAGATTTGAGGGAAAAAATCTGCTCTCCGGCCGAGAGAGAAACTCGATCTTGTAACCAGATCGAACGATTTCCAGAACCCATCTGTCCCGCACACGGGCCAACCAGGGCTGAAGAAAACCGAGCAAGCGTCCCCCCACCCCAAAACTGGGTGAGGGCGCCCCTTCAGGCCGAACTGTTATGGGCCGCAGGTCCGGATTGGCCGGACTTCTGTTTCCCAGACCAGGGCTTCTTCTGAGAGCCCTGGCCCTTGAACGGTTTGCCCTTGTAGTGCGGCCGAAAGGCACGAAAGGACCCCTGAGGGGGTCGAAAATTAGCATGCTTCTTCCCAGAAGCCCCCTTAGCCTTGGGGAAATGGGGCAAGAGAGTGCTCTTACCCCCGGTAATCCCCTTAATCAACACATCCAGGGACTCCCCAAAAAGGCGAGACCCATCATAAGGCAGATTGGCCAAGGTTTTACGTGAAGATTGGTCCACCGACCAACATTTCAACCAAACCAGGCGGCGAGACAACACCGCCACGCTGTGCACACGTGCAGCCAACGGAATCAGGTCCAGGTCCGCATCACACAGATACATGACACCCTGGTGGATCTGATCCACCATATCCAGGGTCGCCGCCGAGGCCGAATCGGCCACTAGGACGCGCCTAAGCATCTGCGTCCAACTTGCGATCGCCTGGGCCGCCATGAGAGAAGCAAACAGAGCCTTAAGCATAGAACCCGTAACAGAATAAGTATGACGGGCAAGAGACTCCAGTCTCCTATCCGTGGCATCACGGAAAACAGGGGATCCCTCTGCAGGGATCGCAGTGGCTTTGTTCAAAACCGCAATAGCATGATCCACTGGCGGAGGCACACACCACCGTTCATCAGTGGCAGGCGAGAAAGGATAACGCAGCTTAAATTTACTTGGTACCGCAAAAGGCTTGCGCAAATCGCGCCATTGGTCCTTAACAGCGCGCTGAAAATCAGCATTGCAGGGAAAAACCTGCGGCGTCCTGCGTTTTCTCTGCGTCCCATAAGCCGCCAAAGCAGCTGGGGGACACACCTCGTCCTGCAAACGTAGCGTCTGCTTAATGGAAGCAATCAACTCATCCATGATTGCAAGCTCTTCAGGCGAGCCAGGGGGAGAATTATCAACCCCCTCAACTTCAGCCTCTACCTCAGACCCCACTAGATCAAGAGAGGAGCGGGACCCCGATAGAGGGGTCCCTGCCAGAACAGCCCCATCACCTTCACCCTCAGAATCAGAGGACAGAGTAACTCTGGGCCGCTTAGTAGATTGAGCAGCCACCAGCATTTGCACCTGTGCAGCAAGGCCAGCCACAATAGAGGCTAAATCCCCCCCTGGGGGGGAAACAGCGGTCCCCTGGCTTTCCACCAATACTGTGGGAAACTTGCCCTCCTGAGAATCCATTGCCCCTGTATGCCAGACAACCAAGGGTTAACTGCCCCCTTACAGCAAGCGCGGCAAGCGCAGCCCACCGCAACACACTCAGGCACAATGAGACCCCCACAGGGAATATACAGACTGAAAACAGGCAATGGAACACAGGAATAGAAGGATAAAACCTGAGGAGACTCCGCTGCTGCTGCTGCCTCGATCGGTGCTTCCAGGAGAGAGGAAGTGATGCTGCCAGGGCGCTCTATGTAAGCCTATGGAGGCTACAAGAAAATGGCCGCCGTGCATGTAAACCATGCGGCCGGAGCGGGCGCCGGTAAAATGGCGTCGTTTGGCGCCGAAATCGGCGCTCCACAGTGCATAAAAACACACACAGTTTTATCCCATTATATGGATACATGGTAGATCGCCTCAGCGATCGCTGTATATGCCCCAACATGCCATTAAAACATGCTCCACAGCACACAGCTCCTCACACAGCCCAGCCTGACATACTCAGTGTCATACAGCTCCCCCCCCCCCTTGCAGCCCACAGCATGCAGCCGAGAGATAGGGAGACAAGCAGTGTGATTAAAGGCAGGTTACACAGTCCCAGACTGAGACCCCCCCAGACAGACAGGTCCCCACACAGATACACTTACCTCACATGGCGTGGGGAACCCGCACAGGCGAACAAGCCGCTGCACATGAGGCAGGGAGAGTCGCAATTCAAGACGCACACAATGGCGGTTAAGAAACCGCACAGCGTCCGGTGAGGTAGCCACCTCACCAATCATCCCTGCACCGAACAGGGATGGGTCGTTCACTGTGCCAGGAGCGTTACCTGGCTGAACGCTCGATGGCAGACTGGGAAGCCACTGACCCACGACCTGCGACCAGGGGGATCAGCCCGAGACCCAGTCCGCATGATCCTCTTCGTCCGAAGAACTAACTAATGCTGACAAAAATAACAGCTAAGTAAAGGTAGAGAGAAAACTCAAACAAAATATTAAAAAGAAGAAAGAGTCTGGGACAAAAAGTCCCAGCACAGAGAGAGCCAGCCACTCCTGACAAGCTAGACATTAAAACTGAGATATGGTTGCAGGAAGTAGGAGGGTATTGACTGAGGGGACCACCCCTTGAGGGTGGGATATGTTAAAGCTTTATTGTTAACATATTCTGTTGCCTAGCTACTCCTTCGGAGCAAAGTCTAATACCCCATATGTGACGAATATGAAGAGGCGGCGACTGTCGGAGGACGTAAGAGAAATTATAATTCTAAATACCATTTTTTAATTGGGCCGCTGTGCGGTCACAGGACCTCCAATCCGCTCTTCTTCCCTGATCTAAGAACAGCAGTGGGAGGGACTGAGATTCCCCTCTGACTTCAGCCAGCCAGCAGAAGGAGATCACATGAGCGCACAGCGGCTCTATGAAAGAAGATGTTTAGGATTATCATTTTAAAAAACTGACACATGGTATTTTTCTTACTACAACAGAGGGGGTGCCAGTTATTTAGAAATCTGTCTTTACAGCCTCAGAAAATAGAAGCAGGAGAGGAGGGGAGGGGCAGGTTTCGAGATCGGCTCTCACACACAGACTAGGAACTGACAGGCAGGGAGGGAGGGGGAGACTCACAGCAGAGAGCGGGGTGACGGAGGTACGTAAACTGACCATGGTATCTGGGATCAGCAGCCATGATTACTGTGGTCAGTACAAATAGGGGGACAAAGGAAAATGCAGGATCAGCCAGGTATTTTAGAACTTAGAACTGGACAAATTACACTGAACAAGCACTGTGGTGTATATCATGCTTTAAAGGAAAAAGCTTGTTTTTTCATTTTAGAGTTACAACCACTTTAAGGCTGTCAATTGATCAGCCTCTAGTTGCTCTGATTTTAGGCACAGTGCTGAGAATGGAGAGCAACTGGGCATGTGCAGGATGAGACATTGCATTAATGGATCTCAAACAGTATAGACACTTATTTTTAATGTTTTACATAGCTATAACTGCAAAAGGGGCCAGCCTGAAGTGATCTATCATGGCATCATTTACTGACTAAATTTCAACTTTAGGGATTCAATATTTCAACATAATATTAGGTGTTAAGGTGTTGACTCTATTTAGCAAATTACCAAATTACCTGTCACTCCCGAGAGTCATAAACTCTGGCCACTTGAGAGTGGAACTCTGAACTTAGATGCAAATGCTAGAATTAGGTGAGCATAACTTACTAGTACAGTAAACACGAATGCTTTTTCCAAGATGACCATGTCCTTTGCCAGACCACAGAGGAAGTCTAGGTTTCAACCAAGATGTGACTAGTCTTAGCTTCTACGCCACAATTACACTCTATGGCTCTCTGTGTCACCAAGGGACTGGGGAATTTTTAACCGATGAGTCAGGGATTTTATCAGCAGGAATGCAGGGGAATGCAGTTCCAGCACCTCCCCTCCAGCACTGAATGCATGTGATTATTATTATTTTACAGGATTTATATAGCGCCAACAGTTTGCACAGTGCATTACAACATGAGGACAGACAGTACAGTTACAATACAATACAATACAGGAGGTATCAGAGGGCCCTGCTAGTTAGAGCTTTCAATCTAATGGGAAGGGGTGCTTAGGTGTGCTAGAGGGTCTATTAATGCTGGCTGCTGGAGGATCTATTGTTGCAGGGGGGGTTGTTGCTGTAAAGGGTCTACTGTTGAGGGAGGGGTCTGTTGTTGTTGGCAGCTGGATGGTACTGGCTGCTAGGAGATCGGTTGCTGCTGGCGGAGTCTATTAAAGCTAGAGTGTATCTATTGTTGCTTGGGTGGTACTTTGTTGTGGGGGTCTGTTGTTGCTGGGGGGGGGGGACTATTGTTGAAAGGGAAGTGTATTGTTGCTGGCTGCAGGGGATATGTTTTACAGCTCATCATTCCACACTAATTAGCTAACACCACAAAATGATGCTTGGTTCTGTATTCTCTAAAAGGGGTGGTACTGGAAGGTGGATAGGGTAAGGAATCAAGAGACAGTGCTTGAAGGTGGGTAGCAGGTGGAGACAAGGGGTTACTTGAAAGGGGCAATTCCTGTACTTATTCCCTGAGAAACAAAGTCCTGCAATGAGCTATCACTTAAAGTCGTTTTCAGCATCTGATTGCCCAAAACAAACAGTCCTAGAGAACCTGAATACCAGTGCATGCACATGAAGCACCCCTGAAAGATGTCTGCTATAGGTGCAGCACGCCACAGCAGTCATCATCTGGTCTTAACAGAGACATGACGCTCCCAATTAGTGTATAGTCACTTTACGTGAAAACTTAGATATTTATATCCCATACAGTGTATACATATGGAAACTGCGCCAAGTTAAAAATTCATAAAACAAAATGCTGTTAATCCATACAACTGTAAACACATCAATATCAAAAAGAAAAACACAATAATTTATTATTAATGGGATCTTTAAAATAATCAAAATTCAATCCCATTTATTGAGACTTTCATGGTCTTTCAGCAGTTCCTAGATGCATCTATTATAATAATTACCAGAACATATCTTGCTATTAAGTTTCTTACCTCACTCTCAGCATTTAAACCAGGTAGTGTGAATGTATGCAGAGGGTTGAAAGATGAAAACTGGTCTTCTGCACTGGTGAAGGTCAAATGAAATGCTTCTGAATGTGCTTCTGCATGCTCAGAATGTTGGGAAGACAATGCCTCATTCAGGTAAACCTAACATGCAAAGCGGCATAGCAGAGGTATTAGCACAAAACAACGTCCATTATTAGCAACAGCATCTTTACTTCATAAAGACAACATTAATATTTATGATATGGTGTTCAGGATGAATTATGTCTTTTCCATATGCATAGTTACATGGTTAGTAAGGTTGAAAAAATTCCAGCTCAACCAATAAAAAAACAGTAGAGAAAACACAACCATACAATCCCATATACACAATCCTATACCCGCAGTTGATCCAGAGGAAGGCGAAAACCCCCAAAAAATCTTTATCCAATTTGTTACAGCAGGGGAAAAAATTCCTTCCTGATCCCTCGAGAAGCAATCGGATATTCCCTGAAACTTCACCTAATAACATTAGTACCCAGTTATATTATGTACACCTAGGAAAGAATGCAGGCCTTTTTTAAAGCAATCTGCTGAGCTGGCCAGAACCACCTCTGGAGGGAGTCTATTCCACATTTTCACAGCTCTTACTGTAAAGAAACCTTTCTGTATTTGGAGACAAAATCTCTTTTCCTCTAGACGTAAAGAGTGCCTCTTTGTCCTCTGTGATGACCTTAAAGTGAATAACTCAACATCAAGTGGACCCCTTATATATATATTTATACATGTTGATTATTTGCCCCCTAATCTCCTCATCTCAAAAGAGAATAAATTCAGTTCCTCTAATCTTTCCTTATAGCTGAACTCCTCCATGCCTCTTAACAGTTTGGTTGCCCTTCACTGCACTTTCTCCAGTTCCCCAATATCCTTTTTGAGAACTGGTGCCCAAAATGGAACTGTATATTCCAGATGATGGCGTTTTTATTATGTTCAGGCACAGCGTTTTTATCCCTTTTTATTGTTGTCACTGGTTTTGAGTTGGGGTCAGCAGCGACCTGTCAGCAGCTGTATACTCCAGTGGCACAGCTCCTTTGTGCCTGGCTTTCTCTTTTGTATAAAGTGGAATATGAATATATGGGTTTTTTTCCTTTAGAAAGACATAAGAGAAATCTGGAAATAGAAACTATTTGCAGTTTTAGGGTAGGGATCCATATTCCCTAATATCTTCCTAAAAAGGTCTTGTTTGGGCTGAGTTCCATGCAGGTGTTAGTAGATACTTAGCACATTGTACTGCGAACATATGTACTCAAGCTCTACTACAGTCATACATGAAAATGTTCTATTGAAGGTACACAGGATCTCTCCCTGTAGGATCTCTCTTTCCTCCAAAGATTCATGTTTCCCTGCTGGCAAATAAAGAAGGATTGTTGGCCTTAATATTTTGGCTAGTCCAGAACATGAGCCTGTGCAAATGCATGCTCATGTGATTCCATGGTTCCATGCGACACCCTTTATCTATTCCCACTGCATCCTCTGCCAAACACAATAAATCATAAGAGGGCAGTTACTCAATACAGCACGGGTCTCCAAACTTTCTAAGCAAAGGGCCAGATTACTGTCCTTCAGGCTTTGGGGGGGCCGGACTGTGGCCAGTGAGATGTAAAAAATGCCCCAACATCAGTTCTCCATCATTGGTTTCAATAGAAGGAATAGTGCCCCATTGTTAATATCAATGAGAATAGTTGTGCCCCAATGATGGTGTAAGTAGGGAAAATGGTGCTCCATCATTGGTGTTAATTGGTGGAATAGTGCTCCAAGAGCCAGATAAAGGCAAGCAAAGGACCACTTCCGACCACAGGGCCACATGTTAACAGACCACTGCAATACAGGAACATATAGTAATAAACTTTAATTGTAGAAGCAATATAAAAAGCTTGCTAAAGCTTGATGCAATAAACCAACCTAGACTAAGATTAAAGGTAAACTGCATGGATTTTCTGATTTTAGAATAGTTACAATGCTTCTTAGATATGACTAACTGATTTTACTTGCTATCTATATTTACTTTTTCATTTTCTTTCAGCAAAATGACTTTTTAATACGATCAATCTATCTCAAGTAAGTTAAAATGGTTTCCATAAAAATACCAGTCTACATGCACTGACTACTCCAACTGAAGATTATGTATGCTGTTTTTATATGCTCTTCTACCTTGGACACACTTGTACACTGCAACGTGTGTTTGTGTGTATATACAGTTTAACTATATATTTATCTACACATGCACACACACTTTTGATTTCAACAAACAAAAAAGGAAGTATAGAGTATGTACCATCATGTATATTCCATACAAAAAATGTTAATGCAATATCCCTTTGGTAAACAAACCCCACTGCAATGTAAATATGCAGAATTCTACTGCAATAATAGGTCTGCCATTGACTTTAAAAAGTATTACTATGTCTTTGACGAACGCTTAGCTGCCAGCATACTCTGCTTCAACCCAATACACACCTAATTGCTCGGCAAAAAGGCAGTTTCCCTACCTCATTGAGCTGGATGATGTGATGAATTTGCCTCAGGTACTCGCTGCCACCTGGTTTGTGGCAGATATCCAGTACCATCATATTTATTTTCTGCTCAGTCAAATTGATCCTGTTGCCTTGAACTTCTTCTGTTGAACTGTCTTCTTGCATTGCAAAGTCACTGGAAAAAGGAAAAAAAAGAGTATGGCATTAGATATTTCTGAAACAATAATATTCACAATAAAATCCTTTTAGTGCCTTCTTGAACTGCATTGCCCCTGGCATGGGCACCTGTCCAGCAGAGTCCGCACACACATTTTCATTGCACATTCAATTTCTAAAATTCCAATCTATATTATTACAGGTTTTTGGGCCCCAGGAAAATTACTATGATTATCAGTAAAGCAAGCTATTTTGTCAAGTCAAATATTTTTAGAGTCCATCTGCAAGGTAACAATTTTAGTTTTTTATTATATGATAGCCAATCTTGATATTTTGTAATCCTTAACATACCTGCCTATTGTTTTGTGGAGAAGGAAAGAAAAAAAAACAAATTAAAGTCAAAAGGTTAGCAACTTTAAAAATAACAAATTAATACATTCTGGCTTATTCTGCATGATTGCTTTAGAAATAGTTTTCCCTTGCTCTTATCTGCTTAGCTGTTGAATTTCACTATTTACGCTGAAGATACAATGAGAAAGTCAGAGGACACTGGATAAATATGCAGAATAATTACATGGAAGTAATGTTTGGAGAGGACATAAAGTTAATCAAAGCATTAGGGTGACAAACAGTTTTTCTTAGCTTTAGTTTTGGTGCTTGAAATATTATAAAATTTAAAGACTAGGCTCCTTTTACACGAACGATCCGAACAGATCCGCCTGTCAGTTTTTAGGCGGATCTGATCCTCCATGCATCCCTATAGGGCAGCGGATGTCAGCGGAGACATGTCCGCTGACACCCGCTGCCATCCGCATCCGATCCTGTCTGTGAAATCCGGACAGATGGAAACCCTATTTTCCATTCGTCCAGGGGATGGGATCGGAAGAGAGTGGACAGGCGGTCCGCTCTCACCCGATTCCCCCATAGAGAGCAGCGGGGCACTGACACTGTGTGCGGAGAGGGAGCGGTCACCTGCCTGCTCAGCGGGGATCAGCGGATCGATCCCCGCTGAGCAGAGACTTGTCCGCACCGGAGAGCGGACCATGTGAAAGGAGCCTTATGCTATGGCTGTCATCAATACCACCATTGTCATTAGCCTCATTATGCTTAGATAACAGCTGTATGTTTATTAATAACCATAGAATGGTTAAGTTAGATGTAAACCCAATCACTAAAGCTTCAAGTAATTGTAATCCAGTTAGGGTTTACATCTACTGTAAAGAGTCAGTTCTGTTTCACACCAGTGCGGCTTTGAAATCATGCTACTTCAGCGTGATTTCAAAGCCGCAGATCAGTGCTATTTGCACCTCCAATTTGATTGAGGCTTGCGACTTCATTTAAGCACTTGCCGACCATATAACTTACATGTACAGCAAAGTGGCACTGCTGCACCGGATCACATACTTAGTACGTGATCCGGCACTTCTGGATAGGGGGTGCACCTGTGCACCGCTGGTAGCCCCGCTCTCACTCTGATTATAATCAGTGGGAGCTGATAGGCAGGTACCGCGGACTCCATATCCGCCAGGACGCGCAGATCCTTCAGTACAGAAGGAGAACAACGGTCTGCCTATGTAAACAAGGCAGATCGCTGTTCTGTCAGTGGGGAAGGCCTGGATCCTGTCTTACCCTAGTACAAGCACCTCCCACAGTACACAAACTTCCTACCTAGGTGCACAGTTAACCCTTTGATCACCCCTGATGTTAACCCCTTCCCAGCCAGTGTCACTAGTACAGTGATAATGCATATTGTTTTAGCACTGTATTAGTGTCAATAATCCCCAAAAGTGTCAGTTCGTGCCCGACTGGCCGCCACAATACTGCACTTTGTGCTAGAAGTCACTGATCGCCGCCATTACTAGTAAAAAAAAAAAAAAAATATCCAATAGTTTGTAGATGCTATAACTTTTGAGCAAACCAATCAATATATACGCTTTTTGGTATTTTTACCAAAAATATGTAGCAGAATACACAATGGCCTAAATTGATGAACAAATTTGATGTTTTTCAATTTTTTTATTGGATGTGTTTTATAGCAGAGTGTAAAAAATATTGGGTTTTTTTTTTTTCAAAATTGGCTCTTGGTCTTTTTTTTGTTTATAGCGCAAAGAATAAAAAAAAATGCAAATGTAATCAAATACCACCAAAAGAAAGCTCTATTTGTGGAAAAAAAAGGACATACATTTTATTTAGGAACGGCATCGCACCACTGCGCATTTGTCAGTTAAAGTACCGCAGTGCTGTATCGCAAAAAACTGGCCTCGTCAAAAAGGGAGTACATTTTCCGGAGGGCAATTGGGTAAAAAAAGTCTAAGCAAGTCGTAATGAAATCGGAAAAAGCAGCGCAGGAACCTATTTCAAAGTTGCTGCTACACGAATCAGGGCAATTTGAACGGTTTCATTGCCAGCAATGAGGTGCGACTTGTCATGCGATTTGGAACTGTGAAATCTCATGACAAATTGCACCAGTGTGAACGAGGGATCATTGTCACTTTACCATTTAGGGCTTTGTGACCAGTAACCTTGTGTTATTAAGCCCCTCACTCTGACCCACTGATATTCATCGCACTAGCGACCCTTCTGCCTTCACAGCTGGAACCAAAATACCCAGTGTTTCAGCCTACAAGGTGCAGTGACATTGCTCCCTCCATTGTGTGACCAGGCATAGAGATTGCCTGCTAGAAACATGAACTGACACACAGGAAGAGATCGTATGCTCTAAATACCCTGAAGCCATGGGTATTTTGTACCAGCTGAGGCAATAGAAGGAATAGCAGTGGAGTACTAGCATTATATTAATGGGTCAATGGGGAGGGTTGGGCTTTTCATAGACACTGTATCTCTTTAAGGTTTTTCCCATTTACATGCAGATTACTTGGAGATAAGGCTCGTTTTAGATTTAATCAGCATGTGCATTGATTGCCACTGACTTTCCCACATTGCTTTCCAATCAGATATCACTTGCATGGAAAGGTATATTCAGGTGCTCCAGGGTACACTGAAGTGTGTGTCTGTTCTAAATTTGCCACTAAAATATAAAGTGTTTATTGTAGATCAGGGTGCCTCTATCAGACAAGCTTTATTTATTGTATAATCAAACACATTTTGTAAGGGCATTACTCTCCCTAATGTTTTTTTTTTTAATGTAAAATAGTTTTTTTTTGTATTGAAATGGGCATAATGTAACAACATCAATTGGTAAGGTATCAACTTGCTGAAGACAAATGAAATGAGAGACCTAATCACAGATAGTTCTCAGGAATAAGTGCAAAATATTAGAACAAAGCCCAAATAACTGGAATATAATTGAGTGAGAAACCATGAAAACCAAGACCAAAACCAAAAGTATCATGTGCGGTCTCAAATACAGGAACATTTAAAACTTTGTAGTACCCTTAGGCAGCCCATACATGATTCATTTTCTTTCGTTCAACTAGCTGGTTGAAGAAAATGCCTCAATTCCCCATCCGCACATTCAATGTGGAGGGAAGAATCCTTTTTATTATTCCACTTATTTATTGCATTCTGACATCAGGGAGGCTTCCCTGCTGTAAGAATAAACTTACCAGCACCACTGTCTATAGCCACTGATCGAGTGACATTTTTCCAACAGGCTGACTGTACAGAAGTCGATTGAGAGACTGACTTCTGGACAGCCCACCCATACATGGATTGAAATCTGTTTTCAAATTTTTCTCAGACTTAGGGCTCTTTCACACGGTCCGCCTCCGTAGGCGGATCCGTGCTGCTCAGCGGGGATCGATCCGCGATCCCCGCTGAGCCGGCGGGTGACAGCTCCGTTTCCGCTTGCAGTGCGGAGAGGGAGGTGTCACAGCCCACGCTGCTCTCTGTGGGGAATCGGATGAGAGTGGACCGCCTGTCCGCTCTCATCCGATCCCCAGGACGGATGGAAAATAGGATTTCCATCCGTCCGGTTTTCACGGACAAGATCGGATGCGGATGGCAGCGGGTGTCAGCGGACATGTCACCGCTGACATCCGCTGCTCCATAGGGCTGAATGGGGCATCCGATCAGATCCGCCTAAAAAACTGACAGGCGGATTTGATCGGACCGCCCGTGTGAAAGAGCCCTAGCATTGAAAAATTTGTTTGTGTGTTTTAGAAGCAGATATCAGTGTTTGCTTGGACACAAAAATGCAAACGTTTACACAGGCTGTTTTAAAAAAAAATGAGAAAAATTCTTAAACCAAGGTCACAAAAAGCTTGACCCATTGACATATATGACCTATGGCATGTATGATACAACAGTGCCATGTGGAGGTTGAGTTGGGAAGTGATTACCAATACAAACTAAAAAGTGAGAAAGGATACTCCCATGTGGGATTGTTTAGACTGACGGAGGACTCCATATTGACATAAGAAGAAAGGAAATAATTCCCCCTATGTGTGTGGGACTTTTAAACGGCATCAATGTAAATATGACATCAAATGTTTATTGATGTAGAAAAATATATTTGTACATATTGTACAGGTCGTCGAGGGTGGGTCCTTGAAGGACGCTATATTTCCCCTCTGTTTGGGCTCTGGTCCCTTTAAGGGAGCAAAAGGGGTTAACTCATTGATCAGAGGAAGTGGGTTTAAGAAGGACAGGAAGTTGTAGATTGGGTGTGGTGGAGTATAGAGGAGACTGTGGATGGTAGATGGTTAACTTTTGTACAGCTGAGAGGGTGCATGTCAGTGTGCTGACTGGGAACCTGTTGCCAGGGAAGGTTACCCTCTTTAAAAGTTGGGACTGTTTGACTGCAAACGCAGCTCTGAACTCTTCAAGTCGGTGAGACTGTTTTTTCTTGTTGTGTTTTTTTTGCTGCTATGAAGCCTGTTTAAGTTAATAAACATTTCTTTGGTTGCAACGCCTGTGTCCTGCGATCCAGCTGATTCCCCAAACATTGCAATATACATATAGAAAAACATTGTAAGATGTGTATTACACTGGCAAATTTCCCAGTTGAATGTCCGAATAGACTTTACGTACCATAAAAGTGTGCTTACAAACAAAAGGCTATGTAGACAAGATTTAAAATAGAAGGAGTCAGCGCTTCGCAACCATCGGCAGGCACCAAGGGACCCAGCGATCCAGGGACTGGGTCGGCTCAAAATGACCCACGGAGGTCCCCACGCACTGTGGGTTACCGATGTTCATTTGCCCATCCTAGGGGAATTTAATATAAAGAATAGTAAACTGCTGTATGATACCGGAGCTAGTTGTAGGCCGAAATCACCGCCACGTAATCCCCCCAGGACATGGAGGAGCAGAAGGCAACGGTCATGGACTGCTACTGGGTGGGCTCTGCAGAACTCAGAGCAAGAGCCCCCCCATGCGCCGGGTGGGATTAAGTGTCAGCCCGCCTATGAGAGGTATCCCATCCAAAGAAGCCCGCCCTCCAGTGGCGAAGAGAAGAACTCCTTCACAGTTAGGGAAGACAAAAATGTCGAATCCATAGGCAGAAATGATCACAATAATAGGAAAAATAAAGATAAAAAGAAAAATCTATATGGCATCATATTGTGGTACTGGTAGTACTATAAACAGAGAAGAGAGGGAGGGAAGACGAAAAAAAAAAGGATTTTCTCATCCTATTCTAGGTTATACATCAACCATGATTATATTGGCTAGAGACACACATAAAGCAGAGGACCTAAGGGGGAACGGGGAAAATCAGACAAGGGGCAAACACTAGACCGGGGGGGGGAAAAAATCCAAATAAATTTCTCTCTCTTGTGGTACTAATCCGAGGTTAAATTGCAGTATTGATGTACCTATTTCTCCCACTCTCCTGATGCAAAGACTTCCAAGAATGGGCGATAACTGACTGCATTGTTAAGCCCTGGAGACAAAGTGGCTTTCAAAGACACTATCCAGCGTGTTTCACGCTGTAACAGAGTTTTGTTCCAATCCACTCTCCTGCTACTGGGATGTACCCAATCCAGATTAAGAAACTCGATACTGGGGAAAATGCCCCCATGAACATCCCCTGCATGTCTTCCCAAGGGGAGATCCGAGTTACAAGTTCTCATACTTGTTATATATCAATTGGCACGTTTGCCAAATTCAAGTTTTGTTTTCCCTATATAAAAACAGCCGCAGGGACATGTCAACATGTAAATCACCCTGGCTGTTTTGCAATTGGTAAAGTGCAAAGTTTTGCAATTGGTAAAGTGCAATAGTCTATATTTCCTGCCATCGGGGAGTCAAATGTTTTTATCTACATTCATGTTTTAGCAGCATGAGCACCCCCCACATGTGAATGTCCCCGGACGTTTACATGGATCTTGTCTAAACTCTCCCGTGTATTCACTGTGGACCAGACAATCCCTCAGTGACCTTGTTTTTCTATAGGTGATGGAAGGGGACGCCATAATGAATGGACATAAGGTGGGATCTATCTGTAGTATGTGCCAATGCTTTGCTATGGTTTTTTAACCTTATCGTCTTGTGTCGTATATTTCGTAATAATCCATATTAAGTTTTGTTTATTAGTCTCCATGTCCCTTTTCTTACCCAGTAATAGATCCTGTCTGGTCTGTCTGCAGGCTCTTTTGTAAGCTTTTTTGAGACATGTTCTTGAGTATCCTATCTGCAACAGTCTATCCCTCAAGCCAGCTGCCTCTGTGCAAAAACTTGTATCGTCTGAACAATTTTGACGAATACGAAAGTACTGGTTATAAGGCATAGACCATATCAGGGGTTTGGGATGGAAGCTATTGGCGTGCAATATCATGTTGCCTGCCGTTTCTTTGCGATATAAGGTGCTGGAAAGGTCCCCTCCTGGTCTTTAATAATGTTGACGTCCAGAAACATAATTCTTTCTGGGTTTGCGGACATTGCACATTTTAAATTAAAAGTGTTCTCATTCATTTCCCTGATGCATTCATCCAGGGATTCTATTGACCCATTCCAGATCATAAAGACATCATCTATGAAACAAAACCAGGTCAAGATGTTGTCTGTAAGTCGGGTTCCTTTTTAATCGGCCAAAAAGGATCTCTCCCATTCCCCCCAGGTACAGATTGGTGTAGGATGGAGCACAGCAGGTCCCCATCGCTACGCATTGTGTGTGAGGATGTGCTGTAGACCCATCAAAAGAAACTCCTGTATTTCCTGGTGTGTTTCCGGAGTTTGAGACAGGAAGTGTCTGACTACTGAGATGCCCCCCCCCCTCCCGGACACACATTCCTTCCAGATTTTGTAATAAATGTACTGTGTCCCTAGTGTATGGTGGAAGGTTTCACACCAGTGGTCTTAATTTATTTATGAAAAACGTACTTACATTTTCTGTAATACGACCCCAACCTGATACGATGAGTGTCCCTGGTGGATTTTTTATGTGCTTGTGGACTTTGTGTAGACTATAAAAAGTCAGGGTTTTAGGATGGGTGGTTTGTATAAACTCACATGTTTGTTTACTTAAAACATTGTTGAGAAATGCCTCATCCACCAAAGCATAGAACTTTTGGTCAAACTTGTCAATTATTGATCTTAGCACCACCCGTTACCAATCTTTGTTGTTGAGAATTTTAGCATACATTGTTCTATACTGGCCATTGGTCATCAGAACAATGTTGCCTCCCTTATCCAATGGTTTTATGGTGAGTTGGTGTTGATTTTTAAGGGTATCTATAAAAAGTCGGGGTTTTGGGGTGGGTGGTTTGTATAAACTCCCATGTTTGTTTACTTAAAACATTGTTGAGAAATGCCTCATCCACCAAAGCACAGAACTTTTGGTCAAACTTGTGAATTATTGATCTTGGCACCACCCGTTACCAATCTTTGTTGTTGAGAATTTTAGCATACATTGTTCTATACTAGCCATTGGTTATCACAACAATGTTGCCTCCCTTATCCGCTGGTTTTATGGTGAGTTGGTGTTGATTTTTAAGGGAATCTAATGCCTGTTTTTCAACTGGTGATAAACTGTTTTGATGGAGTCCCGGCCTCATTTTCCTAAATGTGTTTTATTGTCATCGTCAGGAAGGCCCCCAAGTTTGGGTTGAGGTTGGCAGAAGGGAATTTATCAGATTTTTTCTTTAAGGTGGATTCTTTTGATAAGTTTTTGCTTTCTTTAGAAATTTGTTGTTCCAATAAGGATTCAATATCTATGCGATGAATAAGATCGCTGTTATCTTGTTCCTCTAGAAGTGCTATAAGGTTACCCAGCGCTTTGTTCTCTTCTGATTTTATGTGATTTTGTTGTGCATGTTTAGCATGTAAACTTTGGAGTAACAATTTTCTAGCGAAAAGTTGTAGATCCTTTTCAATCTCAAATTTGTCCAGATGCGACTCTGGACAGAATGCTAGACCTTTTCGTAGTAGTTGGACCACCTCAGGGGAAAGTATGTAGTCGGACAAGTTTATGATGTTCAATTGATCATCTAACTTGCCTGCTGCTGTGTTGTGCATTGTGAGTCAATTCTAAAAAAAACTGTCTGTGATATTGTCTTTATTCTCTATTTCAGAAGTAGATTCTATGTGTGAGTTCACTTCCGGGGGTGATCCTGCTTTGCCCATAGGGGCCACCACGTGAGTTACCCGAGTATTGAGTGCCAGTAGCCCCCACCAAATATTGAGAAGATTGTGCAGACATAGTGCAATCCGTGATATGTGATATTTCTTGTGTGTCGTGTCTGTGTGTTTTTTTGTTGCCACCGGTAGGCTTTTCCTTCCCGAAAAGTTGTTTTATCCCTCCAAAATGTTTTTTCTCTTTGGTGATTGCAATCTCCTTTACTATTTGATCCAGATGAGGTTTGATGTTTTCCTCTTGACTTTTATAGTTTGGAGATTCCTTAAAATTTTCAAGTTTGGTATATAGTGCCTCAGTGTCTTTTTCTTCTACTGTGATGCGTTTTTGATACTCCTCCATGAGGAGTTTCATCATCACCTTTGTGCATTGTTGTAAATTATTTTCCCAACGTTTCTTAAAAAGATCATTAATACTATCCAGTGTGGGAAAAATTTGGATTCTCAAGCCAAAGGGATTTATATCTTCTCTGATGTAATGTTCAAAACTATCTATGTGCCAGAAAAGAGCTATTTTCTTTTCAACTAGTTTCCTTAGTTGGGAAAACATAGAGATCATTTCTGATGCATGTGCTTCCCTTTTGCCTTATTCCCTATACTTCATTGGCATTGCTTTACATTCCTTGCCTTTGAACCTGATGGTACCTAATTTCAACCACAAAACAATGTTATTATATTCTATCTTAGCAAACTTATCACTATTAGTATCTATGTAGTTTCATTAGTGGTTCTGATATTATGGGAAGTTGAAGCAGGGAATGGGTATTTGCTACCCTGTATTTACCAGAAACAAATTCCTTTCCCCTACATATCAGAACCTGATGTTGGCTGCCAACATTCCTATCATATAAGAAGAAAGGAAAAAATTCCCCCTATGTGTGTGGGACTTTCAAAAACGGCAGCTCAAACATTAATGTAATTATAAAATCAAAGGTTTATTGATGTGTAAAAATATATTTTTACATATACATAACAGAAAACTTCTAAAAACACATCTCAAAGCCATTTACATATGTGATCACAAAGAGATAAGATTATTCTCCAAAACATCCAACACGTTTCAGCACCGTTCCTTTTTTAAGGGGTAATATAGAGGAGATAGGATGGTTCAAAAGGTATTTCTCTAGAACAGAAAATATACATATAATATAAAGAAAAACATTGTAAAATGTGTTTTACACTGGCAAATTTCCTGGTTGAATGTCTGAATGGACTAGACGAGCCATTAAAATGTGTTAACAAACAAAAGGCTATGTAGACAAGATTTAAAATTGAAGGAGTCAGCGCTTCGCAACCATCGGCAGATACCCACGGAGGTCCCCTCACACCGTGGGTTACCGATGTTCCTCTGCTCACCCTAGGGGAATGTAATAAAAAAAACTGCTGTATGATAGATCTATAGGAATCCTGTAAGAAGAGGCTTGCTGTTCAAAGTTGTGTCTCTGTCAAAACCCGCCGGGACTTGGCGAATGCGCATGCGCGAATGAAAGCGAGCACGCAACGTGACAGATGCTGGCGCCAAATGGGCTTTTTAAACCCAGCCTTTGCTTAGCTCCAGTGCTGCTTTGTCTTCAGCCTTGTTGACCTGAACCTGCTAACCTGTATCCTGCTTACCAGTACCAGACCCGGTTTGTCCTGACTATCCTCTGCTCTCCGCCTGCACTGACCCCGGCTTGTCCCTTGACCTCCGCTCCAGTCTGCTCCTTCTGGTTCCTGTATGACTGTTTGGCTTCTGACCCGGCTTGTCTCACTACGCTCCTGCCACCAGCACTAGTTGCCTGCATACCTGCTTATTCTCTGGACCTACCCGGCTATCCCTGTCTGTGGACATCAGCCTGCCTCCAGTTACATCAGGCACTCGTGCTACTCTACACTCCGGCGCCTCCTGTCTGCACTATCAGGGGCCCCGAGTCAGAGGCGTAAGAGAGGCCTTCCTCACCATTCAGGCTCACCCTCAGGTACGTGATAAATCCCCTTGGTGTCCCCCCATATATCTGTGTCTGATCATCTATTCCAAGTTCGGATTTCATAATAAGTATAATTACCTGAATATTTGGCACAAATGTAGCCTACGATTATATGCCAAATATTCAGGTAATTATAATTATTATGAAATCCGAATTTGGAATAGATGATAAGACACAAATATATATGGGGGGCACCGAGGGGATTCCTATGGATCTATCATACAGCAGTTTACTATCTTTTATATTACATTCCCCTAGGGTGGGCAGAGGAACATTGGTAACCCACAGTATGTGGGGACCTCCGAGTGTAATTTTGAGCTGGCCCAGTCCCTGGGTCCCTTGGTGCCTGCCGATGGTTGTGAAGCGCTGACTCCTATTTTAAATCTTGTCTACATAGCCTTTTGTTTGTAAGCACACTTTGATGATGCGTATAGTCCATTTGGACATTCAACCAGGAAATTGGCCAGTGTAATACACATCTTACAATGTTTTTCCTTTTGGACCATCTTATCTCCTCTATATTACCCCTCAAGAAAGGCACAGTCCTCAAACAGGTCAGGTGTTTTGGAGAATAATCTTATCTCTTTGTGATCACATACAGTATGTAACTGGCTGTGAGATATTTTTTTAGACGTTTTCTGTTATGTATATATGCACATATATTTTTATACATCAATAAACATTTCATGTTATATTTACATTGATGTTTGAGCTGCAGTTTGAAAGTCCCACACACATAGGGGGAATTTTTTCCTTTCTTCTTATATGATAGGGATGATGGCAGCCAACATTAGGGTCTGATATATAGGTGAAAGAAATTTGTTTCTGGTAAATACAGGGTAACAAATACCCATTTCCCTGCTTCAACTTCCCATAATATCAGAACCACTAGTGAAACTACATATACACTATTAATGATAAGTTTGCGCAGATAGAATATAATAACATTGTTTTGTGGTTGAAATTAGGTGCCATCATGTTCAAAGACGATGAATTTGAAGCAATGATGACGAAGTATAGGGAATAAGGCAAAAGGGAAGCACATGAATCAGAAATGATATCTATATTTTCCCAACTAAGGAAACTAGTTGAACAGAAAATAGCTCTTTTCTGGCACATAAATAGTTTTGAACATTAAATCAGAGAAGATATAAATTACTTTGGCTTGAGGAATCCAAATTTGATAATCTTTTTAGGGAACGTTTGGAAAATTATTTACAACTATGCACAAAGGTGATGATGAAACTCCTCATGGAGAAGTATCAAAAACGCATCACAGTAGTAGAAAAAGACACTGAGGCACTATATACCAAACTTGAACCTTTTAAGGAAACTCCAAACTTTGAAGATCAAGAGCAAAACATCAAATCTCATCTGGATCACATGGTAAAGGAGATTGCAATCACCAAAGAGCGAAAATTTTGGAGGGACAAAACAACTTTTCAGGAAGGAAAAGCCTACCGGTGGCAACAAAAAAAACACACAGACACGACACACATGAAATAATCTGAGGGCCACAAATATTGATAAAGGTTCTAATTCATCGATTTTACTCGGTATCTTCTTCAGTTTCACAGACCTCACAAGGACGTAAAGCACCTCAAAAGCACAAATGGCAATCTCCAGGCACGGTAAGCACCAAGCACAAAAAACATATCATGGAACGCACTATGTCTGCACAATCTTCTCAATATTTGGTGGGGGCTACTGGCACTCAATACTCGGGTAACTCACGTGGTGGCCCATCTGGGCAAAGCAGGATAACCTCTGGAGCGAACACACACATAGAATCTACTTCTGAAATAGAGAATATAGACAATATCACAGACAGTTTTTAGAAGTGACTCACAATGCACAACACAACATGGGGTAGTCGAAGCAGTAGACAAGTTAGATGATTAATTGAACAACAAAAACTTGTCTGACTACATACTTTCCCCTATGGTCCAACTACTATGAAAAGGTCTATCATTCTGTCCAGAGTCGCATCTAGATAAATTTGAGATTGAAAAGGATATACAACTTTTCGCTAGAAAATTGTTACTCCAAAGTTTACATGCTAAACATGCACAACAAAATCACATAAAATCAGCAGAGAACAAAGCGCTGGATGACCTTATAGCACTTCTGGAGGAACAAGATAACAGCGAATTTATTCATCGCATAGATATTGAATCCTTATTGCAACACAAATTTCTAAAGAAAGCAAAAGAATCCACCTTAAAGAAAAAATCCAATAAATTCCCTTCCCCCAACCTCAACCCAACCTTGGGGGCCTTCCTGACAATGACAATAAAACACATTTAGGAAAATGAGGCCGGGACTCCATCAAAACAGTTTATCACCAGTTGAAAAACAGGCATTAGATTCCCTTAAAAATCAACACCAACTCACCATAAAACCATCAGATAAGGGAGGCAACATTGTTGTGATGACCAATGGCCAGTATAGAACAATGTATGCTAAAATTCTCAACAACAAAGATTGGTACCAGCCAGTGCCAAGATCAATAATTGACAAGTTTGATTAAAAGTTATATGCTTTGGTGGATGGGGCATTTCTCAACAATGTTTTAAGTAAACAAACATGGGAGTTTATACGAACCACCCACCCCAAAAACCCTGACTTTTTGTAGTCTAACAAAAGTCCACAAGGACATAAAAAATCCACCAGGGAGATCCATCGTATCAGGTTGCGGTAGTATTACAGAAAATTTAGGTAAACTTATTGATGAACAACTAAGACCACTGGTGTCAAACCTTCCATCATACACTAGGGACACAGTACATTTACAACAAAATCTGGAAGGAATGTGTGTACCGGGGGATGCCCTACTGGTGGCGGTGGACGTTGAGACACTCTACAGTTCCATCCCACACCAGCAGGGCATCTCAGTACTCAGACAATTCCTGTCCCAAACTCAGGAAACCTGCCAGGCAATACAGGAGTTCCTTTTGATGGGTCTAGAACACATCCTCACACACACACAATGTTTTCTCTTTTGTTGGCTCCCATTTCCTCCAGGTGCAGAGCGTAGCGATGGGGACATGCTGTACCCCATCCTACTCCAATCTGTACCTGGGGGAATGGGAGAGATCCTTTTTGGCCAATGAAAAACTAACCTGACTTACAGACAACATCTTGGCCTGGTTTTGTTTCATAGTTGATGTCTTTATGATCTGAAATGGGTCAATGGAATCCCTGGATGAATGCATCAGGGAAATGAACAAGAACACTTTTAATTTAGAATTTACGATGTTCGCAAACCAGAAATAATTACGTTTCTGGACGGCACCATTATCAAAGACCAGGAGGGGAACCTTTCCAGCACCTTATATCGCAAAGAAACAGCGGGCAACACGATATTGCATGCCAATAGCTCCCACCCCAAACCCCTGATACGGTCTATTCCTTATAGCCAGTACCTTCGTATTCATTGAAATGGTTCAGACGATACAAATTTTTGCACAGAGGCAGCTGGCTTGAAGGATAGACTATTACAGAGAGGATACTGAAGTGCGTGTCTCAAAAAAGCTTACAAAAGAACCTGCAGACAGACCAGACAGGATCTATTACTGGGAAAGAAAAGGGACATGGAGACTAATGAACAAAACCCAATATTATGAAATATATGACACAACACGATAAGATCAAAAGAATAATAGCAAAGCATTGGCACATAGTACTGACAGATCCCAACTTATGTCCATTCATTACGGAGACCCCGTCCATCACCTATAGAAAAACAAGGTCACCGAGGGATCATCTGGTCCACAGCGAATACACGGAAGAGTTTAGACAAGATCCATGTAAATGTCTGGGGACATTCATGTGTGGGGTGCTCATACTGCCAATACATGAATGTAGATAAAAACATTTGACTCCCCAATGTCAGAAAATGTAGACTATTGCACTTTTCCAATTGCAAAACAGTTGGAAATTGTCTTTGAAAGACACTTCCCCTCCAGGGCTTAACAATGCAGTCAGTTATCGCCCATTCTTGGAGAGACATTGATTTAGAATTCTTTTTCCCCCTCCCCCCGTCTGGTGTTTCTCCCTTGTCCGATCTTCCCTTTTTCCCCGTTCCCCCTTAGGGTCCTCTGCTTTATGTGTTTCTTTAGCCAATATGATCATGGTTGATGTATAATCTAGAATAGGATGAGAAAATCCTTTTATCTTCTTCCCTTCCACTCTTCTGTTTATAGTACTAACAGTGCCCCAATATGATGCCATATAGATTTTTATTTTTATCTTTATTTTTCTTATTATTGCGATAATTTCTGCCTATGGATTTTACATTTTTGTCTTCCCTAACTGTGAAGGAGTTCTCCGCTTTGCCACTGAAGGGCAGCCTTCCTTGGATGGGACACCTATTATAGGGGGGCCTGACACCTATTCCCACCTGCCGCAGGGGGGGCTCTTGCGCCGAGTGCTGCAGAGCCCACCCAGTAGCAGTCCTTCTGCTCCTCCATGTTCTGGGGGGGGGTTGCTTGGAGGTGATTTCGGCCTGCATCTAGCGCCGGTGTCGAGTGCATGACACCACCCCAACTGTGTTGTGGGGCAGCGCCGTGCGTTCCACGGATAGTTGGTTCCATTGTTTGCCAATCTTCCCATGGGCAAAGCACGCAGTGCGCATGTGTGTGCGTCCAGGACCATTTTAAAACCAGAAGCAGTCCATTGTGGGCACAGCGCCCATGAGATCGGTCATATTTTTTAGATGAAGCAGGTAAACCTTACTTATTTAAACAGGTGCTATACAGGGGATAGAGACACCACTGCTTTATGGAAAGTCTGCATCTATTTGCATCCCCTCAGGTTTTTTTCCTTCTAACACAGTAGTTCTCAACTCTGGTCCTCAGGACCCACTAACAGGCCAGATTCTAGGCATTACCTTGGGGAGATGCAGACTAGAATACTGCAATCACTGAGCAAATGATATCACCTGTGATGTATTTCAGTTATCTTGCAAACCTGGCCTGTTAGTGGGTCCTGAGGACAGGAGATGAGAACCACTGTTCTAACAAGATGAAGTCAGATCGAGCTCAAAACTAATGTGGAGGGAGATCTTTTCACAGCAGGTTAAAATTAAGTGAGTCACATATGGTTGTATTAGATCATATAGAGATTTTATCACCAATAGACTACCTTTCTATGGACACTCTATACCTATTTGTTTCCCTATAGGATTCCCACATAGAACAAATCAAATCCTTTTGAAGGGATATTTTTAAAATATTTGAGCCTACGGTTATATGCCAAATATTCAGGTAATATTACTTATTATGAAATCTGAATTTGGAATAGATGATAAGACACAGATATATGGGGGGAAACCAAGGGGATTCCTATGGATCTTTTATAGTACATTCCCCTAGGGTGGGCAGAGGAACATCAGTAGCCCACAGTGTGTGGGGGCCTCGGTGGGTAATTTTGAGCCAACTCAGTCCCTGGATCCCTGGGTGCCTGCCGATGGTTGTGAAGCGCTGACCCCTTCCATTTTAAATCTTGTCTACATAGCCTTTAGTTTGTAAGCACACTTTGATGGTACATATAGTCCATTCGGACATTCAGCCAGGAAATTTGCCAGTGTAAAACACATCTTACAATGTTTTTCTATATATCATATGTATATTTTCTGTTCTAGAGAAATACCCTTTGAACCATCCTATCTCCTCTATATTACCCCTCAAGAAAGGCACGGTCATGAAACGCGTCGGGTGTTTTGGAGAATATTCTTATCTCTTTGTGATCACGTATGTAACTGGCTGTGAAACATGTTTTTAGAATTTTGATATTATGTACAGAATATGTACAAATATATTTTTATACAATAAGAAACATTTGATTTTATATTTACATTGATGTTTTAGCTGCCATGTGAAACTCCCACACACATAGGGGGAATTTTTTCCTTTCTTCTTATGTGATAGGGATGATGGCAGCCAACATCAGTTTCTGATATATAGGGGAAAGAAATGTGTTTCTCATAATGACATAACAACAAGGAAGGTCTGTGCCAGAAGAAACTATAATGCTTTCGCCCGATTTCCTGCAATCGCTAGTACAATAAAATCTGGGATCCTGGTTGCCTAGGGAGATTGTGAAGCCACCATAACCTGAACTAAGTAACTTATAGCATATTCTTTTTGTGCTCAGACCATTATTCATAATCATTCGCTCGGAAGGATAGGTAGTGTGTCTGTGTGTATGCTTGCAGTATGTATATCGGTCAGTCTTGTATTGTATTCCTATAATTAAAATAGTTTGTAGCTACCCCATTTTGTTAAGTAAAGGCACATTATTACACTATAGAGGTTTTATTGCTTCCTTGGGTTTACGATAAAGAACCTTAAAAGACACAAAGCAAAACAGTTGGTTCCTGCTGAACCCACCGAATTTCAATCCATCTATGGCCAGCTTTAGACATAACAGATAACAAATGAGTACAGGGCACTGCAGCCTAAGTGCATTGGACTGAAACACAGAATAGACACTTTTCAAAATCAAGAAGGAGATGCATTTAATGGACGGCAAGTAGAAGATTCCATACCCCAAGTTTCTATCCATTGTATCAAAACACAAAGAAAAATACCACTTTGAATCAAATTCTCCAAGCTCTAAACATTCCTTTGAAATTCTGTTGACCACAACTTATATCTATTATCTATTTGGAATTTATGTACCAAAAAAAAAGCATGACTTTAGCTGCAATTCAAGTGACCCTGTAACAAGGTATAAGCAGTATTTTGCACCGGAGACTTTCTGCAAGTAAAAAAAATGTCAGGGGCCAAAATACTGTCTGGTACCTGCTCCTACTCAGCTGGCGTATAGAAAACTGGAGTCTTTCCATAATTCAAATTTAAAAGTTTAAGAGCAGACATAAAGTGTTATTAAACCCAAAACTGTAATATATTGCAGCTTACCAATTAGTATTTGAGATGGCTGCATTGGGGTTTTTTTTTGGCTTTTTTCCCTGGTGATCTGGCCAATAACACACTTCCTGTATTAGTGTGCCTACACTCTGGATAAAGGAGCACAGGGGCGCCTTTGGAAA
The DNA here is from genome assembly GCF_965119305.1 of Pelophylax lessonae. Taxonomy (NCBI): domain Eukaryota; kingdom Metazoa; phylum Chordata; class Amphibia; order Anura; family Ranidae; genus Pelophylax; species Pelophylax lessonae. The sequence goes on from NC_138768.1 coordinate 160,286,713, forward strand.
GCAGCATGTTCAGTCTGGGGGGAGAGGAGTGTTAAGCCTCGTACACACGCAACGATTATCGGCCGACCGATCGTCCAACTTTTGTACAGAGTTGTGTTTTGTTGGTTGGAATGTGCCTAGACTGCACACGAATTTTCTTGGCCAACAAAAATCTACTTCAGAAGTGATGTCATGTGCTGGTTTACTTTCCGTGTGTTTTTTCTTCTCTGAGCATGCCCAGTCTTGCTCATCAGATTTTTGTCTGCCGAAATCTGTACTGACTGACGGGAAATCGGCCGTTGTGTTGACGGCCAACAAAAATTTTATAGCCTGCACACCAGATTTTATTCGGCCGAAAAGTCGGAGTCGGTTGTCGAAAGCATCATACTAACAAGGCGAAAATCGGCCGATCGGACGTTGGCCGAAAATTCCCGGCCAATAATCGATGCGTGTGTACGCGGCATTAGATGTACTAGCATAAAGATCTCCAGGTCAATTTAAATACTTAGTTTGGACTAAATTGTTCCAAATGAGCTATTTCCTTTGCTAACTGCTGCACTGGCTCTAAGCACTGAATGAACTGCATATAGCTTCAGCTACACATAGTACACAGTCCTAGGTTCTGGCTGTGAGACAAGGACATCTCATCTCAATCCCGGAAAAAAAGCTGGTGCTCAGGCATTCATAGGCAGCTTTGTATTCATGAATTCACAAAATACAAAGCTGAACCAAACAAAATATTTAAAGTGACAGGAAACCTGGAGATCCGCTTTAAATAGACTACAGTAACACATAGAAGCCAAACTCCAGCTAATGCTTCATAAGCAGTTATAGCAAACAGCATATTTTTTTTTCCTTTTGGGATAAAGGTTTTACAGAAATAAAAGCTGATCATTGTAAGCACCCCTTCCAGTGTTAAATGGTTTGCCTCATTCCTGTAACTGTATACGAGCTTGCTCTAAAAACAAAAAAAACAACAGACTTGCCAGTAACCAGATGAAAATAGAAGAAATAAAGTCTAAAAAGAAAACAAATGTAGCCATCACATCTAAGAGTTTGTATGCTGCAATATAATAAATGCTTTTGGGTTTAATACTGCTTTAAGATGCATACATGTAATTGTCTGATACACCCAGCAGCTTTATTTATTTTGCTCTAGTTCTATAAATCAGCTTCACAGCCTTTATTCTAATTATTGCCCATGATCTCTTTTTACATGCAACAAGGAAAAAAGTTCCTTAAAATTTTTTTAAATCAAACTTAAATGAATTAAAGGTGCTGGAAATAATATGGTGCTACTTTTGTCAAGTCTCTATTAGTCTCTGCTATTAGCAAGAGGTGGGTGTTTCATTTGCAAGAATTACATGGTAAGTTATTTTTGTCTATTCTACCTGAGAGTCATCCCTTAGCCACACAATGTTAAATTGCTATGCATTAAAAAAAACCCCAAAAAACAATACACAAACTTTATCTCACTTTTGTAAATTATTAAGCTAGAATGATCTGTTTATGACAGACTGAGATTTTGATTCATAGGAAAACAGTATTCCAACATTTTTACCTATTCATTAGATTTTTTTTGGACACATTTATAGAATTTCAACAAAGGTGAAACCAAACCTATTTTGCAGATAGAGCACCCTGACTAACTTATAGATACTTTTTACAGTATCTTCAGCTTTGTACCACCATTAACCTGGCACTGCACTTTTCAGTGATCCGAAGAGGAACAATCTTTCAGAAGGTGTAATAGTATTTGGCTTCATGCACACTTGCCATACAGGGGCTTTACAGCCTGCAGAATCTGCGTAATGAAATTCCCGAATCCCGCTGATGCCACGTACAGCCATCCATTAAGATGCATTAAAAAAGGGGGCTGTATGCAGCTGTGCCAATGGGTTGCAGTGAGTCCCAGGAATGTCATTATACAGGCTCTGCACGCTGTACAGCACCGTGAATAAGGCCTTTGATGCATTTTTAATTTTTATATTTTAAGCACTTTTTTTTTTTTTAACCAATCTACAGTACATTTTATTATATGTTACACTTCACTTTGAAATCACAACTGGATAAAATACATTGCAAAGGAAGGGCTTTCCTTAAAAGCTATAGTTGATAATACTTCACTACCAGCTACTACAATTTGTATAATTGGCAATAGTTGCAAGTTAGTACTCTAAACTATTTTCTCTGGGCCCGTGCTGTGGTCTCAATGGAAATATTTCCAGCTAGCAATTCTTAGCTGAAAACCCCTTTGCAGGGCTGCCAACCTATTTTTTTTAATTAACAGTTGCCCAAAATTTACAGACAGCTTAACCTCTTTAAACAAACCAAACAACTCTGGTCTGTCCCAGTCTGAGTGTCCACCACCACAGACTTCTGGTGATGTCTACTTCCGGTGACGTGAATCTGCCCACCTCCTTGCCATGGCCAGTGAGAATGTTAAAAACACGGATCCCATTGTCCTCATCGGTAACTCAGTTCGCAAGCATATCCTGCATGCCTGTGGTATGGGGTTGGTCATCAACTGGTAACCATCGTTCACCTCAATTGTTTTTAACCGTGTGTGGAATAAACCAAGACTGTTTTAATAAGACACTGTCCTCTGTGCTTCTGATATCACTGCCAGTCAGCTCTTTGAGGTCTAATCATATTGTGTGTATATATATGTATATATATATGTATATATATATATATATATATATATATATATATATATATATATATGGCACCCACATATCATTTCAGGAGTGCCTTGTCAGTGTTATGTTCTAATGATCTTAACATTTTTACAGACATGTGGAGGTTGATTTAACAAAGGAGCTGAGAATAAGTGAATTGTGTAAATATTCACATCAATTGGCTATTAATAGATCAAAAGATAAATTAGCCTATAAACAAGCTCTCAAACCCATTATATACAAATGTATTGATGATGCATGTGCACTGTACAAATTGTACTTGATCCAGGGAGAACATGTGTGTTACACTTTGTATAAAACAATACAAATCACTGAAAAAAAAAGAAAAAAAAAACAAGCACTCACTGACCTCTGTAGTTGCAGGCATTTTGGAGACATTTATTCTCAAAGTTTACAGAACAAATACTTTCACCATTTCAGTTTATTCTGCTCCCATCTCCAAGTAGTGGCTTGGCAGCCTTCCCATACTCAGATTTTTTATAATAGAACTAAAAGGAAGAACTTTTTTTTTTCTTTTTGGATAGAGTAAGGGTTTTAACCTCCTGTAGTTTTTTACCATGTATTGGGGAGATTTCCAGTCACCTTCCATCACACAGTCAAAACAGGAAACAAAAAGTAAACTCTCCAAATTGAGGGAATTTTTGCTTGTTACCACGATCATCAGAAATTGAGTGCCCATTGAAAGATTTCCCCCTATTACTCTTCTGGTGGAAGCCCATTATTTGGGATTTTATTTCACCTACACTCTCAGTGATAATGGTAATAGAGAGGGTAAATCTACTAAAACTCATGGGAGCACAGACAGCTAAAAAAGTCCCTCCACAGATGCCAGGGTGCTAGATTTAATCCTAGACTCTGACCTCTCCTTCAGGCCCCACATCCAATCACTGGCTAAATCTTACCGCCTCAAAGTCTGCAACATTTCCAGAATTCGCCCTTTCCTAACTTAACGACACCACAAAACAACGTATTCATTCCTTGGCTATATCCTGCCTTGACTACTGCAACTCCCTTCTCACTGGCCTACCTTTACACAAGCTATTATGAATGCTGCTGCTAGACGTATACACCTAACTAACCCATCTGTGACTGCTTCACATCTCTGCAAAACTCTTCACTGGTTTCACTATAGCCATTCCACTATGTATAAAATTCAAAATACTAACCATATAGTGTAACTATAGCATGCATAAGGAAAGGAATGTATTCCAGAGATATAACTATAATCCTACATTTTTATAAAACACTGGTCCAACCGCATCTGGAGTATTCTGTCCAGTTCTGGTCGCCAGTCCTCAGAAGGAATGTGATGGATCTGGAGAGAGTCCAGAGAAGGGCAACTAAACGAATTAGGGGATTGGAGAACCTTAATTATAAGGAGTGTTTACAAGCGCTTGATTTATTCTCCTTGGAGAAGAGACGCCTGAGAGGGGACATGATAGCAATTTACAAATACCTCAACAGTGATCTCAGCATAGAACAAAAACAATTCAGTCGCAAGGAATGCATGAGGACACAAGGCCATACAATGCGATTAGAGGAGAAGAGTTTTATCCTCAGGCTACGCAGGGGGTTCTTTACAGTAAGGGCTACAAGACTGTGGAATTCTCTGCCATGGTAGTAACTGCGGAGAGTATGGCTACGTTTAAGAGACTCTTGGACGTACATCTCAAGGATCAAATCATTCAGGGGTATGAGAAATGATTACGGCCACACACACTTACACAGGTTGAACTGGATGGACTATTGTCTTTATTCAACCTCAACTACTATGTAACTATGTAACCACAGCATACAAATCAATTCACAACACTACCTCCAGCTACATCACCAACCTCATCTTGAGATTTAGGCCAAATTGGCCACTCCACTTCTTCGAAGACATCTTGCTCTCTAGTTCCCTTGTTATCTCCTCCCATGCTTATCTACAGGACTTCTTCAGAACCTTTACCACCCTCTGGAACTCCCTACCATAGTATGCTCCTACCCTCTCCACCTTTAGACGATCCTCGAAAAGTAATTTATTCAGGGAAGCCTACCCCATCTCCACCCAACAATGGTACCTGGGTCACCTCCATCAGATTATCCTATACAGCTATTACCTTTTGTACCAGCTCCCCCTCCCTTTAGATTGTATGCTCAATGAGCAGGGCCCTCCTATTCTTTCTGTATTGAAATGTATTGTAATTGTATAGTCCCCCTTTATAATGTAAAGAGCTGCACAAACTGTAGGCATAATATAAATCCAGTATTATAATAATAACCTGATAGGTATTCTAATCCCTCTCCACTCCATCAAAAAAAAAAAAAAAAAAGTTTTGCCTGTAGTTATACTTTTACACAGAGCAGGTGCACAGCAAGAGAGGGGGACAGTGTTTTGAGACCTGATTTGAACAACTTCACTGCTTATCTTGTGAATTTTGAGGATGATCTCAGTGCCTGCAGCTACAAAGGTCGGTGAGAGCTTGTTTAACCACTTGCCGACCGCTCCACGCAGATATACTGCGACAGGGCCGCTCGGCTGCGCATAATCACGTAGATCTATGTGATCATGTGCATGTGGTCTGAGCGGCGCGTGCCACCGGAGCCGCGCTTCTGCTGTGATTAGACACAGCAGGAGCCAGACCGCGGGAAGAGCAGGCGCGATCGTCGCCGGCCTCCCGAGACCTCCAGGGAAACTGACAGCAGAGCCATCTGCCTATGTAAACAAAGCAGGCGGCTCTCCTGAAAGACCGGCACACTGAGATTGTGTGTCTCAGCTAAGCTGAAACACCAATCTCTGTGTGCCTGTTACAGAGCCTTCCCCCCACAGTTAGTAAGCACAATTTAAGAGCACACTTAGCCCCTTAATCACCCCCAGTATTAACCCCTTCCTTGCCAGTGTCATTTATACAGTAACAGTGCATACAATTTAGCACTGATCACTGTATTCATGTCACTGGTCCCCAAAAAGTGTCAGATTTGTCCGCCACAATGTCGCAGTTCCGTTAAAAATCGCTGATCGACGCAATTACAGATAAAAACAAAAAATAAATAAAAAGTCCAAAAATCTATCCCATAGTTTGTAAACGCTGTAACATTTGCGCAAACCAATTAATATACGCTTTTGGAATGTTTTATAGCAGAAAGTAAAAAATATATATATTATTTTGTCAAACTTGTCGCTCTTTTTTTGTTTATAGCTCAAAATCTAAAAACCACAGAGGTGATCAAATACCACCAAATGAAAGCTCTTTTTGTGGGGGAAAAGGGACATCAATTGTATTTGGGTACAGCATCACAGGACCACGCAATTGTTAGTTAAAGCAACACAGTGCCGAATCGCAAAAATTAGCCTTGTCATTAAAGGAGTAAAACCTTCCAGGGCTGAAGTGGTTAAAGCTAGGAATACACTCTTGTATTTCAGTAATGTACATTATTGCATTGCAGTGCTATACATTTTGAATGGCATCCCAGCACATTAAGGCAACACATCTGTGCACTACCATGTATTTCTGATTCTGAAAAAGGGTCATGTGCACTACTGACTGCAAACAAAAATACTGACCTAAATCAGTGAGTCAGCGCTCACTGTTCCACAATGAAGCAAACCACATTGATAGTGGAGTCAAATTAAATAATAAAACAAAATGGGATGCAAACAGGGCAATAGTGTAAATACATGAACCTCATCTGTAAAGGAAGTCCTTCTTCAATCATGTGATGATCACGATGGTGACAGGTCCTTCTGGTGAGGGGGTCATAACGTCCAAATCAGGGTGCTTGGGATGTATGTTAGACAGGCTCCTCAAGAGGTAGGGAATCCCTCCAAGCATACAGCAGAAAATAAGAAGAACAAGGGCGCCAGGTCACAAATAAGAATAAACAAATGACAATTTATTGTAGCAACTTACATGTTAAAAACAGATAATCCAGAGGACAACCTATTGGTTGTCCTCTGGATTATCTGTTTTTAACATGTAAGTTGCTACAATAAATTGTCATTTGTTTATTCTTATTTGTGACCTGGCGCCCTTGTTCTTCTCTTTTTCTGCTGCACTACTGACTGTGCTGGGGTGCATCAGCAGTCCATTCAAAATGTGACCTAATGCAGGTTAGAGTGTGTGTGTTAACATACCATGAAAGTGTAAACCCTGCCCTAAAGCTCAGTCACTGCTTGTATAAATTGAAAGTTAATTGCCTGGCTACAGTTTTGATTTAAAGGGTAAGTTTTGATTTAAAGGGTAACTCCACTTTGATGAGGAAAAAAATCAGCAAATAAAGAAAAACCAATATAGCGTATACAATTGTGACACAAATCATATTGTAATTGAGTGTTATTAAAAATTACCTTTCCTTTTCAATCTGCAGCTGTTGTAATTTTCTGAAAATGCAATGCAAAATGGCTACCTGGAGCTGTTCTGTACATAGAATGTGCACTGACCACACCCCAGAATCATAATTTCCTGCTTGTGTGATTGGCTCACCAATTTACCCAGAAGTCTGCCTAAGATGTAAGTCAGATTTCTGGCATCCCCTGCAACAAAAATGTCATTTTTGGTGAGATACTCCCAATAGAAACACGTCTAAAGGGTTGCTGGCCCAGCAGCTTCCCTCATTAGAGCCCTGGAGCTGCCACAGCTGATAGATAATGTTTTTTTCTCAACAGAAGTGGAGTTACACTTTAAGCATTTACATGTAATAGTTGCGTATGCAGTAGTTAGTCTGATTGGCATTATGCTGTTTAAAGCTGTGAGACATATTGGTGAATCTGGTGAATTCATTGATATTAAATATGAAACAAGTATCTAAGCCTAATTTTTATTGTGATAAAGTTTACTGAAATTTGCTGTCACTCATAGGCAAAGTATTTTTAAAGGGCTATTATCTTGATTTTATGAATATTATGGAAAAACATATATTGCTGCATATTCCACAAAATACACATATGTGCATGGCTGCTGTTAAGCATGCTGGGTGGGTATTTTATGTGGCATTTAAGAACCTCTGTGGCCATACTACGTCTTCAGAACTACAATGAACATACAGTGCCTTGCGAAAGTATTCGGCCCCCTTGAACTTTGCGACCTTTTGCCACATTTCAGGCTTCAAACATAAAGATATAAAACTGTAATTTTTTGTGAAGAATCAACAACAAGTGGGACACAATCATGAAGTGGAACGAAATTTATTGGATATTTCAAACTTTGTTAACAAATAAAAAACTGAAAAATTGGGCGTGCAAAATTATTCAGCCCCTTTACTTTCAGTGCAACAAACTCTCTCCAGAAGTTCAGTGAGAATCTCTGAATGATCCAATGTTGACCTAAATGACTAATGATGATAAATAGAATCCACCTGTGTGTAATCAAGTCTCCGTATAAATGCACCTGCACTGTGATAGTCTCAGAGGTCTGTTTAAAGCGCAGAGAGCATCATGAAGAACAAGGAACAAACCAGGCGGGTCCGAGATACTGTTGTGGAGAAGTTTAAGCCAGATTTGGATACAAAAAGATTTCCCAAGCTTTAAACATCCCCAGGAGCACTGTGCAAGCGATAATATTGAAATTGAAGGAGTATCAGACCACTGCAAATCTACGAAGACCTGGCCGTCCCTCTAAACTTTCAGCTCATACAAGGACTTACAGCTGTAATCGCAGCAAAAGGTGGCGCTACAAAGTATTAACTTAAGGGGGCTGAATAATTTTGCACGCCCAATTTTTCAGTTTTTTATTTGTTAAAAAAGTTTAAAATATCCAATAAATTTTGTTCCACTTCATGATTGTGTCCCGCTTGTTGATTCTTCACAAAAAATTACAGTTTTATATCTTTATGTTTGAAGCCTGAAATGTGGCAAAAGTTCGCAAAGTTCAAGGGGGCCAAATACTTTCGCAAGGCACTGTATCTCACACTCCAAGTGGAGCAACTTTAGCTAGACAATTTTAACTACCATTGCCTCTGAACCCTTATTTTTGCACTTGATTAGCAAGTTTTCTGCAGAATACTTTGGTGCTAACTTTTCTCTGACCCTTAATGTACATATGTAAATACATGTAGGCATCACATAAATAAAACTTTGTAGCTGACAGAAACAGCCATCTTACATGCATGACTTTAGGTATATCCCACATGTTTAACTTTACATTTACTTTAGATCTGTTACTATGCTTCTTAGTTATTTTATATGAGAGACATCTATAGCTTTATTCATTGTGTTCGGGCGAAAACAAGTCTTCCAGTCTTCAAAAAATATATATTCATAAAAGATAAATGTCCATTTATCAGACACCCCTTAATGTTTATTAATATATAATACATCATAATCTTTGCCATTTTCTCAGTGACACTGGCTTGTAGTCAGTGTGCCAAATTTAAAGTCCTTTGGTCAGTAAATCTTATTTTGGGTTACACATTTTTGTCTGCTCATCATGTCCTGAGTTAATAGCAAAAGTAACATGAAGTATGTTTTTACCTTTAGATACTGTACTATATGATTCTGTTTTAAGCTAAGGCTGCTGTAACACATGGGCTTTTCTATTAAATTAGTTGGACAATTTAAGGCTATTCTTTGCCATGGCAGATTCAAACCACCTTATTTTATCAGAGTCATTTTGTGTATGTATGAGGATGACATTGAAAAAGTTGAGGGCCCTCTGACAAAGGAGTGTATCACCCAAATTGTATCCTTTCCTGTCCATCACTTTGCAGGTGAAGCAGATGATTGGATTCAGTCAGTGCTATGATTAATGAGTTCCTCTCTGTATTTGGTACAGCCTATCAATCATGTCATTAGGGAGAATGTGCCCTGAAAGAGGCAGACCTCAGCCAAGGAATAACTGCATTCATCTTAATCTGTATATGCACCCAGCCAGCCAAGTCAGGGTCACCATGATGAAAAACAATAATCTTCAACGCCACAAATTACTTTGCAAAGACGGACGTTTCCTCACTTTTTTGGGGGCATCGTGTTCTCTACAATACAAGATGACTGTTTACAGGCTGGGTGTTACTTTGAAGTGAAGGTTATTTTAATGAATAGTAATGTTTCCAGACAGTGTACAAGACAGGCAGTGTACACAGCTGACACTTCCTACAGGGTGAGTTTTTTTTCTTTGTTTCTTCCATGCAAGTCAAAGTCATACTTAAACTAAACTACGTGAAATCCACTGTACTGCTAAGATCACCAAAATATAAAGATTAGCTTGTTATCTAGCTCTGTGTCATTGAGGGACATTTCAATATGGGTTATGACAAAATGTAGAATATAATCGTAGTAAGAAATGTTGGGACGTAGATAATCACAAATAGTTTCTTCTGAACTGGACAACTGAAATTATTATAAATGCAAGGCCTTTAGAATACTGTATTTTTTCGTTAATTTTAGTTTAATTTATAAAGATTAGCAACCACAAAGAAAGAAGCATTGCAGAAAGTTTTTGTAGACCAAAATTTCTACCCAAAGAGACATCTAATAATAAGGCAAACATGACAAAGTGAGGCAAAACTGAAAGGATGGGAGGGCCCCCTTCCATGCTGCATATGATTGTCAACTTAGTAAAGATAAAAAAAAAAAAAATACAAGGTCATTTTAATTTTACCAATTTAGTACTGCAGAATTAGCGGTCACACAAAGGGAAAAATACATCAACACAGTGGGAAAAACAATGATCATATCACTCCCATGGCATAATCAATCTACTCATAAATTTTAGCGGATAATACTGCTTCTATTAAAAATGTTCCCAAATAACACCTATTAGAGCCTGTGCTAATAGAAGTACAGGGACCATCGTCACTGCCCTCCTTTTATAAATGCTAGTCTCCTGGCTTTTGTACTGACCCTCTGGCTGGAATACATATGCAGGAAGTAAAGTCAGAACTTCTGGTCTTTTCTTTATAGTGGATTGTGTTGTTGGCCATTCCTGCAGCATATAGTAGACAATTCCAAAATCTGAGCACTATCACAGTGAAAAAAACCTTGCCTAAACTAGTGATGAAGCAGTGGCATACACTTAATACATGTACCGTCTAAGGAGAGAAAAGCGAATTAGGTAGTTCTTTAAAATGACATCTAACATATCAAATGGTGATCCCTTCTAGATCAGACAGGTAGTTGACTGCCAAACAAAATAGACCCTATAACATTACATGCCAGCAACAAGTGTTTTAGAGTACAAATCAGTGAAAGGTTTGAATGTCCCATCTGAGGAGATGATCCTTTTTCATTGCTTAGTAAGAGAGAGGTATACTATACTGGATATTTAAATAAGACACAAGTTTTTCCAAGGGAATGAAGTTTAAATGGGATATTACACATTTTTATGAATAATATTGTTCTCCTTGCCTACCCAATATTTCCTTTCCCCTCTCCTCTTCCCTTCCCTTCTCCCATTTCCCCTGGTGGAGTTTTAGTCCACGTCTATATAAACATATGATTTTTCACTAGTCTTCATGTTCATGAGATTTTATTAATATCCCTGTCCTTCCATTTTTTTTCTAAATTGTTTCAGTCATAATTTACTTATATTTGCGTTAAGGATCGAAAAAATGTAACATTTTTAAAATTAATGGTTAGAAATGGTTGGGTATGATTACATTTCTTTGTATACTGTATATTGTGATTCTCTAACAGCTACATCAACAGGTAATAATGAAAATAGTGCAAAAAGTGAAGCTATCGCACTTCAAAGATAATTATTCAAAAATGTCTGGTCATATTTAACAGGAAGGGGTGGGAAAAGTTCTGGGGTTAAAACGACTAAAATATGCTGGAATGCTAAACGGGCATAGAGAGAGAGGGAGAGTCTTGTTGGTATCCAAAACCACTAGTAGCAGCTTCTTAATGAGACTGAAGTCATCTCCATAAGGAACAGAAAGACAGGGCCAACTAAGTTTAGCATAAAATAAATTGTTATTATATGAAAACAAGTAGCAACTCGCTTGGTAAAAGCGAGTAAAAGAATCTCTCTCTTCATACTCATATGGGATGGCGGTACTCCACCAGGTTGACTGTCAGTGGTAGAGGTCAATGGTAGCGGCCGCCAACTGTATAGGGAGCACAGAATGTCGATCCAGGAAGAACCAGAGCCATGGTGAAAAACACAGAGGGTGCAGGACTGGAGATGATGTCACACATGTGAGAACTGCAAGGTGGGGGCATGGCTTTGCATTTCAGAGCGTCAGTGCTTATTTGGCAATCTCAAATAAAATAAAGCTGATGCAGCCACCACATCTAAAGATTGGTAAACTGCAATATATACAGTATCTCATGAAAGTGAGTAAACCCCTAACATTTTTGTAAATATATTATTATATATTTTCACATGAAAACACAGAAGAAATTACACTTTTCTACAATGTAAAGTAGTGAGAGTACAGCTTGTATAACAGTGTAAATTTACTGCCCCCCCCCCCAAAATAATTCAAAACACAGCCATTAAGGTATAAACCGCTGGCAACAAAAGGGAGTACACCCCTAAGTACAAATGTCCAAATTGGGCCCAATTAGCCATTTTCCATCCCTGTTGTCATGTGACTCTTTAGTGTTACAAGGTCTCAGGTGTGAATGGGGAGCAGGTGTGTTAAATATGGCATTATCACTCTCTCATACTGATCACTGGAAGTTCAACATGGCACCTCATGGCAAAGAACTCTCTGAGGATCTGAAAAAAAGAATTGTTGCTCTACATACAGATGGCCTAGACTATAAGAAGATTGCCAAGACCCTGAAACTGAGCTGCATCACAGTGGCCAAGACCATACAGCGGTTTAACAGGACAGGTTCCACTCAGAACAGACCTTGCCATGGTCGATCAAAGTAGTTGAGTGCACGTGCTCAGTGTCATATTCAGAGATTGTCTTTGGAAAATAAACAGATGGCCTAGACTATAAGAAGATTGCCAAGACCCTGAAACTGAGCTGCAGCACAGTGGCCAAGACCATACAGCGGTTTAACAGGACAGGTTCCACTCAGAACAGACCTCGCCATGGTCGACCAAAGTAGTTGAGTGCATGTGCTCAGTGTCATATTCAGAGATTGTCTTTGGAAAATAGACGTATGAGTGCTGCCAGCATTGCTACAGAGGTTGAAGGGGTGGGGGTCAGCCTGTCAGTGCTCAGACCATATGCTGCACACTACATCAAATTGGTCTGCACGGCTGTCGCCCCAGAAAGAAACCTCTTCTAATGATGATGCACAAGAAAGCCTGCAAACAGTTTGCTGAAGACAGCAGACTAAGGACATGGATTACTGGAACCATGTCCTGTGGTCTGATGAGAACAAGATAAACTTATTTGGTTCAGATGGTGTGGCTGCATGTGTGGCTGCAACCTGGTGAAAAGTACAAAGACAAGTGTGTCTTGCCTACAGTTAGGCATGGTGGTGGGAGTGTCATGGTCTGGGGCTGCATGGGTGCTGCCGGCACTGGGGAGCTACAGTTCAATGAGGGAACCAAAAATGCCAACATGTACTGTGACATGCTAAAGCAGAGCATGATCCCCTCCCTTCAGAGACTGGGCCGCAGGGCAGTGTTCCAACATGATAATGACCCCAAACACACCTCCAAGACTACCACTGCCTTGCTAAAGAAGCTGAGGGTAAAGGTGATGGACTGTACAAGCATGTCTCCAGACCTAAACCCTATTGAGCATCTGTGGGGCATCCTCAAATGGAAGGTGGAGGAGCGCAAGGTCACTAACCTCCACCAGCTCTGTGATGTCTTCATGGAGAAGTGGAAGAGGACTCCAGTGGTAACCTGTGTAGGTCTGGTGAACTCCATGCCAAAGAGGGTTAAGGCAGTGCTGGAAAACAATGGTGGCCACACAAAATATTGACACTTTGGGCCCAATTTGGACATGTTCACATAGGGGTGTACTCACTTTTGTTGCCAGCAATTTAGACATTAATGGCTGTAAGTTGAGTTCTTTTGAGGGGACAGAAAATTGACACTGTTATATAAGCTGTGCGCTTACTACTTTACATTGTAGAAAAGTTTCATTTCTTCGGTGTTGTCACATGAAAAGATATAATAAAATATTTACAAAAATGTGAGGGGTGTACTCACTTTTGTGAGATATAGTATATATTTTTATATACAATGCCTTCACAAAGTATTCATACCCCTGCAAAATACTTGAGACTGAGGCGGAGGTTCACCTTCCAGCAGGACAATGACCCTAAACAAACAGCCAGAGCTACAATGGAAGGGTTTAGATCAGGGGTAGTGAATTAAAATTCAAGGAGGTCCGGTCACTAACATTTTCTTCTGGCCGAGGTCCGAATCTCATGTCTGTGCCATGAAAGATTTTACGCTTCTACTTTCCTTTTTTTGGCACAGCCACGCTCTATGATGCTTTTCTTACTGTTTTCTACACACACTCTGGTAATACTCTGTAAATGTCCCCATAGTGTTCCCCCTTACATTGGGTGCCCCTACCAGAGTGATTCATTATATTGGGTCCCCTCATAAAACAGTTGCCACTGTCAGGGTACCCCCTTATATCAGGTGTCCCCATCAGAGTGCCCCCTTACATCAGGTTTCTTCATCATAAGGCCCCCTTGCATTAGGTGCCATCATCAGAGTGCCCCCTTACATCATTTGTCACCATCAAATCAGGTCAGAGTGCTCCTTTACATTAGGTGTGCCAATCTAAGTGCCTCTTTACATCAGGTGTGCCCATCTTAGTGCCTCTTTACATCAGGTGTCACCATCAGAGTGCCCCCTTACATCAGGTGTCCTCATCAAAGTGCCCCTTTACATCAGGTGGCATCATCACAGTGCCACCTTACATCAGGTATTCCCATCAGTGTGCCCCCTTATATCAGGTGTCCTCAAAGTGCCACCTTACATTAGGTGCCCCATCAGTGTGCCCCCTTAACATATGTGCCCATCAGCGTGAGCCCACTAACATAATAAGTGCCCATCAGCATGCCCCTTATTTTATGTTAAGGGGCACTCTGATGGATACATTGTATGTTAAAGAGGTTGTAAACCTCAGAAACAAACAAAAAAAAAACCTGAAAGACAAAGGCATAATGAGCTAGTATGCATCACATACTATCTCATTATGAAATGCTTACCTTAGAACGAAGCCCCCGCAGTGCCGCTCGTTCACCTGTATCAAGGCTGACATGTTCAGCCATCTTACTTCCTGGTTCGCGTCATCCGGCCATCTGATTGGCCGGAGCAGCGATTACTTCACTCCAGTGCATGCGCGCGGAGTGGCTGTCCATGGCACAAGGCTCTGAAGGAATGGTACGGGTGGCCGTTCATTCAGAGCGCATGGGCCGATGACGTCATCGGCTGCATGCAATATAAATTTCTCCTAAACGGTGCAAGTTTAGGAGATATTGGACCACCCTTTATCTTAGCAACCAATCACTGGCTTGTTTCCCTCCAGAACTGTCCCCCCCCCCCCTGTTGGCTCTGTGAAGATGAAAGCATGACAGCTAGGAGAAGAACAGGCTCCTAAATGGCGCGACCGCTGCGGTCTGGGTGGGAGAGTGATTTGGGCCAGACCTGGACTGCAGTCTGCTATTTAGTGATGCCTGGTTTAGATCAAAGCATATTCATGTGTCAGAATGGCCCAATTAAAGTCCAGACCTAAATCCAATTGAGAATCTGTGGCAAGACTTGAACATTTCTGTTCACAGGCGCTTTCCATCCAATCTGACAGAGCTTTAGTATTAGCCCATAAAGTTAGTAAATTTTGCAAAGAAAAATGGGAAAAAATGTCACTCTCTAGATGTGCAAAGCTGGTAGAGACATACCAAAAAAGACTTGCAGCTGTAATTGTAGGGGGGGGGGGGGGCTGAATACAAATGCATGCCCAGATATTTATTTGTAAAAATTTTGAAAACCATTTATCATTTTCCTACCACTTCACAATTATGTACCACTTTGTGTTGGTCTATCACATAAAACTCCAATAAAATCCATTTATGTTTTTGGTTGTAACATGACAAAATGTGGAAAATTTCAGGGGGTATGAATATCTTTTCAAGGCAATGTACATTAGATAATAAATATATGAAGCTGCAATATAATAAATTTTTGGTTTTGGCTTTAATACAGCTTTCAGTAAGCAGGATTTAAATCTATAGTGGCAATATAGTAAGTAAATTAAATGTAAGTGCACAGGGTAAACCATAGAGGGCCCTCAGCTTAGCTGGGAATCCTCCTCCTCTCAATGTAGGAGAATTTGCATTGGTCTTCATATAACAGTAACATAAAACATGATGTGTAGAATGACAGTCTGCAGAATGAGTGCCATGTGTGTGCAAGGTGTGGCCTAAAGCAGATGTAAACCCTATCCCTAAAATCTCAAACAAACTTTAACATGGTAAAAGTAATTTTCTATATTTTTAAATCTGCATTAAAATTAACCCACTGCTTTTGTTCTAAAGGTCCTTGAACTGGCACGTCCTAATATAGAGTGACAATGCTCTGTCCCTTTCTCCCAATTGTTCTTCTGTATTGTCATTCTGTCACCAACACTCCCAGTAGACATGCCAACGTGCACTGCACAGGCATGTTCCATTGTTGTCACAATTAGGAAACCCGCCCTGAGAAACGAGGTGTAGCAGTTGCTGGAACACAAGAATGTAGACAGGAATGGGTAGCAAAGAGGCAGCAGGAGATCAGCAACACTGAGATGAAGCAAAGGGCAAAAACTGCATTTTATTAGGAAAATAAAATCTTTGTAACACAATTCCTTGGTGGAGTGGCCCATGATGGTACAGCAGGAAAAATACAAAAAAAGAAAGTCTGAGCTGGGAAAAAAGTGTCTCCTAGACTAAATGCTGGAATCAGAGTGCTGCTGATGTGGATGGTGGGGGTCTATGTAAAACAAAAAGGGCTGAGAGTTTTTGTGAACTGCGGGTGTGAAATAACTATACCATGAATGAGATAAACTAAGTAAAGTGACATCTGAATAACAGACAGAGAGTATGCAAGGTTCAGAGAGTTAAGTTTTGCACCCACTCCCTTGTCTAGGACCGTGCCAGCTGCCCTGTAAGTGAACTTATGTTAAGACTGTGTTCAAAGACTGTTCCTGTGAGCATCTGCTTTGCTGTGAGAAATAGCCTCGGTTCTGTTTACCCTTCTGCTGCCAAATCTCACTGACAATCAGTTGCCTATTTTCTGCAGTAAAGAAACTGTCACTACGAGAGGACTGCATGCTTGTCATTTGGCCTGTGTGTGGCATTATTCAAAGTTATAAAACAATACCGCAGTATATTTTTAAAGTAATCCTACATTATGTTTTGTACAAAAGCACTTCGTGGTGAGTCTCCATGTTTCTAACAGGCATACATACTGTATATGATATAACCAAGGCACAAACAAAAAAAATAATAGGCTGTGTGTGGCCAGACAATAAGTAAAGGGACATCTCTTTAGGCCACAGAGAGATATAAGAATAACTGACACAAGTTTTAACCATTACATGCACAATAAAAATACATCATCATTGGAGAGGCTACCAGTGCTCTCTGCCCCAGTAATCCTGGATGGGAATGGAATTCTCCCCTAGGTGAACTTAGATGGCACCAAATACCTACTTAATGTTCTAACCCTTTCCGTTAATATCCAAAACAAAACAAACTGAAACTGGGATTAAAAAAAAAAAATATACACTTTTTTACCAAAAGTATTAACCACTTAAGCCCCAGCCCTATTTCGGACACTTTTTGTTCACAAGTTAAAATCAGTATTTTTTCCTAGAAAACTACTTAGAACCCCCAAACATTATATATATATATATATTTTTTAGCAAAGACTCTGGAGAATAAAATGTCGGTCATTGCAATTTTTTTTGTAACGCGGTATTTGCGAAGCGGTCTTTAAAACGCCATTTTTTTGGAAAAATTTTGAAAAATCACATTTCACTGCATTTAAAAAATACTAAACAGTAAAGTTAGCCCATTTTTTTTTATATATTGGGAAAGATGATGTCACGCCGAGTAAATAGATACCCAACATGTTACGGTTTAAAATTGCGCCCCCCCCCCCGTGGGATGGCGACAAACTACGGTCAATAGAGATCTCAATAGGCGACGCTTTAAATTTATTTAACGGTTACCAGTTTAGAGTTTAGTGGCGATGACAGCAGAGGCAACAATATCTCCCTGATGTTTTCAAAGGGAGCACGCTGCAACGCGGACAGAACCAAGTTCAAGTCCCATGGAGGTAAAGGCTCCTGCCTGGGAGGAGTCAGATGTCGCACACCTTGAATGAAGGTGCGCACCAAGGAATGAGACGCCACAGGGCATTGGAAAAGAACAGCCAGTGCAGACACCTGGCCCTTTATCGTGGCCAGCGCCAGGCGCTGATCCACTCCAGACTGGAGGAAAGCCAAAATTCTCGACACCGAGTAAGAACGAGGGGAGAACCCCCTGGACTCACACCAGGTGAAATAGGCTTTCCAGGTACGGTAATAGATCTTACCAGAGGAGGATTTCCTAGCCTTGATCAGGGTAGGGATAACCTCAGGGGATAGACCCTTGTCCTTCAAGACCTGGGTCTCAACAGCCAGGTCGTTAAAGCCAGCGACTGTGAAGCAGGATGGAAGATCGGACCTTGAGACAGGAGATCTTCCTGCAGAGGCAGACGCCACGGAGGCGCCACTGCCAGGTGACCAACGTCGGCGTACCAGGACCGGCGAGGCCAGTCCGGCGCCACCAGAATCACCATGTGTGGTTCCGAGACAAATCTGCGGAGGAACCTGGATAGTAACTGAATCGGATACTGATGCCAAGGGGCCACCAACGCATCCGAGGCGTCCGCCAACGGATCGCGCGTTCTTGCCACGAACCTTCCCACCTTTCGATTTAGCCGGGATGGGAACAGATCCACGTCTGGGGATCCCCACCTCGCACACAGCATCTGAAAGACCTCTGGGTGTAGGGACCATTCCCCCTGGTCCAGGGTCTGGCGGCTCAGATAGTCGGCCTGCCAATTTTCTACACCCGGAATGTGAACTGCCGAGATCGCCGGGACATGAGTCTCGGCCCAAGACAGAATATCGGTCACCTCCCGGGCCGCTCGAGCACTCCTGGTGCCCCCCTGGTGGTTGATGTAAGCCACCGAGGTAGCATTGTCCGTCTGTACGCGAACAGGCAGGCCCTGGAGACGGTCCGACCACTGGAAGAGACAGAGTTTTATCGCTCGTAGTTCCAGCACATTTATCGGGATGGAGGATTCCTCCTCCGACCAAGTGCCCTGGGCAGACAGGTTGCCCAGGGCTCCACCCCAGCCCGACAGGCTGGCGTCCGTGGTAACCACTGTCCACACCAACGGGCGGAAGGTCTTGCCTTCCACCACCGACGGGGACTGGATCCACCACAGAAGAGCCAATCTGGTCTGGCGACTCAAGGAGACATCCAGATCCAAGGACTGAGGAAGTCTGTCCCACCTGGCCAGGATCTCCGTCTGGAGAGCCCGCGTGTGGAACTGGGCAAAGGGAATCGCCTCGAAGGCCGACACCATCAACCCCAGGCCCCACATGCAGGTCCTGAGTGACGAGGACGGATTGTCCCTGAGAGACCTGATTTCGTCCCGCAAAGTCCGGAGCTTGTCCTCCGGCAAGAATACCTTTGCCTGAGCAGAGTCCAGAACCATTCCCAGATAGGGATGGCGAAGCGACGGAGACAACGCTGATTTTTGAACGTTGATGGTCCATCCGAACTCCTGGAGCGTCTGTACCGTGATGGACAGATCGTGCACAAGGTCCTGACTGGCACGCGATCTCAGAAGCAGATCGTCCAGGTACCCCAGGACCGCAATGCCCTGGGCCCGCAGCCGGCCCAGGACTGGTGCCAACACCTTGGTAAACACCCTGGGTGCCGAAGCGAGACCGAACGGTAACGCCACAAACTGGTAGTGGTCCTCTGCGATAGTGAACCGAAGGTACCGCTGATGACCCTCGAAAATGGGGATGTGCAGGTACGCATCCTTCAGATCTATCGAAGCCAGGAATTCTCCTGGACTCAAGGAGGCCACTACCGAACGGAGAGACTCCATTCGAAACTTCCGAACACGCACGAAGCGGTTCAGCGCTTTCAGGTCCAGAATAGGACGCACTTTGCCCTCCTTCCTGGGAACAGTGAGCAGATTTGAATAAAACCCCCGAAACCTGTCCCGATGAGGCACCGGGACAATCACCCCCTGAGCAAGCAGGTCCTGCACCGCTTGATGCAAGTCCTGCAGACGCCCCAGAAGCAGATGGAGATTGGAGGGAAAGAATCTGTCCGCCGGCCTGGAAAGGAATTCGATCTTGTAACCTGATCGAACGATTTCCTGGACCCACCTGTCCGAAATCCGGAGCAGCCAAGGCTGGAGGAAACTGCGCAAACGTCCCCCCACCCCTGAAATGGGTGAGGGCGCCCCTTCAGGCAGAGGCGGATTGTCCCGCCGAGCCGGCATTGCCGGCCTTCTGCTTACCCGCCCAGGGTTTCTTCTGGTTGCCCTTGGCCTTGAAGGGCTTGCCCTTGGATTGGTTCCGAAAGGCACGAAAGGACCCCTGATTGGATCTAGGCGCAGAACCCCGCTTGCCTCGGAAAGACTTGTTCTTCGGGTTCTGGGGCAGCATAGTGCTCTTGCCCCCCGTGACGCCTTTTACCAGGGTATCCAACGCCTCGCCAAAAAGGCGAGAGCCAGCATAGGGAAAATCAGCAACTGTTTTCCATGAGGACTGGTCGGCCGACCAGCTCTTCAGCCATATCAGTCGCCGGTTAAGTACCGCGACACTCGAGAGGCGAGCCACCAAGGGGGCCTTATTTAAGGCTGCATCACACAAACACATGACTCCTTGGTGGATCTGATCCACCATTTCCAGTCGGGCAGGCGGCACGTCATCAGACACGAGATTGCTTCTAAGCATCTTAGTCCAATCAGCCACCGCCTGAGCCACCAGAACGGACGCGAAAATGGGTTTGAGCAACGAACCCGCCACCGTATAGGAATGGCGGGCTAGAGACTCCAACCGCCGGTCCGTGGGATCCCGGAAAACCGGGGTATCCTCAGTAGGAACCAAGGTAGCCTTGTTCAGCACGGCCACAGTGTGGTCTACCTGTGGAGGCACACACCATCGCGATTCCGTAGCCGGCGCAAAAGGATAAAGCAATTTGAACCGACTAGGTACCAGGAATGGACGTTTAAACGTGCGCCACATTTCATTAACAGTGTAATGAAATTCAGCTGGGCAGGGAAAAACCTGCGCAGACTTGCGGGTTCTGTGCATCCCAAACGAGGACACAACGCCCGGAGGACAGGGCTCATCCTCTAAATGCAAGGTTTACAATTAACTCATCCATGGTTCTTCAGGTGACCCTGGGGAGGATGTATCAACACCCTCCATTTCAGCCTCCCCCTCAGACCCCGGGGGGTCTAAGGATGAGCGGGACCCTGAAAAGGGCACGCTCGCAGCAGCAGCCATATCCCCATCTGAATCAGAAGAGAGAGACAACCTGGGCCTCTTTCTCGCAGCCCGTTCAGACATCAGCATTTCCATATTTGCCACCAAAGTCGCAACGACAGCAGCCAGATCAGTTCGCAGCGGGGCCACAGGAGAACTGGGGCCCCCCACTAAAGCTGGAGGAAACTTGCTTTCCTGAGAATCCATGGCTCAAGTTATCAAAAAACAAACTACAGTGCAAAAAACAGTGTACTGTCCCCTTAAATAGCGCTGCGGAGTGCGCAGCCCACCGCTACTGTCACAGCTATGAAAGACCCCCAAAGGAGAAAAGAAACTGAGCCAGAAGCAATATACAGAGGGAGATTGAGAGAGATAACCTGCAGAGCCCGCAGAGCGTTGCTACCAGTGTCCTTGCTGCTGAGAAAAGGAAGTGCTGCTGGAGAGGGCTGGACTATAAGCCAGACCCCAGGGAAAATGGCTGCCCCATAGGGATGCATTGGAGGCTACGCCAAAATGGCCGCCGACATGCGGCCGAACCGATCGTTCCACCGCCCACAAAATGGCAGCGGATGGCGCCAAAATGACAAGCATGATCGCCCCAGAGGTGCTATACATGTGTGCCCACAGTAAAGACGGCGGACCGCGCAAAAATGCACCGCTGCGTTCACCGCACAAGCACAAACGTCTGCACCCCCAACATGCACCTAAGGTGACACAGGGACAGGGACCCCCAAGGCAACATACAGGTCTGCACAAACGAACCCCGCAGGGATCGCACAGGGAGTCATGCAGGCACAGACACGGGGAACATACAGCAACACAGACTGTCACCCCAAACAGAAGCCCCACACAGAAAAGTACTCACCTGTACCAGATGGCGTGGGGAGCCTCTATGCACGGAAAACCTCTGTCCTCATCTGACAGGGAGTGCCGTGAGCCAGGGACATGACGCTGCAGCACCGCAGACGAGTCCTGTGAGGTAGCCACCTCACGGCTGCATCCCTGCAGCGAACAGGGATGGGTCGTTCGTAATGCCAGGGCGAACCATAGCTGAACGCTCGATGGCGGGCTGGGGGTCCATCTGACCCTTGTGCTCTGGAGAACCAGGGTGGCCAGTCCGAATCCCAGCACCGCATGATCCATCTTCATCCGAAGAGAAGACTAACACTAGAAGCTGACAAAATAAACAGCTAGTAAGGTAAGAGAAAAAACTGACATTTTCAAAGAAAATCAAATAAAAGATTAGGAAGGCTGAGACTGAAGCCCCAGCACAAGGGAAGCCTGACTATTCCTGACGCTAGGCAAATTAAAACTGAGTTGGGAGTGGTGATGCAGGGGGGGTATTGACCGGATGGGACAGCCCCCATGGGTGTGTATATGCTAATGCCTTTTGTCTTTGGACTAAGTCTATATGCCTAGCTATTCCTACGGATAGGAAGACAATACCCAACAGTGAGGACTTAGAGGAGGCGGCGACTGTCGGAGGACGTAAGAGAAAATGTGATAACTAATAGGAGTGACTCGTGAGAACAAATCTTCACATCTGTGATCACCACTAAAAATCCACTTCACCGCCACCAAAAATTAAAGCCTCTCACCTTACACACTGACCCAAGAATCAACCCAGGCCAGAAACAGCTTTACCCCGCATGGGTCACAAGATGGTGTAGAGGATATACAGTGCTGGGGTTAATTCTTGGGTCAGTGTGTAAGGTGAGAGGCTTTGATTTTTGGTGGCGGTGAAGTGGAGCACATCACGGATTTTTAGTGATGATCACAGATGTGAAGATTTGTTCTCACGAGTCACTCTTATTAGCTATCACATTTTTTTGGACACTGGAAACACTTGTATACATTATTTATACTTTTCTAATTTCATGTCGTATTTTTTCTGGCGAAGCACTGTATATTTGTTTAGTTTTTGATTGTGGAGTGAATAACACTGTTTTGTGTTAGCAGCCGGACACTATACGATTTTATTACACTGTGAGCACGTTATCCATTTTCAACAAGATTTAATTTATATTTATCACTATTGCGCTGATAGTTTTACACTGTTTTTAACCTCAAGAAAATGGCTGCCGAGGCTACACAAACATGGCTGCCAATCTGTAGCATAAAGGCTACAAGAAAATGGTGGCACCACACAGCTCCTGGGGGCCCCAGAAGCTCGAAAATTATCCCAACAGAAAGGGGGGCCTGGCAGATACCCCCCCCCCGAGGCCCGTCCCCCTGGTTCGGCCACAGGCGGCGCACTCCCCTCCATGCCGACCTAAAAAGGCATGCCTACCACAGGAGGGGGGGGGGTGTGGGAAGATGGGGGCAAAGGCCTGCAGAAGACCACGAGAAAGGGGGAAATGCTGACTGGGAGGGAGGGAAGCCCGGGGGTCCGACCATCCCAGGCAGGGGCCCACGTCCACCCCAAAACCCTCCAGGGGTAGAGGGGGGACAGCTACTTACCACACCTGGAACAGGGTGGGCACTGCTCAGGACAGACCACCGCTCCGTGGTAATGTGTGTGCTGTTCGCCAGGAGGAAATGCTGCGATTTAGGCTGAAGCCAGTTTGTATGCGTCCTCGCAAGACATTTAACTCGCAGGCCAGCCCCTGTCCAGTGGGGCTATATGGCGGCGGACCTAGTGGAGGGCTGCGGTCTGCATGCGTTTGCTGCCCAGACTGGGGGGACCCTCTGGATCTAGATTATGCAGTCCGTTGCCCAGTCCGGCACTTGATTGTAGATCTCAAAGGATCAAAATAATAAAAACAGGAAAAAAATTCCATTCAAAAATAAAAAATTGACTGGACCAGAGATCCCAGCAAGGAACTAGGTCCTTACTCCTGACTAAGCAGAAAGAAACTGAGTACCTATAGCAGAGAGTGTGAGTATATCCCCTGGGACTGCTCCATAGGCGTAGTCAAGTTCTTTTTTGCCTAGTGTCCTACTCCTGTAGGGGGCAGTATAACCCACGTAGTCAAGAAGATAGGAGCTGTGCCCGTCAATGAACAAAAGAGAAATTAGAAACAAATGCTTTTAAATAACAGAGCTCAATTCTTTTAGGATGCGTGAGACTATGCCATCTGGTCCAGGTGCTTTATCCACCTTTAGTCTGTCTAAATATTTCTGGACCATATCACTTTTGAGCCACTGTGGATCATTTGGGGCTGTGTTAACCTCTTGCCGACCGCCACCCGACTATATACGGCGGTGGTCAGCCCCTCCCAGGCAAAGTGACGTACCGGTACGTCACTAGCCTGAGAGCAAATAGGGGGCGAGCGCGCGCCCCGCCGGAGGCGTGCTCCCGTCCCCACTCGTACCCGAAGAAGTTGGCGTGTGTGACCGGCGGACCTGCTGTCCCCCGGTCACTCGCGATCGTTGGGTGGAGAGGGAGAAAGGCAGGCGGCTAATGTAAACAAAGCCGCCTGTCACTCTCCCCTGTGTAAAAGCACTGATCACTCGGTCCTGCTATGTAGGACCGTTGATCTGTGCTGTTACACACAAAGCCACATCCAATCACAGTAAGAAACATGCCCCTAGGGACACACTTAACCCCTCCCTCTCCAATAAAGTTAACCCCTTCCCTCCCAGTGTCATTTTTACAGTAACAGTGCATATGTATAGCACTGATTACTGTAGTAATGTCACTGGTACCCCCAAAAGTGTAAAAATGTCAGTCAAGGGTCCGATCTGTCAGCCGCAATGTCGCAGTACCGCAAAAAAAATCGCAGATCGCCGCCATTACTCGTTAAAAAAAAAAACAATAAAAATGACAAAAATCTTTCCCTTAGTTAGTAAACGCAATAACTTTTGCGCAAACCAATCAAAATACGCTTTTTGCAATTTTTTTTACCAAACATATGTAGCAGAAAACAAATTGGCCTAAAATGTTAAAAAATTTTGATTTTTACATTTTTTTGGGGGGAATTTCATATAAAACAATGTGAAAAATATTGTTATTTTTGCAAAATTGTCGCTCTTTTTTTGTTTATAGCGCATGATCAAAAAATCGCACAGGTGATCAAATACCACCAAAAGAAAGCTCTGTTTGTGGGAAAAAAGGACGTCAATTTCATATGGATACAGCGTCGCACGACTGCCCAATTGTCCGTTAAAGTCACGCAGTGCCGAATCGCAAAATAGGCCCTGGTCAGGAAGGGGGTAAAATCTTCCGGGGCTTAAGTGGTTAATACCATCAGCATTATGGTCAGAAGCTCCCCCACGCTCCTTTGTATACACATAGCTGAAGAAAGTATTTAATAAATTTGCCTTCTCTTTGTCCCCAGTCATCACTCCAGGTTATTTTGTAAAAGGCCTACATGCTCAGACCTGACCTTTTTACTATTAATTTATTTGAAGATTTTTTTGGGGTTTGTCCTACTATCCTGCAATCTGTCTTTGTAACAATTTATAATGAATCCATACAAATTGTGCCAACTATACGTCTAATCTTTTAAAAACTGTTAACTGTTATGAAGGTAAATAAATTAAAGCCCTTGCACACAGTCCTTGTATTTATTTTCATTATACTATAAATATTGTATGAGTAGGCACTGCAAGGACAACATAAAATCAGTTGTTTATGGTCCCAAATACCTTGCCAGTGTAAAAAGGTATCTTCATTGTAAATCTTCTGATCACAACATGTATATCATATTAGAAGTTCGAGTTCAGACATTATCTTGGTTATAAGAATCCTAATGATATGATAAAACTCTCACATGCCATCTATATCACAACTTCCAATAACCAACAGTCTCCAAACTATAATCTCATTCACGTAGGCAACGGTATCTTAACCAACAGTCTTAGAAGCACATTACTAGGATAATCTATAGCAGAGGTATTTAATTTAAACTCAAGAAGGTTGGGTCAGTAAACTTTTCTTCCATGCCCCCCCTCACATCAGTGTCCTCACTCCACCTCTTACATCATACACCCTTCCTTTACATCAAAGTCCCCCTTTACATCAGTGCCCTCAGGTTCATATCACAGCCCACACTCCCTTACATCACAGTCCTCTCTTCATATCAAAACCACCCTCCTCATATTTAAGCCCCCCCCCCTTACATCACAGTTCTCTCTTCATATAACATCCCCCCTACCCATACTATAGCCCATTTTCTTTTATCACCTTCCTCCCTTCATATCACAGCTCCTCCCCCTACTTACATCACATCCCCCCCTTTACATCACAGCCTTCGCCCTTACATCACAGTCCTATGTTTACCTATTAATCCCCCTCCCCTTCAAAGTCCTACCTTACATAGCAGGGCAGGGGGTGGGAGATCTGGAAAGTCTAAGCAAAGAAGCTGCCCAACTGTTCGTTTTACCAGCACATGACTGGTTGCTCCCACCCCCTGGCAGTGGGCGGAAGGGAGAGGACACCCAGGCTGCTGATTGGCACAACTGCAGCCAGGATAGGACTATTATGCGGTTCAGGTCTTGATTCGTGTGGCACTATATAGCAGAATAGTGTGACTGTACTTCAAATTAATAGCACAATTAATTAAATCAATTTAGCTTATAGCAGACATCTGGATAGATAATTGACATGCACTCAAGGAGCATATTCACACCTATGCCTTTTTCCTCCTGATGTGTGTTCCATTTAAATCAATAAAAAAAACCCCCAAAAAAACGGGATCTCGAGCTGTCATGGGAGCCGGGTGTCTGGAACTCTGTCTTCCGCAGGGCATTTAAAGGTATTTTGAACAGGTCTTTAATAGAAGCAAACGTTAAGATTGTCATTCGTTGGTATCTTGTACCCACCCGTTTAGCCAAAATGTTCCCGGGAACCGATTCCCTATGTTTTCGGGGGTGTGGACACCAGGGTTCCATACTTCATATTTGGTGGGAGTGTCCTCGTATTCCCAGCTTCTGGAATAAAATTTTTAGCATGTTACGCAAAGTTACTGGGCTGTCGATTCCCAAGGTTTCGGAAGTGGCGCTGCTTAATGGCGCCCTGGTGAAAGGCCCAAAATCCAGTTTGAAACTGTTACACTTTATGTTTTTGGGAGCGAAACTTACCCTGGCGTGAGCATGGAAGTCCCCATCGGTCTCGGTGGCGGCTGCCAAAAGAAAGATCTCCTGGATTATGTCCCAGGTGAAGATAGTTAGCATTTTCTGGGATGTTTATCACCTTTCCGTCTCCCTAGCAGCAATCATTGGGGGGGGGGGGGAGGGGGGCTCCTTCCGGTCTCTAGGGTGTTATATTGCTCGACTGGGTGGGGGCCCCCCTTCCCTTTCTTCATACCTCCTCTCAACCTCCACTCCGGCATCTCCTTTCTCTTTCTCTTCTCCTGAAATCTTTATGTCCTTCTTCCTTCTTTTCATCCTCTTCTCTTGCTTTCCCTTTCTGTATCTCTTTTGGTTTGTTATTTTTGTCGCTTTCTCAGGTATCTTTGTTGCCCTGCACCTGGGTGCCCGAAATACTCTGTTATTGCTGTCTCTCGGAACGCCTCTTTAGCCAGTTCGCAGCGGGCAATGATGTTAATCCACTCATGATTGATGACCTGTTTTGTTTGATGTAGGGGACTCTTTGGACGCTGACCTTGTTCACAGGCTCCCTGGGTTTGTTCCTTTATTATTTGTTCCTTTTTGTTTCTTTTTTGATATCCGGTTCTTTTTCTGTACTGCACTTGAATTTGTATTACCCTGCTGTGCTACAAGGGGGTGCTGGATGTGTAATTTTTGGTCTCTATGCCTTGATTCTGATACCTGATCTTGTTTGTATTTTGTTCTTACTTTGAAAATAAAAAACTTTTGCAAGTAAAAAAAAAAAAAAAAAACATGTAAACACATTGCAATACACTATGTTATAAATGACATAATGCACATCAATGCATGGTGATGCATTAATATGCACCATGACGCTTTGACATGCATAAACATGCATCTAAGTGCATGCATTTTGAGGCATTTCTATTGACTTCAATGAAAAATGAATCAAGCAAAATTGCAAAGGTATTATTTCAGTAATGTTCAACAATGTTATAAAAGTGTGCCTACACATATTTGTTCACAGCACTGTGCCTGGATCTGCCTGCAATGATCTTTCACATAACATATTATCACTGTAGTACATAATAACTGCCAATAAAAGAGGATCATTTCCCCATGAGGGGCTGACACCAATGCACTATGCACTACTAGGTTGAAAGATCACCTCAGGGGAAGGCTATTGCATTTAGAGACTGCAGGTATGATATAGGAGATAGTCAGACTGCAAACATGATGCAAGAGACTGTCAGGAGACTGTTAACATGCCATAGGAGTCGTTGGAGACGATTCTAGGACAATATCCCCCTGGACAATATCCCCCCTGGACAACATCCCCCCGGACAATATCCCCCCTCTAACCCTAACCCTATGTCCAAGGGGATGTTTTCCGGGGGGATTATGTCCGGGGGGATATTGTCCGGATACCGTTGGAGACTGGGGACATGCTTCAGCAAACATATTACTTGAGAATATTATAATCACTGCTATATCAGGATAAGTTGGAAAAAAAAAACGTGTCTGCAGGGGCCCTAAGGGCTGCAAAAAATTGCCAAAGGGCCTCAGGCTGGGCAGCAGGGCTCCAACATACCAGCCAAATTGGCAGTGGAGTATACAGGAGGCAGGGACATTGCTTCATTTGTGGTGGGTTTGCCTTGCTATCATAGTTACATAGTTAGTGAGGTTGAAAAAAGACATCAGTCCACCCAGTTCAACCTATGATGTGTGTGTGTTTCTGTGTGTGTGTGTTTGCTTGCTGTTAGCTGTACATTGTATAGCCCTGAATGTTGCAGTCTTTAAGGTGCCCATCTAAAAGTTTTTTTGAAACTATTGATGCTCCCTGATACCACTGCTTGTGGAAGAGAATTCCACATTCTTACTGCTCTGACAGTAAAGAGCCCCTTACGCAGTTTAAGGTTAAACCGTTTTTCTTCTACTTTTAGTGAGTGCCCCTGTGTCTTATTGAATTCCCTTTCTCTGAAAAAGTTTTCATCCCTATGCTAAGGTCACCAGTACGGTATTTGTATATTGATATTATATCCCCTCTCAAGCGTCTCTTCTCCAGAGAGAATACGTTCAATGCTTGTAGTCTTTCCTCATAGCTGATGTCCCCCATTCCCCTAATTATCTTTGTTGCCCTTCTCTGGACTTTCTCCAGTTCCAGCACATCCTCTCTGAGGACCAGTGCCCAGAACTGGACAGCATTTTCAAGATGTGGCCGGACCAGTATCTTGTAGAGTGGGAGAATAATTGCTTTATCTCTGGAGTGAATCCCCTTTTTTATACATGCCAGTATTCTGTTGGCTTGCAGCGGCTCGGCACTGCATGCCATTGCCAAGCCTGTTGTCCACTAGGACCCCCAGGTCCTTTTCCATCATAGATTCACCCAGAGGATCACCGCCTAGCGAGTAACTTGCGTTCGTATTTCTGACACCCAAGTGCATTACCTTACATTTTTCAACATTAAACTTCATCTGCCATGTAGTTGCCCACCCCATTATTTTGATTAGGTCTGCTTGTAAGGTTACCACGTTCTGCATAGAAAATATTGAAATGCTTACCATAGTTTCGTCTGCAAATACTGAGATTGTGCTGGGGATCCCATCCTCTAGGTCGTTTATGAATAAATTAAAAAGGATTGGTCCCAGGACAGATCCTTGGGGGACTCCACTTTCCACACCTGACCAATCCGAGTACTCCCCATTTACCACCACCCACTGAACTCGCCCCTGGAGCCAGTTTTCAATCCAGGTACTCACCCTATGGTCCATACCTATGTACCTTAGTTTGTAAGCGTTTGTAAGGAACTGTGTCAAATGACTTTGCAAAGTCCAGATACACCACATCCACAGGCCTTCCTTTATCTAGATGGTAACTCACTTCTTCATAGAAGGTTAATAGATTGGTCTGGCAAGAAGATTTTTCATAGTTTATTTATTTATTTAGCACTTTCTCCGTCTCTCTGTCCTCTGTGGCCAGATTCCCTGCGTCGTCTTTTATGGGGCCAATGTGTTCTGGTCTCACTTTCTTACTATTTATATACTTAAAGAATTTCTTGGGGTTTTTTTTTACTCTCTTCCGCTATGTGCCTTTCATGTTCTATTTTAGCCACCTTGATTTCGCCTTTAAATCTCTTATTGCACTCTTTGTAATGCTGGAATGCTGCCAATGACCCCTCAGCCTTGTATTTTTTGAAGGTTCTTTCTTTAGTTTTAATATGCCTTTTTATGTTGGAGTTTAGCCACCCAGCGTTTATTTTAGCTGTTTTAAAACGTATTCCCCTTTGGAATGCAGGGGCCAATCCCTTTATTTAGTATGTTCTTGAAGCACTCCCATTTTACCTCCGTGTTCTTTGTTCCTAGGGTTCTATCCCATTTTATATTGTCTAGCAAAGTGCGCAGTTTAGTGAAGTTGGCTCTTTTGGAATTTAGTGTCCTTATATTACCTTTGTGTTTCCTATTTGTATGATTTATACTGAAACTAATTGACCTATGGCCACTGTTTCCTAAGTTGCCCCGTATTTCTACATCCGTGATCAGGTCTGTATTGTTAGTAATCAGTAGGTCTAGTAACGCATTGCTTCTTGTTCGTGCATTCACCAACTGACCTATGAAATTATCCTGTAAAACATTTAGGAACTGCGAGCCTTGGATGAATGTGCGGTTCCTTCTGCCCAGTCTATAACTGGATAATTAAAGTCCCCCATTATAATGACATTTCCCATCCTTGCTGCCATTCCAATCTGTGAAAGGAGGTTCGCCTCCCCCTCCTCCCTCTGGTTTGGGGGCCTATAGTATACGCCCATTCATACTTTCCCCATATTGCCTTCCCTTTGAAGTTCCACCCATAGGGATTCTACCTCCTCCTTAGCTCCATTAGTAATATCGTCCCTCATATTTACATGCACATTGTTCTTGATATACAGACTTACCCTTTCTACTTTTTTACCTTCTCTATCTTTACGATATAGGGAATACCCTGAATGGTCACCAGCCAATCATGAGAGTTGTCAAACCAAGTCTCTGAAATTCCCACAAAATCCTCCTCATACATTAGTAGCTCCAGTTCTCCCATCTTGTTGGCCAGGCTTCTAGCATTGGCATACGACCCTCTTAGTTTTGTCCGGTTGCATACTATATCCTCGTTCAATGTTTTGAGGCTGCACTTGCGATTTGTACGCCCACCCACCCTATTTTTAGGATCTCTGGACACCCTACCACTAATGTCCCCATTTATGCCCGCTGAACCTCGCTCCCCGCTGGCTAATTCTACATCTGTACCCTCCCCCCCATCACCTAATTTAAAAGCCCCTCTAACTTGTTAGCCATCTTCTCTCCCAGTACGGCTGCACCCTCCTCATTTAGGTGCAATCCGTCTCTACTAAGCCGACTGAGAAGTCCGCCCAGTTCTCCAGGAACCCAAAACCCTCCTTACTACACCAGCTCCTCAGCCACTTGTTAACTTCCCTAATATCCCACTGCCTCTCGCAGGTAGTATTTCTGGAAATACTACCTTGGAGGTCCTATTCCTCAATTTAGCTCCTAAATCCCTGAAATCGTTTTTTAGGACTCTCCATCTCCCTCTAACTTTGTCATTGGTACTCACAGGTATCATGACAGCTGGGTTTTCCCTAGCCCCACCCAATAATCTGTCCACCAGATCCGTGATGTGCTGAACCCGAGCACCTGGTAAACAACAAACAGTTCGGCACTTACGGTCTTTTTGACAGATTGCCCTCTCTGTCCTTCTAATAATTGAGTTCCCTACCACCAGAAGCTGTCTTTCCTTACCTTTAGCCTTGTTCCCACCCTCACTGGAGTAGTTCAACCACTGGCAGTTAGGAGAGTCGCTCTGCTTCAGCAATGCTGGTCCCTGACTGGTTTCCCCAACATC
Source organism: Pelophylax lessonae (assembly GCF_965119305.1). NCBI lineage: Eukaryota > Metazoa > Chordata > Amphibia > Anura > Ranidae > Pelophylax > Pelophylax lessonae. The sequence goes on from NC_138768.1 coordinate 160,318,674, forward strand.
ACGCAACAGGGCGTATTTATTGGGATGCTCCAGCCCAGGACCTGCCTCCTTGCCTTGTTCCCTTCTACCCTTCCTAACTGTCACCCAACTACTCTGCTCTGATGCCTGCACCCTTGTATCTCCACGCGCCTCTGTACTGGCCCCTGCTGCCACCTGACGGGTATGTTCCCAGCTCTCCTTCAGTATGGAGATTCTTCTCAGTGTTACCAGATGCTTCCCTGGATTCAGGACCTGAGCTTCCAGGGAAGCAACGTGCTTACATTTTGTGCAGCTGTATTTGCCCTCGATCGCCGGATCGAGGAAAACATACATGCCACAAGATGTACACCGAGTCGCATCTCCACACCCGCCATGCATTGTACCCACTAATCTAATGGGGATTGGGAAATTTAACTCTGTCCTGTGTAGCTGTTTTCTAGATTCCTGACTCTAATTTCTCAGCACACAGTTGCTCTCAACACTCAGGTACTCGCAACACCAGGTACTCTCTGCACCACTCAGGTACTTTCAATACTTAAGACACTCAGGTACTCACCAACACTATCAAACCCTTCTTGTCAGTGGTACAAAATATTATGGACCTGTACCTACAACTTAATATTCCAAATAAACCATTGGTAAGGTTCTTTCATGAAACACCTACCTCTATTAAATCCTATAAAAATCATTGATACCGTAATTGTTAATTGCGGGGTAAAATTTCTCATACCCAGTTTATGGAAAACAAACGGAGCTCCCTCGGTAGGAGAATGGTTCAGTAAGGTGGATGTGATTATGGAAAACCAAAGGTGGACGTATAATATTTGGGATCAGTATAATATCTTTTATAGTATTTGGGCAGTTTGGATTAATTTTCAGTCCACTGAGCAGAAGTTCATTGGACCAGAATAACCTATTACTTCAAATTCACATTTGTAGAACATGGTTCATTCATTCACAAAAACAGATATGGGGGAGTCAATTGTTTTTTTGCATGTGTTTATTGTTTTGTATTTTAACCACTTTACGACCGCCAGCTGCAGACATACTGAGGCAGGCAGCCGCTCCTGCGCAAACCGGCGTAGGTATACATCGGTCGCGCGCAGGGAGCTAGGGGGCGAGCCCATACCGCCGCCAGAGCGCTCCCACCCCCGCTCGTCAGCGGGGAAGCCGATCACGGGGCAGGCAGCTCCGATTCCCGCCTGACACCCGTAAATTGTTCCCCGCTGAGAGAGAAAGATGGGCAGCTGTTGTAAACACAGCTGACCGTTCTTCTCCCTGTAATGATCATAGAGCCCCTGTGATCCTTCTATATAGGATCGCTGGTCTCTATGGTAATTTCACAAGCCACACCCCCAGTTAGAATCACTCCCCTAGGGTCACATTTAACCCCTTGATCACCCACAATTTTAACCCCTTCCGTGCCAGTGTCATCATTACAGTAACAGTGCATATTTTTAGCACTGATTACTGTAGTAATGTCACTAGTCCCCCCCAAAAGTGTCAAAAATGTCAGTCAGGGGTCCCATCTGTCCGCCGCAATGTCTCAGTCCCGCAAAAAATCGCAGATCGCCACCATTACTAGTAAAAAAAAACAAAAAAACAATAAAAATGACATAAATCTTTCCCGTAGTTAGTAGACGCGATAACTTTTGCGCAAACCAATCAAAATACGCTTATTGCAATTTTTTTACCAAAAATATGTAGCAGAAAACAAATTGGCCTAAAATGTTAAAAAATTTTGATTTTTAATTTTTTTTTAGGGGAATGTTATATAGCAGAATGTGAAAAATATTGTTTTTGTTTTTAAAACTGTCGCTCTTTTTTGTTTATATCGCAAAAAATAAAAATCGCAGAGGTGATCAAATACCACCAAAAGAAAGCTCTATTTGTGAGGAAAAAAGGAAATAAATGTTATTTAGGTACAGCGTCGCACGACCACGCAATTGTCTGTTAAAATAACGCAGTGCCGAATCACAAAATTTGGCCTGGTCATTAAGGGGGCAAATCCTTCCGGTCCAGAAGTGGTTAAAGACAGGGAAAATGTAGATCTACTATGTAAGAGCTTGCCAATCTATGTTATAAGCATAGAATTTGACAGTTTAACAAAGCAGTAATGTCACTTTTCTGGCAGTATGGCTCCTTTAACATGGCCTGCACCTAATTCATGAAAGCCTTGCACCAGTTTCAGTACAAATACTGACATTTGCACCAGGTTTAGGGAAATTCTTACGATCACCACTTTTAGAATCTTTCACTATGGCCGTGACAGAAGTAATATGAATTACCATGAGCAAACTGGCGGTAATTAATGCCAACTCAAAGTTGGCATATAGGGAAAAGGGGATGTTGTGTTTATTACTTTATTAAAGCTGAGTTCCACCCAAAAGTGGAACTTCCACTCATTTGTTTCCTCCCCCCTCCGGTGCCATATTTGGCATCTTTCAGGGGGGAGGGGTTAACGGGTACCTGTTTTTGACAGGTACCCTTCCCCACTTCCGGGAGGCAGCGCTGTCCCTCGGAAGTTTGGCCCCCTCCTCATTACCCCGCCGCCGAGCCAATCCGAATGCACAGCTCACTTTGCGTATGCGCAGTAGGGACCCGCCCGCAGCTTCACTGCCAGGTTCCCTTATCGGCAATGGAGGTGGCAGCACCCGACAGCCGATAGAAACATCAGCTGCGGTGCTGACATCGCTGGACTCCGGGACAGGTAAGTGTCCTAATATTAAAATTAATATACACTATTAAATGCGTTTACATTTACATCACTGGATGCTAGTACAAAGGCCACCTGCAACCTACCTACTATTGAAAGAGGTCACACTGAACTAATCGTGGGTGGAGCATTTACCATCAGGTCTGCCTTGCCTGTGATTGACAGCATATGGCAGGGATATATTTGGAATCTTTGGCTTTGGAATCACAGCAAGGATGCACCTAATGTGGAACTAGTCTCTTATCAGTATCTTAAAGGAGGAGGGAAGAGCGCCACTTGAGTGCAAGATTATGATTTATTATGACATAAATACGTAGTAACTTACATTAAGGTAAGGATAAAAGCATCTGTGAGGTACAAAACGGTTCCACGTTGGTGAGAGGGGTCCGCACAATCCAGGGTGCCTCAGGTACAGAGCTCCTTCTTTATCCGTTTAGAGTTGACTTCACTCTGTTTGAATGAGCTGACCCTGAGCTGTGGACCACCCTTGGATTGCCTCTATGAACTGTCAGAAATTTGCACATAGACTCTTAATCCCCCCCTGTGCAAACTATTTTTGCCCCACCTGTGTACATCAACACTTTTATCTGACATTGTTTCAGCTTATATCTATATGAACTCTTTGACCTTTGACCTCTGAGCGCCTAAACCAGTCTCTATATCTTATCAGTCTCTTGTCCATTTTACAACTCAAATTCACAGCCACTATGCCTGTTGGATGGGAGGATTCTTATTAGGGACCCTGAGAGGCTAGTTTCCCCATTAGGTCAACCCTACCTGTGATTGACAGCAGATGGCAGTGGGCAGATTCAGAAATGTAGTGTCTCGTGCAGGATGAAGAGGAAACTTGTTAAGGTAATGTGACTGAGCCTGCATTCTAATATAGAATATTCTCTGCAGTGTTATACTGAGAACATTCTGACAAGCACCTAACGCCCTGCATTATTTGAATGCCACAAAAAATGCAGGCACAGTGTTCAGTAAGCACTGTGATGCACTGAGGAGGTGTGGATAGCGATGCTCTCTCTCCAATTTTGTATCAGCCACTACATGTTTTAAAAATAAAGATTGATTATTGGATTAAACTATTGATTATTTATGATTGTTTCCCCATAAATACACATTTTGTTTAGTAAAAAATAGACCCATTAAGGCATTTACTGTCATGTGTATACAGCTTTGTTTATCCAAGACAGCAGATGTGATATCTTCCTGCTATATACTTTTAATAGTAAGTTATATTTAGAAAACTAATCAGCTCTGTGAATAGAGCAGTTTTAACTCTACCAGCAACAGGACTGTTGCATATCAAGATGCAAAATAATGTTCTTCCTTTTGTTAAAATAGCCAGCAGAAACAGGTTCCATACTGACATGTTTCGCACTAGGCACAGCTTTTTCTCAAAGAAGAATAGAACAGTTTTAGTTCAGACCAAGGATTTCCTTTAGACATAAACATATTTAGTTTTTGTAATATTTTGTTACACCTCTTATGCTCTACTGTGTCCTTCTTAAAAGTAGGAGGCAAACATTTTATTTTAGAAGTGGTCTATCATGTGACTTATCCAGTAGTAAAATCTACAGTGGCTGATTATTGATTTGGTGCTGATCCCACTGAAGCAAAGGTAATACCTTTGACTGCTTTACATGCTAAAGACACACTTAAATCTTACCCTTTACAGCTCAGAGTTTTGGCCTTTAGCAGCTGGTTCTTGATCCAGTCAGGTTTTCGTTTCTGTAGATCTTCAAGCACTCTTTGGATTTCATCCTTGGAATTAGTGGCTTTGAATTCAGTTATCTTTTCCAAGCACCCGCAAACCAAAGCAAGCCTCTCTTGGCTCCATCTAGACAGGGTGGTATCTGTCAGCTGTTCTGTGACATTTCCATCTTTCAGTACACGGCATATAATTTCAATTAGGTTCCACACTAATATTCCCATATTCTTTACTGCAGAGTACTGTTCTGATATTTTTCTTTCAGAGAAAGAGTAGAAATACTTTATTGGCAGTAGCAAGCAGGCAATTACTGAAGGTAGCTTGTTGATTACAATGGAGACTGCTTCAGCTGTCAATCTTGTGAAATCTAAAGAAAAGAAAAACAAATAGCATGATCTCGAATGCAGCTGCCCAATAATAGTCAGAACAAGCATAAAAGTAAGAAACTCAGCCTCCAGCCAATGTAGAATAATCATGTATTAAGCCAGGTCACAGTTCACAGTTAACTACAATGTAAAATACTTCTTTTGTTAATCAGCATAGACAATTTACTTTTTTGTATATTTTTCAGAACATCAGATGCATTTTTACCTTTTCCAGGATGCCTGAAGACTTGTATAAAAGATTTTCCATATTAAACAAGATACTCATCTACTGAATTATTTGTATGCCATTGATACATTTTAGATTTTTAGATTTTTCTTGCTACCTGTGATGATTTATTTAATAAACTTATCCTGAATTACAATTACTGACTTTTTTTTATTCTTCCATCTATGATTCAGAGGTTTGTACATGATAAAACAATTACATAATAGACATGTAGTATTTCAAAGGCATGCAGTTCTATTAGATTAACATTGGATGTTGCCAGAACCTTTCATTGAAAAGGGTTTGTTTAAAGTATATGTGAACCCTAATGATAAACCTATTTAATTTCCTCCCTTTTTGGTTTGTTACTATATTATTTCAAGTGTATTTATCTCTTAGACCTGTTGATCCTGCAAAAAAAAAAAAAAAAACTTGTGAGCTGATACATTTTCTGCTCTTTGCTGCATTATCACTTAGCAATCTTATCAACTCTCTCTACAGAACACCCCCTACTTATGGTATGGGGAAAAGAAGCTACCTGTGGCCATAAAACACTTCCTGTCCCAGGTGTCAATGCTGCTGCTCCACAAATACAATGACGCTTTCTGTTATGCTGTTGTTTCTGTTTTTAGATACACTTTAATGTAGAATTAAAAATGAATTGTTTTTGACAACGCTCTTCCAAAATACACAGTACATACTGCTTGACTGTCTAGGAAGGCTTTAACAGAATCCAGTCCATACCTTTCACCATGGTCCAACAGCCTCTCTACATGCTTTAAGACCAGTTTCTGAAAGCTGCTAATCTTTGCTCCCTCGCCAACTTCATGAAAGTGGTCCTACATTGTTTGTGTTCATGTAAAGGGCCCTCTCACATTCTGAGAGAAGACCAGAGCACCAGCTGCAGCAGGACAAAGGTACATGACAAACATTTGCTTTCCTCTGAAAGACCTAGACAAAACTAGCATAATTTTATGTGTATTTGGGCAGCAATGGGGAAGGGGGCTAAAATCCTTATCATAGGTTCAAACCTGGACTACAAATTAGAAATATAACAAATTCCTTTCCCTTAGGCTGCATATACACTAGCCTACAGATACTGCGGCCTTGGAAAAATGCAAAACGCGATACAATTGTGGCACTGTTTTGCCACCTTTTGCATTTTCCAAGTCAAAATGTTGCTATCCTGAACACGATTCGTTCAGGAGAGGGAGGTTGAAGCTCACCTAAACGCGCCAGCTCCTAAACTCTTCTAAAAGCCTATTTGTACATTGACCCATAGGCTTTTATACAATTGAGTTTAGGAGCTTTGGCAAAAAAATGTCAGTGTAGGCTAGTGTACATGAAGCCTTCAAGCAATCTGTATCAGCTATAGGTTGATTTATTAATCTTATGCCATTAGTGATCTCTTTCTCAAGTTTACTTTAAATGTCAAAAGACACCAATGGTTTCAGTGGCCCACATTCATATAAAGAAGCTGATTACCAAGTTCATATTTATGTACATACAGTTTAAACCACTGCAAATATCCCATTTTGCAAAAAAAAAAAAAAAAAAAAACACCTTACCTTTATGCTGTGCCTCTTTTATATCCAAGTTCCTGAAACTCCATTTTTCTGGTAAAGCTCTGAGCAATATATCAGTAACATTACGATGATGTGAACCAGACAGAGAATGATCGCTGGGCTCCGTGGAAGTGATAAGAGACGCCACCTCTCTCACTATGCCTCTTACCGATTTTAAGAGGACTCGCCTTAAAAACTTGATCACTACATCTGTACTAGTATGTGCTTTAAAAAAAGAAAAAAAAGACAAATAAAATCTATATCCTGGTAAATTCTATAAAACCCCTAAAATAACTACTTTTAATCTGATTGCTAATTAGAGCAAATGTTCAAAAAGAGGCTAATATAAATGAAGATCCTAAGTATTATTTCAATGATGCTCTTTGAGTCCACATATTTCACAAAACTTCCAGTGCTTGCGGATCTGTAGCTGTAGTTATCTGAGGGATAACATGGCAAAATGGTGCAGAAACAGCTGTCTGCAGAAGAATGGTGCAGAAAACTGTCCCATCTTCTGTGAGATAACAGGAAAATCTAAGCTAGCCACTTTGTCCACCACAACATTCAACAACAAATTGATTTTTGCATGAATAATACTCAGTAGTTACTGATTAAAGTAAGTTTCAACCCAACCAACAATGCATATGTAAACACTACCAATGGACTTCTCTTATTATCTCCTTTTTGGTCTGTTAAATATACCAGTGTTTCATGTTATTTGTTCCATTTGTGCAAAAAAATTACCTGTTAACTTTCTGAAAACTTTCTGTGCTCTATGCCTCAGCTGTGCTTTTAAGAAGTTACATTGTTCTCAGCTATCTCTGTGATACTACAAAATACTCCCAACCCCACCATGATATGAAGAAAAGAGGGGGTATGTTCTGTAGTAGCCCTACAACATGAAGTGTGCTCCTGGCAGGATCAACAGATGAAAAAAAAAGGAAACGATTGTAGCTGCAGAATTAAAAAACTAACAAGCTGCAATGTAATACATTTTTGTTACTGTATTCAGAAACACTTTCAAATCTCAAAGTTTTGACATGGAATAATGGCGTACCACGGTCTGAGTCCGGACCGAGTTGTCCTATGCGAGACGGCTCGGTTCCGCCATTTTGGAGCCGTATCCCCCCCCCCAGTAGGTGATTAGTTGATTGGTTGTTAGGACACAGAGCTGTTCTAACACCCAATCATCAGCTTGTTAAGAAGAAAAGTTAACTCTGCCCAATCCCTCTCGTGCTCGCCGTTGAGAACTGTATAGCCTGCCGCTCTGCTGAGAATGGTAGCGGCTGAAGTTTGGGGGAAAAGCCGGCTCCTGCTCACAGATCCCGCTCTCCTCTGTGTAAGTAAAACATTAACGCAGGAGACTGCAGTGATGTGATCAGTAGGGGGGTGCAGTAGACCAGAAGACATCGCTGTGGGGGCTGAGCTGTGAGGAGTAACACCACTGTGGGCAGTCATGTGAAGGGGGGCTGAGATGTGATTGGGGCAGAAGACACTGCTGTAGGGGAGAGGGGTAATGTTATGGGTGGGCAGAGCCTGGAGAACCCGAACTCGACAAGAGGTTTACAAGGTCCACAACACTGCAGTCCGCACACCCCCTATACGCACTAGAATTCCTTTTTTCCCACTTCTCTACAAAACAGGGGAGAGAAGCAGCTATTCAATTGGTGGATGATGTACTCATGGACTCTCAAGTTTGAGTAGCCACAGTACTAAACTGTCTCCATTTATAGACAATTTGACTAACGCTCGGCTGATGGATGTCTAAACATTTTGAGGTTGCTTTGTATCCCTTTCCAGCCTTACGCAGGTCAACCACTATTGATCTATGTCTTCACGGAACTGCATTTTGTGAGGCTCGGTTCACATCAGCTGATGCTTCTTATTAACAGCAATCCTAAAATATTTGAGTGTCTTTTATCAAAGTAGCTCTAAACCACAACTCCAAACTCTATTCATTAATTTGACTCTAGGTGTTCAAACTATTCCAATTTGAGAAAGATCGGTGTGATGAGTGAAACGCGTCAGCAGCACGTCACCACACATGTGATGTGTTGATTTGGACAGGCACCTGCCACACAGCCTTCTTAACTGCCGGTAATCGGCTCAGTTTGGAGTGGAGTCTAAGCGGCAAGTCTGCACTAGGAATTGCTGACTGGCTTTTGGCTAGCTACAGCATCATGGAGTGGTGAGTTCTACTCTAATAGACAGGGATTGGAATTGCATTGGCTTCCCCCCCCCCCCCCAGCCTTGACACGCTGTATTGTTTGATGCACCTGCATTTATATCTGCACTTACAGCCAGGCTCCATCCAACTATCTACCTGATGTCTGGCTTCTATGGCTACATTCCCTGTGATGACGGGTGTTTTACTGTGAAGCACTGATTGCCGCCCATGCAAGTTGAATGAGGAAAGAGCAGCATATCATGCCGGGAGCAGTCCCCCCTCCCCTCCAGATAACCTTTTCTTATCAGTCTGCTCAGTGAACCAGTACCCATCTCTATTTGGAGCTCTACTTTGAAAGGTATTTTATCACTCTTCAGTAGAGAATTGCATCATGGACCTCCCAGACTGTGCTGGGTTTACAGTTTACAGCAAACAGCTATCCTAATAGGTGTATGTGTGGAGGAGGGATTGATTCAGCTGCCTGTCTCTTATGACAACTTTGTCAGTTTTTTAATCTTGTTGGTGAAGGTGATACACTTACAATTTTACATCCTTGTTATACATGTTATTTACAATAAAGTAGCTTATTTAAATACATGCATTCCTCTGTTATGTATCTCTTGAGGGCTTTCCTCTTTAGTATTATATGGTTCTAGTAGTCTAGATGATACTCTCATTAGTTTGATACTCATGAGTGTCTGTTGGCTCACTGGGGGTTAATTGGAAGTTAATTTCTTCCTCTACTGTGGCTTATTTACGAGGTTGAGCCAGACCATTTTAGTTTTTCTTGTGATAAACTACTCCAATTAGCTTTCATTGAAAAAATTAATCTGTGGGTTCACACACTTTTTCATCCAGCACTGTGAATGTTTAATGGGTGCGTTCAATAAAAACACAAGAAATTTGTATTGTTAGTGTGTTATCAGTTTAAGCACATTGTGTTTGTCTATTGTTGTTACATTACTGTAGAAAACTAGACAATTCCAAAGGGTTCACATACATTTTCTTGCTTCTGTATATCTTTTGGGGCCCTGCTGGTGAGATCTCTGCACTTGAGTACCTGATTGTGCACACTTGCTGTGTCTATTATAGGACAGACCCCTCTTTTGTTTTTTTATATTATAATGCAACAGTGGGAGCTTGAAGAAGTGAAAGTGGAAAGAAGACCAAAACCTTCCAGGTGGACAGGAACATAGTTGGAATTAAAGCAGGGAGATTTCAATTTTGGAGTGTCCATAATGCCAGCGGCTGATTCAGACTAGGTTCCACCTATCAGTAAAATATTAATTTTGGGTGAGCTAACCCTTTAACATTTTACCCATACCTGTATCTAAGTGTGCTCTTCTGTCTGAAAAGTTGCTCTCTATCCATAGTCTACTATGAATGATGGCATTGAGAGAAATATATAAAACCTTTCTTTTATACAGTATTCCTGTAATATTTGTGTGATCACTCCAAACAGAAAATAGAAGCTTATACAGTACATCTTCATTTATTTTTTACACCACTGTTCAGTTTGTCTTAACTAGCTGAAAATAACACATCCATCTGTATAACATCACAGATAAGCTGGTTCTAACAGAACCCTAAAATACATGGTGCTCGCAATGTTTATTTTTTACTAGTTTACTAAATATGTTCATATTTTTGGTGTTACATAAGTTGCTCAATTGAAAAACATACAGTGTATATGCCAATTCTAAAAAGGACAGCAATTACTTCAGTGCTTCAAAAGGATTTACAAGTAATCTGCGAAAGTTAACACACTGCAAGCCATCTGGGTTTGCATGTCTTGTAAAAGAGACAGTATTTTATGTTCTTATATCTCATCAAGTCCCATGTTTGACTCGCAGTAAACTGGAGTTGTGCCGTCTTGCATTTTCTAGTTCTGTGACAGCTGCTGCATCTCAACTCTACATCACTGACAGACTTGTTTCTGGCGTGTGGATTGCATGCAGATGGAACTGCTGGTCATTTTACCAGATATTCACACTTACACTGTGACTCAACAGCCATCAGAAAATTAAAAGCTGGAGCCACATGACAAAATACACTGCTTAAAAAAATAAAGGAACTCTTTTTAATTAGAGTATAGCATCAACTCAATTAAACTCCTGGGATATTGATCTCGTCAGTTAGGTAGCAAAGGGGGTTGTTAATCAGTTTCAGCTGCTATGGTGTTAATGAATATAACAACAGATGCACTAGATGGGCAACAATGAGACAACCTCCAAAACAGGATTGGTTTCACAGCGTTTTTCCCTACTGATCTTTTCTGACAGTTTTTTACTAGTTTTGCATTTGGCTAGGGTTAGTGTCACTATTGGGGGCATGAGGCGATACCTGGAGCCTATAGAGCAGGGGTATGAAAAATGTGGCCCTCCAGATGTTGCAGAACTACCATGAGGCATAGCAAGACTCTGACAGCCACAAGCATGACACCCAGAGGCAGAGGCATGATGGGAAGTTTTGCTGTGTCTCCCAGCAGGAGATTCCAGGAGACAGGCAGTCACTCTTGGAGAGCTTGACAGGGCCGTAGAAGTTCCTTAACTCATCAGCAGGACTGGTATCTGCTCCTTTGTGCAAGGAGGAACAGGATGAGCACTGCCAGAGCCTTACAAAATGACCTCCAGCAGGCCACTGGTCTGAATGTCTTTGACCAATCAATCTGAAACAGATTTCATAAGCATGGCCTGAGGGCCCAACGTCCTCTAGTGGGCCTTGTGCTCACTGCCCGGCACCATGGAGCTGGATTGGCATTTGCCATTGAACACCAGAATTGGCAGGTCCACCACTGGTGCCCTTTGCTTTTCACGGATGAGAGCAGATTACCCTGAGCACATGTGACAGACGTGAAAGGGTCTGGAGAAGCCATGGAGAACATTATGCTGCCTGTAACTTGTTCAGCATGATCGTTTGGTGGTGAGTCAGTGACAGTTTGGGGAGGCATATCCAAGGAGGGACGCACAGACCTCCACAGGCTAGCCAATGGCACCCTGACTGCCATTAGAATTAAATCCTTTGACCCATTATCAGATCCAACGCTGATGAAGTGGGTCCTTGGTTCCTCCTGGTGCATAACAATGCCCAACCGCATGTGAAGACAGTATGCAGCCAGTTTCTGAAGGATGACTGAAATACCATTGAATGGTCCCCATGGTCGCCTGACCTAAATCCAATAGAACACCCCTGGGACATTTAATTTCGGTCCATTGGATACCACCAGGTTGCACCTCAGTCTGTTCAGGAGCTTAGTGATGCCCTGGTCCAGATCTGGGAATAAATATCCCAGGACACCATCTGTCATCTCATTAGGAGCATACCCCGACATTGTCAGGCATGCATACAAGCATGTGGGGGCCATACAAACTACTGAGTACCATTTTGAGTTGCTGAAATTAAATTTCAGCAAAATGGACTAGCCTTCTGCAATATTTTTTCACTTGGTTTTTCAGGGTGTCTTTGAATTCATCCCTCTGTAGGTTGATAATTTTAATTTCCATTAAACGATGTGGCATCTATTTGTTCCTAACATATTACCCAGTCCATATCAGTATAGATATCCAGCATGCTATTTTCCCCATTGAGATCTGATGTGTTTTCAAAGTGTTCCTTTAATTTTTTTAAGAAGTGTATAAAGAGGTATTATAGTGCTAGCCTTAAAATACACATTTTTTTTTTGGCACAACACTGAACACACATCTGTACACACCGTATACCAGTACAGTTAGAATCACAATTAACACCCAAACTATACCAGTACAGTTGGAATCAAAATAACACCCAAACTTTTATATTTAGGAATTTTTTTTGGGCATTCTATGCTAATATTTAGCTTCTCCTGAAAGCCTCTTTAAAACAGTATCAATTCCTTGGCTGCAAATATTCAACATTCAGAGTAAACCTTGGAAATGTGCGGTACTGTATAATGCATCTTTTCTAAACAAGGGCAGGCAAAGAGCTAAACACTCACCTGAGTTTATTTGTAATAAAAAAAATCTATCTATCCATGTTTAATACATTGTGCTTGCTTATTCAGGTTTTTGTAGATAATATGTTATATATGTTAGGTACACATGTGTTGATCCTTTTTTTTTTTATTTAGTTTTGGCTAGAGCAGCTAGATTTTCTCTCCCATCTTGTATATTAATTGGAACAGTAAAGCCCCATACACACAATCAGAATATCGTACAAAAAATACCGCTTTCGAAGTGATCGTACGATAATCTGATCGTTAGTACAAAGCAGTCGCCTGAAATTTTCCGAAGGGACAAACACAGAAATTTTTCTCGTACTATATCAGATTGTACGAATTTCATTTAATCAGTACAGTTTTTGTCTGAAAATACAATACAAATACATTACTTTACTTCCGAATTTTTATTCTGTTGTATAAGAATTTTGTACATTAGTTACCTATTAATTTTCGATATAGAGACTAGTAGCCAAAAAAAAAAAGGTTGATCATTCATCTGACAATCTCATCATGCATACAAGGCTTTAGCCAGCGAAACTGTTACCCAGCGGCGACACAGACAGCAAGAAAACATTACATATTTTCGGTATCCCTCCCTCACTGTTCCAAAAAATAAAAATGTTTGGCTGGTGTGTTGTTTATCATAAACATTCAAGTAATCATGAATCGTTATAACAATATAATTTGTGTTACTTTAAATTATACTCATCCCAGGAGGTTTTATGTATGGATTACCTACTAGCTACTTTATATGCCAGCCCCTTCATAAATCTTATCAGAAATATTCCTTTCCTTACATCCAGTATTTACATAGTTAGGTTGAAAAAAAAAAAAAACACAAAAGTCTACTTAGTTCAACCAATAGAAAAAAATATAAAAATAGAAAACCACCATTTACAAAATTCTATACCCACAACTGATCCAGAGGAAGGCAAAAAAAACTATGGGCCACTCTATGAAGCATGGTCCAATTTAGTCCCCGGTTTACTTCCTTCCTGTTCCCCCAGGAGGCAATTGGATTTTCCCAGGATCAACAACTTCTGGTTTTATTACCTATCAATGTTAATATCCAGTTAGAGCTGGGTGCATTCCTAAATGCATAAAATATATTTAAAACAATCTACTGAGCCAGAATTAGTTCATGTGGGAGGCAATCCTACATTTTCACAGTCCCCACTGTGAAGAAGGCTTTCCTTATATGAAAGTTAATGACCTGAAAGTGAATATGTTTACACCAAGTTCACTATGGACCAGCTATGTATTTATACATGGTGATCATATCCCCCCCTTAATAGACTCATCTCAACAGAGAATAAATTTAGTTCTTTCTTCAACTGAGCTCTTCCATGCCTCTTATCAGTTTGGATACCCTTCTCTGCACTTTCACCAGTTCTTGAATACCCTTTTTGTGAACTGGTAACCAAAACTGAACTGCATATACTAGATAAGGTCCTACTAATGATTTTTACAGGGGTGCAATGATGTCTTTTTCTGGAATCTATACCACTTTTAATACAAGAAAGTATTTTGCTAGCTTCAGAAACTGCAGCTTGGCATTGCTTGCTAATATTGAGTCTATGATCTACCAGAACACCCAGGTTCGTCTCTACCATTGACTCCCCCAGCTGTTCTCTTCCTAGAATTTATGATGTATGGATGTTTTTAGCCCCGAAACACATAACTTTACATTAAACTCAAAATTAAACCTCAATTGCCCCATAGTTCCTCAATTAATTAGGGCATTGAGACTGACCTGTATGTTGGAGACATCCTGTAAGGACGTTATGCCACTACTTACCTTGCTGTCATCTACAAACATTGAAATGGTACTTTTAATCCCAAACTATATATCATTTGTAAATATAAGTTAAAAAGTAAGGGCCCCAATATTGATCCTTGGGGTACACCACTAATAACCTTAGACCATTAACAGTATGAATCATTAATCTCTACTCTCTGAATATTATCTTTTAGCCAGTTTTCTATCCATTTACAAATAAATTTTCGTAATCTGTAGACTTTAACTTACACAATAGCTCTATGTGGGAAACTGTGTCAAATGCTCTTGCAAAATACAAGTATTCTATGCTCACAGCCACGCCTTTGTCTACGTTTTTTCTTGCTTCCTCTTAAAAAGAAATCAGATTTGTTTCACAACTTCAGTCTTTTGTGAAACCACGCTATTGCTTAAAATACTATCTAGCAAAAGATAATGTGGTATTTTAATAAACTCTCAAGCATCTTCCCAACTACAGAAGTTGAACTAACCAGTCTCTAGTTAATTGGTAAAGACTTTGATACCCTTTTAAATCGCTGTAGCACACACTGGCATCAATCCAGTGGTATCGAGCCAGTCATTAAAGAGTCTATAAAAAGTAGCAACAATGACTTTGAAATTACCAAGCCCAACTCTTTGAGGGCATGTGACTATAAGCCATCTGGTCCATGTGCTTTATTCACCTTTGTTTTAACTAAAAGTTTCTGGACTATATCAATTTTGAGACTCTGTGTTTCTTTTGGGGCTACATTTAAACTATCACAATAATGGACTTGAGCTACTCCTTTTTTCCTTTTTATACACAAAGCTGAAGAAGGTATTTAACACATTTACATTCTGTAAATTATCTTGCAAAGAGCCTATATGCTTAGACCAGACCTTTTTACTATTATTATCTTTGAAGACTTAATCACAGTCCTGATTTCCTTTTTAGATATTCTGTTATATTCTTTGTAACTTTTAAATGATGATAGTGTTCCTTCATTTTTATATATTTTTTTAAATGGCACTTTTCTATTTTTTAGCTTTTCTAACTGTGAACATGAGCCACATATAGTAGGTTTTATTCTTAGCCCTTCAAACTTATTGCCCATAGGAAAATATTTTGCAGTGTGTTTGTATTCCACCAATTTGAAGAATTCCTATTTCTGTTACGTGTTCTTCAATGGCAATATTTCCTCAAAGTCTAAGTCTCAGTCTTCCTTGAACCACCAAATTCTACTCCAGGAAGGAGTTCCTACAGATGACAGTCCAAGATAGCTAAATCTATCCTATCCACTTACACAACTTGTTCTGCTCTACTGAGCCAGCATAGATGAACTGAGATTTGCTGATGCTTAAATGAATCCTGAGGGTGCCTGGTTGCTACAGTGGATGTCAAACGTAAATTAATTTTAGGGTAAATGTTTTGATGCCTAATTTGACAGAACTCTCAGGAATTTGTGAATTAGGCTCTTACATTTGTGAATTAATACACTGACAGTTATCTGCCAACTAACTCAGGTAACAGGTCTTGCTGGCTACATCATATTGATGTTTTCTCTTACTTTAGTAGAAAGCTGATCACCAGTGTTAGTGTGCTATTACTCTACTTAGAAAGATAGGATTAGGTGCCCAAAGTTTTATCTGCTGCCATTAGTGTCACGGCACAGGAAATAAAATTATAGCCAGATTTTCCAAAGGTATTAAACTTTCTAGCAGGATCAGCTGGTGTATGGCCAATATATTGTTGTGTGGACCGAAACAAATCATCATCTCTTACACGCTTGCTTGTTTATACATTACCATTCGGCATAGGAATTTGGCCATTCATTTATGGCTAGATTAGCTGCATGATACAAACATACAGAGAGAATCAACTTTGTGTTGTACCTGTCTGGTTACAGAGGGAGTCCCAAAGTTGCTCCTGATCCATGTATTTTTCCAGCAAGATAGTAAAAGAACAAGGAGCAAATGTACAATAAGAAAAAATTGTCAGGATTGCTTCTGGTAAATTTTTGCCATTGTTAGCTTCCATCATTATCATTTCCAAATTGGGTAATTCCAGACATGCTGTCTCATGTACTGAAAAAAAAAAAATAATGTTAATAGGAAGGTTAAAACTTTAAAACAAGAATTTAGCACATCTTCCCTTACCAAAACACTATATACCATCTTTATTTAAAATGGAACTAGAGGTAAACATTTAAAAATATACACATGTGAACATGTGCTTTATCAGCCAAATATACTTTATTTTTTTGCTCAGCAATTCAATGAACGCTTTGGTCCTGGACCATCTTGCAGACCGCATTGCAGTTAGGCAATTCATTCAGGAACTGGGCCCATCCCAACCTTTTTGGACTACAAAGGAGAAGCAACACTGATGAGATCATCCCTCCTGTTCTTCCCCTCATAAACATGATCCTGGTGATCCTGGTGAGTGGATTCCCTAAGGGAATTTGTGGCAGCTCTGCACCGTTTGGAGCACTTATTGCACTTTTGGACAGTAGCACCTTTGAGCACGTTGCACTCAGCATTGGACTATATTTAAGCAGTTACATTGGACTGTTCCACCAGTGTTAATTTTATATTTGTGATTTGTATTGCACTTAGCATTGTTGCACTTAGCACTATTGCACTTTGTATTTATTGCACTTGATGTATATTGTATCAGCATCATTGCACTTTGTAATTGTGGTCAGTCATTGTATTTATTATTTTGGATTTAGCACCATTGCACTTTTATGATACAATTGCACTTTGTATCCGCGATTATTCATTGCATTTATCAATTTTGGATTTAGCACTATTGCACTTTTATGATCACCACCACATTGGTGACCTACACATATTTAATTTTTTATAATTTTTACTTCATTTTTTTAAGGTGCTGTTTTTCAGTACATCATTTTTCCTAAGTTTTTACTTAGTGAGAAGCCGCAAAAAAATATATTTTTTGCAAAAAAAGAAAAAAAAATGTTTTTTGCTCCTAGCGCAGGTTTAAATTATATATCTTTTCAGCGCTGTCCCCTGTTCCACTCATCTTTGCCCTTACCCTCAAGCCATTGTTAAACATGATTCGTTTGAATTCTAACAATAAGGGATTTAGAGCGGCGATGACGGAAAACAAGTTGTCCGCATATGCAGATGATGTCTTATTTTATGTAGCCGATCAGCTGATCTCCCTGCCTAATATAATACCTGAGCTACAGAGATTCCATTTACTATCAAACTTTGAAATTAACTATAGTAAGTCGGAGATTCTGCCTATTATCATTCCCTTGGCTTTGCATGCTCAGTTACAAGAATCCTTTTCCTTCTCATGATGTCATACTTCCCTGAAATATTTGGGGATTCATCTCCCAGCCAATACTGACAATTACATACTTGTAACTGTGCTCCCTTACTCTCCACAATTCGAAAGGACTTGCTAAGATGGGACTGTACCACTTTCTCATGGATGGGCTGAGTCAGTATACTGAAAATGAATGTGTTGCCACGGATTCTTTTCTATCTACAAATGGTGCCTATATCACAAATGGTGCCTATATCACTACCTAGATCCTTCTTCTAAATCCTCAACAGTTTGTTTTTTAAATGTATCTGGCATGGGTGATGCCCAAGTGTGGCCCTCCGCAACCTGCAATGCCCTAAGAGGTTGGGAGGGCTGGGGGTACCTTCCCTCTGTAAATACTATGAAGCGATAGCCCTGCAGCAGATACTGGACTGGCATCATATTGTAAACATTAAATTATGGGTTCCTCTAGAGAATTTTTTAGCTGGTGGCAACCTGTCTCACGTCCTCTGGCTTCCCCAGGAACATCAGAGACGTTCAGATTTTACATCCCCTATCACCACCCAAGTACAGAGATTGTGGGATGTTTTGACTGCTCAGGGGCTGTTGTCTCCCCCAGCATGCTCCTTTGGGGGGCTTCCCCTGGTTCTCTCCTAATACTAAATTGGCCAGGATTTATCCAGCAATATCTGATGTCTGCTGGAGGGGCTGCAGGCATTGGGGCACTCACCTACATATCTGGTTGGAGAGCCCAAAGCTCCATTCTGGCAAGACATCAGAGCCCAGATCAAAGCGATACTAGATATTGAGATACCTGACTCCCCCTTAGAGTTCTTACTCCATGTGCCACCCATTCCTCTCAGCCACTACCGTAAGTCGGTTTTGCCCCGTCATTTAAATGCAGCAATGCATTTGATACCGGTCAATTGAAAAATGGCCCATATTCCAGGGCGAGCTGATTGGATCCACCTGGTCAATAAAATCATGGCAGCGGAGGAGTGAATGGGGATATATAAGGGTTTACATGAAAAGTTGTATGGTATTTGGGCCACTTGGATACATTATACTTCTACTGCTTTGCAGAGTTTCCCAGCCCTCTGCCTCTGGGCTCTCTACAGCTCCATAGTATTTGATTTAGTTTATCTTGTTGAAGACTAGAGTGGACTTGCTCTGACCCATGGAATATGTTAGTCAGCAACAATAATGCTTTCAGTTAACATGCTGGTTGTTCCTACTTTATTTTGTTGTTATTATTGTGATCATCTCCCCCCCCCCTTTTTTTTTTTCCTTCCCTTCCTTTATTCCCTTTCCCCTCCCCCTATCTGCCCTTACCCTTACTACCTTCCCTTCCTGGTATTGCACATGGGTTCCCAGCCCCTGATTGGCACACCCTTTTATAGTATAATCCCCAGTGTTTATTGGGACTACAGTTGCATGATTATGTGATTCTTGTGGTTGAGTGTACCAATAAGTTCTTGTTGTCATTGATAAGCATATGTGTATCGTGACCTTGGCTCACCCCCTTTTTTTTTTTCTTTTTCTCATTACCAGTTAATAATAGTTAATAACAGAAAGAAAGTCCAAGGGCTTGTTCACATTTTGTTCATTACCCTGTCAAACAAAACTAATGCCGCTACATCATCTAAGGATTGGGTTTAGATATGCTTTACAGACTAGTGTATATACGCATTTAAGATGACTGAAAATCAGTTTGAGACTTCCTTTTATTTTTTCCTGGTAATTGCATTGTAAAAACACTTCCCAAATGCATCTCAAATGCCATAACAGGTCTAAAATAATTACTCATTATTTGACTATCACACGGGCTACTCATCCTGATTTTGACAGATAGTAACAAGTGGTTGACATCTGTCCCTGGAAATGTATCAGACTACCTATACCATGCTGATGTACTAAAGAATACTCTTTTACTTTGAGTTAGACTGTGAATAATTTTTTTTTTTGTTTCAAATACTTTATTGGGGTTTTTATATCAGCATGGTTTACACAATGAACAGATATATGACAACAATATAGTCTTAAAGAGTCAAAATGATACAAATAAACAAGAATATAACATAACCAAAAACATGAATCAGCCGGCTCGCAGGCCTGCTAGAACAGAAGAGAACAAATACCAAACCCTGATGAAAGGAACATGAGCAATGCGTTGTATACAAAGTACCAGGGTGATAATCTAGAAGTACCCATCTCTGAGGGGTGAGGTGAGGTCCAGCAGGTGAGTGTATCAGAGTTGGTACTGTGAATCCTTTTTGTATGTCTTTGTACATGTATACTTTTATTGTGAACAGCATTTAAAACCCAGAAAATGTAGGTATTCACATGCATTATTCCAGATATTATATGTGGCACCTGAGTAAGTTTCTCTTGCCTGTCCCTACCATCACAGATTTATAATCAGCTGAGCATGCAGGGCAGTTGAACTGTGTCTGGCACTGAGTAGGCCACTTTTATGACATCACAGTCTTGTGAGAAGGAAGAGGATGTACCATGTGACCTACTTCAGCAAATGGCAATGTGAAAAGAGCTTTTAAAAAGCTGCCAAGCCTTTACATGGTGGTACAGTGTGATATAGAGTGCAGTATAAAACATGGGTAATAGAGTATTTTATGTCTGAGGTGATGACCAGTGTAAAATACAGAGGTACAGCATGTGTCTTAGGCATGCTTTATAATCTTTCAGCACTGTTTTGGAACAGCAGAAGAAGACATTTATGAATCAAGCTGCACCTTGTAAACATTTCTCGTAATTGCTCTCAATGCTCAGTTCTTACTTTGTAACAAACAGAACAAATACAAGAACCTTCTCTGTATCTAGATGCTCATAAACCCTAACTGACCACCATCTCATTGTTAATGGACAGTGAAACAACATTTAGGCAACATTATTTTTAAATAGTTTTCACAAGTATTCAATGCAAATGAACACAGGTAGTATTTCATTTTCACAGTGCTGCTCTGATATACTTTTAGAGTGTTCCTTGAGACATATAATATAAGTACAAAATAGGTTGTTTTGAATAAATCCACTTGCATGAAAAACAATCTAGCAAATAATAAATAGTATATATACAATATACAATTGTTACATGAAACATATTGTAATTTAGCGTCATTTCCTGCTTGTGTGATTGACTGACTTTCCCAGAAGTCTGCACTAAGATACAAGTAAGATTTTAGGCACTCCCTGCAATAGAAATGTAAGTTAGCCACTTGTTAAGGGATGCAAACACTGCAACTTTCCTCATTAGAACACAGAAAGTGCATCATCTGATTTATAATGAACCAAACCCTCCCATTCAAAATAAATATGCACTCAGTCTGGTGAAACAAAAAGCTATTTCTTCACAGCAACAAAAGGTAGGAATATGCTATAAATTTTGTCAAAATCCATGCATATTGATCACCCAGAAGGGTTTATTTTTTTCTCAACAAAAGTGGATTACAGTACTCTTTATTCTAATTACTTTGCAATTGTAACAACAAAGAGATCGCTAAAGTCTGTCAAGCCTTGGACGCAAGTTTATAAATACTTCACAAATACATCACTAAGCACAAACTAACACTATTAATACCAAAGACATTTGCACATAACTGCACAGATACAGTTCTATCTAAAAATGCATTTTTTTTTGTTACTTTTTTCTAAATGATAGAAGTCCCGAATATCACTTTTTCACATATTGCAAACATCACATCAAAACACTAGACAAAAGCTAATGAAACACAAACATACATCTAAAACATTACCAAAGCAACACTAATAAGGATATTCAAATCCAATTTTTCACTAAATGTTTTTACTAATAGTGTGCTAAGTTTATTAAATGCGAATATGTGCTGCCAAATAAAACTTTGCTTTATGTGCTCAAAATCATGGGCTTCATTAATGACTTTGATCATTGAAAGCGCTAATATTTGCTTTCAATCTAAACCAGGCCATCTAAATCAACAATAATGTCCCTGTGATTCAATTATTCACAAAAAATACCTGAATATTATAGCATTAAAATTATTCTAGCCTTTAAATGATTTTCTCTAGTATAAATAAATATTTGGAACCATGGAGCACAGATTCTTTGTTCCATCATTACTTCCCCAGAGGCATCAATATGTTGATGTTTTACAGTAATAGGATACATAATCCCATACATACGTTTGTCACAAGAATTCACACATCTGGAAATTCATGTAAAACATAAAATATGCAAGACTAGAAATATTCCCCAGGAAAAGCGTATCAGTTTTCTGTGGGCCACTTTGTTCTCCAGGTTTAAGTACACAATGTCATTTGAAGGCACATATTCTCCTGCCACACAAGGACCTGGCCAGTCAATAGATTTATGCTTTCTGTCACTTTATCCATGTGATAATTAAAGCAGCTAGCAGAATTCAATACAGGAGAGCAGTAGGGTAGTAATGTGATCTTGATCAAACATTTGTCAGTCTTTGTAGATGATGACAGGTATTTGAATAGGTGAGTGAATGGAGCTCGGTTGTGAATATGAGCTAGGACAGAGTCTGAAGCAATGTTGCCATTCTAACTAATGTTAGACCACTTAACAATGACAGACCTAAATTACATTTTGTAGAATAGCATTTGGTGGACACACATTGTCCTCTTACTCTTTATATAAAAACGTAATCAATCCTGCACAGGTATGATGATTTCTATTAAGTCCTGCAAGTAGATGTCTGTATTGGATACTGATTTAAGAAGCAGCCAATCAGTTTTCAACAGTTTATCATAGCAAGGCTAATAAAAACATATCTTTGATTTGTTCTTGCCACCAAACAAGCCAAAGAACATGCAGAATTTGCAGGCCATTAAAGGGCAGGATGGGTACATGAAACCCCAATTTAAAGTGAAGCTTTGGGGAAAAAAAATTAAAATTAACAAGTAAAAATGAGTTATTTATTGCAGAAGAGACACATTATATGTCGCTTCTGAAATAAAGGACTCTTACCTTCTCGCAAACTCTTTGCAAAGTACACTGAGCTGTGCATGCACAGCTCAGTGTAGAGTCATGGCATGTGATGGGTGACGGAATGAATTAACTCTTATGTGTCATCTTGTCCTGGCCACCCAAGATCCCAAAATAATCCAGCAAAAACATGCCTGTGCCAGCAAGGAGCTTGTGGAACTTGTATTACTGAAGCAGAAAGGAGTATAGTTCCTTTTAAAGGGCCAGTTTATACCTCTACACCACTGTTTTAAATTATGCATTTTTGTATGGACTGTATTTAAAGAGAATCAGGTCAGCTGAGGTTATGAAGGAATCTGTACATATATTTATAAATTAATTTAACTGGATAGACTTGCCTACTAAAACTATATATCTAATTCCACTTTTCTAAGTGTGCCTGCATGTAACTCTTGGAGGTAAGAGAGGCCTATTGACTTCAACTGGTTGAAGTTATGCCATTTTCCATCTCCCAAATAATCATAATAATATCAAACATAGTGGGGTTAGTTTCCTAAAACTGAAGAAAGCTAAATCTGGTGCAGCTGTGCATGGCAGCCAATCAGCTTCTAACTTCAGCTTGTTCAATTAAGCTTTGACCAAAAAAAAAAAAATGAAAGTTGATTGGTCTCTATGCAGAGCTGCACCAGATTGTGCACTCTTCAGTTTTAGAAAATTAACCCCATAGTTTGAAGTTTACACTTTTCCTAACTCTTTTAGGTCGATGTTTAGAACAGTGTGTGTGTTTTCTTAAAATGATAATGCTAAATTTCCTTCTCGATCTAAGAGACTAAAGTGGGAGGGGCTGAGATTCCTTTCTGATGTATGCAAGATGGAAGAGGAAGGATATGTGACTGCACAGCAGCACTGTGCAAAGAAGGTATGTAGCATTTTACTTTTAAGAAAACACACACACTGTGCTAAACATTGACCTAAAACAGATAGGATCAAATAAATGAATATATGTTTTATTACAAGCACTGGAGTAGCGGCAGAGAATAGTATTACTCAAGGCAGGAGGAGAGAGGGGGGGAGGAGATCGGCTTCACATGCAGACTACTGAGAGAGGGAGGGAAAGATGCAGAGATGCTGTGGAGAGTGTAGGATGATGACCACACTATCATGGATCAGCAGTCATAAATTAGCGTGGTCAGTACACACAGGGGAACACAGGAACAGGCAGGATCAATCACATATTGTACAACCTGGAAAGGGCCAACTGACATGCTATATACAGTGCCTTGCGAAAGTATTCACCCCCTTGAATTTTGCGACCTTTTGCCACATTTCAGGCTTCAAACATAAAGATATAAAACTGTAATTTTTTGTGAAGAATCAACAAGTGGGACGCAATCATGAAGTGGAACGCAATTTATTGGATATTTCAAACTTTAACAAATAAAAAACTGAAAAAATTGGGCTTGCAAAATTATTCAGCCCCCTTAAGTTAATACTTTGTAGCACCACCTTTTGCTGCGATTACAGCTGTAAGTCGCTTGGGGTATGTCTCTATCAGTTTTGCGCATCGAGAGACTGAAATTTTTGCCCATTCCTCCTTTCAAAACAGCTCGAGCTCAGTGAGGTTGGATGGAGAGCGTTTGTGAACAGCAGTTTTCAGTTCTTTCCACAGATTCTTGATTGGATTCAGGTCTGGACTTTGACTTGGCCATTCTAACACCTGGATATGTTTATTTGTGAACCATTCCATTGTAGATTTTGCTTTATGTTTTGGATCATTGTCTTGTTGGAAGACAAATCTCAGGTCTTTTGCAGACTCCATCAGGTTTTCTTCCAGAATGGTCCTGTATTTGGCTCCATCCATCTTCCTAACAATTTTAAACATCTTCCCTGTCCCTGCTGAAGAAAAGCAGGCCCAAACCATGATGCTGCCACCACCATGTTTGACAGTGGGGATAGTGTGTTTAGGGTGATGAGCTGTGTTGCTTTTACGCCAAACATAACGTTTTGCATTGTTGCCAAAAAGTTCGATTTTGGTTTCATCTGACCAGAGCACCTTCTTCCATATGTTTGGTGTGTCTCCCAGGTGGCTTGTGGCAAACTTTAAACAACACTTTTTATGGATATCTTTAAGAAATGGCTTTCTTCTTGCCACTCTTCCATAAAGGCCAGATTTGTGCAGTATACGATCGATTGTTGTCCTATGGACAGAGTCTCCCACCTCAGCTGTAGATCTCTGCAGTTCATCCAGAGTGATCATGGGCCTCTTGGCTGCATCTCTGATCAGTCTTCTCCAGGTCTTCGTAGATTTGCAGTGGTCTGATACTCCTTCCATTTCAATATTATCGCTTGCACATTGCTCCTTGGGATGTTTAAAGCTTGGGAAATCTTTTTGTATCCAAATCCGGCTTTAAACTTCTCCACAACAGTATCTCGGACCTGCCTGGTGTGTTCCTTGTTCTTCATGATGCTCTCTGCACTTTAAACGGACCTCTGAGACTATCACAGGGCAGGTGCATTTATACGGAGACTTGATTACACATAGGTGGATTCTATTTATCATCATTAGTCATTTAGGTCAACATTGGATCATACAGAGATCCTGACTGAACTTCTGGAGAGAGTTTGCTGCACTGAAAGTAAAGGGGCTGAATAAGTTTGCACGCCCAATTTTTCAGTTTTTTATTGTTAACAAAGTTTGAAATATCCAATAAATTTCTTTCCACTTCATGATTGTGTCCCACTTGTTGTTGATTCTTCACAAACAAATTACAGTTTTATATCTTTGTTTGAAGCCTGAAATGTGGCAAAAGGTCGCAAAGTTCAAGAGGGCCGAATACTTTCGCAAGGCACTGTATTATGCATTAAATGCACAGGATCTTTTTTTTTTTTTCTTTGGAGGGGGAATTACAACCACTTTAGGAAGGCAGCATTACTGGCCTCTTACCTTAGACATTTAGGGTCTATGGACATCCCGAGAAGAAGTATAGCCAAATAAGAGACCGATAATCAGTGAATATACTGAATATTCAGATTCAATCATAAAGCCAAATGTGAATCTTTCTCTTTACAAAATCTTGCACTTAGTAGAAAATGGACATAACATGTTTTTTAATAAACAGAGGTTTCTTTCCCCCTTTGCATGAAGTTGTGCAAAAAGAGCATTATATAATAGCAATTTTCAAAATGCATTTTTCCAGGACAAAACTTCAGATGGACTCTAAATACACTAACATGCAGGCTAATGATATTAGGTAATGATGCTAACCATGCCATGGTAAATGTCTCACATGTGGTGAAAGATTTGCCCATGTAAATTTTGACTGCTACCCCACCAGGAACCTCATGATACAGAATACAATACTTTTTCCTAAGGAGTGGAAAAAATGCTACATAATGGCAGATTTTAAAAGGAATGTTAGTGGCCGCCCTATGTGGTGGAGGGAACTAATGGCTACATTCTTTACAGCCATCCAGTGAATTAAGGCTTACCCATAGGAAAATATAAGGCCACGCATGCGCACAAAGAAAAGAGCCTGTAGGGTCATTTTTGCTATAGAGGCCCAGTGGCTCAGGGCAGGGCCACGCAGTAAAGATTGCTGGAATGGGTAAGAAGTACAACATTTAATAAAGCATTCTGCATTTGGAATCTGCAGAATTAGGTATAGGACAAGTTCAATAAAAGTGAAATTGTACTTTTAGAGAGCTGCTGCTACACTTTGATCTTCACCATAATTTTTTCATTGCATTGTTAAATAAGCGATTATGAGGGATAGTTGGTAGCCGGACTAAAGACATTTGGGCATTTACCTCTTGTCTACTATAGATCCACTGCATACTCATTAGAGTGTCATAATTACCTGTTACCTATGTAAATTGTCTAGATAAAACAAAGAAAGCTTGTGTAGATAAACCTGAAGTTCTTAATTATTTAATAATTGGCTGTTGAAAAAATAAATGACACAATTGACTTTGAAGGTCACATAACAATTGTGATAAATATTTGATCACTGCTGGCTTGTAAAGAAAAGATTAGAGATGGCCACAGTTAATCTATGCTTACAAGAGATCCTGCCTATCCTTATGTGCATAGGCTCCATCAGAATGCACCAGAAACTCCCACCCAACCAATCTAAGGGGACCTAGTGGCATTGTATATTAGCCAGTGGGTATTACTTAACCTGAGATAAACCTGCAATTTTGTTATCTGACTGCACACTCCCTCCCTGCTTTTCAAACATACAGTGCATGCATGCTCAGGCAATCCAATCATGCATTTTTATAGAAAGATCTTGCAAAAAAGGGTCTTTAGGCTGTTAGTTTGTGCCTGTATGTCCTAGTGCCTTCTGAGGTCTACAGTTTAGGCAGAAACAAACTGGCAATGTGTCTGTTTACCCAGATACAATCTGCATAAAGTATGAACATCCTCCTTATTTATGCATGGGTTTCCTCCAGGTTTTCTAAAACCATACTCAATCATACCACAATCAATATGCATAGCTTTACTGGCTTTAATTTCAAAGTGGTCAAACAATGTATGCTTGAAAGAGTATATTGTCAGCTCTATGGTGGGACAGAAGCTGTTGTGAATCTATTTATGTAAACACACACATAATCTCATATTTATTATAAATTTTTGCCAATTATTTGGTAGCGAAATGCATATTGCCAAGTGATAATAACTATGCAAAAGAAAGACAACTAGAAAAATGTCCGCCAAGACTGACCTGGTTGACTCTCTATAAAGTACTATGGAATAAGGTTACTAGCATATAAGTGAAACAGATAAAATAAATACAGCTCTGTGAATTTTGTCAGTAGCACTTATACAAAATAACTACCTATTTTAGGTTAATTTGTTCTTTAAAGCATATTTCGGTATTTGAATAAACAGTATCAACACAAAGAAACACACACACATATACATAAACTATACCCAGACTCACATATACATAATGTAATACTTTAAATGGAAGGTGTACTTACTTGAGCCAGTCAGCAAAGTTCTAGCAACAAGACAATCAGGATGCAGCAGTGTTTCAAGCAGCAAGTTCCAATTACAGCATGGTTGGGATAAGAGCAGTTTCAGCTGACCCTGGACTGCCATTTCTTCTGCTGATGGAGTTCTTTCAAAACGTAAGATAAAGAGAGAATAATGTAGTTAATTTATCTATGAAATGAATAGCCTTAAAGTGCAGATGTAATGCTAACTCATTTAAATGTCAATTCCTCCCAGATTACTCAGAAAATGCTTTCATGCTTGCTTACTTTAAAACTGCTCAGGGAAGGAATTACATTTAATCTCAAGTAGCTAAGAGCAAATTAACATTTGGTAGGCTGCCAGATATGTTACTGACACAAAGTAACTTCACTCATCCATTGTGCGGAAACATGTATGTTCTTGTTGTAGAAGCTAAAAATTGCTACTTTTTGTGCATGGATAAATCCGCCTTTTCCAGGTTTTACCTTAGTGTCACAATACCCAGGAGGTGCACACAGATGAATTAATTTTATTGCTACAAGTCACAAGTCTTTTTGACAGACAAAAGGCTAAATTACAAAACACCATTCTGTTATTTAATCAGGGTAAAATATACTAGCTTTGTCATGTGCAGAAGTACGGGGGCTCCTAAAGGAGGAAAAAGGAAAGCAAAAGGGTAAGAAAAGAAGGGTTGCCTATTTACTTATTGACTATACAGGTTCCTCCATAGAGCAACTTGGGCCCAATTAGGCTATGTATTTGATTGGGAATGGGATTTGCCCCCACTAGGATTTCTAACAACACCAGAAGTGATGTCAATATTATCATGATGCTAGGAGAGTTCGCCTGGCAAATAATGGACTTGCTGTACCTCTATTTACAGTGTAAAGCAAGTTCTAGGATTCCTAAATGGATACCAGGTAGAAATATTACAGAATGAATTGAACAAAATTGCAGAGTGGGCAACTACTCTATTTATAAACAGTGTCCAGCCCCGGTGTCTAGCCGTACTCATCTAAAGTCCCACTTGCCCCCCCTATTTTTTGCTTCATATGTTCAGGGATGGAGATTAGCTAGACACTCTATCAAGAACACACATTGGCAGATCCACTTCCTTTTGTTCCAATTTTTGGGTGGAAGACACCCGTGCTCGTTGATCTGCCATGTGAAGTTCTTGTAGAAATTATAATATATATTAATAACAATCCTTTATATATTTTTTCTATTTTTTCTAGATTATTTTTTCTAGATTACATTAGCCTTTCATACATTTTTTTGTTAATATTTTCTGTGTTGTTTCAAGTCATCATATATCTTTGGAACAATCAAAATTCTTTTTTTCCTTCCAATTGTTTTCAATACATTCCAATTGAGCCTTTCTTCCAGTTTGAACTTGATCGACCCGAGCGGGTTCAGGTTTCCTGCTCGGGGCTGCGATGGGTGGCCAGCCGCCTCCCCCTGGGCTCGTCTCTGCTCTGGCATCCGAGCTTCAGGGGGCGGATCGTGACGCCTTTCCATCGGTGCCATGCCTTAGTTGCATGGAGCGCGACGCTTCACGGCGTCGCGTTGCCATGACGACTTTTTTCGATCTGGTGTAACGTCAGTGGGCGGCTTGCTCCTACCTATGTCCGGTCTGACAGACCGGATATGGGAGGTGCTTTAGCGGCCCTTATTACTGGCGTTCAGCATGGCGTTGGCGTGGTGCCATTCCAGCTACCCTGGACCTTTGATGCGGACGGACCTGTCTATTACTAATGGCTCACAATAGTCTTGGTATTTTATTCCCTATTTGTCATTCCTTCTTTTCCCACCATAACACCCACATCCTTTTATGTCTGCATGCTTTGCAACAAGTTTTTCAGCCTTTCATGCTTGGCAATTCCTCTGTCCTGAGCGGTCATATCTTCCTATTCACTTTTTTATTCGGTTTGAATGATCCATTCTTCTGGCTTTTCCTTCACCCATCGCACTTCTCCCCACCCTTCCATTTCTTTGCATCTTCTTCCCTTGAGCACACGGTATCGGCACATGGAGGTCGGTACCGGCTTTCAACCAATTTTCTTCACTTTCTCTATTCAGGCTCACACCTCGTTTATTTTTATTTTTACCATGAACAATAATTTAGATACTATAGGTCTTTTTTGGCAATATTGACTCTCTGAGTGGCGAATTATAGGCACACATCTTGGGTCCAGTTAACTGATTTTATATGTTCCATTAATCATTAATAATATTTTGAGAGTTTTCCCTCTCCAATATATTTATTTATATATTTTTTCTATTCATTTATTTTTAGATTGTGCTGGTTCCCTTTGTGCCGTTTCCCTTACAAATTTTGAGCCTTATCTGCTACAATATGCTACAATCTGTTACTACAATTACATCGTTTTTGGTCCGCTCATCTCGGTTGTCCCTATGTGCTGGCGTTCACCATGCCTCAGCCCCGGGTCAGGCTTCCCCTGGATCACCCTGGGTCCTCCGATTTCAATTTGGATTGCTCCTCGATTTTGGACACTTACAAGTTAGTGTCCATTCTGATTCATTTCATATATATTTTTTCTCATGGTTATGATTCTTTAACCCACATTTTTATTCTCAGATTTACCAATGCTCCTGACGAGTGGACAGAGATCCACGAAACGCGTAGAGCAGACACATATTCAGACAATTCCATTCAAGGCTTCACAAACATGAGCCGAAAATCAACTATATAATCATATCCAATTTTCATTTTTATTTAATGTTTTTACTTCATTTAGTCCTTGACTACAACTGTCCTAATGCATTGTATTTGTTATCCATGTATTCCTATTTATGACCCATTGTATGGATTAATGTCTTTTATTACCAATTAGACTTATTATGTTAGAGTTTTCATTGATTAATTAGATATTCGATTTGTGGCAGCTCTCCCTTGGTCCCCCTTTTGGGTTTATATAAAGTTTTGTTTTTTGCATCATGTATAATTGGCACCCACGGAGCAATCGCTTTCACAATAAAGTCGTGTATTTACCAATGAAAATTCAACATTTTATTTCTATATTTATATGCAATACATGGATATGTTATATATTTTTGTTTATTTATCTCTATTTATAAACAGTGTCCAGCCCCGGTGTCTAGCCGTACTCATCTAAAGTCCCACTTGCCCCCCCTATTTTTTGCTTCATATGTTCAGGGATGGAGATTAGCTAGACACTCTATCAAGAACACACATTGGCAGATCCACTTCCTTTTGTTCCAATTTTTGGGTGGAA
The DNA here is from genome assembly GCF_965119305.1 of Pelophylax lessonae. Lineage (NCBI taxonomy): Eukaryota > Metazoa > Chordata > Amphibia > Anura > Ranidae > Pelophylax > Pelophylax lessonae. Next base: position 160,349,616 of record NC_138768.1, read on the forward strand.
GACACCCATGCTCGTTGATCTGCCATGTGAAGTTCTTGTAGAAATTATATTATATATTAATAACAATCCTTTATATATTTTTTCTAGATTATTTTTTCTAGATTACATTAGCCTTTCATACATTTTTTTGTTAATATTTTCTGTGTTGTTCCAAGTAATCATATATCTTTGGAACAATCAAAATTCTTTTTTTCCTTCCAATTGTTTTCAATACATTCCAATTGAGCCTTTCTTCCAGTTTGAACTTGATCGACCCGAGCGGGTTCAGGTTTCCTGCTCGGGGCTGCGATGGGTGGCCAGCCGCCTCCCCCTGGGCTCGTCTCTGCTCTGGCATCCGAGCTTCAGGGGGCGGATCGTGACACCTTCCCATCGGCGCCATGCCTTAGTTGCATGGAGCGCGACGCTTCATGGCGTCGCGTTGCCATGACGACTTTTTTCGATCTGGTGTAATGTCAGTGGGCGGCTTGCTCCTACCTATGTCCGGTCTGACAGACCGGATATGGGAGGTGCTTTAGCGGCCCTTATTACTGGCGTTCAGCATGGCGTTGGCGTGGTGCCATTCCAGCTACCCTGGACCTTTGATGCGGACGGACCTGTCTATTACTAATGGCTCACAATATTCTTGGTATTTTATTCCCTATTTGTCATTCCTTCTTTTCCCACCATAACACCCACATCCTTTTATGTCTGCATGCTTTGCAACAAGTTTTTCAGCCTTTCATGCTTGGCAATTCCTCTGTCCTGAGCGGTCATATCTTCCTATTCACTTTTTTATTCGGTTTGAATGATCCATTCTTCTGGCTTTTCCTTCACCCATCGCACTTCTCCCCACCCTTCCATTTCTTTGCATCTTTTTCCCTTGAGCACACGGTATCGGCACATGGAGGTCGGTACCGGCTTTCAACCAATTTTCTTCACTTTCTCTATTCAGGCTCACACCTCGTTTATTTTTATTTTTACCATGAACAATAATTTAGATACTATAGGTCTTTTTTGGCAATATTGACTCTCTGAGTGGCGAATTATAGGCACACATCTTGGGTCCAGTTAACTGATTTTATATGTTCCATTAATCATTAATAATATTTTGAGAGTTTTCCCTCTCCAATATATTTATTTATATATTTTTTCTATTCATTTATTTTTAGATTGTGCTGGTTCCCTTTGTGCCGTTGCCCTTACAAATTTTGAGCCTTATCTGCTACAATATGCTACAATCTGTTACTACAATTACATCGTTTTTGGTCCGCTCATCTCGGTTGTCCCTATGTGCTGGCGTTCACCATGCCTCAGCCCCGGGTCAGGCTTCCCCTGGATCACCCTGGGTCCTCCGATTTCAATTTGGATTGCTCCTCGATTTTGGACACTTACAAGTTAGTGTCCATTCTGATTCATTTCATATATATTTTTTCTCGTGGTTATAATTCTTTAACCCACATTTTTATTCTCAGATTTACCAATGCTCCTGACGAGTGGACAGAGATCCACGAAACGCGTAGAGCAGACACATATTCAGATAATTCGATTCAAGGCTTCACAAACATGAGCCGAAAATCAACTATATAATCATATCCAATTTTCATTTTTATTTAATGTTTTTACTTCATTTAGTCCTTGACTACAACTGTCCTAATGCATTGTATTTGTTATCCATGTATTCCTATTTATGACCCATTGTATGGATTAATGTCTTTTATTACCAATTAGACTTATTATGTTAGAGTTTTTATTGATCAATTAGATATTCGATTTGTGGCAGCTCTCCCTTGGTCCCCCTTTTGGGTTTATATAAAGTTTTGCTTTTTGCATCATGTATAATTGGCACCCACGGAGCAATCGCTTTCACAATAAAGTCGTGTATTTACCAATGAAAATTCGACATTTTATTTCTATATTTATATGCAATACATGGATATGTTATATATTTTTGTTTATTTATCTCTATTTATAAACAGTGTCCAGCCCCGGTGTCTAGCCGTACTCATCTAAAGTCCCACTTGCCCCCCCTATTTTTTGCTTCACATGACAAATGAGGTTTAATGTGGAGAAGTGTAAGGTATTGCATTTGGGGACAAAAAACATAAAAGCACAATACACTTTAGGGGGGGAACCTCTGGGGGAATCAAAATGGCAAAATATCTGGGGGTCTTAGTAGAAGATAGACTTCGCAATAGCATGCAATGTCAAGCTGCAGCTGCCAAAGTCGGCAGAATATTAGCATGCATAAAGAAGGGTATGTTTTCCAGAGATAAAACTATAATCCTACCACTTTATAAAACACTGGTCCGACCAGATCTGGAATATTCTGTCCAGTTTTATTCGCAGGTCCTCAGAAGGGATGTGTTAGGGCTGGAAAGAGTCCAGAGAAGGGCAACTAAACTTAGCAACTAAACTTATTAGGGGATTGGAGGATCTTGATTATGAAGAGCACATACAAGGGCTTGATTTATTCTCCCTGGAGAGGAGACGCCTGAGAGGGGACATGATAGCAATTTATAAATACCTCAACGGTGATATCAACATAGAAATAAAACGAATCAGTCGCAAGGAATGTATGAGGACACGAGACCATACAAAGCGATTAGAGGAGAAGCGTTTTAACCGCAGGCTATGCAGTTGGGTTTTTACAGTAAGGGCTACTAGACTGTGGAATTCTCTACCACAAATGTTAGTTACTGCGGGGAGTATGGCTACTTTTAAAAGACTCTTGGATGTACACCTCAAGGATCAAAACATTCAAGGTTATGGGAGGTGATTACGGCCACACAAAGTCCAACCCTTTAGGAGTTCTAAAGCAAAGGCAAAGCTGAAACTGGTCTGAGAGCTGTGGTAGACAAAGCAATGCCTAGTGATTCAATAAAATGGCTGTTTTGTCAGCCCTTTACCAATTTATAATATTCTTAATTCAGTAATTGTCTATGATCAACTGGACATTGTACAATCAGGTCCATAAATATTGGGACATCAACACAATTCTAATCTTTTTGGCTCTATACACCCCAATGGATTTAAAATGAAACAAACAAGATGTGCTTTAAATGCAGACTTTCAGCTTTAATTTGAGGGTATTTACATCCAAATCAGGTGAACAGTGTAGGAATTAAAAGTTTGTATACGTGTCTCCCACTTTTTAAGGGACCAAAAGTAATGGGACAATTGGCTGCTCAGCTGTTCCATGGCCAGGTGTGTGTTATTTCCTAATGATCCCATTTACAAGGAGCAGATAAAAGGTCTAGAGGTAATTTCAAGTGTGCGATTTGCGTTTGGAATCTGTTGCTGTCAACTCTCAATATGAGATCCAAAGAGCTGTCACTATCAGTGAAGCAAGCCATCATTAGGCTAAAAAAAAAAAAAAAACAAACCCATCAGAGAGATAGCAAAAACATTAGGTGTGGCCAAATCAACTGTTTGGAACATCCTTAAAAAGAAAGAACGCACCGGTGAGCTCAGCAACACCAAAAGACCCAAAAGACCACGGAAAACAACTGTGGTGGATGATCGAAGAAATCTTTCCCTGGTGAAGAAAACACCCTTCACAACAGTTGGCCAGATCAAGAAAACTCTCTAGGAGGTAGGTGTATGTGTGTCAAAGTCAACAATCAAGAGAAGACTTCACCAGAGTAAATATAGAGGGTTCACCACAAGATGTAAACCATTGGTGAGCCTCAAAAACAGGAAGGTGAGATTAGAGTTTCACAAACAACATCTAAAAAAGCCTTCACAGTTCTGGAAAAACATCCTATGGACAGATGAGACCAAGATCAACTTGTACCAGAGTGATGGGAAGAGAAGAGATATGGAGAAGGAAAGGAACTGCTCATGATCCAATGCATACCACCTCATCTGTGAAGCATGGTGGTGGTAGTGTCATGGCGCGGGCATGTATGGCTGCCAATGGAACTGGTTCTCATGTATTTATTGATGATGTGACTGATGACAAAAGCAGCAGGATGAATTCTGAAGTGTTTAGGGCAATATTATCTGCTCATATTCAGCCAAATGCTTCAGAACTCATTGGACAGCGCTTCAAAGTGCAGATGGACAATGACCCGAAGCATACTGGGAAAGCAACCAAAGAGTTTTTTAAGGGAAAGAAGTGGAATGTTATGCAATGGCCAAGTCAATCACCTGAGCTGAATCCAATTGAGCATGCATTTCACTTGCTGAAGAAAAAACTGAAGGGAAAATGCCCCAAGAACAAGCAGGAACTGAAGACAGTTGCAGTAGAGGCCTGGCAGAGCATCACCAGGGATGAAACCCAGCGTCTGGTGATGTCTATGCATTCCAGACCTCAGGCTGTTTTGACTGCAAAGGATTTGCAACCAAGTATTAAAAAGTGAAAGTTTGATTTATGATTGTTAATCTGTCCCATTACTTTTGGTCCCTTAAAAAGCGGGAGGCACATATACAAACTGTTGTAATTCCTACACTGTTCACCAGATTTGGATGTAAATACCCTCAAAGTCTGCAGTTAAAGCACATCTTGTTTGTTTCATTTCAAATCTATTGTGGTGGTGTATAGAGCCAAAAAGATTAGAATTGTGTCGATGTCCCAATATTTATGGACCTGACTGTATATGGAGATGTGCAATGTACAAATAAGCCACTATGCAATGCGTGAGCTGGTGCATTTTATGTAAATAACTATATGATTCAGGAACAAAGCATAGCTAATTGCAGCAGCCAGAAAGGACAGCAAACCTGCCTTCTCCTGAGCTATTAGCAAACGGTAAAGAGTGAGCAGCCACCTAAGAATTCATTAACGCTTTACAATTATTACTGAAACTCAGGATAAAGGGAAGGGGAGTAAAAATTTCAAAAGTGTGTTATGCCTGCCAATGCATTACAATCTGATAAGACATGTAGGCACTACCCTACTTTCTTCAAACTGCCAAATATTAGTATGCAGCTACAATATTGCAGTGTATCTGCAAAGCTAACCAAATCTACTGGTCAAAAAGATGATTTTTTATATTCAAAGTTATTGTGGAAATTTTATTAGGACTAGTGTGGACATTTTTCAGGATGTGTTTTATTTAGCTTGTCATTATGGCTCCTGTTGTCGGTTTGCTTGAAATACGCTCATTAGAGCGTGTACGGGCGAACCGGCATTGAGGAAAGACTTCTGGCAGTGAAAACCTTCCCTCAGATGTGTAGACACGTTCACTCTATATAGACGTCTCTGCCGACGAACACTCCATGCGCTATGCGGGGGTCTTTTCTCCGGAAGAGATGTATGTGTATTGCGGTACAGAGTTCAAAGATCAAGCAGCAAAGATTTGACCACCAGCGGGCGGCCCTTGTATAATGTGCTGATTTGTTCGCTCGGCGGGGATATGTTTGCTCTTTGAAGTCTCTGTCATTTTAAAATCTATCTGCCTTTATGAAGGGATACACGATCATGTCTACTGTGCCTGATCACCATAGTGGAAACAACAAGGGTCTTTCCCTGCAGATAGCCTCACGTCTAGGAGAACAATAGTATATTCCTATTGGGCATTGTTCTCTGAGCTTGCTGAGTGGGATTCACGCCAGTAGTATTGGCAGGAATGCATGAACGTACTTCCCCTCTCTATTGTATATTTGAATGTATACAGGTGTGTCATTGGCTAATTACATGTGAGTAACTTATGTCATGTGACTGTACATTTGGAACTGATTGGCTGATGTTGTATAGCCATCACTTCCTGTTGTTATCCCTTTGTTGTCCCATAATTAAATGGAGCTCAATGCTTTAGGCAGGACATTCTATCGAGCATCCAATGTGATAACAGCCTGTGTGTCTGTATTACTGGGAACTCTGCTTTTTAGCACATTGGGATTAATTGCGCTTGGAGTATAGTAATATCCAAAAGTACTGTACACTTATTAGTGCAACAGAGTTACTTGAGCATCAAGCATGCATTAAGATCCAAGACAAAGTGTACCTTCTAACTTGGCTTGTCAGTGAACTATTTTAGCATGTGCTTCAGTGATGGCGAAAGATAATTAAGGGTTCGTGATTGACTTTTCTTGGTCCAGGAGAACTTTGTTTTTCATACATCATGTTTTTATTAAATGGAAAACTACCTTGTGTGTATTCTCTGACAAATCTCTGCATTTATTAACAGATGCTTTTTATGCAACTCAACCAGGGTTGTCAACCTCCAGCGGCATTTTTTACTGACAAAATATGGAAAATTTACAGAGGGGGCACATTTTTTAATGACAACATAAAGAATAACAAAAATTGAAAACTAAGACAATCAATATTTAAACAATATAAACAAAATATGGAGTCACTGACAATACCCATAACACGTAATTTGCCTAGTTTACACTTAAAAAATTGACACAGTGTGACAACTTATTAGCCCCTGATATGTACGGACTGTTGTAAAAAAATCACTGATTTATACAAACTGTCCGTACATTTACTTAGGGTTGGCAACTCTGAACTTAACCCCTGAGCAGGGGTGTATAGTGCATTTAATGCTCCTCTAGGTACACATGAATGATGATTTCTTTTTGAACAGATTTCAATGCTGTTTTACTATGATATTTGATTATAATCCAAATTATCCCAGAATGTGCTATGAGGCAGCTTTTTGTGCATTATATATACAAAGAGGAGTTATTTGAAGTCTGCTAGTCAAGAGGAAACCACAAACCTTAAAAATGGCTGAATAATACTGGAGCAACAGAGAGTTGAGCGACTATGGTAAGGAATCTTTGCACTTCTCTGCTCTATAATTCTGCTGCTAGATTTATCAAAAAGTGTGCAGAGGTGTCCAAACACAGCAAAACTAAAACTAACAAAGCTAATCAAAACTATCAACATTGTGCTTTGATGTTGCTATCTCTGAACTTGCTGCCCAAGGTACCTTACTGTACATGGTAAATGCCATATCCCTTATTACTAATGGTAGCTGAAACCCATCCTACAAGTCCTCACTCATTAATGCAAAAGGCTTTAATGTTTTCATATTCACAAGAAAAAGTAACAAACAAAAAAAAATCTTGCTTAAAAACAGATAATAAACCTAAGAAATTATCTCTATAGATTTGTAAAAAATGACTTTTTTTCAGAAATATAAATCTAGTTTTTTGCCTTGTGGGAAAAATTGCAGATTTTAATTTAAAAATGGTACTGAAAAAGCAAGAAAGAAAATTTTGTAGCTGTAAATGAGTTTACATGCTCTACAACACTTAGCAAAGAAAAATAAAGCTTTTTCCAAATGCATCTGTTTAAAAAAAAAAAAAAAAATAATAAAATGCAATTTATAGGAAATTATGGTACAAATACATTTTTTTCCCCACGAACAGATGGGAGAATAATCAAATTGTAATATATACAAATTTCTGGCTCTTAATTTAGATGCAGGCTGAAATACTCACAGCAAAGTGATTTGATCTAAGGGGAGAGATTACAGGCTGTAGGAAAAACCTTGGCCACTGAGCTACCACCGATAGTTGTATGGAGTGGATCTATGCTGCACATATGGAGAGGCATATGCTAGCTCATTTTTATAACTAGCTCTGTGTGAGCAAGACCGGCCTCATAAATGCAAAAAGAAAAATCTCATGAACTAGACCTTTCATATTTTTTAAACAATACATACAAGTCTAAAAGCTTGTACAGAACTTACCACTTAATTATAAGTCAATCATATCTACAGTATGTATTTGAATGTGAGAAGCTGAAATGTAAAATAAATCACAAACCTAGGCATATCACAATCAGCTTGTAATGAAAATTGCATTAGTGGAGGTTACCTTCAATGAATACCTCATGTCTAAGCAAAAAGTAGAAGCTGAAATTATACTGTATGCTAATCTTGACTTTTCCTACAAAGGTTAGGCTTGTCCCCACCACCTTCACTGCCTAACCCCCTCTATTGGTCTTTATACTGTATATAATAGGCCGCCTGCTTCAATACCCAATAAGGAGGCCTGGGAGGGGTCAAACTAGTAATTTACTAGAAAAAGGTCAAAATTTGCATAAAGCCTCAGTTAACTTCATCTCCAGATGGTCATTTTGAAAATAAGTTTTTACTGAAGGTAACCTAAATGTATACATTTTTCATAATTTGGTCTGGTTTACCTGCCTAGATTTAAAGCAGTATTAAGCCCAAAGGGAAATATTTATAATATTGCAGCATACTGATTCTTTGATGTGATGGCAGCATTACTTTTCCTTTTAAGGCTTTCTTTCTTTTCTATTTTCATTTGCTGATCTGGCCAGTAAGTGTGTTGTTTTTCAAAAGAACACACTCTCTTATGGATGCATCAGTTTACAAGAGTGAGACAAACCATTTCACACTTGCAGGGGTGCTGACAATGACTGATCAGCTTTTACTTAGTCATGTATCTTAAAAGAAAAAAACTGTTTTCTGCAACTGCTAATAAAGTGTGAGCTGGAGTTTGGCTTCAATTTGTGTGTATTGAAATCTGCTAGTACAGCTAACACTCTTATCCCCCAAGACTGAAAATGCTGCTGTTCCCCCTGTGCTCATTCATCCAGAGTAGGGGGTACTCTAATACAGGAGGCCTGGTACTAGCCAGATCACCAAGGGAAAACAGAAGAAAAAAGCTAAAGAAAAAAAATGCAGCCACCACATTCAAGTATTGGTAAGCTTCAATACAGTACATTTTTGGTTTTGGGTTTATTACTGCTTTAAGAGCCACAAAAGGGTTCACAACAGAAAAGGGACGTACAAGGAAAGACATATTCTCCTGACCTGGTATTATTGACAGTCTTATGCAAGAAGTGATTCAAGAATAAAACATTGGACTTTTTATATTAAAAAAATGTAGAGAAATGTAATGGTTCCATGATGCTCAGGTATTGAAATCTGTTCTTATATTAGCTTTCAGTAATCGTTTGCTTTGTAGGACTTAATCAGATTGAACTAGATGTACTTGCGTATTTTTTCAACCAGACTAACAATGTAACTAAATATCTGACTCAGTTCAGTCAACAGAACTGAGCTTTCAGCTGAACACAGGGAATTGCTGACAGGAAAACCGAGCAGAGTGATGACCTCAACATGGTGCTTCTCCATCATTGGTCAATTAGGACAGGGGGCAGTTTATTGGTCAAGCTGTAGTGCTAAACTATGTTGGAGAAAAGCGAGTAAGTATGTTATCTAGTGGGAGTGCCTGAGGAACAAAAGTGGCTAAACAATAATTGCATATCTTTCAGCGGGTAAGACAGTTCAAAAAATATGTGTTTCAACTTCATAAACAGTTATTTTCCAGGTAATCATCTTTAAATTAAAGCTATATCAGGGGTACAGAATTCAGGGGAAGCACTGGGTAACATACACTATGAGATGCCTCACAATACAGCTTTTGCATCGAAATCTCTACCAGGACATGCAGAATTTCCTATTCAAACATCAACTTTCTGAAAGTCAGAATTTATATAAGATTTTGGAAGGTCCCCCTTATTCACCTCATGACAAATCTTACTTACTGTGATGAGGAGAGAAATATACTGGGATTTACTTTCTTTAACCAGTAGAGTAAATCTTCAGGTACTGGTTCTGAAGGATGAGCATGATGTTCATCAAAACTATTCTTAACTGCCCTGCAATGACATTAAAATTACATGAAATATATATAATAAATACTTCACAATCAATAAGCATTAAAACATCCAATGCATTTGGCTCTGTATCTGAATATACAATTCCTGAAATGTTTTATATAGTATTAAGTTATATTAAACTCAAAAGTCACCCTATTCTTTTTCTTAACAGAACATTTTTTTTATGATGTTTCCCATAAGGTGTGAACACTTACTAATATACAATGGCAAAGCCTGGGATTCTGCACAAATGACAGCGTAATGGGTAACTGGAATAGTTGTATCATACTTGCCTGGTTTAAATGCCTATTTAATAAGACAAAGCAATGACTGGTCCACCTTCCATCAAACTGTCTGGGGGCTGGACTGTGATCAACAATAGTAAAAAGATTTCTTGGCACTGGAGTTCAGTGGACATAAAGTACCCTTACATTGATATTAGGGGTAAAAAATGCTCCAACAATGATAGTCAGTAGAAGTGTAAATGTTCCTACTTAAGTGGTCAGTAAGAGTAATAAATGGCCCTGCATCAGCAGAAGTAAAACGTTTCCCCATCATTGGTGAGAGTAAAAAAATACCCCTGTTTTGGTGATTAGTGACAGTAAACATTTGCCCCAGTATCAATAGGAGAAATATCAACAAGCATTGGCTCCAGTGAGAATAAAGACCCCCCTCCAAGCATTGGTGTCATTGACATTAATAAAAGATCCCCCACCCAGGCGCGTGTGTTCTTAAGAATGATAAAGGACACAGTGTGATCCCCTTGGGGGTGTTCGGTTCCCTGGACGTGTATCCGAGGGACGCTTTTGTTACTCCTGCATGGACCGCTTTCATCTGCAATATGGTTTGGGGGGCCCACTGGGTTGATTTTTTGGGCGTACTTACTTCTCTGGTCTAGCCTCACATTGGTACTCAATCGTTGCTCTTGTAGTGCATAACGTACTATTTTTCTTTTCGATAAGCATCAATGGTATATTTGTTATTGTTGCTGTTACTGGTGCTTGTTTATATCACACTTTGTCTTTCCGCATTTACTGCACTAATCTCTGTATGCATACAAAAGTTTTCAATAAAGTGTTAAAAAAAAAAAAAAAAGACTCCCCCAGGCATTAAGGCCAGTGGGATAATAAAAATCCATTGGTGTTCAGTGGTAAATTACCTCCATGAAGGCTCAATGTCCCATGGTACTCCTTGTTGTGATGTCAAAGCTAGGACTATATATGCACTATTGGGCAGGAGGTCCCTCCACACTATAGTAGCTGTAATTGATTACTAGTGCCCAGTGCCGCTCTGCACAGAAGATATTCAGGACCTTATCAAAGTAACCTGTATATGGCAACCAGCAAGCTTTAGTGGTAGTTTTGATACATTAGTCTTGTTTAAAAAAAAATGAAGGTATAAGTAGGAAACCTCTCATTAATCTGCATTCAGTGGCCAATATATAGCACATCAATGTTACTTTCAGTACATATAAATGGGTGCAGATGGGTAGCAACAATACAGCTATGTTGTGGCATTCAAAAGCTACTCAGTTGGTATTAGGTGACCTTATGTGTGGCAATAAAACATCTTCCACACCACCACCAGTCTGCATTACTTATACGAGACAGGATGGATCCACAGATTTATACTGTTTAGTTCAAATACTGATATTTGTATATTGCATCAGAAATTGAGATTCACCAAACCCATTTTAAAGGGTTTACATTTTTCTGTTTGCAGTGGTTTGTACTTTCATAGATGCCCTTCTGTTCATCAGCCTAGTAAAGAATAGTTATTTGACCAACTGTGTACTTTGAATCTTCTAGAAAAAGTCTGGTCATATTCCTCTGATCTTTCATTAACAAGGTGTTTTTCTGTAAACTATACAGTTTTCATCAGCTTCTGAGATACTGCAACTGCCACATATGGCACCAACAATAATTTTTTTGGTTAAAGCAACTCACATAGCACATAGTCCCAAATTCTAATGCTTGGTTGAGCAACAATTGAACCTTTGAGTTTGTCTGCATGACATAAGCACTGAGTTGCAGTCACTGTTTGACAATATTTGTTAATGAGCAGCTATACCTAAAAAAGAGAACACCTAGTTTATATATAGAAACATCAAAAATCTGACACAGTAAAACTAACACAACCTGCCAAAAAGTTTTGCACCATCTATATCATGTTGAAAAGTCTGTGAAGACTTAATGAACTTCTCCAACTGTACCACAATAAAATATCTGGCCTTTTCTGTTCAGCGGCTTTCCTTTTTTTTACAGCACTTGAACATTTACCAGCACAGGTGCCTTGATGTGAAGTATTTCAGGAAAAAAGAGCAGATGTTTTAGAAATCATAGTGAAATCCAGTGTTCTTTACAGAGTATACAGAGAATAACGCTTAGATAAGGCACAGTCATTGTCAGATGGCTTTATTTCTCTGCCACTCATCACCTCACATCAGCTTTAGATTGTCAATTGCCTATCCATGTTACTTAATAAAATGTGAACTTATACCGAAGAGGCAAGCTGACAAAGATTCTTTTTAGCCTCAAAAAGAATCTTGAAGTAGACATTTACCATTATAACGGTCAAATATAGCTGATTTACTACAATCCATCCTTAAATGAGATTTCATATGGGATTTTATTTCGCATCACATGGAATCCAAATGATAGAAAGGTGTTTTTTGAGTTTGCTGATCTTTTTCCTTTATATAATGTATCATTTAATGGAATACTGTACATATTAAGGGAAAATACCTCATATCTGATTATTAGCAACATGTGAATATGTGCCCATTTAGTTAGTTAAACCATCATTATTAAGTCAACAACTGATCATAGAGTTCATGATATAAATATTGTCTTTGTATGTTTTATTTTTCTTTTGTACAAATAAAGGTTCGTATTTGCATTACATAAGGAAAATGTGCAAAAAAGTGTGAAATTCCACCTAAATTTTCTTAAAAGTCTTGGATGGAGTGGAGAAGGTTTAATCCCCCTACTTTATCTTTACTGCCATGTATCACCCTATACATTTAGCCATGAATTCTACACTGAAAGTGGGCCATCTTCCGCCAATTTGCATAAAATCTGCAACTAGCAAAACCCATGAATTTGATTATTTATTGATTTATCATCTAATGAAAATGTTAACTTTTAATGTATTTCTTTTTAAACACCCAGATGTGGCTGTTTGTTAATATTTCCCCTATTAGGACAAGTTTCAACTGATTATTTGAAAACAATAATATTAGGCCAAATCCCTTTGATGGTGTGTCCAGTTCTAATCATATTTTTCTTTCACAAAAACAAAAAAAGAAAGAGAGAAAACAAAACACAATAAAATGGCAGCAGCCTTATATTCCCATAATATGGTATTAATGGGCAATATCTACATTTCAAGCAGAAATTTGTAGAGGAATGCTATAACAATCGAGAGGCATATAAAACAAGAAGTTCAAGTAAATATCCAGGGAGTATATGTAGTGCTGCTCTTTCCACTCTGTTCACATAGGAGAAAGGGGGAGCAAAAAAGCTCTATCACAAACTAAACAAAAATCTTCAAGGGAATAATACCACTGGCCTACCTAGTTTAATTTGTAAATACAATTCAACTGAAGCGTGCCTCTTACAGTGTGCGACAACCATATACACCAGGCAGCCAAGCGTTCCTGTCAGCATACAATTATACACCTGTAGCCGGTCGCACGGCTGGTGTTGTTCAAACTTTGCCATTATGGGGGATGTAGTCCGGGAGGAGCAAGATCATAGACTGCTGGGACAGAGAGACCCTTCTCCCAGGAAGCAATAGGACGTGCGGAGCTTGCTGGGGGTGTCTATATAAAGAGGGGCGGGACTCTACTTTGCTCTCTTGCCTAGGGGACAGCGTGCTGGAAAGAAGGGGAAGAGCTGCCACGGATCGCCGCAGTGAAGCCGGCGGGCTGAGTGAGCAGAGGAAGTCTCAGTGGTGTGACCGAGCGGAAGGTTGCTGACAGGCGGACAGAAACTCTGAGAGGAGCGGGGCCTGGTCGCAGAGGAGAGCGGAGCTCCTGGATTGGGTGAGAGACATCCAGTATCCCTATCTTAATATCCCAGACCTAGGCAGAATTGGGGCAGGACAACTAGACTGTGTACTTTCCTAAGGCCATACTGACATTCAGCTAAACCACTGGACACTGCAGATATATATATAGTGCAAGGTGGGTGAGCTAGGCCTCAAGCCCTCTATCCAGTTCTAGGCTTTCAACCTGTTGTGACGCATTAGGATTTATTACGTTTGCTTCTCTGTGGATTACAACTACTGATTGCTTTGGGGAATACAGTTCATCATCTCTACCTTTATTGGATTACAAATACTTTCCTCGGATTGTTGGGAATTCCTTGCCGGTGAAGACAAGTGAGGCCTCACTTTCCAGGAGACTCTTGCAATTCATCATAAAGGGGGCCCCCGTTAGTACACAGAGTGCACTCTGGTAGTTGTTCCAATGTTAATATATTGCTTACTTTGCATTCAAGTTACCAAGTGTAGTCATTCTTATCTGTGGTCACTCTCTAATTACTTCAGTTTAGTTAGAGTATTGTTTATTGTTGCTGAGCACAATCCTCTAGCATACATACACATTTGCTTGTGTATATGTATGTGTGGCCTGTGTTCTGGATCCTGAGTGCTGAACTAAAAGGCCTAAATCCTTGGTTGGGAATTCAGATCTATCCCTTTAGTAACATCTGTGTTATCCCTGATTCTGTTTGCATATTCCTGTTTTGCATAAAAAGTCAAAAGCAGTAAATTGATTATTCACTGCAATACTTGTGGTCTCAATTATTCGCAAAGACAGAATTAATGGTGTCAGATGGGTTGGAGCAGGCTCAGGGTGCAAGAAGTTAAGAAGATACCCTTGCAACCAGCCACTCCCTTGGGGCAGGGCTACACACCTATACCATCACCTGAAAGGATTGAATAACTCACTTGTAGTATTAACACTGAAGTATCTGCATGGACACTAAAGCTAAGGGAGACAGGCCAGGAACCTGCAGCCAAGCATCCCACAGCTTGTAAAATTTGTGCGGGGTACCTGGTTGTTGTAAAATGTGTTGTTCTCTGACCAAAGAAGAATTGATCTGCATATGCCAATCCTCAAAGAGGAGAAAGCCAATTTTTTGTAATACATTTACAGGTCAGGAATAACAATCTAGTAAGGAAAGTCCTAACCTTTGAAGTAAAAGTTGCCTCATCCAAAATTCCTTGTACACATTTTGGAGGGTCATTGTGCAGGTTTATCTGGAATGACACGGAAATAGTATCCCTCCCTACCACAGACAGAGGTAATTTAAACCTGGCTTTACTACTAAGGTTAAGATAGAGATCGATTAGTGTATAGGTGCAACACCGCGTTAATTCAAATATTAAATAGAGCTGCTCGCATGAATAATGGACAAAATATTGCAACTATAATGGTGACAAAAAAAGTGCAAAAATATCAATACATAAAGAAAAAATATAAAAAAATGAATAATAAAGTGCAAGGTGCCAAAAGTACATATAAATAACACTAAAGTCCATAAGTATAAAAAAAGTCCACAATAATCAATAGTGTAGAATGAAGTTGAAAAGAAGATCCCAGTGTAAACTTTGCAGTATAAATATGTCTTGCCACCATACATGCTGAAATCCCCACACCGTGTACCGTCCACCAGTCAATATAAATTCACTGCTTACCACAGAATGTGGACTCAGATACCATGAGCACTGAGTCAACCGCATTTAAGGTATAGCTGGAGATGATGCATACAGGAAACTCTGGAAATATCGCAACTTTAATCCACAGTAAGACCGCCAATCAAGGAATAGTCTTGTGCAGTACCACAGAGATAAAAAAAGTCTCCACATAGTGTATAACTGTATCTCAAAATTTATTAAAAAAAGGTAGAAAACTTACATCACATCCAAATCACAAATGCTTGTATCATCATCCAACATATAAAATCGAAGTGCAATGGCCTGAATGATTAGGAACCCGATGCGTTTCATCTTCTAAGACATCACCTGGGGTCTAAAGATATTCTGGCCAGTGCATAAATATATATAGTACCTCTAATCAAGACTTTATTACCTTCCATCCTGATGAGGATGTAATTAAGACTGTTAATTCTTGGTATGCAATATGGCGTCATTGAGTGAGTTCCTAGCCTCACTCTGAATCCGCCTTTATGCGTGTCACAACTTGGTCCTGTTAAATGTACCACGCCATGCGTCACCAAAAACTTTGCAATGCGCACGCGCCAACACCAATGTGGCACGGACATCACCCTCCTAAGGGTCGGGACCTCGGAAGTTGAAAAGTGGAGTATGAACTCAATCTAAATATGTGGGTGTTTCTGTCATATCATAATCCTGCGATGGAATAGACCCCTCATATTAACCCCTCACATATGTTATGGAGCCTATATAGAGCAAATAAAGTTACTTATGTGTGTGTGTGAGTGCAACAACAAACAACGGCAGAGAGAGGAATGAAAGCCCATAACAGTCCCATAATAGACCAGAATTGGTCCTTTGGGCTAGGTACATTGACGACATCCTCCTCCTGTGGAATAGCAATCTATAAACCTTAGATCAATTTTTTTTGCCTTCAATACGAATGATAGGGGTATCTCTTTATTCTATGAAGCCAGTGGTGAGAGGATCCATTTTTTAGATCTTGAGATAGAGGTCCCTCTATTAGTTATTATCATAGAAATTGACGGAAATCAGTACCTTGCAGCCATTTTTTAGGACTTTGACTAAACCGTTCAACCATTTTTGATTTTAAACAACCGGCCTCAGTGTTGAAACACAGATTTATGGAAAAAGGATATGACACACATGAGTTAGATGTGGAAATACAAATCACACTTAATACTGACAGAAGGACCTTCTTGGAAGAACAACAAAATTGATCATGAGGACAACTTTAGGTGTTTTTTTTTCACTTCCTATTCCTTACAACAAAGACAAAATCAGAATATTGTTACTAAACACCGGAATGTCCTAAAAAATTATAGGGTTCTGGGATCATTACTACCAGAGCAAGCCAAAGTGATCTATAGAGGTGCCCCTTCCTTGCAGAGTAAAATTGCCCCTAACATTATAAACCCCCCCCCCCCTGTATGTACTTCTTTTTTTCACAATCTTATCGGTTATTTTCCGTGTCGGAAATTAAGTGTATGTTCACACAATATTCATATCAGAAAGAAATTTCTTGAATTCAAGTCCCCAGTTACTGGTGGTTTATACACCATAAAGGTTTTTGCCACATCAACTCATTTATAAACAAAGTTCTCTCTTTTTTTGTAATATAGATTTATTTTATCCTATTGTGGGATGATGGCAACCTAATATCAGTTCGGTACACATAGCCTATTCCATTTTTTAGCGATACCCCATTATTGTTAACCACTTAAGCCCCAGAGGATTTGGCTGCTCAAAGACCAGGCCCTATTTTGCGATTCAGCACTGAGTAACTTTAATGGATAATTGCGCGGTCGTGCGACGCTGTACCCAAATGAAATTGACATCCTTTTTTTCCCACAAACAGACCTTTCTTTTGGTGGTATTTGATCACCTCTGCGATTTTTACTTTTTGTGCTATAAACAAAAAAGAGCGTAAATTTTGAAAAAATAACAATATTTTTCAATTTTTTTTATATGAAATTCTCAAAAAAAATGTAAAAATCAAAATTTTTTAACATTTTAGGCCAATTTGTTTTCTGCTACACATTTTTTGGTAAAAAAAATTGCAATAAGCGTATTTTGATTGCTTTGCAAAAAAGTTATTACTAACTACATAATTTTTAGTTTTTTTTTTTTTACTAGTAATGGCGGCGATCTGTGATTTTTTTTGCGGGACTCCGACATTGTGGCGGACAGATCGGACCCCTGACTGACATTTTTGACACTTTTGGGGGTACCAGTGACATTACTACAGTAATAAGTGCTATAAATATGCACTGTTACTGTAAAAATTACACTGGCAGGGAAGGGGTTAACTTTATTGGTGATCAAGGGGTTAAATGTGTCCCTAGGGGCGTGATTCTAACTGTCAAGAGACGTGGCTTGTTAGATCATAACAGAGACATACGATCCTACATAGCAGGATCACTTAGCCTCTGCCATGATCTAAGGGAGAATGACAGACGGCTGTGTTTACATCGGCCGTCTGCCTTTCTCCCTCTCCTGCAGGAGATTGCGAGTGGCCGGTGGACATCGGAGCCGCCGGTCACTCACGCGGGGATGCCAGGGAACGAGCGGGGACCCCCACCCCGTTTTTTCCCCATTTTGGCGTGGAGTTCCCCCTCAATATTCTCACAGAGCAAGTCGCACCGCAAGTCGCATCATCCTGATCTGACTTGCGGTGCGCCTTCCATTCAAATCAATAGGCTCCCATAGGGAACCATTGATTTTGAATTGTGGCAGAAAAAACACTGCTAAAAGCGACGTGGCCAAACGTGCAATAACGCCAATGGAAAAAGCTACTAAAAGCACGTTTTTACAGCTGCTTTTTCCTGGCGTTAGAAGTGGCTCTGCAGCTCGTTTTTTCTGACGTGAGGCCTTATTTTTATTTCCATTCATATTTTTTTTCTTATCTCTATGCATATTTATTTTCATTTTATTTTATTTCATTTTACTTTGTCCACCTTCTCATTTTTTTTTGTTCCATTACTTTGTTTTTTCCTTTGTTTCTTTTTTTCTTTCATTCTCCTCTCTGCCGTAGTTTATTGTTGCACTCACACACCTAGGTAGCATTATTTGCTCTATATGGGCTCCATAACATATGTGAGGGGTTAATCTGGCGTCTATCCCATCATGAGATTATGATATGACAGAAACACCCACATATTTGGATTGAGTTCATACTCCGCATTTCAAATTCCGAGGTCCCGACCCTTATGAGGGTGACGTCTGTGCCACATTGATGTGCAAATTGCAACGTTTTTGGCGACGCATGCGCCATGTTCCTAAGCATTCAGGCCATTGCTCTTCGATTTTAAATGTTGGATGATGATACAAGCGTTTCTAATTTAGATGTGATGCAAGTTTTCTACCTTTTTTTCATACATTTTGAAAAACAGTTTTACACTATGTGGAGGCTTTTTTTTATCTCTATGGTCCAACGTACTGAACAATACTATTCCTTGATTGGCGGTCTTGCCGTGGATTAAAGTTGCGTTATTTCCAGAGAGATCTATTAGTGTTCCCCAAAAAAGAGCAGTGCATCTTTGCCATCAAGGGATTGTTTATCTTCCCTCTCCAGAGTCCAGTAAAAGAATCAGATTGCTGAACTGCTGCTGCAAGTGGCTCAGTCGCCAATGTGAAGAAGAGAGCGGAAAGTGGGACACCCTTGACATATTCCCCTATGAATAGAGAATGGTTCAGATTAGGAACCATTAACTACCATGGTAGATTTTGGGGCAGAGTATAATAGTTACGATTCTTCATGAATCCATGCTGAATACTACTAATGATACCGTTTTTATTACTAAAGCCTTGTATATTGTCCCTTATCATCCGCTCCAATAGCTTGCACACTATTGATGCTAGGCTAACCGGTCTGTAGTTCCCAGGGATATATCTCATCCCTTTTTAAAATACTGGTGCCATGTCGGCTTTTCTCTAATCAGCTGGTACCATTCCCATCAGTAGACTTAGGACTACCAGGTGATAGCCAGACTTAGGACTACCAGGTGATAGCCAGACCATCGTCAACTATGCTCTGTCTCCTGTCTCTGATTATTTTGTCTATCATGGATTTTTGGATTCTTCAATAAATTTTTGCAATTTTCAAATCGGAGTGCAGTCCTCTACTTCCAAAGATTATGGTTGCCGGGATTGCGGGTCTGACGTGCACCTGACTTGGATCGATGGACTTCTCCCACCTGAGCGGTTTTCTGTGTGTGTGTTTGTGCATTACTCAGTTACTCAACACTACTCAACAACACACAGGTACTCAACAGTAACTGAGTACTCAACAGTACTCAACAATACTCAGTTGTACATTTTAATTACAGTACTTACTGTGACAAGATTTCCAAGGGGGCTGTAGAGATTGTCAGAACCATAAGCAGGCGGTCACAGTAACTGTGTATCTTAAAAACCACATTTCTGTAACTTTGTGTTGGCTTGATGAGTTCTTGAACTTTGCTACATACTGACCACAGCAAGTTTTCCACACAAGAAAGAATGGCCAAGACATCAATCCTGTAATAAAATAAAATAGAAAGGTGACAAGGGTGTTGGATACTGCATTTTCTACCCCTTAGCCTGCAATGCCTTACATGACTGCTGTGTTCTGATAGTATAGAATTCCTGGCAAATGGCTAGAAATACAATTAAAATGCATATACACTGTATCTGCCAAAATATTTGTAATTTCATTCTGCCCGTGGTGCAATACATGCATACCACTGCCACATTGTATAGACTAGTGACATCAGTGTTTCAGCTTCACTTTCTTGTTCAGTGGAAAGTGAACCCAAATCTGATACAGTTTATTTAGCAGACAGGTGGCTGATGAAGCTGAAACCTAAGAAAGTAAATGGCCATGTACAGGCTTGTTCACGCAGTGTGGTAAAAAGCATGTGAAGCACATAACTGGCTGAAGAGGACTCAAAATCCGTGCAGAAAAATGCATGTAGTTCAGTGGTTTATTTAGCTGCTTTTAAGTTCAATCTAAAATAAGCATTTAAAAATTCATATGTTTACCTTCATAATCAAATTGGCTATATTCCTGGAAAAAGACCACCACCTCAAACACCATGCATGTTTATGCTAACGTTCAAGCTGCCCATGACAAGCTAGGCACCAAAGCTGTAGTCAGCTTAGATGTGGAAAACTTGGTTGACTCCGTAGAATGATCTTAGAATTTCTTTGCCAGGTCCTGCATAGATTCAGGTTTGGCTCTAATTGTTTTACCTGATAGTCTATATTGTAAACCATTAGCCCATGTCAGCGTTAATGGCTGCACCACAGATTCTTTATCATTGGCCAGAGAACTTGTCAGGGATGTCTGCTTTGCCCTTCATTATATGCAATGGTAGCTGCACCACTGCTACTGTACTACCCACACACCCAAGTATCCAAGTCTTGAAATATGGGTCACATGTAGCTACAGTGGGCCTGTATGTATACGACATGCTGCAATATATGGCAGACCAGGGACCTATACTTCAGGTGGCTTTGGAGACTATTGACACATTTGCTAAATATTCTGGTCTGCTATTAACTGGAATACAAAATTTTACCCTTAGATGTTTTTTTTCCTGGCTGTGAGTGTGAGACATTGCCACTTGTCAGAACAAATGTTAATTGTCTGGGTATTTTTATCTCTAGAGACCCTGTGGAATATCTGCAATTAAATATTGAGCCACTCAAAATTACAATTAAGACTAAGATACAAATATGATCCAAACTGCCATTAGGGGTCCTAGGAAGAGTGAGCTTGATTAAAATGATACTGTCATCAAAGATTCTTTATATGTTTTGGTACTCTCCAATATACTGTATATATTTTCTAGATATTTTAACATTATAGAGTCTCTACTAATATACTTTTTGTGGGGCAAAAAACAACATAAAATGACCTGGTAGTCAGTAAAAAGACCTGAACCTGTGTTATGTAGCTTCACAGCTTTCACATATACAGCACTTGGCGAGCACAAACTGTGACAGATGTCAACAATTATCTAAGAAAATAGAATCAACCCTGTTTCCCGATCTTTACTTCATATTATGCCATCAGTAGAGGGAAGCAGATCCTAAACCCACTTCTGACAAATTACGGATGTAAGCTTTAAAAGTATAGGGCACCATGCTCTCCAAACGTTGCATCCCGAAGGTCAATGCCCAAACTCCACTATGGAATAACAATGTATTACAAACAAATAATATCTGCGCTTAGTAAAGATAATATAAAAAAAAGGCAGCCAGCACCAATAGGTTTGATTGTGCACCCACAGTAAAAATACTGTATATAGCAAAAGGGTGCAGCCCCAACTAAAATGACAAAGTCTTGTTAGAACATCACAAAGTCCATAAGCTTAAAAGACACTTGATGTTAGAAGGGATCCCCACACCAACTGCTGTGAGTTGGAAACACACGTCACCACCGTGAGGGGAAAAACAATCCTGCTTACCAGATCACATGGACCCTCAAGTTATAGAGAGGTCAATGAAAGCATGTGGAAAGCCGAAATGCAAATCAATCAGTTGCTAGGCCAGGTGTACACTATGTCCTCCACAGTAGTCCCAAGGCCAAAAACGACTCCACACTCGATCTTCAATAAGCTTATGGACTTTGTTGTTATGTTCTAACCGGACTTTGTCATTTTAATAACAATGTATTACCTGAGTTTGCATCTATTCCCCATCCAGAGATGTGGTACAGATTTGGGAATACATATCAAGGTCAGATTCTAGCACATTGTAAGGCTGAATATTTTGACCAATTTAAAATCTCCAAAACTATATGTACTTTGATTACATTCAACTCAGGCACGCTGCACAGGTACAGAAAAAAACATTTACATATTCCTGGCTGACCAGCACACACACTAATGTTATCTCCATGCTATACCATGTGATTGACTCACAGTCAAGGGTGGTGGGTTTTTCTAAAAAAAAGCCTCATGGGAGGGTGATGTAGGCCCCTACTAGAGGATGATTAATAGGAAGCAATGTTGGCTCACAAATAGTTTTTGCCAGGAGATCCTCACAAACTTACATAGCTGTACGTTCTACACTCTCTCATTTCAATTCCATGTCTGCAGTTATAAACCTACTCATAGCCCACTCTCTGCAAAGTGGTCACTGGCACCTTCTTTGATCTACTGTGGGGCATGCCCAGAGATCCAAGGTTATCGGGAACAATTTCTGACGTTTTCGTGTATAAATCTGTACTGTATCAACAACTTTTATATTTTCCCTTATGGCATGATCCTGTAAGAACTCTCCTTTTTAATGTACTGCAATACTTATTTAATAAAGCTGTCATGCAGAAGCTGTCCTAACTGAAAAAAAATATTTTAAATACTGTTCATTGCACCTGTGTCCACAAACCCCTCCACCACAATATAGAGTCAAAGTGCGAAAACACTAACCACTGTCTGCAGCAATATAGATTAATGTTATACCTGTAGCTTAGTAGTTGAACTACAGTTTGCATCACCCCATTGCCAAGGTCCCCATTTTACTATATCTTTCTGTAACTACAACAAAATATACTCTCTAGTCCTTAGTGAGAATGTAATACAAATAGTTTATAAATACTATGCATTGCTACAGCCAGACTGGTCTACTCAGTATCAGCATGCTTTCCAGTATACAGAGGATTTTGTTACACTTATGTAAAAATGGATTTTAGGCAGTTATTCTAGGATTATTTAACAATATATTCACGGATTTCTGAATAAATACATAGTTGAACCAACTACAGAAAAACTGTTTGTGACTATCGATTAGAAGGAATAAAGCCTCAGTTTTCTTACTGGTATGATTTCCCTTTCTTTCCTGTGATAATTTAAAGGGAAATGACTAGGTATTGCAGGAAAACAAAAATTAATTCTCCTACCTGTATACACAGGCCAAATCAGCACGTTCATTTTAATTGCTGCAACGCCAGAAAGTAATACTTACAATACTTACCTTACCCCCCCCCCCCCTCCCATTCGAAAGATAACTACATTTACAGCAGTCCCTATCATCATAGAGCTTACAATATAAGGTCCCTATCTCACATGCAAACATACATGCATTAAAATAATATGATCTCCGCGCTATGCTGTTTGTGGATTGCATTTACAAGACTACTGCTGGGATGTAAGGTGTATATTCCTCTCAGATATTTTTGTGTGTGCACCCAGCGCTGTCATAAACATAATATTTAAATCACAATACATGATACTTTTTAGGAAATTAAAGTGCGATCAGTGCAAAAAAATGTGCATGAACAATAAGTCCTCTAAAGTGCTGGTTATCTTATTCTTCCAGTGCCAGTATGTTCTAGCAAGTGCCATTGTGCTCCCCTCTTTATGATCCCTTACTCACCGACTAGTGATTGGTTAAATGCCTGTGTTTCAAAAATAATCCTCCAGTGGCAAAAAACGTTTTCTTTTTTCCTTTGTGACTTCGGGAGGTAGGTCAAAGATCCTTATATGAGTGTAGGGAGATAGAATCAGGAGAAATCCATAGTGTAATTCTGTTTTTGTTAAAAAAAAACATAAAAGCCAACCTGCGCACTTACAAAAACTCCCCTCTTACTTGTGAGCACGTAATGACGCCATTCTGGAATTCTCATATGAGGTTCTTTGACCTACCTGTCGGAAGTCACAAAAGAAAGATAAAAAACATTTTTGCCACTGGAGGATTATCTTTGAAACACAGGCGTTTAACCCATCACTAGTTGGTAAGGGCACATAAAGAGGGGAGTTCAACGGCATACTAGCATACTGGAAGAACAAGATAACCAGCACTTTAAAGTACTTATTGTTCATGCACATTTTTTGCACCGATTGCACTTTAATTTTTTAAAAAGTATTATGTAATGTGATTTAGATCTTGTGTTTCTTCACAAATAATGAATAGAGATACATATTATGAACTTTATGGTTAGACAGCGCTGGGTACACACATAAACATACATACATGCAGTCGTATACTAGGGCCAATTCTGACTGGAAACAACCTGCCAGCATTTCATTGGGGTGTGAGAGGAAACTGAAGTATTCAGAGAAAACCAGCAAAGGCACAGAGAGGACATGCACACTCCATTTAGAGTACAGTATATCCTAGACAAGATTCAGAGGACCCCAGTGCTGCAAGGCAAAGGTGCTAACCACTAAGCTACTGTGCTGCTTCCTACGCTAACGCTTGTAGGAGGTTTTTAAAGAACTAGGCACTTGAATATGAAACAATGAAGCTTCTCATTGCTATGGTTTTTACAACAGAACACTTAATCTGTAAAGAAGATATTTACTTAAAGAAAGTTTTCAATTAAGCAGTAGCTTGAATACAGAACACAAATCAATGAATAATTAGAGTTGTCTAATGGAGTGTGCGGTTGTTTAGCGTATGTATAAATAAACTGCTCGGCAATCCCAATACGTTATTATGTACTGTACATCAAAATGTCAGCAAGAATTTGTAACACATCAATGCTTGATTTATGAAGAACGTTTTATTCACTTCTCGGCAGGAAATGTAAACAGGCCATTACTAAATGATGAAGCATGACAACTTCATTCTATTTTACATACTGAACATAAATAGAGGAAATATACAATATGCAGACATAAATATTAAGCCGCCTACACTATAGAGATATATAGCATAATTTTCTGCTTTGAATGGCATAATTCCATTTTCTAATACATAAAGGGTTAAATTATTTTAGCGCATTACTGTAATATGCATCATCAATGCGCACCAGCTGGAGAGATCAGTACATTGCGGTGCTAGACACTGCTACTGAGTTAAAAGAAGGCCAGTGCCTAAAACCACCTGTATTTTGGAAAGAGAATGAAGGGTTCAGGGAATGCATAAAAATAACTTGACTCCGCTGTTTATATCCTATTTTTTCCAGTAAATTTTCTCTTTTCTGCTCTGAACAAGGGGATATCTACATAGAAATCACATTCTATTATTAAAAAAGCAAGTTCATTATGTTTCAGTTTGGATGTATTCCGATCTGTACAAAACAGTATTGAATAATCTCTATTGTACATAGAGTATCTCAAGCACATAGAATGTACAGTTTAGTGCTACAACACACAGAACAATCAGTGTTAATCCAAAAATCCGCATCTTCTAACTTCTGATATATATGGATACCTGTGTACATAACCCCTTAAGCTAGCCATACGTGGATCGAAATTCATAAAGTACAGCAGGGCCCATCCTGAATTTCGATCCATGTATGGGCTCCCTGGCTGTGCAAAAGTCAATCTCTTGATCAACTTGTGTACAACTAGCCTGTTGGGTTTTCCCAAATGATTAGTGCCACCAGTTACAGCCAGCAACACTTATCATTGTGTTCTGCCAGCAGGGAACATTCCCCACAGTCCTTGCTGGCAGAATACAATAGAGCTGCTGGAGGGATTCCCCCATCAACATTGACTGAGCAATTTTTACAGTTCTGCTATGGACCTGTTAATTCGGCAATAACTTTGTCATAACTTAACCGCTTCACGCCAACGTAACGCAAATATGTGGTCTTCTGCTTCAAGAGGAGGTTGTACCAGGGTGGTACCATTTTTTAGAGCTGATGGTCAACTTTTTTGTATTACCGACCAATGAGGCTATTTAGCCTTTTGGCTGTTATTGCAAGCAGCGAAAGGGAACGACCCCCCCCTCCCCCCCAGCCTTCTGCAGCTCATCTGGGGTCTCCTGTCCCACTGGGAGGCCCAAGCGTCCAGCCGGCACGTCCACCAGCTGGCCGGAGACCCGAACAAGGCCGGAATCGGCTTTGATCGGGCCTCGGCTCTAGTAACCGGGATGCCATGTCATGACATCACTTCCCTTTAACCAGAGCCTTAAAGGGGCCAGATCTTAAAAATTTCAGTATTCAAAACAGCCAAACTTGGAGTTTTGAATGCTTTTAAGTGAAAAGGAGAAAAAGACACCAGATCCCTCCAAAGAAATACCTGACACATGGATATTGCTGTCACAAGGGATGTTTACATTCCTTTTGAAAGCAAAAAAGTGGTAAAAATAAAAATGTAAAGGGACAGTGTAAAAAAGAAATAAATAAAAATAAATAAATAAAAAAAAAAGTCGCGCCCGCAAATGTAAACAGTGTTCAAACCACACATGTGAGGTATCGCAACAATTGTTAGAGTGAGAGCAAGAATTCTAGCACTAGACTTACTCTGTAACTCTGAACTGGTAATTGTTAAAAAAATTTTAAGCGTTGTCTATAGAGATTTTTTAAGTACCATAGTTTTTTGCCATTCCATGAGTGTTCGCAATTTTAAAGCATGACATGTTAGGTATCTATTCACTCGGTGTAACATCATCTTTCACATTATACAAAAAAATTGGTCTAACTTTACGTTTTTTTTTTTTTATTCATGAAAGGATATTTTTTTCAAAAAAATTGCGTTTGAAAGACCGCTGCGCAAATACAGTGTGACATAAAATATTGCAACAATCTCCATTTTATGCTCTAAGGTCTCTGCTAAAATATATATATATATATATATATATATATATATATATATAATGTTTGGGGGTTCTAAGTATTCTCTAGCAAAAAATACAATTTTAACTTGTAAGCAACAAATGTCAAAAAAAGGCTTAGCCTTTAGAGGGTTAAGGTGAAAAAGAGATAATTATATTGTTTAAGGAGGAACAAGGCTTTCTTTTTGTGATATTGTCCCAATCCTTAGACAATACAAAGTAACAAAACTAAACACAACACGCACATTTTTCCCAAAGTTGGTGTAAAAATAAATAGTGTTGCTGTAGATAAAAGTATACATTTTATTCTGTAATTTAAAGCGGAGTTCCACCCTCAGAAAGTTTTTTTAAATAAAAATACCCCAGGAACAGTCAGGGCTAGTGCATTCCACAATGGACAGCCTCTGAACTGTCCCGGGTCGAATTTACCTTTAAGAAGAAATACTTACCTTGAAAATGTCTTCTCCAGCGCTGCCATCTCAGGTGTGGGCAGCTGAAGCCAGCACGTCCTCTTCGGCGTCCTCTTCTGTGTCCTCTTTGTCCCAGAATGCCCTGCACCGGCCCCGCTCGTCATGCCCGGTGTAGGCACGTCATTCCTGCACAGCTTCTGGGCATGCCCAGAAGCTGTTTAGCAGTGATTCCTGGGAGCGATGACGCTCAGCTCCCAGGAATCAATGCAAGCAGGAAGTGACGGTGCGGGCCACGGCCGAGGAGAGAGGAACAGGAAGTAAGGTGAGTATATTTTCTTCTAAAACAAGGTAAGTAAAGAATAAAAATGTTCGATTATCCAATTGTTTAACAGGTGACAGAGAGGAAGAAGATGGCGAAAAGTTGTATTTTAGGGTGGAATTCCACTTTAAAATGACAGTAAAGTTTGATTCTGGTACAAAGCATTGCAAAGCTATTTACAAATAAACTTTATTTACATTCTGCGCTTTTTTGAATGTGAAATGTGTAA
This sequence comes from Pelophylax lessonae, assembly GCF_965119305.1. Taxonomy (NCBI): domain Eukaryota; kingdom Metazoa; phylum Chordata; class Amphibia; order Anura; family Ranidae; genus Pelophylax; species Pelophylax lessonae. The sequence continues at coordinate 160,377,338 of NC_138768.1, forward strand.
ACATATACTTTAAGGCCCCCGTTCACACTGGGGCGATCCGACTTCCCGGGGCGACCTCACAGGTCGAGGCGAGCTGCTCGCATAGCGAACTCGGAGCGGCCGGCACGGACTTCATAACATTGAAGTCAATGCAGGCCGCTCCAGGTCGCCCCAAAGAAGCTCCGGACCCTTTTTCTAAGTCGGAGCGACTTGTGTCGCTCCTATTAGAACGGGTCCACAACTTCTCTATGCCAGGCGACCTACGGCGACCGTGTGAACGGGGGCTAAATGTATACAAATTTTACCGAACAAAACAGACAAAAACAAAAACTTTTAAATATTAATAATTAAAAAATAGACATGAAAAAAAAAAAAAAAGCAGGGAAATAATAGTTTAATAGCGAAGAAGAATACGGAGTTAATTAGGGCTGATTAGAGTAAACTAAGGTTTAATAAGGGGTTAAACAGAGGAACAATCTAGTAAAAAAAATAATAACTTATTATACTTGTTAGGTTGGTTTAATTGACATCATCTGCAGATCAAAGTTTATGAATGAAACGGAATACTGTTTCTTTGCATCTTTATATTTCCTGTCTAAAGGGTGTTGTTGATAACCACAGAGTCAGAGAGCTAACTTTTTGGCCGCAATAGCTGCCAGAGCTGATCTGTGTACACAGCAACTCCGGCTTTGATTATGCAGAGCCGAGAATTGCCAAGGAGTGAGGGGTGTATTGCGGCAGCAGGGCAGAAGGACTGGACATGCTTTACATGTCCTGTGTATTACAATGTTTTATTTGGGAGGCATGTGTAGCATGCTCAGTGTCCTAAACTAGGTAAACGACTTTAGAGTGCTTTTGAGGATGAATTACATCTTAGTATATGGAGCAAGAGAGATCAGTGATGGTTTATTTTAAAGCTCCTTAACCACTTTCTGGCCGTGCTATAACTGAAAGATGGCTACAGCACGGGCTTCCAATCAATAGATGCCCTCCCGCGATTGTGCTGTTTGCACGCTCCCTGCTGTGTGTGGGCGGCTCGCTCTTTGATCGTCAAGTCCTTCAGGACTCGGCTGAACAGGGTAAAAGGGCCAATCACAGTGGTCCTTTACTATGTGATCAGCTATCAGCCAATGACAGCTGATCACGGAAAAAAACAGAAGCCAGTTACTGGCTTTTTTTCTCATCGGTAACCAGCTTCTGTTACAGGGACATTGGTCCCAAAAATGCCCACCAGTGGCACCTATCAGTGCCTACCAGTGTTATCAATAAGAGCCCACCAGTGCTGCCAATTATTGTCATCTATCAGTGCCTATCAGTGCCCTTCATTGCCGCCTATCAGTGCTGCCTATCAGTGCCAACTCATCAGTGTCCTTCAGTGCAGTCTATCAGAGCCATACCGTGCTACCTATCAGTGCCACCTATCAGTGCAGCCTCATCAGTGTCTCCTCATCAGTGCCCACCAGTAAAGAAAAGAAGAAAGCTGGTAACCGGCTTCTGTTACAGGGAGATCAGTCCCAACAGTGCTGCTAATCAGTGCCAACCAGTGCCACCTATCAGTGCCCACCAGTGCTGCTAATTCATTAATTTTATGGGGAGATATCCTGTTACCAGAGAAGCGGTATGCATGCCTGGGCAGCATTCACTAGGTGTATCAACAGATAATTTTATAGCGTTTCCTAGATAGGTCAGAGTGGTGCAGAAGATACCTGGCTGAGTCACCCTCCAAATCAACATCCATCAGCTGTTTGACAGTCCCTTTAACCTGAGAACAAAAGTTGGTCAGCTGACAACATGACCAGAAAATATGTAGGATGGTCCCCTCTTGGAACTAGGGATCGACTGATATCGTTTTTTCCATTGCCGACATCGATATTTTGGTCATCGCGTATCGGTATCGGCCGATAGGGGCCGATATTTTCGTACATTTAAAAAAAGAAAATGTTTTATTTTTTTTTCACTTGACAGGTACTCTTGTGGAGGGATCTGGGAGTCTAAAAGACCCCAAACCCCTCCTCTGCACTTAAAAGCATTGTTGAAAGCTTCATTGCCCTAGATAGTTGCCACCACCCTACATGGCTCAATGCAGTCCCTAAAGGGCAATTCAGACGAATAAGAAGGAATTGCACAGAAAAAACAGATTTTCAGGAACAAGCACTGATATTAAAAGGAAGATTCGTGGGAAAAGGGTACAATCCACAAGAGATGGATGAGGAAATACAGAAAATGAGCCTCATTGAACAATCTGCATTGACAGAACCAGTTAAGAAAATAAAACTAGAAGAAACTCGGTCTCACCATGAATTCGCCTTTGTTACGAAGTTTTCTTCAAGTTACAAATGGCTCAACCACGTAGTTCGAAAATATTGGGGGGTACTACAGAATGATAAGGTCCTAGGACCCGTGATACCCCAAAAACCGAAAATCATCTTCAAAAAAGGGGCAAACATTAAAAACTTAGTAGCCCAAAATCCTGTGGAGAAACCAATAATAACGAAAATCTTCCCAGACATGAATGGGTTTTACCCATGTGGCAAATGTAGGATATGCAAAGAAGCCAATACGGTCAGAACAAAGAAATTTTCATCCTGTGAGACTGGTAAAGAATATCCGATTAAAGATTTTATATCTTGTCACACTAAAGGAGTCATCTATTTGTTACAGTGTGAGTGTAACAAACAGTATGTAGGAAGAACCATTCGCACAGCCAGCATCAGGATAGGAGAACATTTGACTAACATTTACAAAGCCTTTCCAGGACACAGTGTTTCAAAACATTATGCCCAATGCCACCGCAAAAATCCTAAAAAAATGAAAATCACTGTTATAGAAAAATACACCCCACATTGGAGGGGGAGTAATCTAAAAAGGACGATTTCAAAAAGGGAAACTTTTTGGATTTTTGAATTAAAATGTTTCCAACCTAGAGGACACAACATAGAATGGGATATTAATGCCCACATCAACAATAGCTAATAAAAATTTCCCGAAGCCCTGAAATATTCATATCCACCCCTACATTAATATCAAATTACATGATTTTAAGAATTTAATTAAATAAAATGATTTTAATGAAATTTTATTACATTTTAAATTTTTAGCATACATTTTAATAAAGGTTTTATTCTTTTAGGCACACAATTCAGTATTATACATTTAATCCCATTCCAATATAATTTTAACTGATATATGGATTGTAATATAATTTACTGAATATTTGTGACTAGTTTTAGTTATGTATACTAGGATGTTTAAATTCTTATATAAACTCATTGATTTGTAAGTTATGTAGAAGGTTTAAACGGTTTGTAAACAGGAAGTAGTTAATATCCTTCTCCGGTGTCAAATTCCCCTTTAAGATGTTAATGGAAGCAGTATAATAGAAGTCCGAGCGCTAAATATCACTTAAATTATAATCATCTCTTGAAGAATACTGTAAGAGTGATAATATAAGTGACCCTTATAGTATACACACTATCTGTGAAAAAAAGAGACACTTCCGGCGCTCGGGACATTCTCTGCGGACACCGGAAGAGGAAGATAACACTAACCTGCATAAATTGGCGGAAATGACGGCGCGCGCCTATCTCCCATCTCAAGTCGAAGCCCTATTGGAGGAAACGCGTCAGGAGGGAGGCGTGCCGTCATTGCGTCATCGGCGGTCCGTGCTGCAGCCGGACCCGATGCACCTAGAGATCCTCAGCCTGTAATTATATGATAATCTGCTCGTAACCGTTCAACCTAACTGTAAGTGCAAGTCTATATATAAATAAATTGTTTATAAAGGTAATGCACTATCAGTCCCATCTGTTCTTTCATGTGCATTGGAACATCGTGGGGAGTATATTCTACTCACCTTAAGGAATAGGAGACATACGTTGGCTTGTACAGAGGGAAGAAAGTGGGAACGATCTTATCCATCCATTGTGTTAAGGAAGCATCCTCATGTCCATGATATTTAGAGGCTTGATTGTCTCTTACATCTGGTAAGAGGCTTGTATATACTTATCACCCGGGTGACTGTGCACGTGTGCAGGTGGAAATAGGACACTGGCTTTACCTACATGTGAATTATTATTATCAGGCACTTACCTTCTTTCCGCCGGGTAAGGAGGCATTTCACCAGGTGGAGGGAACACCTTATCATCACCTTGATTTTTATTTGGATTTTTTTCACCATTTCCCACTACTTTGGACCACATTATTTAATGGACTTTCATTTTAGTGGTTTATTTGTTGGAGTCACATTGAATGTTTTTTAAGACCTTATTTATTGATTCAACACTTCATTCACCCATCACTGTGATATTTGGGTTTTCATCCTTTATTTTTTATATATTGTTCAATATATGATTTTTTCACCAATTTAGAAAAGAGCACCATCACCTTTAAACACTTAAAAGCATTCAAAGCGCCAAGTTTGGCTGTTTTGAATACTGTCATTTTTTTTAATCTGGCGCCAGTATCCGGAAGTGATGTCATGACATCACTTCTGGGTTTTTGCATGGAGACCCGATCAGAGCCAAATGTGGTTTTGATCGGGTCTTCGGCGGCCGTGCAGGCTTGTTGCCTGAGTCTCCCGGTGGGACAGGAGACCCAGGCGAGCCGCAGAAGGCGGCGGGAGGGGGGCCTCCCCTCCCACTCCTTGTAATGACAGCGTGTGGCTTCTCAGCCGCATCGGTTGTCATTACAAGACAGTCGACCGCCGACTATGGACGCCGGTACCGGGGTGCCTCTAGCTGCAGGCATCACTCCGGCACAAGCACTTTCCGAAATATCGGTAATATCGGCCACCTTGGTGGCCGATTCTGATATATCGGGGAAAGTGCATATCGGCCCTCAATATGTTGGCTTTGCGGATAATCGGTCGATCCCTAGTTAGAACCCTATACCAGCGGGTAAGCATTTTTTACCCAAATTCTTGATTTTAGCTTGCCATGGAGGAGTGGTGAGCAAAGTACATAATATGGTCCCATTGTTCTTTCAATAATTTCCTTCCCAGAGCTTGCTCCACTTTTAGTAGATTCACAGGTACAAGAGTCAAAAGGATGGCCTAGAAGCTTATAGGTCGTGGAGACTGCATGCAATGTGGGGTCTGGGACAAAAAGAGATCCTCAAAAGAAGTAGTAGGGCGGTCATTTATTCAGTGACGAGATAGGGTATAAGAAAATGGACAAGCTGCAGTAGCTGCCAATCATCTACAGGCGGTGAAAACATATCCCAAATAGCTGACAGAGCCTTTATTCCCCCATCAGACATGAAATCGCAGAGTCAATAAGTGCCACGGAGTAAAATGTTTGCATCTGTTAACCCTGGAAGAAAATTAGGGTTCCCAAACACTGGATATAAACAAGAGGGGGTGGGGACTAGGGTGACAGCAATCTTAAACTGTTTTAGAACCCCAGAGTAGCTCCTATAAGAGGATGACTATTGATGGCACACAAGTTGGAGAGTCCAAGCCACGGTAGGAACATCTGTGGAAGATTGTTCAAGATCTAGCCATTGTTTGAGATCTTTATCTCTACACCTAAAGTGTGCTCTAGCCAATTGTACAGCATAGAAATAGCGGAGAGGATCTAAAAAGGCCATTCCTCCATAAAACTTGGGCAAGGATAGGTAAGAATGTGGGAGACGAGGGTGGGATTTTGTCCACACAAAGCGGATAAAGGTACTCTGAACATTTTTAAGGAAAGACATGTTTGTTGCTACCTTGTTAAAGGAAGTAGAAACATATCAAGATCTACTGGTAGTATCAACAGGTAATAAAACTGTATGTAAATGTAATGGGGGGAATCAGAAAATTATACACTGCTGTGTTAATGCAGAAGGCAGACCACAGCACATTTGTTACATTTTTGTTTTTCTCATAGTTCAATTTAAATTATAAATGATGCCTAAATCAGAAGACATGATCTCTCTGAGGTGAGGAAGGCAAAAAAGTAAATCCAGGCATGGAATCCCTTTCCTGCAGTTACAGTACTGATGATCAGTGATGCCAAGCCAAATATATCATCCAGTATACATATAGGAGAAGGAGAAGAATGGCAATTTAATGCAAACAGCTAAACTGTCAACAAAGCCTTGTAAAATTATTCATGCTCTTAAATTAATTATATTGGATAAAGAATAATAACCATATAGGTTTCCTATCCTATTAAAACAGCACATTTAATCCCCTTCTCTGTCCCTGAACATCCAATGTACATTAATCCCAAGTGAAATTCTATGTATTTATTCAGAGTGTAAAGGATAGAGATCTGTTGAAGAACTGCTCATCTGCAGTATTGCTTATAAAATGCCCTGGCTAAATCCTCACTAAAGCAGGGTATAAGTGACAGAAATCCTTCTTAAAGATTATATGCATTAAAGCAACAGTGTCACCTAGTGCTAACAAGTGTGCAATTCTGTTTCCCTATAAGATGGATTTTTGCCCTTATCAGTCTTAAGTATAACAAGCATGTAGGAACAATGGACAGGCTAAACCAAACAGGCTAAAGATTTCAAAAGCAAAATTTATCAATTGAAATGAAATGCCTCCCCCAATATGCCCAACTCCAGCTCACCTAGTCTTATTATAATTACATTTTCAGAAATTCTAAATGGAGGGGCACTTTTCAAGGGAAATCTCCTCTCCCCCAGACATAAGACATTCATATCAACCATTCCACCATTGTTTGCTCTGCTGTAACTATTCTGTGCCCTGAGCTATTATGCACATGCTGAAACTGTTACATGGATGTTGTGCCTTGCAAGTTACCTCTACTTGCAATGCCCAGTTGGGTACCCCCTATATTAGAAAAATTAAACAAAAATATATACACTAAATTAACATTGTGCTGCAGGAAACTGAAACAAAAAATTAATTGTAGATAATTCATTTATTATCAGTTTTTTTCTTGCACAACATGTTACTTGCAGAATGGTGTATCTGTTATAACTGGATATTTGTAAGAACTTACCGTAAAATCCTTTTCTCTGAAGTTCATCAACAGACGCAGCTCTGCTTAATCATAGACTATAGGGATGTCCCAAAGCAGTAAAAACATGAGGGGTGAGAACAAGACAGGAACAAAAAACCTGAATGCCCCAATGGCCAAACGTAGCCAATCAGGTAAAACAGAGCTCAACCAGAAACAACAGGAGCTCACCCGAAACAACAAACCCTCAAAGATAAACCAAAAAAGGGGGTTCTTTCTTAAACTGCAGCCTGCAAAACCTTGCAGGCCAAAAGAAGCACCCGCTGATGCCAGCACATCTACCTTGTAGAATTTTGTAAAGGTATGCACAGACGACCAAGTTGCCGCCTTGCAAACTTGAATCACCGATGCCTGATGGCGAAAAGCCCAGAAGGCGCTCAGCGCTCTAGTTACTCCTTAGGATGCTGAGGTTTAGGGCAAAGGGAAGGCAGTACAATGTCTTCATTTAAATGAAAATCAGAAAAAAACCTTAGGATGGAACAACTGATTAGGTCAAAGTACCACTTTATCTCCATGAACCACCAGATAAGGTGAGCGGCAAGACATTGCCGCCAATTCAGATACTCTGTGGACAGAAGTGATCGCCACCAAGAAGGCAACCTTCTGAGACAAAGCAAGCAGCAAAATCTCCCGAATTTTCTCAAAAGGAGGCTTTTGAACAACAGACAGCACCAAATTGAGATCCCATGGCTGTAACGGGGATCGCAGCGGAGGCGCCAAATGGCGCACACCTTGAATAAGGGCGTGCATGGCTAATGGCCGTTGAAAATAGATAGCCAAAGCCAAAACTTGGCCTTTGATAGTACCCAAGGCCAACCACTGTTCAACCCCTTTCTGTAGAAAAGCCAAAACCCTGTAGATAGAAAACAAGCGAGGGTACACTTTCAGCGATTCGCACCATGAAATGTACGATTTCCACGAGCGTTGATAGATCTTTTGAGAAGTCTACTTCCTAGCCCTCAAGAGAGTGGGAATTACAAACTCAGAGAGACCCCCATCTCTCAACACCTAAATTTCAACGGCCATGCCGTTAAACCCAGTGACTGTAAAGCAGGATGGAAAATCGGACCTTGAAACAATAGATCTTCCCTGAGAGGAAGCCTCCAAGGGGTAGCGGTGGCCAATCTTATGAGGTCTGTGTACCAAGAGCGACGAGGCCATTCTGGAGCCACGAGAATGACCAGAATGTTTTCCACCTCTATCCTGCACAGAAGATGCGGCGGAAGTTTTAATGGGGGAAATGCATAAATCAGCCGATACTGACCCCAAGGAGTCACCAGGGCGCCTGTGGTGTCAGCCAGAGGATCTCGAGACTTCCCAAGTCAGAATCTCGGCCACCACCTTGGCTGCCAGGACACTATCGGTGCCCCCCTGGTGACTGATGTAAGCCACAGCCGTGGCGTTGTATGATTGAACCCCAACTGGACAATGGAAAACCCTCGCCAAGGCTGAATCCAGAGTCAGGCTTAGGTACTCCAGTCTCAAGACTGCAGTCAATGCAGATTTTTTGAAATTGATGTTCCATCTGAACTCTTGTTCAGACAGTGACCTCCATATTTTCCAACAGAACCGAATGAGAGACCGCTCTCAACAGGAGATCTTCCAGGTATCCCAGTACTGCAATCCCCCTCCGATGCAGCAATGCTAACACTGGAGTCAGAACCTTGGTAAACACCCTGGGAGCGGAGGGGAGACCAAAGGGTAACGCCACAAATTGATAATGCTGCTCCGCTGCCGCAAAGCGAAGAAACTGCTGGTGTTCAGCGTAGATAGGGATCTCCACTACCGTTCAGATGGTCTCCATCCGAAACCTCTGTACCCGCACAAAGCAAGTCAGGGCTTTGAGATCTAGGATGGGGCGCACCTTGCCTTCTTTTCTGGGCATGGTGAACAGGTTTGAATAAAACCCCTGAAAGTGTACCGAATCTGGAACTGGCACAATCACCCCTTGCGACAGCAAGTCGTATAACGCCCCTTTCAAGTCCCTTAACCTGGCTGGGAATAATAGAAGATTGGACGGGAAGAACCTGTCTCGTGGACACGACTGGAATTCGATTTTGTATCCGAAATGGATTAATTTGTGAACCATTTGTCCTGAATCAAGGAAGTCCAGGGTTCCCGGAAGAATCGAAGACGTCCCCATACCCAGACTCAGGTGAGGGCGCCCCTTCATGCAGATGAGGGCTTATCTGGGGGTCCTTATTTGCCACCCTTGGACTTACCGAGCCATGGCTTCTTGGACCCCCCGAAGATCCCCGCTTTGTGGTCATTGGTGAGCTGCTATACTGGGTTACCGAGGTTAGGGGAGAAGTGGTGGACCAGTTACTGGTTCCCCAGCCTTTCAGACGCACGGTGCTTGACCTAGCACACAATGAAGCGTTGGGGGGTCGCCTGGGGGCTGACAAGACCGAGACACAAATAACGGACCTGTTCTACCGGCCAGGAGTGACAGCAGAGGCGAGATGCTATTGCAGTTCATGTCCAACCTACCAGCTGACTGCGCCAATGCCCCACTTGAGGAACCCGTTGGTGCTGTTGCCCATTATCGAAGTACCATTTGAGCGCATTGCGATGGACTTGGTGGGCCCTTTGGTGAATTTGGCTCGGGGCCACCAATACATCCTTGTGGTACTCGATTATGCCACCAGGTATCCAGAGGCAGTTCCCCTAAGGCAGACTACTTCAAAAGCAATTGCCAGGAAATTGTTTAATATGTTCTCTGGACAGGATTCCCAAAGGAAATCTTGACAGACCAGGGCACCCCATTCATGTCTTGGGTGATGGCAGATCTGTGCAAGTTGTTCCAAATGAAAGAGCTGCGCAAATCTGTCTATCATCCACAGACAAATGGACTGGTAGAGCGGTTCAATAAAACTCTCAAGTCAATGCTTAAAAGGGTTGTGCAACAAGATGGTAAAGATTGGGACTGTCTACTCCCAGCATTGATGGATGTTTGCTATTAGAAAAGTGCCTCAAGCGTCCACAGGTTTTTCCCCATTTGAATTGGTGTACGGGCGAAGGCCAAGGGGACCGCTTGACTTAGTGAAGGAAACGTGGAAAAGTGAGTCCTCTACTCATAAGACAGTTGTAGAACATATAACTCAGATGAGAGAGAGGATTGCTAAGGTGATGCCTCTGGTCAAGGAGCACATGCAAAAGGAGGCACAAAGAAGGGTGTACAACCGGTCTGCCAAACTTAGACAGTCCCAGTTTGGGGATCGGGGGTCTGTGCTTATACCTATGGTGGAAAGTAAGTTCCTGGCCAGGTGGCAGGGGCCCTTTGAGGTGGTAGAAAAGGTTGGGGAGGTTAAATATAAGATAAACCAACCTGGGAAGAGGAAGCCCTATAAGATATACCATGTAAATCTCCTAAAGCCTTGGAAGGACCGTGACCAGGAAGTTGCCCTGGCTGAGGTTAGTCCTATGCCCCTGGTAGGGGAGAACTCGGTTTCCACCTCCCTAACCAAGTCGCAAACGCAGCAGATGAAGGAGTTTTTACAGAGGAATAGGGAGAAGTTCTCAGGACTGCCAGGTCTTACCACGGTTATTAAACAAGATATTGTAACGGAACCTAATGTGAAGGCTCGAGTGAAACCCTATCGCATCCCCGAGGCAATAGGAAAGCAGTGTCAGAGGAAGTCTGGAAAATGCCCGAACATGATATCATTGAGGAATCGCAGAGCGAGTGGTCGAGCCCAATTGCATTGGTACCGAACCCAACGGGACTCTGTGTTTTTGTATTGATTTCAGGAAACTCAATGAGGTATCAAAGTTTGACGCATATCCGATGCCCCGAGAGGATGAACTGATAGAAAGGTTGGGACCAGCCCGCTACATTACTACCTTAGACCTCACCAAAGGCTACTGGCAAATACCTTTAACTAAGGAAGCCAGAGAAAAGACTGCCTTTACTACCCCAGATGGGCATTTCCAGTATAAAAGAATGGCATTCAGCTTTCATTCTGCTCCAGCTACCTTCCAGAGAGCTATGGATAGAACCTTACGCCCACATCAGAAATACACTTCAGTGTATTTAGATGACATTGTCCTCTTTTCTACTGACTGGGAATCCCATCTTCCGCGAGTGCAGGCAGTCTTAGACTCTCTAAAGAAAGAAGGATTTACTGTGAAATCGGAAAATTGTGCCATTGCTATGGAGGAAACCAAGTACTTGGGGTAAATTGTAGGTAGAGGGCTGGTGAAGTCACAGATGAACAAAGTAGAGGCTATCCAGGCCTGGCCCCGCCCAGTCATGAAGAAACAGGTGCAAGCCTTTTTGGGTATCATGGGGTACTACCGCAGGTTTGTCCCCAACTTTGCCACTATGGCTGTACCTCTCACAGACCTGACAAAGGGTAAAAAGTCAGTAATGGTGAAAAGGAATGACAAGGCTGAAAAGGCTTTCCAGGAGCCTAAAACAGCCTTGTGTCAGTATCCAGTGCTGGTCGCTGCGGACTTCTCAAGAGAATTTGTTGTTCAAACAGATGCCTCCAGTGAAGGCTTTGGAGCTGTTCTGTCCCAAGAGGTCAATGGGGAGGAACACCCCATAGTTTTTCTGAGTAGAAAATTGACAGCCACCGAGAGAAATTACACTGTAGTGGAGCGGGAGTGCCTGGCCATTAAGTGGGCTCTGGACTCCCTACGTTATTTTCTCTTCGGTAGGAAGTTTCGCTTGGTGTCAGACCATGCCGCATTGACCTTGATGAGACAGAATAAACACACGAACGCTAGAGTTACCAGGTGGTTTTTGGCATTGCAAGAGTTCAAATTTGCAGTTGAACACAGGCCAGGAAAGCAACACCAGAACGCAGATGCTCTCTCTAGGGTACACTGTAGGGTGTCCCACGTTGCCTCTGACACCTCCGCGTCGAGGCAGGGGGGGGGGGGTAGATTTGTACATGACACCGGGAATGTGTCCTAGATGGCAGGTACATTTCCCCGAATTTGAGTTGTGGTCCCTTTAATTGGGTCAGTTGCAGAGCTTTTGTGGTACTCAGGGGTTAAGTCCCAGGTGAGGGAGGCTTGAAAGGCAGCAGAGGGAAATCAGCACCTGTGTCAAGGAAGTGAATGGCAGTACTCACAAGCTGTGTAGTGAGTGGAAGCTCTCAGACAAGCGGAGACATGGGCTGCTAACTTTCCCCCTGTGTGGCCTGCCTGGCACCCTGACTTTGGAGGAGCCTGACCCCGTTATGGGACCAAAGACTAGCGCTGAACCTGCTGCTTTATTACCAATACCAGGATTTGGACTGTTTATTTACTTTGGCTGAAGTAAGTTGCCCTTTGCTTTGCTGGGATTCAAATAAATGAACTGTTTTGCTTTCACCAAACTGGCTGGCGGTCATTCCAGATCTACCCCAGGTTACTATATATATATATATATATATTCCACTTCAATCTGGAACTGCTTTAAGTTTCTAAATCTGTTTAAAAATTGAAATGAAAACAAGTTTATAAAATATAAATGAAAATTGCAACTGTGGTATTCTGGCAGCATTTTGTTAATTCGAAGATCAACCTCAGAACCCTAACTTCACTGCTGTCTCACTGCTTTTCTCAGAGGTCTGTACAGGGCTTAAGGCCAAATTCAAGGGCATCACCTGCAACAGAATTTACCCTTCTCTAAATACTTTCTAAGCTTTGTGTACAGCTAACCTTCATGTAAATTATACTGTTTCACTAGAGGGTTTTTTTTCCAAAAAAGTTAACTTTTATGTCATTTTAAAAATGAAAGCAAACATCTGACTGTCAGATGGACACCACCAATGCTATTTACCAGCTCTAAATAAGCTCCTTATCCTGATTATAGTTCAGTGCAATGAAGCAATGCAATACCTTATCTGTGATGCTCGTTTGTAGCTAGGATGAGCTTGGCAGTATCTAAATGTTATCAGAGCCAAAGTCTGCTCCAGGACCTCAGAAAGGATCTTCTGGGCACTAACTGGTGAAACAACAGTCCATAAATCATGGCGAAGTCCACAGCAGAAATAATACCACATCTGAATGGAAAATGAGCATCGCTCCCCCTAAAAACAAAAACAAAGAAAAAAAATAAGACATGTTAGAACTGCGGTGCATTTTGTCTTTTATCCAATCTAGTTACAGTGCCTTGAAAAAGTATTCATACCCCTTGAAATTTTCCACATTTTGTCATGTTACAACCAAAATGTATTTCATTGGGATTTTTTTGTGATAGACCAACACAAAGTGGCACATAGTTGTGAAGCCGAAGGTAAATGATAAATGGGTTTTCAACATTTTTTTACCAATAAATATCTAAAAAAAATGTTGGCGTGCATTTGTATTCAGTCCCCTTTACTGTGATACTCCTAACTAAAATCCAGTGTAACCAATTGCCTCCAGAAGTCACCTAATTGGTAAATCGAGTCCACCTGTGTGTAATTTAGTCTCAGTATAAATACAGCTGTTCTGTGAAGCCCTCAAAGGTCTGGTTAGAGAACATCAGTGAACAAGCACCATCATGAGGACCAAAAACACACCAGATAGGTCAGGGATAAGGTTGTGGAGTAGTTTAAAGCAGGGTTAGGTTTAAAAAAAATATCCCAAGCTTTGAACATCTCACAGAGCACTGTTCCATCATCTGAAAATGGAAAGAGTATGGCACAACTGCAAACCTACCAAGACATGGCCATCCACCTAAACTGACAAGCCGGGCAAGGAGAGCATTATTTAGAGAAGCAGCTAAGAGGCCCATGGTAACTCTGGAGGAGCTGAAGAGATCCACAGCTCAGGTGGGAAAATCTGTCCACAGGACAATAATTAGTTGTGCAGTCAACAAATCTGGCCTTTATGGAAGAGTGGCAAGAAGATAGCCATTGTTGAAAGAACGTTATAGGAAGTCCAGTTTGCGAGAAGCCATGTGGGGAACACTGCAAACATGTGGAAGAAGGTGCTCTGGTCAGATGAGACTAAAATTGAACTTTTTGGCCTAAAAGCAAAACTCTGCATGTGGCAGGAAACGAACAATGCACATCACCCTGAACACACCACCTCCAGCTCCACCATGAAACATTGGTGGCAGCATCATGTTGTGGGGATGCCTTTCTTCAGGAGGAACAGGGAAGCTGGTTTAAGTTGATGGGAAGATGGATGGAGCCAAATACAGGGCAATCTTAGTAGAAAACCTGTTAGAGTCTGCAAAAGATTTGAGACTGGGGTGGAGGTTCACCTTCTAGCAGGACAACGACCCTAAACATACAGCCAGAGCTACAATGGAATGGTTTATATCAAAGCATATTCATGTATTAGAATGGTCCAAAGTCTAGACCTAAATCCCATTGAGAATCTGTAGCAAAACTTGAAAATTGCTGTTCACAGACACTCTTCATCCAATCTGACAGAGCGTGAGCTATTTTGCAGAAGAATGGGCAAAAATGTCACTCTCTGGATTTGTAAAGCTGGTAGAGACGTACCCAAAAAGACTCATAGCTGTAATTGCAGGGAAAGGTGGTTCTACAAAGTATTGACTCAGGGGGGCTGAATACAAATGCACACCACACTTTTCATGTATATATATATATATATATATATATATATATATATATATATATATATATATATATATATTTATAAAAAAAAGCTTGAAAACCATTTATTATCTTCCTTCCACTTAACAATTATGCGCCACTTTGTGTTGGTCTATCACATAAAATCCCAACATTTATTACAAAATGTGGAAAATTGGGGTATAAATACTTTTTCAAGGCATTGTATCTTTTAAGCGCTTTCATTTTTTTGCAAAAGTAAAGAAAAAAAAGCAATGGTAATCACATTAATGTCATATTGTAGCGAAACTAGAAACACCATGTTCAATGCAACCTATCAACCAAAATCAATAATAAAGCAAACTAACACTAAGGGGTCTATTTGTAAATGGTTTCACACAAAATTCACATAATTTTAACCTCAGAGTCACACATTTTTTTCAATCGAATCAGCTTAGAAAAATGTGTAAATCTTGGGTGAAAACTGTGTGAGATTTGTGTGAAAAACATTTAATATACCTTTTAGTGTACATAGCAAACCTGGAGTCTGATTACCAAAATCCTCTACACAGTGACCATCTTGGTTTTAAGGCCTTCCATCACAGTGTGAGGGGTCTTTATTGACCTGCAGATGCCTAAGGTGTACAGTAGCTGTAGGTTTTATGTATTTTCTAGTGAGAAGGACACTTTAAAGAAGACTTTAAAAAAAATTGAAATATTTATTTTATTTAGTAATCTAGTGTATGCATTTCAAAATATCTATGTTGAATATTAGAGTGATATCATATTGTATTGTTCTTTGAAATGACTTCACTGACTGACTTCATACCAGTGAAATGACAGAAATTGTTCTATAACCATAGAGAACTACTATATTTGATTAGTTGACGATTGTCAGTTTGATCGACACGGTTAAAAAGTAAGTAAGGAAAAATGTCCCTGAACCCCCAGCACACTGTACCAAGAAATCACCATGTAGCTCATACTTTACTCAGCAATGTACCTGCATATACCATTTACCACAGTTCCAACATGTTCATTTTATACAACCCATGGCTCAGCTACATATTTTTTTTGCTTGTTTGTTTATTGCTTAACAAAGACATTTTATAATACATTTATATTTGCTAGATATTCTACACAAGCTTGTTCTCTACATATGCATTCCAAAGGCCAATGGCTGCGGGTCTGACTAGGGATTCTGTGCAGATTGCTGCTACTGAGACACTAAGCTGAACGTGGGGCTAAGTCCAGATGGCTTCTCTCTGAAGCTGAATGGGAGAGAACCATCAGCTCTGTTAGTTGCCTTCAACGTTTTACTGGTTGCAGAAACTGTTTTCAATCGTTTGATATAAAGCAGTGGTGGTGTAGATAGTTCCCCCTACATTAAATGTTTATACATCATCATATATTAATCTTTATGGACAGCTGTTCCATCTATGGTGGAGCAATATTTACATACAATATATTCTTCTTTTTTTTTTTTCTTTTTTTTGTATTTCTGTAAACTTGTTTAGTAGTTTGAATCCATTTAAAAAGCACACAGGAGGGAACATACTATTATGAGTGATTATGAGTATATTTTATTCTTTGCTTGTTTTTTTCCTTTCCCTTTCTGTCAATGGTTTTTGATTATATGCGCTCAACAGCATTTCCGCTTGCGTTCCAAAACCAGGAAGTGACGTAATTCTGAAAAGGCTGGGATCCACGTCAATGCATTTTGCCCCTCCCAGTGGGCGTTCTCACAGACTGTCACCTGCAAATTTTGAATTAAGGAGCACCTTCCACAAATTGTCACTGGACACTTGCTTATCTTCTATACATTTTTTGTGATTATTTTTTTACAAATTGTCACTGGACACTTGCTTATATAAGGATTCTTATTATCATCACTTGTTTGAACTTTTGGATATTACGGATTTATTTATTTTATATGGTCACATGGTCCAATTTCTATTTATTATTTTTTTTTTTTTGTGGTAACATTTGTCATTTCAAAGATTTTGAAGTATTTCCATGCACTGTGGTGTGGTTTTGCATATATGCAAGTACCGTTTGCTATGTACAGTGGGGATCGAAAGTTTGGGCACCCCAGGTAAAAATTTGTATTAATGTGCATAAAGAAGCCAAGGAAAGATGGAAAAATCTCCAAAAGGCATCAAATTACAGATTAGACATTCTTATAATATGTCAACAAAAGTTTGATTTTATTTCCATCATTGGCACTTTCAAAATTACAGAAAACAAAAAAATGGTGTCTGCAAAAGTATGGGCACCCTGCAGAATTTATAGCATGCACTGCCCCCTTTGCAAGGCTGAGACCTGCCAGTGTGATGGATTGTTCTCAATCATCGTCTGGGAAGACCAGGTGATGTCAATCTCAAAGGTTTTAAATGCCCAGACTCATCTGACCTTGCCCCAATAATCAGCACCATGGGATCTTCTAAGCAGTTGTCTAGAAAACTGAAACTGAAAATAGTTGACGCTCACAAAGCTGGAGAAGGCTATAAGAAGATAGCAAAGCGTTTTCAGATGTCAATATCCTCTGTTCGGAATGTAATTAAGAAATGGCAGTCATCAGGAACAGTGTAAGTTAAAGCAAGATCTGGAAGACCAAGAAAAATATCAGACAGAACAGCTCGCAGGATTGTGAGAAAAACAATTCAAAACCCACGTTTGACTGCACGATCCCTCCAGAAAGATCTGGCAGACATTGGAGTTGTGGTACATTATTTCACTATAAAGAGATACTTGTACAAATATGGTCTTCATGGAAGAGTCATCAGAAGAAAACCTCTATGTCCTAGCCACAAAAATCAGCGTTTGAACTTTGCAAATGAACATATAGACAAGCCTCATTTTGGAAACAAGTTCTGTGGACCGATGAGGTTAAAATTGAACTTTTTGGCCGGAATGAGCAAAGGTACGTTTGGAGAAGAAGGGGCACAGAATTTAATGAAAAGAACCTCTGTCCAACTGTTAAGCATGGGGATGGATTAATCATGCTTTGGGGTTGTATTGCAGCCAGTGGCACAGAGAACATCTCACAAGTAGAAGGAAAAATGGATTCAATAAAATTTCGGCAAATTTTGGATGGTAACTTGATGCCATCTGTGAAAAAGTTGAAGTTAAAGAGAGGATGGCTTCTACAAATTGATAATGATCCTAAACACACCTCGAAATCCACGGGGGATTACATCAAGAGGCATAAACTGAAGGTTTTGCCATGGCCTTCACAATCTCCTGACCTCAACATAATTGAAAATCTATGGATAGACCTTAAAAGAGCAGTGCGTGACAGACAGCCCAGAAATCTCAAAGAACTGGAAGACTTTTGTAAGGAAGAATGGGCAAAGATACCTCAAACAAGAATTTTAAAGACTCTTGGCTGGCTACAAAAAGTGTTTACAAGCTGTGATACTTGCCAAATGGGGCAGTACAAGATATTAACTCTGCAGAATGCCCAAACTTTTGCAGACGCCATTTTTTGGTTTTCTGTTATTTTGAAAGTGTAAATGATAGAAATAAAATCTAATTTTTGTTGACATATTATAAGAATGTCTAATCTGTAATTTGATGCCTTTTGGAGATTTTTCCATCTTTCCTTGGCTTCTTTATGCACATTAATACAAATTTTTACCTGGGGTGCCCAAACTTTCGATCCCCACTGTATATAGTTCCCTGTTTATTATATATATATATATATATATGTATTATGCTTTTTAAATCACTACGTTTTTTCATACACATACCTATGATGTTTTGAACATTTAGTTAATGTATTTGTATAGAGAGTGTTCCTCTAGCACCTAGTTTTGTACAGCTGATTCTGGGCTATTTAAGGGGCAACATCATTAGTGGTAGCAGGTTATGATTAAGCGATTAATTTTGCGAGACATGTTAACCATGCTCTTCCTATGTGTGTCATGAAGTCTCTTTAAATTTCTCTGTTGGATGGTTTTACAATATTAAAGATCTCCTAGCATTTGGAAGTGCGGTCATTTGTTTTTTCTTTGGATGCATACACCGGACCTGCACACCATTTCCTGGGAGCTTTCAACCTCACCTGGAACAGCGTCACTCTTTGCTTCTGTAACCTTTGGTAATGCACTAGGCATTTGAGCCCTCTTGTGTGCTTTTTTAGTTATCTGTCAGAGTCCCAGATCTAAGAAGCACCAGCGAAGCATACCAGAAGGCGTTCACCGTTTATGGTCTGCATAGCATTGGGACTTTATGGTATTAAAGTAAACTATATTTTCTGCCCCACGTGCTGGAAATATATAGTATATTTCTGTGCTTCTCTATAAAAAATCTTCTGTGCTTGTGTATATCATACACCACAAAAGTGCTCCACTGCAGGTATGCCATCACCTACAGTATTAATATGACTGGCACAATAAAGAGGTCAAATCAAGCCTTTTTCCCTTAAGGGATCCAAAAAGTATCAACCACTGCTCACAACTTCTCTCCAGTCCAAGTGTAACTCAGGGCAAAGCATGATGCTTAACACATAAAGCAAAACTTTTTTTTAAAATGTAAAATTTGCACTCACATAGTCTTGTGCACCAATCCTTAGAGCACCTAGGTAAATTGCTGCATTGAAAATCTCCTCAGTGGTATTATTGCAATCCTGGTCTGTGCACAATGAAATAACCTGGCTCCACTGTATGCATTATGTTTCTATGAGACGAAGGAGAGTGAGATTGCACAATGTCAAGGCTTTTGAGGACAGAAGCAAAGAGCTTTGCAATGTTACCAAACATGCTGCATAAGCCTCCTTCCTCAACAAAACGGCAGTCTGGGAAAGAATAATCTTTTGCAGCTTCCTTCAAAACTACCTCAACAGCCTCTTCAATATCTTCTGTATCTGAGCCCTCTAGGAATTGCATATTGGGATCTGTCTCAGGTTGAGAAATTAGAGTAGAAGAGGCAAGACATTTCTGAGCCTTTTACAAATATAGCTGTATTAAGGCCAATATCTGCCACAAGCAGACTTGTATAAAGTACTCAAAATTTCTACTTGAGTAAAAGTACAAGTGCTCGATCAAAAAGTGACTTGAGTAGAAGTGGAAGTGCTCGCAGAAAAAGTTACTTAAGTAGAAGTACTAAAGTATTCAACATTTTTTTTACTTAAGTATTGCAAGTAGTTTTTTCAAAAAATTTGCTACTTAAGTACTAAAAGTAAAAAGTACCAGTAGTTTTGAAAAAAAATTGCTACTCAAGTACTAAAAGTAGAAGTACAAGTACTGTGTTATGTAGTTATTAAAGAAAGAAGTCAAAAGTTTGAACATCATATTGTTTTTTATTATTTCAAATGAATTATTCAAATGATTAACTTAAAGGACAATCACAATTCCTTAGGCTGTAACTTTTTGTAAACAAAAAACAGATAAAGTATGTCCCTCCTTTCCCCTTTTAAAGCATCCACCTTTTAAAGCCAGGGGTGGTCTCCTTCCTGAGCTTCCTCACTCCCACAGCCAGGCAGATCACTTGAAGTTGAAGGGCCAGGGGTGGAAGGTGGTGTTTTTGGTTCATCCATCTTTTCAGCTGATCAAAAGGCAGAACAGGAGCATGCGCAGTCTTCTTAATCGCGGTTTGATTTGATTTGCTCAATTGATGATGATGTGCCAGGCCAGCTTCATCAAACCTACAACGCTTAAAGTGAAAAATGCATCAAAAACTACTAACAAAGTGGCTGTGCTAAAAATGCTAATAAAGTGCCTGCAATTATATATATTCTTCTTGTATTCAAAATCATCGCCCACAGTATCAAAAATAAAGTGACATGTCTGTGCTAAATGCAGTGCAAATTATTCCCACAATGTAAATTTAATTCATATAAAATATATATGACAATACCACAATAAAATAAGTTGTGATTGTGAATAATTTAGGTGCAAGTTTAAGTGTGTAAACTAAACTTTATAACGAAAAGTCCATAACTGAATTCCAGTGTGCAATCTAAGAAGTGCTTGTCACTTGCTGTCAGATGCTTCCACCTTTCTTCTGTGATCTGCTCAAGTAAAGTGGTGGACTGGATAGCCTCTCTCTCTGCCTCTCACCTTAGTAGCACTGGCACTGCACTGGTTCAAAAAGCTGTCTATATTATTTTCATTATAAGAACTTGTCAGAACATGCTTCCACCATCTGTCCTTCACACTAGTAGTGCTCATTTGCTTTGCTCAAGTCAAGTGCCACTGCCAGTGGCCACTGCAGTGCAGGCACAGCCGCACAGGCAGAGGCAGGCCGCAGGAAGCGCAGGCACCACCCCAACACAACACTTATGGTCCATGGACCATGGATGGTCGGATAATCATCATAGCCGTCAGTCTCACTCTTCTTGGTTCAAAAAAGCCACCCATGACCCGTGTGTATATAATATATTAATATTTTATATTGATTATTTGATTCTCAAATGGCACATTTGCCATGGAAAGGATTAGGCCCTCTCTCCACGGTACACCTCACTTACCTCATAGAGAAGAAGATGAGACAACGAAGAAAATGCTCCGAGTCCTGCTCCCACGTCCCGCCGCCCGTGTCACAACTCCTCTCAGTAAGGGCCCTAAGGGGTGGAGTCTGAGTGACACACAACACGTCTAGAGGCAGAGACCTCGAGCGGGAAGACGGCAGCATGGCTCCTCCTGTGCGATCTTAACTTGATGATCATGACAGTGATTCCGCGGGCCGCGGCGCGAGTGAGGCTGTGGGATTGATTGAATTGAGTTGTGCTGCCTACTGCTACACGCTACCTACTACTAAATTGTGAGTCAGTATATTTTATTTCATTTTTATATATAAAAGCGGTATTGTTGAGCACTACTAGCCGCTAGATCTCCTGGCTGTCACTTTGTCACATGTTGGGGAATCACAGCGGCTCGGCTCCAGAAGTGGCGTGTGTCCCCGTCATCCTGCCAGGGCCGCCAAGAAGTTCATCAACTAATCTTAAGTTATTAATATCTTATGAGGAGAGGACCTATGAGATTGAGAATTGAAATAATTAAATATATATGGCTTTTTGAACCAGTGCAGTCAGTGCCACAGTGCCACCCAGACGCTATCCACAGTGCCACCACCATTAAGTGTGTTGGTCGGTCACTTGAGCACTGAAGGAGGTGGAAGCATCTGACAAGGGAAGTGACACTTTAGATTTGCACACTGGAATTCATTTATGGACTTTTCGTTATAGATAGGTTTACACACTTCAACTTGTTGCACGCACCTGACCTAACTTATTTCATAACTTATTTTATTGTGCTTTATTGTCATATTTTATATGAATTGAATTTACTGTTACATTGTGGGAATAATTATTTTCACTGCATTTAGGCTTTAGCACATTCATGTCACTTTATTTTTGATACTGTGTGGAGTGTGGGCAGGGCACTGGAGGCAACGATGATATTATATAGATTGCACAGGCACTTTATTCGCACAGCCAAGTTGTGTTTGTTAGTAGTTTCTTGATGCACTTTAAGCGCTGTAGCACAATTTATTTGTTTGTTTCATATTTTCTTTTTATTGGAAAGATTTGGTATAGCAGCTTTTATTATACACAGCCTTTATTTTCGTATGCGCTGATTTACAAATGACATTATACACATTTTTTTGAGCTTTATGCAACCTGCCATCTACTGTTCTGGCAGTGGTAATTTTTTTAAAAGTAACGAGTAACTATGCAGCACAAAAAAAAAAATACTTGAGTAGAAGTATCGAAATCATCGAGAAAAAGTAGTGAAGTAAAAGTAGAAGTAGGAGAAAAAATTCTACTCTAGGAAAGTACAGATACCGCATTTCGGTACTTAAGTACAGTACTTAAGTAGTTCTACTTCGTTACTATACATCTCTGGCCACAAGCAATTGTGACATATATGTAAAAAAAAGCAGAAAATTGTCAGACATGCTGTGTGCCTGGTATAGAGCTATAATTGGATGCAAGTCCGGTCCTGCTCCACTTTTGGCAGAGTGAATATTCATCTGCAATTTTGAATTGATTCCTCTTTTCCTGGACTCCACCATAGTTACAAGTGAGGGTATTTATGGGGGGGGGGGGGGTACTCACGGAGTAGAGTACAGGAAAAAAGTATGTCTGTCCTGTAATGAAACCTTGGGACAAAAGGGTGGGAGTACCTTATAAGAGCTCTAGGCGGAAGTGGAGTTAAAGTGTGCACCCAGCAGTGTGTTGTAACACCTGGTCACCCACCTGATCCACCTGATGCTGGGCTCTGAGTGGTTTAAATTTCAGCTCCAAGTTAGTGAAATTAAAACCAAACATTGCCTGATTTACAGTAACGGTCGGAAATACAGGGTAACCCTGTTTTACTTGTCCACAACGTTGGATTGTATATAAAGTCAAGTCTGTGCCTGTCATGGGCATATCCCCGAAGGGGTCTTAAGGTATTGGGTTCGATACTGATGGACCACAACCCTGGATCTGTATAGCAACCTACGGCTGACTCAATGCATTGCACCAAGTGCCAATGTGAGTGCCGCAAGGAACGTTACAGGCCATACTCATAGCGTGGAATTTGCACTGATCCAGATATACTGTTTCTGTGTGGGCTTTAGAAGACAGTGAAGAATTGATTGACGAATTTGAAAAAAATTATAAACTAGTGAAGCTGATTTCTCTTTAAAGAAGAAGATCCATCACCTTCAGACACTAGTTAAAAAAACAAGGATTCATGGAGTGGGGTAGGGTTATAGGATAGGCACCCTGGGGGATGTGTCCTCAAAGGCTTGTCAGTGTAATTTCACCTGGAGTTGCGCAGCTATAACCCATGGTGTATGAATACGTGGCCTGTGTCCTGTACTGTATGATTAATATATAAAGTATATGAGTTTTAGACACTTCTTAAACAAAAAAGGGTTCAATGACAGTTGCATTTAACATGTAGTTGTTCTCCTTTTGACCTGCATTTGCTTTCTGTTAAGTTGCGGCAAACTGCTATTACATTGCTATTGACTTATATAGGTAGAGCAGAAAGTAAACAAAACCCTGCTGAGAAAGACAACAGAAATCACATTGATTTTAATAGTACCTGTTAAGATCAATGCAACACACCTACGATGCCGCTTTGGGGAAGGTACATGTGCTACTTTGGTGCGATGTAGCGCAATTCTGTGCCCCAATGACTTCAATGGAAATGCACCAAAACGCCATGTAAAATGCATGTACATGAAATTTTGGCAGAATTTTGTATAGCTTCCTTCTACAAAAAAAATGCATCTGCATGAAAAACATAAAAAACGCACTGAAAACCGAATCAAGTCACAGTTGCACTAGTGAGAACCTACCCTCAGTGGCAGCTAGATTTAAACACAAGGTAAGAATCTAAGGGAGAAGTCACTTTTTGAGAATATTCACATTATCTAGAGTTTCCAGATAGTAATATTATCTTGCTTAATTCTGCCTTCCCGTCTCAATTCTAATTTTATTGTTACTGATTTATTATACCCTAGGTTACGGAAGTTGTTTCATATCTTATCCGAGATCTTGGGCTTCATAAAATGAAAGAAGAAAAAGCTAACAAGATGTGGGTGCACAACTGTTAAACTTGACCCAATGATGCCTTTTTAACAGAAACATTATTTGAGTTGTTCAGGCAACCACATTTGTGTAGATTCATTAGCATTACTAATGGACTTTTATGAACTTCTTCCAGTGTATTATGAAAGGGCAGAGGAATAAAATTAAGCACACAACTTCACTCACATAAATATGTATTCATGTGGGAGCACAGGCCACAGAACATTTTTAAGATGTGTCAAGACGTTTCACCTATTACATACGCTAAAACTGATTTTTACGACTTTATGAGGAATTGGCAGATGTTCTAATAGATTAAGATGACCTCATTTCTTCCTGACCAGATCAGAAGATTAGTGTAATTTCCGGGACTTCTTAAATAAAATCAGCCCAAGCTATTATGCTGAGAATAATGCATTCTAATATGAACAGAGATTCATCAATAAAGATTTTAGATTTTATTCAGCTCTAGGTTTACTCAGCAGCTCATGATCAAACATGCAAACCCTATTACTCAGATAGTTATTTCCTTACCATTTATCCATCTCAGACTGCACTGCTCATGAAATTTGCTTGGATATATTATGACAGGTCACAGTGACCTGTATTTATTATAACACATGTGGACTCCAGGTTCTTTTAGTCTGCAAAAAGACAGCCTTGCATCTCATTAATTGTATAAGGCCATAGAGTTGTCATGATTTTTTATATATCCACATCATTAGTTACAAAGGCCTGTAACTCTAGACAAAATATTTTAATAATTATGTGTTCTTGGTAATGTTCAAAAAAGCAGTGAAGTTTGGAAGTGATCAATGATGTACTCTGCTGTGTCAGTTATTAAATTAGAAAAATAGCAGGCCTTATTTATCAAGGTATGAAGTGACTCAGACGCCTCACATTGCCTCATCAACAAATCAGTTTGAAATCTGCATTAGAAAATTACATCAGGAGAATGAAACTTTGAATTTGGCTGTTGTGGAACAATAGACTGTCTTACACAGTTCTCTCCTAGACATTTGGATGAAAGAGATCAATCCCCCTATATGCTAATACTGTATGTATATATTGTTTTTACTGCTTTTAGATTAAAACACAAAGGGGTATATTTACTAAAGGCAAATAAACTTTGCAAGAGTAGTTGCATTCTGCAGGTGCAGTTGCACTAATTTTCCCCAGAACTTAGTAAATGTGGTAAAGCTCTGCTAATTTTCATCATTCAAATATATGCAAGCAAAAATTCATTTTTTTCCCCATTTTCCTTTCACCTTATGGGTATTTTTTACAAAGTGAAGATGTACCAAATTTACCAAGATTTGAGGAAAATAAGTGCAACTGCACTTGCACAATCTATTTGCCTTTAGTAAATCCACCCAAAGATTACTTAAAACTAGCATACGGTTTCCCATGTTATAAACAAGCAACAACGTTAACACACCAGGATAAGGATACTTATTTTTGACGTAACAGCTATATTCAGTCGAGCCAAACTAGATTTGAAAAATGACAAGTCACATGGCTAAAAAAAAAAAAAAAAAAAAAAAAAAAAAAAAAGATATAAGATAGTGCTAAAAGAGAAGCATGGCCAGAGATTTTTTGGCCATACTTCTCTTCTGGGTTGAAGGAGTGCACTTACCTTTATTTTCCTGTGACCCAGAATCAGCCAACAGCAGGCTAAACCCACTGTCAGCTGATGTCACAGAGCCAGTCCAGACTCTTTAAGGATCCCAGCCATACTGTCAGGATACACTCAGCTGCCTGATTGACAGCTGGCTTCAGCTCTCAGCATGCCACTGAGAGCCAAAGCCAGCTGCGTCTGCCTCCTCCACAGCCCAGTGCTCCAGTAAACGCTGGAGGGGCAGATCATCATTGTCCTCCACTCTGAGAAAACCCAGAACTAAAAGATCAATGGTCATGTGAGTCAGCGTGGGACAGCTGCAACATCACAACGATGAGTACGTATGCTTGTTTTCTCTATACCCCAAACTTCTCCTTTAAAACCTTAAATTGCAAGGTATGTAAAGTTCTGTGTTCCTTCATACACAAAGTGAATAGCGATGGGAGGTCTATGCAATTTTACAAGACTAGTCTTTCCTCCCAGGTAAATAGTCTAAGGCAATGAATCAATTATTAATTAGGCCCCAGTCACACCAGAGCATAGTGGGAATGCACGTCCCCACTCATGTTTTTTTTGTGCGTTTTGCAAGTGGTAATGCCCGTTGCACTTAGGGCAGCCCATTCACTCAAATGGATACATGCCACAAACGCCCCAAAGTAGCTCCAGAACCTTTTTCTGGTCACAGAGCATTGGGCATTTTTTTTTTCAGTGCCGTTTTTTGTAGTGAGTTTTTGTCAGGTGACAAACATGCAGCATAACGCATATCTGCTGCCTGCACTTAGGGTGCCATCACCAATTAATGGCATGTGCATTGCCATTAATTGCATCACATTTCTGAAAACACACAGCAAAATGCACTTTTTTTTTGTTTTTTGACGGATCTTTAGGAAATGTGCAGGTGTGACAGCCGCAAGGAAGAAGGTGGGATGCATCTGTTATGAATCTAATGTGTGCAGGGTTCTCATAATGTTTGAGCGACAAAAATTTGATAGATTCCACATGCTGAGGAGATTGCAAAATGAAAGGGTGCCTTGCATTAGTCTAATGCTGTCCTTACTTTGAAAGAGATGTCACTGATTCAAACACTTTTCCTGATGATCAGGCTACATACTGTAGGTGGGGAATATTAAAGAAAACCTTTACCTAAAAATATGGAGTTGGCCTATGTGGACCACCTTCATAAATTGCTAGTTGCCAGACTGCTTTATTTGTAAAGCTAGCCATTCATTGGGCTGAAAAAAACAGCAGACCTTCAAACCATCGACTTGCCAACGGGGACAGCCACACACTGATTGAAATTTGTCTCTGCTTTCGATCAGTGTTTGACCAACTGAAGAAAGCAAGTCAAAAAGGAGTAAGAACTACTAATTTGCATACTTGTTCTAAATTAAGTGACTTAGAAGGTTCTGAAGCCACTGGATCTGAATGACAGACAGGAAAACAGTATTTTTTGAAGATATCAGCATTGACAGCCTTAATGCTTCCTCAGTGGATTTTTTCTTCAAATCTAAAGCAACCAAATATGTTGTTGATTCAAACCAGAAAACGTTCAGAATGAATAATTATTCTTTCTTCTTTTCTTTCATCACTGGTGGTCAGCATTCCACCTTGCTAGTAAAAAGAATTTTGACTTTTAGGTGACTGGAAACTTGCAAAGCTTTAGAGGACATGCCCCCTGGACACCTCCCCTATAACCATACCCCATCCTGTGAGTCCCCAGTTTTATATCAAGCAATGGAGAATAAAGCAAGAAATGGCAGGGTGGGTGGCCTGTGCCTTGTAAAGTACTCCAAGATATGAAATTTACCTGCAAGTCAAAATTCTTCTTATCTTAATCATACAGTACAGGACACAGGCAACATATTCATACACCATTAGATGTCCCCGAGGAATAAACAGGGTGGACAACAAATGAATGAAACGGGACTGTGCTAACAAGCCCAAATAAGGATCAGAAGACCTAACCTCAGAGACCAGGTGGCAGCCCTATATAACTGCCATAATGAGGCTTAGTGCAGAAATGCCCAAGAAACTCCCACCAATCTGGTGGAATGAGTGTGTAAAATTCCAGGAGATTAAACTTTAGAATGAAGCTCTTGCAATTAGATCATGGCAAATGTCCCTTGCCTGTCAATTGGAGCAGTAAACTTGAGGAATAATTTAATTTTTTTTTTTCTTTTTGTACAATTAAATTTTATTGAGGGTAAAAGGTGATTACAGAGTAACAAAAACATTAATATAGTATTGCATAATGTGGAGTATACATTACATTGTTTAACATGAATACAAACATAAAAAGGTTCATACCAAATTATAACACAGAATAGGGATAGTGGGGGAGTAGGTAAAGGATCATGGTGTATCGGAACTAGCGAACAATGAGGCCAACAATACTGTGAGGAAGTACAAGCAATAACAAACCCACTAAAATGGTAGCTTAGTGTTGACCATTGGGAAGTCAGTTTTTCAACCCAAGTCTATGTTTGTGTAATGCTTAGTGTTGCGGAAAGCCAGCCAGGGTAGCCATATTTTGTGGAATTTATCAGTGGAATCCCTAGCAATGGCTACCGTTTCTTCCATGTTGTATGTTTTGATCACGTGAAACCATTCCGTGATCGTGGGGGTATGTTTCGATTTCCAGTATCTAGGAACCAGAAGTTTTTCTGAATTTAAAAGCTGTTTGGTTAAGGATGTTTTGTAGTGTTTCATGGGGTACTCAGAAATGTGTAGGAGGCAGCAAGCGGGAGTAAGAGTTATTTTTGTATCAGTGATATGTGGAATTGTCTCCAGCACCTTACTCCAGAAAGGTACTAGTTGAGGGCAGTACCACCAAATGTGTAACATGTCTCCCTGAGGTTGACCACATCTCCAGCAGGCATCTGAGGACAGTGGGTACCATTTTTTTATTTTAACTGGGGTAGCATACCAAGAAGTTAGCAATTTACATGACATTTCTTAAAGTCCTGTGCTTATCGAGCATTTATGGGTCAGGACTGAAGCTTGTTTCCATTGCTCATCAGAGAATTTGACCTGAAATGCTTTTTCCCATTGTGCCCTGGCGTGGCAGGATATGTCCTTCTCTGCCTTCTGGAGCCAAGCATACATAAGTGAGGTGGGGTTAGCCACTGGGTCACCAATTAAGCAAATGGTCTCCAAAGGAGACATAGGCCTAAGTAAATTGGGTCTGTCTGGAGATGTGTTCACGTAGTTATGCAACAGGCGGTAGGTCCAGAAACAAAGAGGTTTTTGGTTGCCTAATTCTGCTGCTAAAGAATAAAAGGGTTTCAGTATGTTATTGGAGACACAATGAGGTATACTTTAATGACTATGTCCAGCAATGTAGAAAGATTTCCTTTGGATGCTTGAAGCAGATCATAAAGAGGGGAGGACAATGTCTAAAACCACCTTCAGGAGAAAGGATGACCTTAGGTGTAAAAGATAGTCACTGAAGTAGGGTGAAAGGCTCTTTACAGAAAAGGGCTGCCATTTCAGAAATACAATTCTGATTCTTCTGAAATGCTTTGCATGACAGATTTTCTAGGTGGATATCCCTGATAGGTTCAAAGGATGGTTTCTGCAGGGCAGAGAGAATCAAGTAGAGATCCCAAGGAAGCACATGGTGCTGCAAGGGGAGCCTAATACATGATACACCTTGAACAAAGGTTTTTACAAGGGAGAGTGAAGCAGAGACCTTTGAAAAAGAATGGGTGAGGTCAACACCTGACGTACTTAAGGCTAACTTCTAGTCCAGACCAGACACCCCCCAGTGAGATGTGTGATTTTTACCTCTCACAGAAGAAAACACCACATCACACATTTTCTTTGTGTGTTGGGTAAATGCAGGAGCTGTTAATGATTTTAAATCACTACTGCAGTCAGTGCAAATTAAACTGCTAGAAAAAAAAGCAAGACAGTGGAGAGTCAGTGGACTACTGCTGCAGTAGTACACTCACTCACTCCAATAATTTTAAATCACTACTGCACTACTGCAGTGACTGCACTGCAGTAGAGATTTAAAATTATTGCAGCAGTGAGTGGTGCACCACTGCAGCAGTAGTCCACTGACTCCAATCCACTGTCTAGCAGCGCAGTCAGTGCAAAACTGCTAGAAAAAAAGATAGACAGTGGAATGGATTGGAGCATAACATTTCAGCATGTTCACCAGTTAAATGGCTTCTTTTTTTTTCATAAAATTGCTGCCACTTCACTAAAAACACGCTCACTTGGTACCGAGGAAGGAGGAGCAGAAAGGTATCTTCTAACATGAGAAGCAAGTCTTTGGCAGCGTGCCTCATTTTCTTTCCACCACTGAAGAGGATCACCACTTCGTCTGTCAATTACTGGTTCCTTCAAATAGAGATGAAGTTAATCATCCAGGCTCATTATTGCAAATTCAGTAGTATCCTCTGCATGAGGCCCCAATAAAACACTGAACATGGCATCTATTCGACCACAATGAGGTTTCTCTTCTGTCCGTTGTCTTTTTGGACATTTTTCTATTTTTGAAGCATCCTGCTCTTCCACATTAGAAACCTGTTCTTCCTGACTTTTCTTTTTGGCAGGAACCTCCTGCACCTTATGTTGAATATCTTCTGTCAGCCATTGTTTTGCCTTGGCCAACACATCATCAGAAGAGAAAGGATGGTTCTTGTATCCAGGATCCAAAAGACATGCAAGCACAACATTTTTATTCTCTTCATTCTTCTCAAAACGTTGCCTACATGTTTTAGTGTCACGTGTGTCGGGTCCTTCATTCTCTTGAAGAAGCATCTTCAACACTCTCACACATGGGATGACAGATGACACAGATGAGTCGTAATGATTCACCTCTAGTGTCACTACCTCTATGGGGGGGTGACAGCCTGCTAATTATGTCAAGCAAAGCTCTCTGGTTTGACAGACCATCATTTACCACAAATTGGAGGGTGTGTGCCAACTGAGATCTGACACTTCAGCAAGTCTTATTCTTTTCGCCATGTTTGCTCCGCTGTCTCGAAGCACAAGCATCACTCGGTCTTTGGTGATTCCCCATTCTTCTAGAAAGCCTAGAAACCTTTCTCTAATGTACTCCACAGTGTGGGATCCTTGCATCACTTTTGTATTCAACATCAAATGCCTTCTTGTCCATCCGCTGTCAATGAAGTGCCATGTAAGACTCATTAGTGATTCTGTTTGTCCTGACTAGCAGTCAGTCGTGAATGAGAATGAGTTGCCAGCATTCTCTGGTTTTAGCATAGCCTTTACTTTCTCAACGACCTTTTGGTAATCTTTCCCAGCATTTCGGTTCAATAATACTTGTCACTCTTAGTGTGTACATTGGCTCAACTATGGACATCAACCGCTTAAATCCAGAGTCAGACACCATTGTAAATGGCTGGCTATCAGTGACCATCATCTCTGTGATTACTCTGTCCAGCAGTTGGGATCTTCCATCGGATTTTAGCCACCTGTTTTTTTTCTAAAACATATCTGTTATTGTTGCCTGGGATAGTTATGATTCACCTTGTGATTCATTTTGTTTTTCCTGTGCTGCATGATACAATTCAACATGATGAACTCTTAGATGGGCCCAAAGATTTTATGTATTTTTGATTTTTACAGTTATTGATCCCATGCTTACATTGTATGTGCACGAGTTGCACACTGCTGCTGCTTTTCCTGGAGATGGAGATAAGAAATAGTCCCAGACCATGCTTTTAATGTTTCTATCTGTATCCATCTCCATTGGATTTTGAAAGACACTACTGAAATTGAATATAGGCTTAAAAAAAAAAAAAAACTGGCTGGCTGGCACCCTGTGGTGATGAGTGGCTGGCACATTTTGGTGGGTGGCTGGCTGGCACCATTTGACGGGTGGCTGGCTGGCTGGCACCCTGTGGTGGGTGGGTGGTTGGCTGGCACCCTTTGGTGGGTGGCTGGCTGGCACCCTTTGGTGGGTGGCTGGCTGGTGAACTTTGGTGGCTGGCTGGCACCCTGTGGTGGGTGGCTGGCTAGAACCCTGTGGTGGGTGGCTGGCTGGTACAGGCCCAGGGCCTGTGGCTTGCTAGCTGGTACAGGCAGGGACTGTTGTTGGCTGGCTGGTACAGGCAGGGCCTGTGGCTGGCTGGCTGGTACAGGCCTGTGGGTGTGTGGGTGGCTGGCTGGCGCTGGGCAGCTGTGGGTGGGTATATGTGGCTGCGGCGGCTGTGGTAAACACACTGTGCACTGTGACTGTACTGTATGAGAATCACTCACTGTCCGAACTCCAGTAGGTGGCCGCCGCAGCTGTGTTAAACACACTGTGCACTGTGACTGTACTGTATGAGAATCACTCACTGTCCCACTCCTGACTGCAGTCCAGACTCCAGTATGTGGCCATGGCGGCTGTGTTAAACACATTGTGCACTGTGACTGTAGTGTACACTCACTGTCCCGACTCCAGACAAGGCTGAGGGAGGCGGCATTAGAAGGCAGAAGCTGTCCCAGTGCACGGAGGCACATGGCGCAACATACGCAATGACATCAAGAACAATATCGACGATATCGGTAACTGCCGGGGCCGATTCCGATATATTAGGGAAAGTGCATATCGGCCCTCGATATATAGGCCCTCGATATATATCGGCCCTCGAATTTCAAGTGTCACTTCTCCCACCATAGACACTCCCATAAGGAAGTAGTGGTGTAAGTACACAAAAATATGTCCTGTTGCAAGAAACCAGTAATAAAACATGATCATGAAAAAAATAGACATACTGCTTGTAAAAAAAAAAAAAAAAAGTAAAAAAAATGGGTGTATAAAAAAAAGATAAAATAGCATTGAAAAAAACCCCAAAAAGTATAGAGGTAAAAAAAACAAAAAAAAAAAAAAACAAAAAAATGAATGTGGAAAATGCAAAAAAAAATGAATTAAAAAATAATCTTTAATAAATTACTACTTGAAAAAAGATACATAAATATTTAAAACATTTAAAAAAAATAACAAAAAATACATACGTTATTCACACATAAATGTAAAAAAAATATATTAGCATATTAACATACCTGGGTGTCACCAGGAGATGTTCCATAGGTGACACGTTATTCCTCACTTAGGTTTCCGGGTGTGTCAGGGTCACAATCTGCCCAGGAGCTTGTCAAAGGTGCCCATAGACATCATAGTGAAGTTGTGGAATTTTTCGGGATAATTCTGCAGCTCTTAAAACATGTTGGCGAAGCATGCCGAGGTTAACCGCCAAGACACCAAGGAATGAGTGCAGTACTGACGATGGCTGCTTTTCCATCCAATTCTCTCCATCTCCTTTCCCTCCACAGCAGATAAAGAAGCACAAGTGCTTAATCGATTTTGTTCATGACAGGATCCATGAATGTGGCCAGGAACCACAGATAGCTAGCTCTGAGTAACACTTTCTGCTATCTCTGTCTCTCCTTCTCTACCTTTAGTAAAATGGAACCCAGACTGTAAATATATAACCTTTTAAATGCATTGTGGGCATTTGGGAGTGAGAAATCAGAAGATGGGAGTGTTTTGAGAAAAAAAGCTTGCAAAGGCCAACGTGTCTAAACGTGTGTGCAAAACATGGCTAAAAGCACATTTGTCTGCCATGTTTCCAGCCAAGTCTTCAGGTGTTGAGAGGAGCTTTAAAAATGCACAGTGTGCATGAGAGCCTAATGTTTTGATTTGGCTGCACAGTTTGCAGCATTTTTTGTTGCAAGACTGGGTTCCTTTTTTTGTGACTTTGCAATCAGAATGAAGTTTCCTGCTGATTAATTTATGTTTGAGGTTGGGTGGTTGCCTGAAAGCTAGAATAGGAGGTTATTGGAATATTTATCTTTCAGGTTTTCATCCTATGTTATGATAGGCTGCAAATCTTTGATTATTTTTCTTATCCCTTCTAGTGCTGGATTGGATGTGGTTACTAGAGGCACACAGTTATTTGTTTTTTTTTCTCTTTGTATGTGGGAGATTTCCACTTTGGGTTTTCAAGGGCGTGTTTATGCTTGTATTGAGGGTATGTGCTTGTAACTTTTCTTATGGTATAAGTCTGCTAGTATTCTGAGATGTTTATTTCTGTCCTCTGGGTCTGAGCATATTCGGTGAAATCTGATGGGAATTTCAAAACTACTCAGGAAAGGAAATTGTTTGAACAAAGAATGATCATTCTATTTGACACAAAGGATAATGGACTAAATGCAAACCTCGGTTTTCTAAATCATAATCCAACAGTTTTATGAATAGTATTACCTCTGTGACTCTTTTACCTTCCCAGTCGAAAGCCCCCTCCATTTCTTATCTCATTAACTATCCAATTTTAATTACCACTGCATGTATGTTTGTTTGTGTTTTTTTTCTCCCTCCAAGATTATCTTACATTCTCCCTCAGAGATTATCTTACATTCTGCTAAAACATTGGGTATTAGTACTGCTTTGACCTTAAAGAAGGGGGTACACCTCAAAGCTTGTCCTGAAACTCTGGATGTTAGTGCAAATAAAAAAAGTATTGTAGACAGTACTCAATTATTTTTAATCTGGGAAATAAAAATCTTCTGTAGCTTTCTCCAATACTGCCTCAATATCCTCTTCAATCCCTTCTGTGTCCCCCAGGACTGGCATATAAGCTAAGAAACGGGAGTAGGAGAAGATGTGGCATTTTTCGAGGAAGATGCCTGTATTAGGGCCATTATCTGTCTGAGGAAACGTGACATAAATGCACAAAAATTTCTACTTTAGTCAAATAAGTTGCTTGTTGGTTGCCTGAAATAGAGCTAGAATCAGATGCGAAGACTGGTGTTAGAGTTGGTCCTTGATCTGATGCACTGAGGTTGAGTGTGGTACATTTCTTCGGCAGAGCAAATGTTAGCCTGCGATTTTGGATTGACTCCCTTTGGCTTGGTCTCCTCCATAACTACAAGTGAGGGTATTCCCCAGGGGGTATGGAATATAGGGTAAGAACTATATGGAAACCTAAGTGTAGACCATTCTGTAACAGTAGTGTTGTGATGTAACACCTGGTCATCCACCTGAGACTGAGTGGTGGAATTTTAGTGTCCAGTTTGAAAAGCTTACACTGCAAGGTGAATTCAATCCCATCATAGCCCCATTTTTACAATATAGGTCAGAGAAATAGGGTAACCCTGTCATACCTGTCCACAATGCTGGACTGTAAATAAAGCCTAGGTTTTGCCTGTCATGGTGGGCATACTTCCTAAGGGGTCTTCAGGGACTGGGTTCCATAGTGTTGGACCACAGCACTGGACCTATATAGAACCCTACAGCTAACTCAAAGCATTGCACCAAGTGCCAATGTGAACGCATATGCAGGATACAGTGCCAGAAGCAACATTCCAGGCCACCCCGCATGGGGTCAAGGTACAGCTCCCAAGGTTTTACTGAGGTTGCACCAATTCGGATAGAAGAAAGAGAGGACTTGATTGAAAAAACATAAGACAAAATAAAAAAAATAGCAAACTGGTTATGCTAAGGGTGATTATCTCCATGAAGAAGAAAAGGTTTATCCCCTTCAGACATTAGTACAAAACATAGGAGTCATAGAAAGATAGGTTTATAGGGGAGGCACCCAGGGGGCTTGTCCTCTTAAGCTTTGCCAGTGTCCAATCACCTGCAGGTACACACCTCTAACACATGGTGTATGAATAAATTTCCTGTGTCCTGTATGGTACAATTAAGATATACCAATTTCAGTTTAGGACCAAAGAATATGGGTGGAACCAATTTAAACCATCTGTCCAGATTCTGAAATTTACATGAAAAAACAGAATTTTTGTAAAATCTTACCTGTAAAATTCCTTTCTCTGAGTCCTCCGACAGTCGCCGCCTCTTCATATTCGTCACTATGGGGTTATTGACCTTTTCTCCGTAGGAGTAGCTAGGCAACAGAATATGTTAATATCAAAGCTTTTAGCATACCCCACCCCTAGGGGGTGGTCCCCTCAGTCAATACCCTCCTGCTTCCTGCATTCCTACCTCAGTTTCAGTAGCATAGCAGTAGAGTACATAAACAAAACCCCAAAAGAGGGGCGGGGGCGGCGACTGTCGGAGGACTCAGAGAAAGGAATTTTACAGGTAAGATTTTACAAAAATTCAGTTTTCTCTTACGTCCTCCGACAGTCGCCGCCTCTTCATATTCGTCACTATGGGGACGTCCCAAAGCAGTGTAGACATGAGGGGTGGGAGAAAAATAGCAGCCGCGCCCAAGGCAATGCAGTACCCACAGCAGAGAAAAAGGAACCTTACCAAAGGAAGGAAACCAACTGGGCAACATGAAAAAAACTTGCTCAACAGGAGCAACAACCCAGGAAAACAAATAACCTAGGGATAAAAACATCCCAACAGCCAAGGGTCCAGAAAAAAACAAGGAACCCTAAGGCACTGCCGCACAAAGAACCTTGCGGCCAAAGGAAGCATCTGCTGATGCCTGAACATCCATTTTGTAGAACTTTGAGAAGGTGTGAACGGACGACCAAGTCGCCGCCTTACACACCTGGGCCACAGAAGCCCGATGATGACAGGCCCAAAACGTACTCAGAGATCTTGTAGAGTGTGCCTTCACAGGCATGGGGGGAACTTTCCCCTTCAAAGCATAGGCCTGTTCAATGACCTGTCTGATCCATTTGGCGATGGTAGAAGCCGACGCCGCCATGCCCTTCCGAGGCCCCTCTGGAAGGACAAATAGAGAAGCCGTCTTGCGAAAGGATTCAGTCGATGACAGGTAAACCCTGATCGCCCGAACAACATCCAAGGAATGCAAAGCCACTTCCTTTGGATGTTTAGGCTTTGCGCAAAGCGAAGGCAAGACAATGTCCTCATTGAGGTGAAATTCCGAAATCCTTTTCGGAAGGAAAGATGGGTTAGGTCGCAAGACCACCTTATCCAAGTGAACCACCAAATACGGAGATCTGCAGGACACAGCTGCCAGCTCCGACACCCTACGAGCTGAAGTGATTGCCACCAAAAAGGCGACCTTCTTGGACAACATAGACAACGCGATCTCCCTGATCTTTTCAAAGGGAGCATGTTGCAACACGGACAGAACAAGATTCAAGTCCCATGGAGGTAAAGGCTCCCTCCTAGGAGGGACCAGATGCCGCACCCCTTGAACAAAGGTGCTAACCAAAGAATTAGACGCCACAGGGCGTTGAAAGAGAACGTGCAGACGCAACGTCCACACGCCCCCTGAAATTTAGCCGGCCTTCACCATTTTTACTACTTGGGACTGTTCGCGGGACGCCGCACCTTCATCCCTTGTTCTAGCGACATTGACAAGCCTGTCTATTTATGATAAATTGTGAGTAATATTTTTTAACCACTTGCCGACCGCGTGCGGTAATACTACTGCGGCAGGGCGGCACGATACCGTCCAGCCACGTAGTATTAACGTCATGCGCGATCTCGGCTCCCAGAGCGCGCTCCCGCGCGCCGCGGGTCCCGATACCGATGGCATTCGGTAGGGAACCGATCAATCACCAGATACTGACCAATGATTTTTGGTCAGTGTCTGGAGATCGGTCCCCACCAATGGCAATCTGTCCCCTGTCTGTGTAATGTAAACACAGACAGGGGAAGTGATGTCACTGTCCCTTCTGGAGTCCTTTCGGTTCCAGGAGAGAGACAGAGACACAGTAAAAACGTGAGTTTCCACCAACACTACACTGACACACCTCACATAGGTACATTTAACCCCTTCATCACCTCTGATCACCCCCTGATCACCCCCAAAACCCCTCACAGTGAACACTATATACAGTGGTATACAGATATTTTACTGATCACTGTATAAGTGTCACTTGTGAGCGTAGTTTGCGCCTGCGTTAGGCCCAAATAGGGTTAGGGTACCCGCCACCTATCCCCTAATAAAGTTTTAACCCCTTGATCAGCCCCAGTTAACCCCTTCACTACCTATTACTCTGTGCACTAAATACAGTATATAGGTAAATACTGATCACTGTATTTAGTGTCACTAGTGACCCTAATTTGCGCTTGCGCTAAGCCCAGATAGGGTTAGGGCACCCGCCACCTATTCCCTAATAAACTTTTAACCCCTTGATCTTCCCCAGTTAACCCCTTCACTCCATATAAAACAGTGCACTAATATATACAGTATATCAGATAACTACTGATCACTGTATTTAGTGTCACTTGTGACCCTAATTTGCGCTTGCGCTAGGCCCGAATAGGTTTAGGCCACCCGCCATCTATCCTCTATAAAGGTTTAACCCCTTGATCTCCCCCAGTTTAACCCCTTCACTTCCCTGTCACAGTGTTCACTATATACAGTGATTACCGATCACTGTATTAGCGTCACGGGTGACACAACTTAGGCTAGCTAGTTAGCGTCAGGGTCCCACTACACCACCGTTACTTAGCGTCAGTTAGAGTCAAGTACACTAACACACACACACCACCGTTACTAGTATAGTGTTTGAACAGATCAATATCTGATCTGATCAGAAATATACTAGCGTCCTCATAATTTAGTGTTCCCCAAACGCAGTGTTTGCACAATCAGCACTGATTCCTGCTAGCACCTGCGTTTAGCCCCCTTGCCCAGACCACCTTACCCAGGCAAGTGTAGTAATCAATAGATTACTGACACTTCCAAAAAACACATCACACAAAACCGCTGTGTTAGCAGAGTCAGGCCTGATCTCTGTTAGCACTAGCAGTTTTTCTTTGTAGCGACCAAATAGTCCTCGACAACCAGGTGCTTTTATTACCTAGTAGTCGCATCACTGTACGAGTAAATTTAGCTACCAAAATGACAAAACGTTCGTTCAGTGATGATGCTATATACAGTATAATGACCATGTCAAGTGAGAGCGATGGGGAAGCGTCACCGGCAGAATCAGGGTCAATATACGAACCAGATGACAGCAGCGGCTCCCTGACAGATAGCTCCGACAGAGGGGTCCCTGCTAGGGTCAGGCGTACCCGACCCCATTCTGGAGTTGTTGACTTGCAAGAACTGGAGGTTTCTCGTATGCAGTAGAGTGCCAGTACTAGTGCCACTCACACTTCTCGTGAACTGGCAAGCACGAGCGGCCTAGTACATCCTGGACCTTCAACCAGCGCTGCAGTATCACCTGGTGACGTGGCGAGTCACCTGAGTGCAGTTGAAGCTGGTGCGGTGGCTAGCACGAGTAGTGGCCCGCAGCCACCGCGTATCCGAAGACTGGCCCGTAGAGCCCATAGTGTCCTCCCTGAAGCGCTGGCATATCCTAATTGGCAGCCCACAGATTCCACAGCGCCAGTACTTCCCCCATTCACCGCCCAACCCGGAATCCAAGTGGAAACAGCTGGTTTTAATCCCATAAACTTTTTTGAGCTGTTTTTCACTGAAGATCTTTTCAGATCTATTGTGGACCAATCAAATTTGTACGCTCAACAATTCATCGCCGCCAACCCAAATTCACCCCTTGCCAGACCATTCGCCTGGAATCCTATTACGATTCAGGAGTTTAAAACCTATCTGGGCCTTTCCTTCAACACGGGCATTACAAGAAAGAATGAATGGCGGTTATATTGGTCCACTGACGCAATTCATCAAATGTACGTGTTCTCTGCTGCTATGTCCAGGACTCGATACGAACAAATATTTCGGTTCATGCATTTCAACGACAATGAACTCTGTCGTCCTCGGGGAGACCCTGAATATGATCGGCTCCACAAAATTCGGCCCCTCATAGACCACTTCAATCAGCGGTTCGCAGCCTTGTTTACCCCCCAACAAGATGTCTGCGTTGACGAGTCCCTGATTAAGTTTACTGATCGCCTTGCTATCAAACAGTACCTCCCCAGCAAGCGTGCCAGATACGGGGTCAAGTTGTATAAGCTTTGTGACAGGGCCACAGGCTATACAGTTAATTTCCGTGTCTATGAGGGAAAAGATAGCACTGTGGAGCCCCCCGACTGCCCAGGCTACATAGGGAGCAGCGGCAAGATAGTTTGGGACTTGGTGTCACCCTTATTCGGAAAGGGGTACCACTTGTACGTGGACAATTTCTATTCAAGCGTGCCACTTTTTAGACACCTCTATCAATTGCAAATTGGCGCTTGTGGCACCGTGCGATCTAATCGCCGGAGCTTCCCCCAACGGCTAGTGAATGCCCCACTGAGCTCGGGGAGAGAGCCTGCTTGAGGTGCGATGAATTGCTTGCAGTGAAGTGGAGGGACAAAAGAAACGTTTACGTGCTGTCCTCCATTCACCCAGACACGGCAGTCCAAATTACTACGGTCACCGGTGTTGTTGTTGAGAAACCCCTCTGTGTCCACGACTATAACCGTAAAATGGGAGGGGTGGACTTCAACGACCAGATGATGGGACCGTACTTAATTGCCCGTAAGGCCAGACGCTGGTACAAAAAAGTGTCTGTATACCTATTTCAATTGGCTGTTTACAACGCTTTTGTCTTATACAAAGCGTCTGCTGGAACATTATCCTTCTTTCAATTCCAAGAAGAGATAATCAGAGCCCTTCTGTATTCAGCTGGTGCTCCTGCCCAACTTCCCCAACCAGATGCAGTGAGGCGGCTGCATGAGAGGCATTTTCCGCAATACCTCCCGAGTACCCCTACCAAACGATACCCCCAAAAAAGATGCCGTGTCTGCAGCAAGCGCGGATTTAGGCGTGACACCCGGAATTATTGTCCCGACTGTCCTGACCGACCTGGTCTTTGCCACAGTGACTGTTTCCGTCGCTACCACACACTAGTGGATTATTAGCGTAGGGTACAGCACGGCACAGTTTAGGGCACATTTACACAGGGTCTCAAAAGATGTTCGATGGCTATCGTCATTTTGAGAGACCCGAACCTGGAACTCGACGTTTGAAGAAAAAAAAAAAAAACATAAAAGCCAAAAATAGTTG
Organism: Pelophylax lessonae; assembly: GCF_965119305.1. Lineage (NCBI taxonomy): Eukaryota > Metazoa > Chordata > Amphibia > Anura > Ranidae > Pelophylax > Pelophylax lessonae. The sequence continues at coordinate 160,417,804 of NC_138768.1, forward strand.
TCGTCTCAGTCATTTGTTATGTTCTTCTGCACTTCCTATGTACTTTTAATGTCCTTTGTATGTTTTTCATTCTTTTGTGACCTGTTTCTCTTGCAGGTACTTGTCGGCTACCACGCATTGATTTTATATATTCTGACACAAACAGTGTTTGCGCTCAGCATATATGGATACCTTTGCTGATAGCAGCTGTGGTGATTTTCTGATTTCAGCACTGCAGTTAAAATCTTATTTTGGTATACGTGGATAGCGCCGTGTATACCCATCATTAAATTCAGTGGGTGGTTGTTTGGGCGGTTAATGATGAGAATCCAAAAATTTTTGTTGTGTCAGTCATTTTATATGTCCTACTCTTCCTAATGTACTTTTTTTAATGTACTTTTTTTTTTCATTCTTTTGTGACCTGTTTCTCTTGCAGGTACTCGTCGGCTACCACGCATTGATTTTATATATTATGACACAAACAGCGTTTGCGCTCAGCATATATGGATACCTTTGCTGATAGCAGCTGTGGTGTTTTCTGATTTCAGCACTGCAGTTAAAATCCTATTTTGGTATACGTGGATAGTGTCGTGCATACCCATCATTAAATTCAGTGGGTGGTTGTTTGGGCGGTTAATGATGAGTAATACTACGCATTATTCCTGTGCTGATTTCTGATAGGTTCTCTTTTTTTTCGTTCAGCCCACAGGCTGCATGAAAAAAAACAAAACCTATATGCCAAACAAAGACCAGCAATGTACTGGTACGTTGCTGGACTTTGAGTGGTTATACCAGGATGATGCCTGCAGATTTAGGCATCATCTTGGTATAGTTTTTTACAGCAAGCGGTCGGCTTACATGTAAAAGCAATCCTAGCGGATAATTGGCTGCTAGACTGCTTTTACATGCAGTGGGAGGGGACTCCCCCCCCCCCCTCCTGCCGCCTTCCGTTGCCTTCCACGGTTTTTCTCGGGCTCTCCAGTCCCACCGGTTAACCCGAGAGTGCAGTCGGTGGTTCAATTATCTAACCATAGAGCTGATTGGAGATGAGAATGGCTCCAATCATCTCTATGGCCTAAGATGCTGGAGGCTACGAGCATTTCATGACTTCTGTTTCGCCAGAAATAAACAGCGCCATTGGGAAATTGGGAAAGTATTTTATCACACCAATTTTGGTATGGTCAGATGCGTTAAGGTCAGAGGAAAGATCTAGAGTCTAAAAGACCCCAATTTTTTTTAAAAAGAGTACCTGTCACTACAGATTGCTATCATAGAGGAAATTTAAATTCACCGTGATAACAATAAAAATGATTAAAGAAAAAAAAAAATGAAAGAAAAGGTGTCAAAATAACATAAGAAAGCAAATTAAAAAAAAAAAGAAAAAAAAAAAAAATCAAGCCCCCCTGTCCCCCCGTGCTTGCGCGCAAATGCGAGCACAAGCGTTGGTCTACTGTCATATGTAAACCGCAATTTCAGCATGCATGTGAGGTATCGCCGCGAACGCCAGGTCGAGGGCAGTAATTCTTGCGGTAGACCTCCTCTGTAAGTCCAAAGTGGTAACCTGTAAAGACTTTTAAAGGCTTTTAAAACCGTACATAGTTTGTTGCCGCGGCACGGGCGTGCGCAATTTTTAAAGTATGTCATGTTAGGTGTCTATGAACTCGGCATAAGATCATCTTTTAAAAAAAAAAAAGTGTTTTTTTACGCAAAAATTGCGTTTGAAAAATGTGTGCACAAATACCGTGTAACAAAAAAAATTGCAACATCCACCATTTTGTTCTGTAGGGCCTCTGCTTTAAAAAAATTTATAATGTTTGGGGGTTCAAAGTAATTTTCTTGTGAAAAAAAAATATTTTTTCATGTAAACAAAAACTCACAGAAAAGGCTTGGTTTTCAAGTGGTTAGAAGAGTGGGTGATGTGTTGCTAAAATTGAGCATAAAATGCCAGGACTGTTCAAACACCCCCCAAATGACCCCTTTTTGGAAAGTAGACACCCAAAGCTATTTGCTAAGAGGCATATTGAGTCCATGGAGTATTTTATATTTTGCCCTAAGTTTCAGGAAAATGACAATTTGTTTTTTTTTTTTTGTTTTTTTACACAAAGTTGTCACTAAATAATATATTGCTCACGCATGCCATGGGTATATGTGAAATTACACCCCAAAATACATTCTGCTGCTTCTCCTGAGTACAGGGATACCCCATGTGTGAGACTTTTTGTCAGTCTAGCCGCATACAGGACCCGGAAAACCAATCCGCACCTTCTGGCTTTCTAAGGGCGTAAATTGTTGATCTCACTCCTTACTACCTATCACACTTTTGAAGGCCATGAAATGCCAAAATGGCACAAAACCCCCCCAAATGACCCCATTTTGCAAAGTAGACACTCCAAGCTATTAGATGAGAGGCATGATGAGTCCATAGAATATTTTATATTTTGCCACAAGTTTCAGGAAAATTATTATTATTTTTTTTTTTTTTACACAAAGTTGTCAGTAAATGATATAATGCTCACACATGCCATGGGTATATGTGACATGACACCCCAAAATACATTCTGCTGCTTCTCCTGAGTACAAGGATACCCCATGTGTGAGACTTTTTTGCAGTCTAGCCGCGTACAGGACCCGGAAAACCACTCCCCACCTTCAGGCTTTCTAAGGGCGTAAATTGTTGATCTCACTCCTTACTACCTATCACACTTTTGAAGGCCATGAAATGCCAAAATGGCACAAAACCCCCCCAAATTACCCCATTTTGCAAAGTAGACACTCCAATCTATTTGCTGAGAGGCATGGTGAGTATTTTGCATCTCTCATTTTTTTTGGAAAATGAAGAAAAAACAGGAAAATGCATTTTTTTTCCTCTTTTTTCAATGTCCAAAACTTTGTGACAAAAAGTGAGATCTGCAAAACACTCAACATGCCTCTCTGCAAATAGCTTAGGGTGTCTACTTTCCGAAAAGGGGTCATTTGGGGGGGGGGGGGTTGTGCTGTCTTGGCATTTCATGGCCTCCGAAACTGTGATAGGTAGTCAGGAGTGAAATCAACAATTTACGCCCTTGGAAAGCCTGAAAGTGGGGGTTGGCTTTCGAGGACCTGTACTCGGCTAGACTGCAAAAAAGTCTCACACATGTGGTATCCCTGTACTCAGGAGAAGCAGCAGAATGTATTTTGGGGTGTCATTTCACATATACCCATGGCATGTGTGAGCAATATATCATTTAGTGACAACTTTGTGTAAAAAAACAAAAAAAAAATAATAATAATATATTTCCCAGAACTTGTGGCAAAATATAAAATATTCCATGGACTCACCATGCCTCTCAGCAAATAGCTTGGGGTGTCTACTTTGCAAAATGGGGTCATTTGGGGGGTTTTGTGCTATCTTGAAATTTCAGGGCCTCCGAAACTGTGATGGGTAGTGAGGAGTAAAATCAAAAATTTACGCCATTAGAAAACCTAAAGATCGAGATTGATTTTCGGGGTCCCGTACACAGCTAGGCTCCCAAAAAGTCTCACATATGTGGTATCCCTGTACTCAGGAGAAGCAGCAGAATATATTTTGGGGTGTAATTACACATATACCCATGGCATATGTGAGAAATTTATCTTTTAGTGACAACTTTGTGTTTTTTTTTTAGTCATTTTTCAAACACCTGTGACAAAAAAATTAAATATTCAATGAGCTCAACATGCCTCTCAGAACATTCCTTAGGATGTCTACTTTCCAAAAAGTGGCAATTTGGGGGGGTCTTGTACTGCCCTGCCATTTTAGCACTTCATGAATTGAGATAGGCAGTCAGAAATTAAAGTTGCGTAAAATTTCAGTATTTACACCATAGTTTGTAGACGCTATAACTTTTGCGCAAACCAATAAAAATACGCTCATTGAATTTTTTTTTGTCAAAGACATGTAGCTAAATATATTTTGGCCAAAAAAAATTACATAAATTGAGTATATTGGATATTTTTTAAAAGACAAAGTTGAAAATGTCATTTTTTTGCAAAATTTTCGCTCTTTTTTTATTAATATCGCAAAAAATAAAAAGCGCAGAGGTGATCAAATACCACCAAAAGAAAGCTCTGTTTGTGGGAAAAAAAGGACGTAAATTTCGTTTGGGTACCACATTGCATGACCGCACAATTGTCAGTTAAAATCGCACAGTGCCGAAGCACAAAAAGTGGTCTGGACGGAAGACAGCAAAATCCTCCGGTGGTAAAGTGGTTAATAAAGTTGAATTTATTTTTTAAACGGGATTACGCTATGGGCCTCGCTTCCTTTTCTCTTTACATATTCATTTATGTTTGATGAAAAATACTGAGGAGTGCCAATCCCATATTGATCCTTTGTACGCATCTTGAGAGGAGGCATCCATGTAACATCAGATCTTCAGTGATTAAAAGCTGGGAGAGGCTGACTCATTAAGTTGAGCAGCCAATGAAATCTGGTAAGCTGCTTAACATATTCCATCACTGAGGTGTTCCCTTCCTTCACATACCTTTGGTGTCACGGGTTGAATCACTCCTTGGAATATTGTGCACGTGGATTTATGATTTTATTCTCACATCGTCTGTATTGGGACTCATTCATTTGGACACTCCCATACCCACTTTTTTCTTTTATACACATTATTGTGATTATTATTTTTCTCTGTTCATTTGGACACTATTTTTTATTTGTGTGATCATTAATACTTTTAGCACTACACTTTTATGTTTTATTGTTAATTTGAGTCACTGTTGGTTGATTTTGTGTTGGCTGCTGATATCTATTTATCATTTCAATTTATCATAATAGCGCGGAATTTTTTTTATTTATTTATACGTTGAAAGAGAACGGCCAGAGCAGAAATCTGACCCTTAATCGTGGCCAACGCCAAACGCTGGTCCACGCCCGTTTGAAGAAAAGCTTGATACCGAGTATGAGCGAGGGGAATACCCCCTGGACTCACACCAAGCAAAATAGGCCTTCCAAGTACGGTAGTAAACCTTCCCCGAAGAGGACTTTCTAGCCTTGATCAAAGTGCGAATGACCTCAGGGGAGAGACCCCTATCCTTCAGGATCTTGGTTTCAACAGCAAGGCCGTCAAAGCCAGCGACTGTAAAGCAGGATGGAATATCGGCCCTTGAGACAGGAGATCTTCTCGAAGAGGCAGACGCCACGGAGCATCGACCGCCAGATTCACGAGATCTGCGTACCAAGACCGGCGAGGCCAGTCTGGTGCCACCAGAATCACCGTTTTCGGTTCCGAGGCCAACCTGCGAAGGAACCTGGACAGCAGCTGAATCGGTGGAAAGGCATACAACAGGCGATACTGATGACAGGGTGTCACTAACGCTTCCGAGGCGTCTGCCCGAGGATCGCACGTCCTTGCCACGAACCTTTTCACCTTGTTGTTTAGACGAGACGCGAACAGGTCCACATCTGGTGACCCCCACTTCTCGCACAACATCAGGAAGACATCCGGGTGAAGGGACTATTCTCCCTGGTCCAGGGTCTGGCGGCTCAGATAATCCGCCTGCCAATTCTCCACCCCCGGAATGTGAACTGCAGATATCGCCGGGACGAGCGTCTCGGCCCAAGATAGAATGTCGGCTACTTCCCGAGCCGCTCGGGCACTCCTGGTGCCCCCTTGGTGGTTGATGTAGGCCACCGCTGTGGCATTGTCCGTCTGCACCCGAACCGGACGGCCCTGCAGCCTGTCCGACCAATGCCAAAGGCAGAGATTTATAGCTCGCAATTCCAGAATGTTGATCGGAAGGAAGGGAGGACTCCTCCTCCGACCAAGTTCCCTGGGCGGACATAACGCCCAGAACACCACCCCAGCCCGACAGGCTGGCATCCGTGGTGATCACTGACCACGAGAAAGGGCGAAAGGACTTGCCCCCCCGACACCGCCGGGGACCGGAGCCACCACAGAAGGTCCCTTCTGGTGCGATGGCTCAACGAAATCTGGAGATCCAGAGATTGCTGTCGCCCGTCCCACCTGGCCAGAATCTCCCTTTGGAGACCCCGCGTGTGAAACTGGGCAAAGGGGATCGCCTCGAAAGCCGAGACCATCAATCCCAGACATCTCATGCACGTCCAGAGGGACGAGCACTGAACGTCCCTGAGGGACCCGACTTCTTCCTGAAGCTTCCGGAGCTTGTCTTCCGGCAGGAAGACCTTCGCCTGAACAGAGTCCAGGATCATTCCCAGGTAAGGAAGACGAACCGACGGACACAGCGTCGATTTTGGAAAATTTATCGTCCAGCCAAACTCCTGTAGCGTCTGCATCGTGACGGACAGGTTGCTCACCAGACCCTGACTGGTCGCAGACCGAACCAGAATGTCGTCCAGATACCCCAGGACCGAGATGCCCTGGGCACTCAATAAAGCCAGAACCGGCGCAAGCACCTTGGTGAAAACCCGCGGAGCCGAAGCGAGACCAAAGGGTAACGCCACGAATTGGTAGTGATCCTCCGCAATGGCGAATCGAAATGTACTTCTGGTGACCCTCGAAAATGGGGATGTGAAGATACGCATCCTTCAGATCGATAGAGGCCATGAATTCCCCCGGAACCAGGGCAGCCACCACTGATCGCAGGGATTCCATGCGGAACTTGCGAACCCGCACAAAGCGGTTCAGAGCTTTCAAGTCTAGAATCAGATGTACCTTGCCCTCCTTTCTGGGCACAGTGAACAGATTGGAATAGAACCCCCGAAATCTGTCCCAATGAGGCACCGGAACCACCACTCCCTGAGCCCGCAGGTCCCGCACCGCCAGATGCAGATCCTGCAATCGCTCCGGAGACAGCTGAAGATTTGAGGGAAAAAATCTGCCTGCCAGCCGAGAGAGAAACTCGATCTTGTATCCAGATCGAACGATTTCCTGAACCCACCTGTCCCGAACGCGGGCCAGCCAGGGTTGAAGAAAACCGAGCAAACGTCCCCCCACCCCAGAAATGGGTGAGGGCGCCCCTCAGGCCGCATTGTTATGGGCAGCAGACCCGGACTGGCCGGACTTCTGCTTACCTGCCCACGGCTTTTTCTGGGAGCCTTGTCCCTTGAAGGGCTTGCCCTTATAGTGCGACCGAAAGGCACGAAAGGACCCCTGAGAGGGTCTAAACGAGGCATTCTTCTTACCGCGAACAAACTTAGTCTTGTGAGTCTGGGGCAAGAGAGTGCTCTTACCCCCAGAAATACCCTTTATCAGAGTATCCAAAGATTCGCCAAAAAGGCGAGAGCCCGCGTAGGGCAAATTAGCTAAAGTCTTGCGAGAAGATTGGTCAACAGACCAACATTTCAGCCAGATCAGGCGACGGTTCAACACCGCCACACTTTGGAGACGCGCAGCCAAAGGGACCATATCCAAGTCCGCATCACACAAGTACATGACACCCTGATGAATCTGATCCACCATAGCCAATGTTGACGGTGAAGCGGAGTCAGTCACCAGGGTGCGCCTGAGCACCTGCGTCCAATCGGCAATAGCCTGGGCTGCCATAATAGAAGCAAAAATCGGCTTCAGCATAGAGCCCGCAACCGTATAAGAGTGACGGGCCAGAGACTCCAATCTCCTGTCCGTAGGGTCCCGGAACACCGGGGTATCCTCAGCAGGGATCGCAGTGCATTTATTCAAAATCGCCACCGCGTGATCCACCTGAGGCGGCACACACCAACGCTCATCAGTAGCTGGTGTAAAGGGATAACGCAGCTTGAACCTACTCGGCACAGCAAAAGGCTTCTTTATATTGCGCCATTGCTCCTCATCCATGAGTGCAAGCTCTTCAGACGAGCCAGGGGGAGAATTATCAACCCCTTCCACCTCAGCCTCCCCTTCAGACCCCGCAAGGTCTAGAGATGAGCGAGACCCTGAGAAGGGCACTCCAGCCATAGCATCCCCATCGCCCTCTGAATCAGAGGAAATTGACACTCTGGGCCTTTTTGTGGATCGATCAGCCACCAGCATCTGCACCTGAGCAGCTAAGTTAGCCACAATAGTAGCCAGATCAGCCCCCTCGGGGGAAGCAGCAGCCCCTTGGCCCCCTACCAAGGTGGGGGGAAACTTGCTTTCCTGAGAATCCATGCCCCAGTAGACTTAGGAAAAAAAGGAGTACTGCCCCTTTAAGATCGCAGCGAGCGTAGCCCACCGCACTCACAGAATACACTGACCCCCACAGGGATAGGAATACAAGGCAAGGAATACAGGAATATGGAAAGGTAAAACCTGGAGAGATCACACAGGCTGCTGCACCGATCGCTGTCCCAGAGGAAAAGGAAGTGATGCAAGACTGACCGCCCCTATGAAGCCTATGTAAAGGCTACACAAACATGGCCGCTGGCTGAGGCTCCATAGGCAGATACAGAAACAGCGCTGACATGAGGCCGGAGCGATCGCCGCCAAAATGGCGGCGCTTGGCGCCAAAAATGCCGCTCTTTCCACACAGGACCGGCCACCATAGCTCGCTGCAAAAAAATGGCGGACCGCAGCAGCGGTCGCCGCACAGTATGCTCCAAAAATGTTGCACAAGCATGTCACACACAGCATACAGCATGTCTCACAGAAAACTCAGCCTGTTACACAGAGCAGAGCAGGAGAGCCCCCCCCCTTCAGCCCACAGAAAGGCAGCTAATACTGACAGGGAGCTCAACGTTTTTTCACAGACATGCAGGGATCCACAGTCCCAGACTGACACCCAAAACAGACAGGTCCCCACACAGAATACACTTACCATCCGGATGGCGTGGGGAACCCGCACAAGCGATCAAACCGCTGCACTAAGGACAGGGAGAGTCGCAGCCAGGACGCAGTGGAACTGCGGTGCGAAACCGCAAATGGCGTCCGGTGAGGTAGCCACCTCACCGCAGCATCCCCGCAGCGAACAGGGATGGGTCGTTCATATATGCCAGGGAAACCTGAGCTGAACGCTCGATGGCAGGCTGGGAAGCCACTGGCCCTGAACCCCGGATAACCAGGGAGGCCAGCCCGAGACCCAGCTCCGCATGATCATCTTCATCCGAAGAACTAAACTAATGCTGAAAAATAACAGCTAAGTAAAGAAGAGAAAACACTTGAAATAAAATCAAAAAGAGAGAATAGAGGCTGAGACTGAAATCCCAGGTACCCTAGATTAAAGTGTACCTGTACTCCATTTGGCGAGTGCAGATCACTAATGCTAATCTTCCCTCTGCTGCACCCCAATGCAAAATTTACTCTCTGGGCCACTACCCCCTGAAGTAATCATTTGATCACCGAGGCCCATGCATTGCCGTGGGGGGAAGCAGTGTCTGCTTTAGCACTGTGAGATGCTGCCTGCAAATGGAACTTTCAAGAGTACAGTAAGGGCACACTGCAGTTTTTATCTGTGACCTGCTGCTATTGGCTTCTGATTTCTAACAATACATGTGCTGTTGTCAAATACAGTCCTTTCCAAGACTGACAATGCTGCTGACTAAAGGTGTCTTTGTTACTCCTTTATCCAGAGAGGAGACACCCTGAGACAGGAAGAGTATAGCTGGCCAGATCAAAGCCACCACATTTATGGATTGGTAAACTGCAATAATAACTTTTTCTTTTGGGGGGGCTTAAAACTGCTTTAAACCTATTTTGTCCCCTAGGTAATAAATTATTGGAAAACATGTACAAAGTGAAAGCTAATGGAGAGCCACACACAAATGATTTAAATAAAATCAAACTGCTAAATTTGTAACTTTACCATGACTTTTGTTCTGCTCCAATATTTGAACATTTACCCTCATTTATAGTATAAAAATATCAAGCCAGATATATAGATAGAGGATATATATATCTCCTCCCTGAACAGATATTTATCTGTATTGGAAAGTGGAATAAGTGGGAGTTTACATGGGATCTGACAAGGCTCTTGTGTTGATCGCTTTAATGTGGAAGGACAGACTGCTTGCCGGAAGGCTATTGGTATGTCAATGGTGCATGGAAACATGAATATATATTTTTTTTTTGTATAACAATTTATGGCAATATGGAAATTAAGGAATTGTAGCTTACGTTTGGTTATTTATTACAGAGTGGTAAATAATCCCTGATGAAGAAAGTATTTTCAATGTTTTCAAAACGCGTTGGATATTCCAGCTTGGAGCAGCAACCTCTGCATTTGTTGTGCAAGTAGGATGCGAAAGATCTCCAAATAGTTGGAAATTACTACTTGTTCAAAGGAATAATATATTTGCAAGATGGTTTGTCCCTGAAAGGGAATCACACATTACCTGTTCTGTTTTTATAAAAACTATGAATGATTTTACTCATTATCAAATAAATATTAACTTTTTAAGGAATTTTGGGTAAAGTTCGTATTTGTATATGAAGTATTTCTCAATTGCCCTACACAGTCCCATTAATATAGAGGAATCAGGTAGTACCACATTTAAGGATTGGTAAACTGCCATAATAACTTTTTTTGGGGGAGGGGGGATCTTAAAACTGATTTAAACATATTTTGTCGCCTTGGTAATAAATCATTGGAAAACATGTACAAAGTGAAAGCTAATGGAGAATCACACATAATTGATTTAAATAACATCAAACTGCTAAATCTGTAACTTTACCAGGACTTTCGTTCTGATCCAATATTAAACATGTACCCTCTTTTACAGTATAAAAATATCAAGCCACACAGTCACAGTTCACAATAATTAGTTATTCATTTATCTTGTATATTTGAATGCCCATCACCTAGCTTCATTTATCCAATGCATGTGATCTTTTTTTTCCTATCTAACATGATTCCTTGTTACATTCTCTTTTTCAACATCTGCCATTTCTGTATGTTAGTACAATAAACAGATGTGAGATTTTACTTAGCTTGTGCATCAGGAAACAAACATCTGGGCCTTATACCATAAACATCCAAAATATTATCATTACACTGGTAATCATTTATAATGCTGACAAAGACAAAGTTTCCACAATTATATGGAAAACTGAGTGAAAGATCATTTAGCTTGCCATGTAGAGTAAAGGTCTGGCACAGGGATGACAGCTCAGTCACATCCTAAATAGCAAATGGATTTCTTATTTCACAAGTCACCTTGCACAGCCAACTAACTTCCTGCTTTGACACAGATATGTTAACTTATTTGAAACGTACTAGATTTTATTTTACTACAAAGTATTTGAAGACAAGTATGTGCAGATCTGTGACTGCTGCATAAAATATATATTTCCACGATGTATTTACTGTTTTATTAGCTTAGCAAGGGTATAGGAAGGGTATTCCCATGTCTAACCTCCTACCAGGAGGAGGACCAAGGTATCCCTTTTGTCTTGGTTGCAACTTGCAACCAAAGGCCTTTCTGGCAAGAGTTTCACAAGAGTTGGCAAGAGTTTCACTATTAAAGTGATTGTCTAGTTGTTTTTTTTTTTTTTTTTTATAAATAACAAACATGTTATACTTACCTGTCCTGTGCAGTGGTTTTGCACAGGGCAGCCTGGATCCTCCTATTCTCTGGTCACTTTTTGCTGCTCCTAGCCCCTCCCTCCTGTTGAGTGCCCCCAAAGCAAGCAGCTTGCTATGGGGGCACCCGAGCCGAGCTGCAGCTCTGTGTGTCCATTCAGACACGGAGCTGCGGTTCGGCCCCACCCCCTCTTGATTGACAGCCACGGGAACCACTGGCTGTGTCTCAGCCAATCAGGAGCGAGAGTCCCGGACAACACGGGACAGAGATGAGGCTCAGGTAAGTATTAGGAGGTGCTGGGGGGCTGCTTCACACAGAAGGCTTTTTATCTTAATGCATATAATGCATTAAGATAAAAAAAAAAAACCTTCTGCCTTTACAACTCCTTTAACAGCTGTGCTACTGATAGTATAGCTCCCAAAATCATTTTCATATGACAACACTGAAGAAATTACAATTTGTTATGATGTAATGTAGTGAGTGTACAGCTTGTATAACAGTGTAAATTTGCTGTCCCCTCAAAATAACTCAACACACAGTCATTAATGTCTAAACTGCTGGCAACAAAAGAGAGTACACCCCTATGTGGAAATGTCCAAATTGGGCCCAAAGTATCAAGATTTTGTGTGGTCACTGTTTTTTTCAAGCACTGCCTTAACCCTCTTGGGCATGGAGTTCACCACAGCTTCACAGGTTGCAACAGGAGTCATCTTCCACCCCTCCAAGACGACATCACAGAGCTGGTGGATGTTAGAGACCTCGTACTCCTCCACCTTCTGTTTGAGGATGCCCCACAGATGCTCAATAGGGTTTAGGTCTGGAGACATGCTTGGCCAGTCCATCACCTTTAATTTCACCTTCTTTAGCAAGGCATTGGTCGTCTTGGAGGTGTGTTTGGGGTCTTTAACATGTTGGAATACTGCCCTGCGGCCCAGTCTCTGAAGGGAGGGGATCATGCTCTGCTTCAGTATGTCACAGTACATGTTGGCATTCATGTTTCCCTCAATGAACTGTAGCTTCCCAGTGCCGGCAGCACTCATGCAGCCCCAGACCATGACACTCCCACCACCATGATTGACTGTAGACAAGACACACTTGTCTTTGTACTCCTCACCTGGTTGCTGCCACACATGCTTGAAACCATCTGTACCAAATAAGTTTATCTTGGCATCAGACCACCGGACATGGTTCCAGTAATCCATGTGCTTAGTCTGCTTGTCTTCAGCAAACTGTTTGCGGGCTTTCTTGTGCATCATCTTTAGAGGAGGCATCCTTCTGGGACGACAGCCATGCAGACTAATTTGATGCAGTGTGCGGTGTATGGTCCGAGCACTGACAGGCTGATCCCCCACCCCTTCAACCTATGCAAGAATGCTGGCAGCACTCAAACGTCTACTTCCCAAAGTCAACCTCTGGATAGGACGCTGAGCATGTGAACTTCTTTGGTCGACTGTGGCGAGGCCTGTTCTGAGAGGGAACCTGTCCTGTTAAACTGCTTATGGTCTTGACCACCGTGCTGCAGCTCAGTTTCAGGGTCTTGGCAATATTCCTACAACCTAGGCCACCTTTATGTAGAGCAACAATTATTTTTTTTCAAATCCTCAGAGTTTTTTGCCATGAGGAGCCATGTTGAACTTCCAGTGACCAGTATGATAGACACCGGGGAGGGAAAATGGCTAATTGGGCCCAAGTTGGACATTTCCACTTAGGGGTGTACTCACTTTTGTTGCCAGCAGTTTAGACATTAATGGCTGTGTGTTGAGTTATTTTGAGGGGACAGCAAAATTACACTGTTATACAAGCTGTACACTCACTACTTTACATTGTAGCAGAGTGTCATTTCTTCAGTGTTGTCACATGAAAAGATATAATAAAATATTCACACAAATGTGAGGGGTGTACTCACTTTTGTGAGATACTGTATGAAGAGTGCAAAAATCAACATAAATATAAATTAATCAATCCTAAAGTGCAATATCATATTGCAATAAAAATAAAGTAAATATTATAAAAGTGCCTAAAATGCTGATAAAGTGCAAAAAAGTCCTGTATAGTCCAAAAAACATAAATATTATAATTCATAAAGCTCACGCTGGAGCCAGCAAAGATGGTAATAGTGTAGTAATTATTGCACCATTAGAATCACATACATAGCATCCAAACACACAGACCGATATATATCAATGCAAAACCACGCTGCTGCTGATTGATATCATGCAGCAGCGTGACGTCAGCACTATACAGGACATTTTTTGCATTTTATTGGCACTTTATGCACTTTTATACATATATACTTTTTTTTAACTATGATATTATACTGCACTTTAGGATTGATGTATTTATATTTATGTAGACTTTTTTCACTCTATATAGATATGTGATTAATTGTTGCACTCTGATTTTGTGGCGATGCAGGCGATTATCTTTATAGTTCTATAGGGTTTTAGTATATCAAACTTTCCGCTAGCAGCCTCCTTTATCACAGCACTGACCTTATATTAGATATTTTGCTCTAATATATATCCATGGCGCCACGAAGGTGCTTTTCTACACTCTTGCATGATTTGATGCCTTTCATACAGAAAATTAACAGGGCAGTATGCCACCCACTATATATTGAGAAGCATCAGCAATTAAAGGAGCGAAGCCAGAAGTTTAGTAGGGGGGCTTCAGGGCACTAGATCTTCACTTTAGGACTGCACACATTACAATAAAAAAATGTCAGCATGGTTACCTTTAACCCAAAATGCTACAGTTGACATTCCACATGAACAACTATGGTAGACTAGTATACGAGTCAATTTTATCTTTCCTTCACACAGTTTCAAAGTCCTACTATGACTAGAAAAGCACAACTGAGAACATAATTCACAGTGCAAGTAAAGGAACAGGTGGCTGGCAATTTACTCTGCATATTAAGGGGAGGAGCCAAAATGCAGAACTGGGCATGGTCAATCAAGAAGCCATGTAAAGGGGTTACCCTTGTAACTTAAAAAAAAAACCTATGTAATCTCTAATAGGACATGGTTTAAGTTGGAATTTTCTTTTTTGGTCTAGCATTTATAGATATATAAAGAGTATTACTTAGACAGGATTTGTCTCGGCTGGATTCTAGTTGCAGTACAGATGCCTCTACTGGGAAAAAGTATGGTGCAGAGCTTATGGTTTGAATTTCCTATCATGTCAGCCACTGAAATATACCAGTGTGTTGTCCTTACAATCGCACCTCATAAAAAGCTTTGTTGTCATCCCAGTGGTGGCTCTCTGCATCCTGAAGAAGGCTTGTAGCACAAACGTTGACACAGTAATTTGTAACCTGAATCTGGAGATTGCTGATGAATTCCTGATATCGCTGGACAGCAGCAATAAACAAAGGCCTGTGATAAAGAGATGATCAAAACAAGAGACACTGAATGCCAGTGAGGTAGACTATAACAATACGCAGTAACACACATGGTTCTGATCATAACACATCAGTCAGACGCTTACCCTGGAACTGAGCAGTGAATTTCACCAATGTAAATGGTTGTCTGCAGTACTTAAAACAAATGTACTGTCACTGAGTTTTTGAAATGAACAAAGAAACTATTTTTACTTCTGCTGATTCTCAGCCATTTTAAAATAAAAATATATCAGAAGGCAATAGTGTTGGCAAAAAGTAATAGATAAAGATTTATTCATAACAAATACATCAATATACTGTATAGTGATAAAAATGTTGCTACTAATAAGGCTTAAGACATATATATGTGCTGAAAACTACAAATCAAAACAGTTGTCCCCATAGATTGTACCTCAGAATGGGACTGGCTGTCACTAATTCTGCCCTGTTACATTGTGGCCATGGCTTATTCATATGTAAATTGATACTGAGTTTGTATATGAATGAGTCAAGTATATGAATGAGTCATTCCTATAGAATGATAGAAAATGTCTTGCCTTTACTGCCAGAAATGTCTTGCTAGGGACTCATTTACCAGCCGAAGGGAAGCTGCCAGGAACTTCAGTCATCACTGTTAGGATCACCTTAGGTGCAGTTCATTTATTCATTCAGAGACACATTACAGCTTTTGATGGGCAGATTGTTTACCTTGTATCAACTTCAGCACAATAGTATTTCTCTTTCTCTCTTCATCACACCACTGGTGAGAACTGTTCCTCCTACACTAGTATAACATTTTCTGGTGTTTTTTTGGTATTTACCCCCTTTGGTGAACATTGCAGCTGCCATTTTGTCTGCATATTCTCTTTTTATTTCACTTCACGCTCTGCATCAGTTAGCTTATTAGCTCCTTGAGTGGAAAGCTTTGTCCTGGTCTGTCTTGAGCAGAGAAAGCAGTGAAAGAGCTGGTCAGAGGGAGAGAGGTAGGATACTGCTCATCCACACTGTGCACCCAAACAGACATCCAGGCACTGGGGGTCCTATGTGATGGGAGGCAAAAAGAGACTCACCATTTTAGAATGGAGGTGGGAGGTTTATTACTCTAATTTTTTTAAATCACCTCTGGGGTATATTGTCCTCCACTTACCAGTAGTAAGTGGCACAATATTGTAAACCACTGCACTGTACACAGCTGTATATTCTATAATTTCCTGACCCCTACACTGCATTTAGAATGCTCTACATCAGTGTTCCCCAACCCCCGGGCTGCGGACCGGTCCCGGTCCGTGGATCAAACGGTACCGGTCCGCCCAAAGAACATTACATTATTTCTATTTTAGTAAAAAAAATTTTTAGAAAAGGGTGGACCCGGGGCGCAGAGCAGTGCACCCTGAGCCCACCCATTTGTGTGACAATAGCGAATGAATATTCGCTATTGTCACACAGATCCTCCTCCTGGCCAATCAGGAAGCGGGTCCGAGACGCGTTTCCTGATTGGCCGAAAGGCGAACCCATGCCATTGGCCAAAGAGGAGGAGGTGAAGACTCGAGGAGACTGAGGAAAAGCCGCCGCTGCAAATCAGGTAAGTGCACTGGTCACTGTGCATTGATTGGGGGCACGCTGTGGCACTCTGCATTGATTGGGGGCATGCTGTGGCACTCTGCATTGATTGGGGGCATGCTGTGGCACTCTGCATTGATTGGGGGCATGCTGTGGCACTCTGCATTGATTGGGGGCATGCTGTAGCACTCTGCATTGTTTGGGGGCATGCTGTGGTCACTGTGCGTTGATTGGGGGCATGCTGTGGCACTCTGCATTGATTGGGGGCATGCTGGTCACTCTGCATTGATGTCCCCCCCCCCCCTCAGCGGGCCACGGAAAAATTATCAAATGTTGACCAATCCGCGGCGATAAAAAGGTTGGGGAGCACTGCTCTACATTATAATCCTGACCTCTGTACTGTGTTCACTATGTTGCATCTTATACTCTCAACCCCTGCAATATATATGCTATGTTGCACACTATACTCTTGATTCCTGCACTGTATACCCTATGTCATACATTAAAAATAAGCTGGGAGCGAGAGTCTAAACTCATTTTATTACTCAACTGTTGTGACTGCTGATGTTCAACCCATCAAAATCACAATAGGGTCTAAAACGTATAGAACTAAGCTCATTAAAGTATATGCTCCGCCTACAATGGCTTTCTGGATGCACAGCAAAAAAAGATGTCCCTGGAAATGAATGTTAGCAAATGTCAGACCACCCACATTAAATCCCGACTCCAGCCAAAAATGATTTTCCAAATTTGGATACAATGGGAAAAAGGTGAAGCCGTATTAAAAAAGTAGGGGAGTGGTATAGACCACTATCAAAATTTCTAACCCTTCCCCACTTTTCCAAACAGGGTTTCTCCTTTTGTCTCAGTCCCTGTTGGATAGATTTTCCATCACTTGCTGTTCTGGCAGTAGCTGAAAAACCTTGCCTATGTAAGAAGCACATTAGAGGCTCTGATGTACATAACACAAATAAAGGTGCTTTCAATACATTTAAAGTAAAGGGTCTAGCGACACTAGCCCGAAAACTGATATTTCCTCCTATAGTTAGAAAAGTTTCATTGCAAAAATCTAATCATTGGGACAAAACAACATTAATGCAGACTGACTTGTCAATGAAACTAGGACGTCGCATATAGAGAACAGTGAGGAACAGATCGGTGAGGGAGCCTGGGGCACACAATTTACATTCAGCCAGCGTCCAATCTCCTCGGAGCACTATGACTATACAACAAACAATGAACATTTTTAGGCCATACTGCAACTTTGAAATTTATGCCAGCTAATATAAACTGTAAAGTTTATATAGGTAATATTAATAATAGGCAAAACTGCAAAAAAGTGGCAGATAGTAATGAGGCGTTATCATTACACATAACAAACCACCTCTTACCAAAATGCTGGATTTCTTTCTTAAATAAATTGAAAAAGAAAAAAAAAATCCACAAAATTTAGAAATTTAAAACCGCAGGCAGATACAAAATATTCTTTATGTATTCTGTAACTCCCGCCATGTTTTTATTAGCTTTAAATGGTGGGGGAAGGGTTAGAAACTCTTTTAGGGTTTTACTACTTTGAGGTCTGAATGTTTCCTTTTATTTCTTGTCCAAGGTTGTGACCAAGGCAGTGAGGGGAAAATGGGAACAAAGACCCTTGTTCGTGTTAATAAAATATTGTAACCGGGGAAAGGAGGGTTGCGCATTTCCCTAAAGGAGCTCCAGACAGCAATTAAAGTATGGCAGTAGTCATTAACTCTTCCTCTCTCTATTCAAAACTTTAAAATAAAACATATTATGGCTGGAGGAAAAAAGAAAAACCCCCAAGGTGGTGGGACTATATAGGCAACTGGACACCCATGGCTGTCCAGTCGCCTATATAGTCCCACCACCTTGGGGGGTTTTCCTTTTTTCCTACAATACAGGGATGATGGCCACTGGCACCTAGGTACTTAGTGATGGGGGACTACACATATTATAGCTGGAGATACAATCCCTGGAATTCAAGAAGAGTGTCACAGCCAAGCTTTATAATTTCATTGCCCCTCCACACCACAAATGTCGGTGCTTGCTTGTATAGAAATAAACAAAATCACAGGTTCTTGGTCACTGCGTCTGTCACTGGACAGTCCCAGTGGCCAAGAAATTTTGCTGTGGGGTGAATGAACCCTGATGGGCAACTCTGTGACTAGTTTCCCATCAGTTCCTAATGGCGACTCAATGCCAGGCAGAGCTGATTGGAAACTAGTTCCCCATCAGGCTCTACCCACTGTCAGTATGCCCCTGTGTAACTGCTTGCTAGGACAAGTGGGGATGCAAAACCCCCTTTAAGCAAGTCAAGTGCAAGTCTAAAGGAGGTCAGCTGGGGGTTTAATGATTCTGCCAATCTTTTTGGAATATAATAATGTAACTGGACCAGCCATCCTCTTAAACACGCATCACATCCCTATCTAGAACACAGTATATTTGGAGAATATGAGCGTTGGGATTTTTCATGAGCCCCCTCTAAAGATTCACACATAAGACTTTGTGTTTGGCTACATACTATATCGTGACTGAACCTTAAAAATGTGCTGTGCGCCTAATACATCACTGAGTTTAACAAACTTTCTTCCACATAAATAATTGCCCTATTTCCATGATCAGCTGTTCTACATTACAAGTCATACAAACACTATTTATTTTCAAGTAGTAATTGGGTTACGCATGATGGGGTAGAGGCCAGATTCAAAGGGTACACAGTATACTGCACTGTATATATCTACAGTTTTTTCAGGAAATGTGGAAGAGAAGTCTGGAAAGAAATATAGTAACAATCAGTGTAAATTTAATATTACAATCTCATAATTCAGCTTCAAGAAGAGCCAGCTGATGTATTTTATATGATTCTCATTGAGGTGGCACCCAAAAAGTCCAAATTCTCATATGCGCCAAATGTAATAATGTTTTAATTTAAAGTGTTGAACTTAAAAGGGTCTCAAATTGATGCTATCGACACAAACCCAATTCTGCCAATACAGGCCCCTAAAGTAATTGAGTCTACTCCCTAATTCCCTGCATCTAAACTTGCTCTCCAATCTTATTATAAATCTTGACAGATATGGAGGACAGTCTTGTGGTTTATACAGCTGATTATAATCATTATTGACCATAAAGTAGTCACTGGCAGAATTACGTAAATTTGCAAGGATCTTTCATGTTTTAAAAACCTGCTGGAATCTTTTAAACATTTACAGCTCTATATGTCTGTCCTGTTTTATAATTACTGATCTATATTTCCTTATTGTCAGGTGTCTTTTCCCAACTCTCACAAGGATTCACAATGTCTACACAAACATCCCAACCAGCATACACAGATTACATACCTAAGCAAAATTTCAAACGCAAAAGTGGCGGACTTACTTCTTACTTAGTCGCTCATTGTAGTGAGTGAGATGATGAAGCACATGAAGAGCTGAGGACATGCAAACAAGTACAGTCTTTATCGGAGCTTTGTCGGGAACCTGTATGCTCCATTCTTGCAGTCTACTCAGAACTGACATTACTGACTTGCTGAAGGTTTCTATGAAGCAGACCTTTACATTTTGTAATGAATCCCCTCTACATGCCAAAACTAGTGGGAATAGCATGTCAAATTCTTCTGTGATGTTAAAGCAGAACTGATAAAAGAAAAGTATGACAGGTTAATCAAAATAATTTTGTTTTGCCTGTATTATAATCAGGAAGTATTAAATTAGTAATAGGAAAAAAGCACATCTTCAAATGCTGCTGACTACCACCCTCATCAGCTGTTGCTATGTCCCTGACTAATCTTATGCACACCTTACCTTTCTGTTTATTTGTTATGGAGATCTATAGTATGAAAATCCACTGCCCCCTAGTACTCCACTATTCTGCTTACTGTACACACAAGCAATATTCTAATTATGAATCGTTTTTTTTGTTGTCAAACTCAGTTCCAATAGGGACACCTAAGCCCCCGTTCACACTGGGGCGACGCTACTTCCCGGGCGACCTGTGAAGTCGCGGCGCGCTGCTCGCACCGCGACCACGGACTTCATATCATTGAAGTCTATGCAGGTCGCTCCTGGTCGCCCCAGAGAAGCTCCGGACCCTTTTTCTAAGTCGGAGCGACTTGTGTCGCTCCTATTAGAACGGGTCCGCAGCTTCTCTATGGAAGGCGACCTACGGCGACCTGTCAGGCGACCAGGTCGCCTGACAGGTCGCCCCAGTGTGAACGGGCTCTAATTGTTCCCTAATACATGTATAGGATGCTTGTGTGTGTGCTTTTATAACAACAACATATACCGTTTACAAAACAAAAACATACTGGGCCATCTTCAGTTTACATTCAAAGCTATTAGATAAATGATAAAAACCATATATGACTGATCATATCCCTTTAGAGCTCCCATAACACAGGTTTTGAGGGATGAAGGTGAATGTCTTGGATTCTCTGAACAATAGCCTTATGCACACTGAATGAATTTGGTTTCTGTCTGGAGGTAGAAGCACTTATAAACGACCTAGCCTATTTTGGTCCTTTGGCCATAAGGATGATTATGAACATCACCTGTGTACAGTTCTTGTATCTTGTGAACCTTTGGAATGTCTCTTCCCAGTAGAAGCATAATGTTGGCGTTATCTTACAAGAGTAATTTGTAGAGTTAAAGTCATATATGTAAATGGATCTCCCGGATCTCTCCAGGATTTAATCTCTGTCATTAGGTATTTGACTGCACTTAAGTGTACAATGATGAATTCCTTCAGTCTCTTATGTCTGAAATAAATAATTTGCCAGTTTGGCAATTCTTCCTGTAGTTTCTACAGTGCCAGCATATGTGTGTAGGACAGTACTTTTCACCTTAAGTTGAGCATGTCAAAAAACTCTGAAGTGGCAAATTAACGATTGCTTTGGTCACTGAGAATAACATATCTGGACAGCTTTCTCTGGTTTTCCCCAAGGACACTTTCAGCAGACATTTGTTAGCACTGGTTCTCTCTGAAAATCCTTCATGACATAGCTCACCATATTTAGATATAATCATTGGAGTTGAATGCTCATTTCTCTCCCCACCATGATTTTACATGGATGTAAGATCTTCTGTGGATATAGAATCTTGTTTAATGTAGCCTCTGTAAGGGGGCTATGTGCCTGTCACTGTTGCATTCTGAGCACTTAACTGTAGTCTCTGGTAAAGTGCTTTGTGGATGTGCAACATCTGAAGCAAATGTCACCGTTCCTGAGAAACGTCTTGCATGTTTCAAAGAGCTTTCCTTTCAATGCACAATGCTTTCTGAGAAGGTGTAGTTTGTCATGAATAAGACAGTAGGAGATTGGGTGTTTTCCACTTTCCTCCCTGTTGCTATTGGTAGTGAATGTAACTCCATTGGTCCAATGCAGTCTCTGTATTTAGTGTTGATCTTTTCTCTTCTTGTAGGGGCCTTCTGCTGGCAACAGCGGATGTGAACTCTCTCTACACTATAATTTCCCATTGTCATGGACGGGAGAAGGTACAACATTTCCTCCATGAAGATGCGTCTCTCCCCAGGAGGCAACAGGAGTTTATCCTCAACCTAATGGATTATGCGATGGGGCATAATATTTTCTGGTTTGGCAGTACCCATTACGTCCAGAGGCGTAGCCATGGGGGCAAAATTTGCCCCTCGATGGCTAACCTCTTTATGGCCAGATGGGAGGGTGAAGTTATTTATGGACAGAACATCCCTGAACTCCTCTTCTGGGGGTGCTATATCGATGATATATTGTTGATTTGGGGTGGGGATAGGGACTCTCTAGAGTCCTTTTTCTCCACTCTGAACAATAATGATCGTGGTATAGCCCTAAAGTATGATATCAGTATGTAGGAAATTCATTTCTTAGACTTGAGGATTCGAGTCCAGGATAATAGGCTAATTACGTCCACGTTCTTTAAAGAAACGGACCGTAATGGGTTTATCAGCCTGGAGAGTTGTCATCATAGACCCTGGTTGAAAGGGGTCCCAAAGAGTCAGTTTAGGAGGAACTGTACTCTTTTACAGGGCCTTCCTTGAAGAGGCCCAGGTTCTAAAAGGACGTTTTCAGGACAGAGGTTATGGATCGGATGAACTTGACTCCGCAATCCAAACCATCGCGGAGATGGATAGGAATCTAATTTTATACCCGGACAGGGGAATCCCATCCGCCAATATGGTGGAGGAGGAGACGACCAAATGTTCACCCCGTTTTTCCTTTTTTACATCCTTCTCCTCTCACCATTATTTGGTGAAAAGAATTTTGGCCAGACATTGGGATATTTTGAAGGGGGATAGGATTTTGGGACCTATCATTCCGAATCAGCCTCCAGTTGTTTTTAGGGGCGCCCCTCCACTGAGGTTGAGGGTAGCCCCTAATATCATTGAGCCTCCCGTCAGACCGAAATTCTTTTTTGATAGGGATGGCTTTTACCCCTGCAGACGATGTGCTGTCTGCTCAATCAATCATTTGAAACAGAGGAAGTACACCCAATTTTTGTGCAATGCGACGGGTTCAACCTATGACATTAAATGTTTTGCAACATGTAGCACAAAAAATGTAGTGTACTTAATCACCTGCCCCTGTGGGCTACATTATGTAGGGCATACCATTAGGGAGTTTAGGGTGAGAATGAATGAGCACATCGGAAACATTCGTAGGGGTTTTCCGAAGTACAATTTGTCAAAACACTACGACAAGTATCATAGGAGGGACCCTTCAGGGACTTCATTTATGGTCATTGATCTTTTCAAATCCAACTGGCGGGGAGGTCACCTAGGCAAAGGTATCTCCCAGTTGGAGACCAGATGGATTTACCTCTTAAAGTGTCTTAGGCCATCTGGCTTGAATGTAGACCTTGATATGAATTAATTTATCAATAATAGTTAACTTTGGACACTTTTATATATTATGTGCAGTTACTATTTACCTTTACCTTTTTTGGAATTTTATATAACCTGTATTTATAGAGTTACTGTTTTACAGATTTTATGTAGCCTGTATTTAAGCATGTTTTATGTACTTTATGGTTCCTCTGGCTTGTGACTTCGACCTTTCATTTATTCTTCCCTTTCGTTTGGGTTTGAATACTAATATCCGTTTATATATATATTGGCTTTTATAGAGACTTGGATGGTCTATATTGCTGATTTTATTAATTTATTATTTTAACATATTACACATATTTTCCCAAATGTGGGGTTATGTTTGATCCCCCAGTTTATGGATATTGGGAAATTGTAGCTAATCTTTCTCCCCACAGAATGGATGTATTTCCCCTGGGGATGAGGATTTGTTTTGATCCCAGATTGTTGTTGCATTCCCGGTTCATTACACACTGGTCCTATGGTTTAGTAACTCCTTCCGGCGTCTCAGTGCGGTCCAGGTGGTTCTTCCTACTTCCTGTGTGACGCCGGCTGGTGGGTCCCAGGATCTTCTCCATTTCCGGGTCCAACTAGTATATAATTGACGTCTACAATGCTGCCCACTCCCCCCCTGATGACGCAGTTGCCTGCGAAACATGTAGGCGGAGTCACCAGCGTCGACGTCGCAAGCCGGAACGAACATACTGCAGCTTAGCGGTTCTGTTCCTGTTGGAAATTTCATTTGAAGGTCTTCTATGTACATATATTTGGTGAGTGCATCTAATTTTAATAAACTTTTTAAGCTGGAACATACTACACTATGGTCTTTCCCCGTCTTTATATTTTTATATTTGGGAGAGACGCTGTACGACTGATCCTATCCTCGGGAGGTGATCCATGGATCCTTTGGGAGTATCTACTGGCACTTTCTGGAGTTGACCACCTTGCTTTAAGCATAAAGCGTTTGGAGACCATTGTGAGAGCAGTGGTCACCGTCATTCGGTAGGAGGCCAATTGGTACTTTATGTGTGATGGAGGTTCTCACTATTCCAATATCGAGCTGACGGATTTTTTCACTTACCAAGGTGTTTTTGGTGGATTGGACTGTTCCATAATATCATCTTTTAAGTGGACTTATGTTTTAACATTACCTGTATATGATTAACTTATAGCGCTGCATTTTATACTTTACTTTACTCTTCTTGTAGTTGGATGGCTAGGAAGGCTTAAGTCAATCATTGAGAATCTTGGATTGCTCTTAGTGCTGGCTAAGTCTTTCATGAACTTTGAAAAGAATGAAAAGGGTGGGAAGGAAACTTGATGCTGGTTGTAACTATAAACAGCATTTGCCCATTTTTTCTAAATATTACATGGTAATTTTTTTTACAACTGGGTTACCACCGTGTGCAGTGTCTAAGGAGCGAAGACGTGTGTCTTCTTTTCGGAAAGTTATGCATTCTCTTGAAAAGTTAAGTTTCGGGTTCCCATAAATTTGTTCTAATCTGTCTCATACGGGATTAAGACCTTTGTCTGACTTGAGGATTTGAAACGTTTGAAGTCTCTTAAAACAAACAACGTGGGACCTAACCATCTGCAAAACAAATCAAGTTCTTGCATAGGTGGTATGCTGAGGTTTTGGACTACTACCTTAAAGGTGGATTTCCAGCTTCTATAGTTCTCTTGGCAATCACTGAACTTCATGTGTCCAATGCTTATTAGTTCTCTGCGGCTCATGTACCTAGCGAGGTCAGACATGTCAGTCCAAGTTGAGCCTTTGTCACGACAGATGTTTCTTCACCATTGTTAGAGGTGGTGGTATCTACAGTGCTATGAAAACGTTTTTGCCCCGTTCCTCATTTTTTACTTTTTTGCATATTTGTCACACGTAAATAATTCAGATCATTAGTAAAATTGTAATCTTACAAAAAGATAGCCCAAGTAAATCTGAAATGCAGTTTTTAAATAATGATTTCATTTATTAAGGGAAAAAAAACTGTCCAAACCTGCCTGGCCCTATGTGAAACAGTAACTGCCCCCAACCTTGCTAAATCATGAATGAACTGTGATACATTTTTTGGAAAGTGGAGTTAAACTTTACTTGCTACACCCAGGCCTGATTACTGCCTCAAAAAGCAACACATAATGCCGCAATCTAAAGAAATTCAAGAACAGATGAGAAAAACATGCGTAAAACATGTATCAGTCTTAAAAGGGTTACAAAGCCATTTCTAAGGCTTTGGTGCTCCAGTGAACCCTAGTGAGAGCCTTTATCCACAAATGGAGAAAACTTGGAACAGTGGTGAACCTTCCCAGGTGTGGCCGGCCTATCAAAATGACTCCAAAAGCACAACGATGAAGCATTCGGGAGGTCATAAAAAAACCCACAACAACATTTAAAGAACTGCATGCCTCACTTGCCTCAGTTATGGTCAGTGTTAGCCATTCAACAATAAGAAAGAGACTGGGAAAAAATGGCATCCACGGGAAAGTTCCAAGGCAAAAAACAACTGCTGGAAAAGAACACAAAGGTTTGTCTCACATTTGCCAACAACCAAAACTTCTTGATCCCCAAGACTATTGGGCAAATATTCTGTAGACTGATGAGACAAAAGTTTAACTTTTTGGAAGGTGTGCTTCCTGTTACATCAGGCGTAAACCTAACACAGCATTTCATAAAAAGAACATTTTACCAACAGCCAGGACCTTGACGAGTTGCCATAATTGATGTAACCAAGAATTCTGCACTCTACCAGAAAATCCTGAAGTAGAATGTCCAGCCATCAGTTCATGACCTCAAGCTCAAGAGCACTCGGGTTATCCAGCAGTGGGTTTAGGGGGCAACTACTTTTGGACACACAAGGCCAGGCAGGTTTGAACAGCCTTTTTCCCTTAATAAATTAAATATTTTAAAAACTGCATCTTATTTATTTGGGTTATCTTTTTGTAATATTAGAATTTGTTTGATGATCTGAATCATTTTACCGTGACAAATATGCAAAAAAATCAGAAGGGGGCAAATACTGTACTACCTGGTGTTTATGTGTTGAAGGGGGGAAACAGAGTAGCAGATGGATTCAGTAGCTGTGAAGGTTTAAAATCGAATGGTCTTGAGGTGTGAGTCTCAAAAGCAAGGTAACCAACTTCAGGAGGTTTTGGGGTGATTTGGTGAGCTTAATTCAGGATAGTCTGCGTGCCGTGGCACATGACTTGATGCATAGGATGGTAGTAACTTGAAAGGTAGATAAGTGTCCATTTGTTTAGAGAATGACCTCTATGGTTGATTGCCATAGCTTCTCCTGCTGCCAAATGAACGGTGTGTTGGTGTACAGGGTTCAAAATGTCCAGGGCATGGCAATGGCTGTGGTTTCCTTTCTTTTTTTGAGAAGGACATTTAATTGTCCTTCTGCCTAAGCCTGGACAGCCTTTACTTCTGCTTCAGCCTCTGATTGAGGACTGTACATTAGAGGCCAGAGCCTGAGCTTGTGCTTCAGCTGCTTGTGCTTGAGCGGCTTCTGTTTGGGCTTTTTTATGAGTGATCTCTGATTAGGCTTGTGTGGTTTCTGCTTGGGCTTGTGCCTGCAAACACACCAGTTTTCTTGCAGCTTCAGTCTTAAAAGGGACTTCCTTCTCAATGCAATATTCTTCTGCCTTTGTTACTTCTGGTTGAGCATGGGCTGTTATGAGTTGACTACTCAGTGAGCAGGATCTTAGCGCTGTTTGCTGTGAGTGGGATCATAGTGATCCATCAGACACCTTAGAGTTCTTTAAAGAGGTAGGGTGGCAAGACACTATTTCATGCAATTTTGATACCCGTCATCTGACCTTGTCACCTATTAATAACTTAGCCTACAAAAAGGTGATGTGCTTTTTTTTTTGCTAAGGGCAGTAAAGCCAGTCAACTCTTTGCAGAGACTCTTCTGTATTAATAGTTGATAGAAAACTGTATTTTTCAGATTCTTTTACAGCTTTCATAAGCTCTTTTTAGCTTTGTGAGTGCACTGTTGCTTTGCATCATTACAAGTTTTATTAACAGCAGTTATGCATTGCATAGTACTATTCCACAGATCGGATAGATTATCAGACACTCCTGTCCTGTTTGTTTTATAATTCTCTTTAAGCTTTAAGAAAAGCTTAACTGTGCATTTGGGTCTAGCTGATATCTCTATCAGTTGCAAATCAGTTTCACCTTGGAGAATAGGCTGTCACTGTCTAACTATTACACTTGCATATTCTTGTTCAGACACATTGCATTTATGAACAGTGCAGGTACTGTATATCTGCATGTTAATTCCTCAAGCAAATTCACTACATAGGCAACTCCTAAGCATCCACAGCTTTCCAAACTGTAGAAAGATATACTTCAAATTAGTGAGATCAATCTTATGTAAATGTTGTAGCAGACTAAAAAAGTGATCCTCAGCTGCTTCTAAGCAGATCTCAGCATCTGAAATGCAACATGTGCTCACACAGAGTGTAAACAGGTGCTTATGAGACACAGGTAAAACTTCACAACAGATGCGGCAGAGGCCATAATAGCTTTAGAAATCTGTCTTCTTATTGTTTTGTTTCAAATGCTGCTTTATGCATTGACATATCTCCTTAGACCGAGTCTGTCTGAACATTATGGTCTCCTGCTGACCTGGCACCATCCACAGTCAGCTTAACTCTTCAATAAGACACAGAAGTTGAGTCCAACACAATTTTACTTCAGCTAACTTTAGTACTAACATTGACTAAGGAACATAGAAGAAATGGGAAGGTCTAGCTAGGACTGAACTTAATAGCACTAGACAGGAGGAGGAGACAGGCAAAAAACAAAATCACATAGTAAACAAAATGCTGTTGCCCAAAACTGACACTAGATGTCAGCATACTACTTAACAATAATAAACTGACACAGTTCATAACAACACAGAAACAATACCTATAAAATAAAGTACATATAAATGGGACAGAATATGCACTATGCCACTAAAGTTACATAGTGAACCTAGCATAGTGAACCAGAACTGTGCCTATACAGCTGAAAGTAACAGGTGTAAATTGAATCTCACCTACCTTTTACTTGCTCCTCCTGATCCACCCCTGGTACTGCTAAGTGCATGGGGACATATGACTCACTCTGTCTTTCCACACTGTAGTGTACGGAGTCTAAGCAGCCATCACTAACTTAGTGCTGTCAAGTCTGAGCAGGGGAAGCCTGCACAGCGTGTATTAGATTCATGTAGGTCAAAATGTATATAGAACTTCAAGGGACTCTAGCAGCAGGAAGTAATAAATGCTACTAACAAAGCTGTCTGTAAAGAAGACCTTTACTTTTCCAGTAAGTAAAAATGTTAGACTCACTTTATTTCTGCTTAAATTTAGGACAAAATGTATTCTGCTACATTGCTTTGGTAAAAATAACCCAATCAGTGTACATTATTTAGTCTGTGTGAAAGTTATAGAGTCCACAAACAATGGTATAAATATTTGAAAATTGATCACTCCTGATGTGCTGACTGCCTGTCTCATTTCTTGAGGCCCTAAAATGCCAGGACATTACAAATGCCTCCTAAATTATTAATTTGGGAGAGTAGGCAGGCCAATATATTTAGTAAATAGCACGATGAGTTATTTGCAGATAATTTTTTTTATCACAATTGTAAAGAAATTTAAAAAAAATATATATATATATATATATATATATTTTTTTTTAACAATTTTTTTTTTGTTTTACATACTGTGACCAGAGCAGGAGTTACCAATAACCAACCAACACAACCAAAGAAATAATTTACACAATAGATACCGTCTCCCCGAAAATAAGCCCGGGTCTAATATTAATTTTGGCACCAAACACACAGTAGGGCTTATTTTCGGGGTAGGTCTTATAATGTTCTGTCCCTCCCTGCCTGCCAGAAATCCCGTGTAAACCTAGTTTAGTGTATATAAAATCCTAGGATGCACTTTATTAGTGTTTTATATACTGTCCAGTGAGTGTTTTTGTAATACAATTGTGTGAAATACCTTCATTACGGTACATCGCTGCTCTGTGCTCAGCTAATCTCCTGCTCTCTCCTGTCTTTCTCCTCTCATACAGTAGCTGTCAGAGGGGGATCTCAGCCCCTCCCCTCTGCAGTGTACACAGAAGAGCCCGGTAGATTAGATTAGAATAGGTTTAGCTGATCTGCCTCTCTGCTGTCTTTCTGCTGCTCTTTTCCCTGGCCGACAGCTGGGGGGTTACGGAAGTGCCGATGTACCGAAGGTATTTCCCACAATTCTAATCGAACATTCGGCGCTTCTGTGTACACTGTAGAGGGGAGGGGATGAGATCCCCCTCTGACAGCTACGGTATGAGAGGAGAAAGACAGCAGGGAATCAGCTGAGAGCAGAGCGGCCATGTAAGGAAGGTATTTCACAGTATTATATTACAAAAACACACTGGACATTATTTAAAACGCTAATAAAGTGCATCCTAGGATTTTTCATACACTAAACTAGGGCTTATTTTCGGGGTAGGGCTTATATTGCAGCCCGCCCCAATAATCGAGATAGGGCTTATTTTAGGGGTAGGGCTTACTTTCGGGGAAACACGGTAGTGGAATAGATACTTAAAATAAATACAGTTGCTCACTGCCACAAGGTCAGCTTTTCTTAGATTCTTTAAAAAGAAGTCCTACCATCCAAATAAAAAAAATGTGAATATTCATCATAATGCAAATGTTACTTTACCGTATTTGCTAAGATATAAACCAAAGGAATATTAATTAGACTACCCTGCTATTCAGTATAAACTAAACCAAGAAAATGTCCAGTTGTCTTCCCTCACTTCAAGTAACTATAGACCTGTGCAGAATAAGAACCCTTTCTACAATAAACTGTAATAGGTCATCACTTATATAATCTTAATAAGGAAACCATGGCTGTTTCTATAAAGAAATAAACATTTGAATACAGTCTCCTTTAAGGGCCCTTTCATATGGATGGACTGATTGGGTCCGCCTGCCAGTTTTTCAGGCGGACCCTACAGCCTCCTTTATGGAGTGGCAAGTGTCAATGGACATGTGTCTGTTGACACCTGCCGACATCTGATCTAAAAACAGACAGATGGGGATCCGTTCCCTATTCGTCTGGCGGTTCGGATGACAGTCGGGTGTAAACAGAGAGGTGGTCTGTTGATATCCGACCACCCATAGAGGAGAGTGGGTTGTGTCTGTGTCCACTCTGCATAAGTGGAGCAGACATTGACCAACCATCCACTTGCTCAGCGGACAGAATTCTTTCTGAGCAGGCGGACTGCAACGAAGCCTGCTCCATGTGTAAGGGGCCATAAAATCACAAAACACATACTGTAATAAATCATACACTTTACAGAGTAACTCCACTTTTGCTGAGACAAAAACAACCCCTTCTGGGTGATCAATGTATTTTGCAAGAATATTAACACACTTTATTGCAGAGTCCTACCTGTTTCTGCATTGAAGAAATAGTTCTTCAATGATGTCAATATGCTGAGTGAATCTGAATAGGAATGACCTTTTCATTTTTATTCAGCTGATGTACTTGCAGTTTTCTAATGAGGAGAGTTGCAGGGTCTCTATCTTTTTAGAAATGATTAACCCTTTGGGAGTATCCCATCAAAAGTACATTTTTTGTTGCAGAGGAAGCCAAGATCTGTATCTTTTGCAGAATTCTGGGGGAAATCAGTGAGCCAATCACACGAGCAGGAAATTACATTTCTGGGGAATTTCTGTACATGAACTGCGTACAGAAGGCTACTGCGTTACATTATTGCAGAAAATTACAGCGCTACTGATTGAAAATGAAAGGTAAACTATTTTTTAACATTCAATTACAATATGGCTTGTGTAGCAACTGTATATGCTAAATTATTTTTTTCTTTTGTTTTCTACATTTCTTTTCATTAAAGTGGAGTTACCCTTTAACAATCCTACAGTTTGGCACTTGCCTTGGCAACTTTCACAGGTCTCAGTTGTTCTGCAATGGTTCCATAGTGTTCATATGACTTGGGGATAGTAACAAGGCTCATGTTACATCCAGCATTGGCAGAGAGCTCTTCTCCATCACTCTGCAGGACTCTAGCTGTCACCTCTTCAAGCACAAAGGGTAAATCATGAACCAAGGTGAGTGACATATCTTTCAGGTTTTTCCTCCAGCCAAATTTTATGGTAGGCTATAAAGTAAAATACATACCATGATCATATACCCTTCACTGCTACAAAGAACCTTTGTCAGCTGACTTATTTATACGTTAAATAGTATTAGTTATTTATACATAAATGGTGAGAAGAATTTTTTTTTATGTTTTCCATATGCTATGCAATGCTGTGCAATGGACAACAGAACAAATGATGTTATAAATTAATGACAGTTACATACAGCAATAATTACCTATTTTATTGAACATGCTCAAAAAATTGTAAGCCATGCCTACATTCTGTCATACATTCACAGTGGAAAAACATTTTAAAATATAATTACTAATTTTGAGGACTGTTTCCACAATTATAACATGTGAGGTCAGGCACAGATGTGGATGAGAAGGCCTGGCTTGCAGTCTCCACTCTAAATCATCCCAAAAGGTGTTCTATCAGGTAGCGGTCAGGACCCTGTGCAGGCCAGTCAAGTTTCTCCACCCAAAACTCGCTCATCCATGTCTTTATGGACCTTGCTTTGTGCACTGGTGCGCAGTCATGTTGGAACAGGAAGGCGCCATCCCCAAACTGTTTCCACAAAGTTGGGAGCATGAAATTGTCCAAAATGTCTTGCATGCTGATGCCTTAAGAGTTCCCTTCATTGGAACTAAGGGGCCAAGCCCAGCCCCTGAAAAAAAAAAAACCCACATCTCAATCCCCCCTCCACCAAATGATTTGAACCAGTGACAAAGCAAGGTCCATAAAGACATGGATGAGCGAGTTTGGGGTGGAGGAAATTGACTGGCCTGCACAGAGTCATGATCTCAACCCAATAGAACACCTTTGGGATAAATTAGTGCAGAGATTGAGCCAGGCCTTCTCATCCAACATCAGTGCCTGACCTCACAAATGCGCTTCTGGAAGAATGGTCAAATATTCCCATAGATACACTCTTAAACCTTGTGGACAGCCTTCCCAGAAGAGTTAAAGCTGTTATAGCTGCAAAGGGTGTGCCAACTCAATATTGAACCTAACAGACTAAGACTAGCATTAAAGTTCATGTGCTTGTAAATGCAAGCGTACCAATACTTTGGGTAATATAGTGTATATTTATATACAGGGCTGTGCAAAAGTTATTTTTATTCGTTTTTTTCAGTTTACAAAATGCACAGAAATTAAACAGAAGAAAAACCTAAATCAAATCAATATTTGATTTGTCTACACTTTAGCTTTAAACCAGCACCAATTCTTGCACACTTTGTACACTTGCACAAAGTCAGGAATTTTAAAGGATGAGAGTCAGGTGTATGATTAACCAATTATACCAGGCAGGTGCGAATAATCATGAATTTC
The DNA here is from genome assembly GCF_965119305.1 of Pelophylax lessonae. Classification (NCBI taxonomy): domain Eukaryota; kingdom Metazoa; phylum Chordata; class Amphibia; order Anura; family Ranidae; genus Pelophylax; species Pelophylax lessonae. The sequence continues at coordinate 160,450,508 of NC_138768.1, forward strand.
ATATGTAGGTGGAAATACAATCACTACCTGAAACAGAAACCGCTGTGTAGGAGGCTTAAAACTGGGTGAGGAACAACCAAACTGCTATTAAAGTGGAGTTCCACCCTCATTTTATACTTACCTCCATCTTCTCGCTCCGGGTCACCTGAAAAACAAATGGATAATCGGAATTTTTTTTTTTTTTTACTTACCTTGTAGAGAAAATATACTTACCTTACTTCCTTCTTCCTCCCCTCGGCGGCCGCGGCGATTCGTCACTTTCTGGCTTTTGCAATGATTCCTGGGAGCTGAACGTCATCGCTCCCAGGAATCATTGCACCTGCACCGGCCCCGACGTCAGTTCCGGCGCGCGCGCGTCATTCCCTTCTAAACAGCTTCTGGGCATGCCCAGAAGCTGTGGAGGGATGACGCGCGCGCACCGGAAGTGACGTCGGGCCGGTGCAGTGCATCGTGGGACCGAAGAAGAAGGAAGAGGACGCCGAAGAGGATCGCGCTGGCTTCAAGCTGCCCACACCTGAAATGGCAGCGCTGGAGAATACTTTTTCAAGGTAAGTATTTCTCCTAAAAGGTAAGTGCAACCCGGGACAGATCAGAGGCTAGCCATTGTGGAATGTAGTAGCCCTGACTGTCTCGGGGGTATTTTTTTAAAAAAAAATGTGTACTGGGTGGAACTCCGCTTTAAGGTGATGTTATGGCAGACAGTTTCATGTCACAGGTCATACACCATAACAAGACTGAGTACAGGAACAAGACACAAGGCAGTTATACGGCATCAGCAAGGTCTCTCCCGGGCAAAAATTTCAAAGCAGACACGGATTTCAAGATGTGCTGTCCAAGTTATTTTGAACAAGCAAAAATAAAGGGGTAACGTTGCGGAACATAGACACATTGGTCAGCCAAGGAAACCTAGCAGATGAAAGACACATCATGCTTACTTCCCTTCGACATCGGAAGATGTCAAGCAGTGCCATAAGCACAGAACTGGCAAAAACCAGTGGGACCAAGGTACAATCATCTACTGTCCGAAGAAGTCTGGCCAGAAGTGGTCTTTAACCACTTGCTGACCGCTCACATTGAGCGTACTGCGGCAAAGTGGTTCGTTATTGTCCAGCAACGTAGTACTACGTCGCTGGACTCCTCCCCCTGTAGGCGGCGCTCGCGCGCCACCGGAGGCGTGCTCCCGCGCCGCCGGTTGCGCGCTCCCGCTGTTTTCAGTCACAGCGGGAGTCGGGCCAGGGGAGGAGCGGCGGCGATCGCCGCTGCTCTTCCACGATCGTCGGGGAATCTAGTTTGGAGATCCGCCCGCCTGTGTAAACAGAGCGGGCGGATCTCTTAAGTGACAGGGAGTGACAGATTGCATAGCTGAACATGCGATCTGTCCCTGACTCACTCAGTCACCTCCCCCCACACATGTCAGTAAGCACCAGGCATACATTAACCCCTCCCTCTCCAATAAAATTAACCCCCTTCCCTGCCAGTGTCATTTTTACAGTAACAGTGCATATATATAGCACTGATTACTGGAGTAATGTCACTGGTACCCCCAAAAGTGTCAAAAATGTCAGTCAAGGGTCCGATCTGTCCGCCGCAATGTTGCAGTCCCGCAAAAAAAATCGCAGATATCCGCCATTACTCGTTAAAAAAAAACACCAAAAATGACAAAAATCTTTCCCTTAGTTAGTAAACACAATAACTTTTGCGCAAACCAATCAAAATAGGCTTATTGTGATTTTTTTTTACCAAACATAGGTAGCAGAAAACAAATTGGCCAAAAATTTAAAAAAATTTTGATTTTTAAATTTTTTTGGGGGGAATTTCATATACAAAAATGTTAAAAATATTGTTATTTTTTCAAAATAAACGCTGTTTTTTTGTTTATATCGCAAAAAGTAAAAATCGCACAGGTGATCAAATACCACCAAAAGAAAGCTCTGTTTGTGGGAAAAAAGGACGTACATTTTGTTTGGGTACGGCACAGCGCCGAATCGCAAAAAGTGGCCTGGACTTAAGACAGCAAAATCCTCCGGTGGTAAAGTGGTTAAGGATAGGCCAAAAATACCTCCGACATGGAAAAAAGGCTAAGCAACTCAACTGTGAACAAAAACATAGGAACTGGGGTGCAGAAAATGGCAGTAGGTGCTCCGGACTGATGAGTCAAAATTTGAAATATCTGGCTGTAGCAGGAGGCAGTTCGAGAAGAGATGGCAAGCAGTATAATAATGAGTGTCTGCAGGAAACAGTGAAGCATGGTGGAGGTTCCTTGCAAGTTTTGAGCTGCAGTTGGAGTTGAAGATGTGATTAGGATCATTGGTGTCCTCTATGCTATGAAATACAAGCAGATATCCATCATGCCATACCATCAGGTAGGTGTGTGATTGGCCCCAAATGTATTCTGCAGCAGGACAACAACTCCAAACATGCAGCCAATGCATTTAGAAACTATCTTCAGTGTAAAGAAAAACAAGGAGTCCTGAAAGCAGTGGTGTATTTAGGTTTTGTGCTGCCCTAGGCCTAACTATGCTTGGGCACCCCCTAATTTACATATGACACACCCCTTCCTGTAAAGGCCACACCCCTTCCTGTTACCCGCCCTGTCATCTGTAAACCACAGACCATAACGACAGTCTATCAGTGCCCTTCAATACAGCCTCATCAGTTCCCATAAGTTCAGCCTCATCAGTTCCCATAAGTTCAGCCTCATCAGTGCCCATCAGTGCAGCCTCATTAGTTTCCATCAGTGGCCATCAATGCAAAATATTAGTGCCCATCAGGACAGCATATAAGTGCGGCCTCGTGCCCATCAGTGCAGCATATCAGTTGCCCATCAGTGCCACCTCGTGCCAATCAGTGCAGCACATCAGTTGCCCATCAGTGCAGCACATTGGTTGCCCATCAGTGCAGCATATCAGTTGCCCATCAGTGCAGCATATCAGTGCCCATCAGTGCAGCTTATCAGTGCTGCCTTATTAGTGCAGCTTATCAGTGTCACCTCATCAGTGCAGCCTTATCGGCGCCCATTAGTACAGCCTTATGTCACTGGATTAGTAAGGATTACTCCTTTCTTTTGGGATATTTGGATTTGTGTTTGCTGCCACTGATTTGTAATCATAGGATTATTTCACTTATTTGTATAATGAATAGGACGTCCATAGTCATTATACAAATAAGTGAAATAATCAGTGGCAGCAAACACAAGTATATCCAAGTACAAGTATATCCAAATATCTTATAAGCCGGCGGGGACCCTTTTCGTGTGGGAGCTGGGAGGAGGCTATTTTTTTTCGTGCGGGTTGCAGCTTTTTTGCTGCCCCCCTGCAAAGTGCTGCCCTAGGCCTGGGCCTTGTTGGCCTAGGCCAAGATACAGCACTGCCTGAAAGTGATGGTTTGGCCCCCACAGTGCCCTGATGTCAACATCATCAAGTCTGGCTGGGATTACATGAGGAGACAGAAGGATTTGAGGAAGCTTCCATCCACAGAAGATCTGTGGTTAATTCTTCAAGATGTCTGGAACAACCTACCTGCAGAGTTTCTTCAAAAACAGTGTGTATCTAGAAGAATTAATGCTGTTTTGAAGGCAAAGGGTGGTCACTCCAAATATTATTTGATCTAGATTTGTCTTGCTTATTTACTTTCCATTTTGTGAATTGATAAAAATAAACTATTAACATTGAATTATTAAAATTCTGAAAGGATTCTAAATTTACAGCATGTTTTCACACCTGCCTAAAACTTTTGCACAGTTATGTGTACACACATTTACTGTATGCACACATACACAGTTTCATTGCTGAGGTTAGAGTATCTCTGCCTCTTAAGTAGACCTAGTTTCAGATTTTTTTTATTTTAAGAACATGCATGCTAAGTAAAGTGTACATGTAACACTTACAAGCATTTATTACCTCTTATTAGGGATCACAGTACTCCCGCTGATCTAGCTTCAACTGTTTTTCCTTTCTGAAGGATGAAGCCATCATTGTTCAGGCATAATCTAGGGGTCAGTATCTACTTGTGAGATGCCATCTCAGAGATGACACAGTCATGGAAATCTTGGCTGTATTCAGAAATGTCTCACAAGGGTCAACCCCTGATTATACCTTTACACCTTGTATTACACCTTATGATGAGCCACAAAGTTCTAATGCTGTTTTCTAACTGCTGAGAGGGGACTGAGGAAAGTTTTCTCCTACCTGCAGCAGGCTGATGACATAATCTAATCCTAGTCACTTGCCTGGAACTAAAGGATTGTTTTTAAATTATAAAAAGGTACAGATGTTTTATTTTTATTTTAATGATATGGTTCACTGTATTTTGTGACTTGTCACATATATTCATGCAGACTTGCAGAATTACTGAAAGGTTCGCTTTAAAGTAGGCTCCGAATCCAGTAACAACGTTAACAAAATACTCTTTCAAGTTTGCTTTACATATGAGAAAATGTATTAAAATAAAATGTGTTCCCTTTCTGAAAACTCAGGTAAGGCATCTGAAACCTCCAAGATATTTCTGGCAACACATCAATAGTATATTGGGAAAGCTGTGCTTTTTTTTTTTGGGAATGAAAACAAAATGTATTAAATATAAATTAATGGCTAATGGTAATGTTGGCCAATATACTGTACTCTGCTCACTTGCTGAAGATTAGGTAAAAACCTGAAAATGTCACTAGACATCTGTCACACTGTACATTATTAAATAAATGTAACATAAATATATTGATGTGCTAATAATACCAACCAGATTATATGTTACATACCATTTCCTTGATAAGTAAGGAGCTCTTATCCAGTTGGCAGCTTTCATTTATTTTATCTTCACCAATATCCGTCTTTAGAATCCCTATATAGAGGACACAGTCCGAACATGATGAATAAATGCTTGTTGTCCTATATACATATATTATATATATATAAACATATTATATACAGTATATATATATATATATATATATATATATATATATATATATATATATATATATATATATATATATATATAGTGATAGTGCATCTGGAAAGTATTCACAGCGCTTCACTTTTTCCACATTTTTTTATGTTACAGCCTTATTCGAAAATTTATTAAATTGATTATTTTTCTCCAAAAAATGCTCCATAATGACAATGTGAAAGACATTTGTTTGAAATCTTTGCAAATTTATTAAAAATAAAAAAAAACAAAAATAAAATCACATGTACATAATTATTCACAGCCTTAGCTCAGTACTTTGTTGAAGTACCTTTTGCACCAATTACAGCCTCAAGTTTTTTGAGTATGATGCTACAAGCTTGGCACACCTATTTTTGGCCGGTTTCTCCCATCTTTTTTGCAGGACCACTCAAGCGCCATTAGGTTGTATGGGGAACGTCAAGTGCATAGCCATTTTCAGATCTCTCCAGAGATGTTCAATTGCGTTCAAATCTGGGCTCTGGCTGGGCCACTCAAGAACATTCACAGAGTTGTCCCATAGCCACTCCCTTGTTATCTTGGCTGTGTGCTTAGGGTCGTTTTCTTGTTGAAGGATGAAACTTCGCTCCAGCCTGAGGTCCAGAGCGCTCTGGAGCAGGTTTTCATCAAGGATGTCTCTGTGCATTGCTGGATTAATCTTTCCCTCAAACCTGACTAGTCTCCCAGCTCCTGCTGCTTAAAAACACCCCCCACAGCATGATGCTGCAACTACCATGTTTTAACTGTAGGGATGATATTGGCCACATGATGTTGCCTGGTTTCCTCCAAACATGACGCTTGCCATTCAGGTCAAAGAATTCAATCTTTCATTAGACCAGAGAATTTTGTTTCTCATGGTCTGAGAGTCCTTCAGGTGCCTTTTGGCAAACTCTAGACGGGCTGTCATGTACCTTTTACTGAGGAGTGGCTTCCGTCTGGTCACTCTTCTATACAGGCCTGATTGCTGGAGTGCTGCAGGGATGGTTGTTCTTCTGGAAGGATCTCCTCTTTCCACAGAAAAACACTGGAGCTCTGTCAGAGTGATCGTCGGGTTCTTGGTCATCTCCCTGACTAAGGCCCTTCTCCCCCGATTGCTCAGTTTGGCCTGGCGGCCCGCTCTAGGAAGAGTCCTGGTGGTTCCAAACTTCTTCCATTTACAGATTAGGGAGGCCACTGTGCTTATTGGGACCTTCAATGCTGCAGAAATGTTTCTGTACCCTTCCTCAGATCTGTGGCTCGATACAATCCTGTCTACAACAAGTCCTTGTCTTCATGGCTCGGTTTGTGCTCTGACATGCACTGTTAACTGTGGGAACCTTATAGAGACAGGTGTGTGCCTTTCCAAATCATGTCCAATCAAATGAATTTACAACAGGTGGACTCCAATCGAGTGTCATGACAAAGGCTGTGAATACTTATGTACATTTCTTTGTTTCTTTTATTTTTAAAAAATTTGCAAAGATTTCAAACAAATGTCTTTCACGTTGTCATTATGGGGTATTGTTTGCAGAATTTTGATGACAATAATGAATTAAATTAATTTTAGAATATGGCTGTAACATAACAAAATTTTATGTAAAGTAAAGTGCTGTGAATACTTTTCAGATGCACTATATATATATATATATATATATATATACATACACACACACAGTACCTCACAAAAGTGAGTACACCCCTCACATTTTTGTGAATATTTTATTATATATTTTCATGAGACAACACTGAAGAAATGACACTTTGCTACAATGTAATGTAGTGAGTGTACAGCTTGTATAACAGTGTAAATTTGCTGTCCCCTCAAAATAACTCAACACACAAACCTTAATGTCTAAACCGCTGGCAACAAAAGTGAGTACACCCCTAAGTAAAAATGTCCAAATTGGGCCCAATTTGTGAGACACTGTATATAAATTCTTCTTTTGTTTGTTACTGTATCTGCACAGATTTTGTTCTCCCATCCTGTGCTGAATGGTCATACAGAAATGTTTTTAAGATTCTGGAAGTTATTTTGCAACTCATACACTCGCTGGTATTTTATTTCTTATTAGCCTTTTTTTTTTTAACTGATATGTTACTTTATATGTGACGCAACCTTTATCTGTTGCACTTCTTGCACTAATTAAATATTATTTGCCAATATCCCAAAACAAATGCATTTATTTCTAAAAATAGGCTGCTGTGATTGAGAAATCACGTGTCCTTACATCACCTTCTGACCAACGTCTGATCACATCTGTCTCCCACTATGGCAGCTCGCACAAATAGAAAACTTCTAATCCCTTATCAAATCCTTAGTGGAAATTTCAGATGCTGGCAGGCAAGAAGTACCTGGATTTTTATCTCTTCAAGCAGTATAAGATTATTCTCAAAATTCATTTGTAGGACAAAGATACAGAGACCTTTCTGTCTTAACAATGTGAAAGCGGCAATAACACTTTCTCCCCTTTTTCTTATCATTAGAGGTTATCTCTTGGGAAGCAATTGCCTTCTTAACAGGTTCTTTTAATCCAACCTCAGTAGAGACCTTTATTAAGTTTTTAAAGAACACTGAAAGCTCTAAACAGGCAATATGACTGCCGTGATGCTATATTCTCTGTTCATTTGTGATGACTTTTTACAATAGGAAAATGTTACCACTGATAAAAGGGCAAAAAGAGCAAGGCTGCCTCTGCCTAGCCTATGGTATCTCTTGGAAAAATCCTTCTATTATATAACAATTCCTTTCACTTGAATAAGATTAGGAAAAGCAGGTTCGACTTAAAAAGCATCCTATATATTTTTTTTAATCTGAAATGATAAAAACATGCACAGATAAAGCTGAAAATTTGTGTGAAAATATTTGTGGATATAATGTCAGGAATATTACAAGTTATCCCTTAAGAAATGTTTACAAGATGGATTTTTAACTACAAAACTATGATTAATAACTAAGATTCTTAGATTAACTAATACCTTCTTTAATTGCAGTTTATTATATTAAGTCTGTATCTGAATAGGGACAACTAAACCGTGCGTGGAGAGATTTCATTTATCTCTGTGAATAAATACTTTAACAGATTAAGCAGTTTTTGTTGCAAGGGTACATATCATTATGTGGCATAGACAAAAATCTGTTTACTCATTCTTTTACCCATATCAGATCTCATCAAAATATCTTGGGTACTCCTTACAATATAACAACCAAGGAAAATTATGCAAAACTTGGACAGCAAAAGGTCCACTGACTACATTAGAACCCTGAACACTAGGTGAGCTGCAATACATTACTTTAACCACTTAAGCCCCGGAGGATTTGGCTGCTAAACGACCAGAGGGCATTTTGCGATTCGGCACTGCGTGACTTTAACGGACAATTGCGCGGTCGTGCGACGCTGTACCGAAACGAATTTGGCGTCCTTTTTTTCCCACAAACAGAGCTTTCTTTTGGTGGTATTTGATCACCTGTGCGATTTTTTGATCACGCGCTATAAACAAAAAAAGAGCGTAAATTTTGCAAAAATAGCAATATTTTTCCCTTTTTTTTATATGAAATTCCCCCAAAAAAAAATGTAAAAATCAAAATTTTTTAATATTTTCGGCCAATTTGTTTTATGCTACCTATGTTTGGTAAAAAAAATCGCAAAAAGCGTATTTTGATTGGTTTGCGCAAAAGTTATTGCGTTTACTAACAAAGGGAAAGATTTTTGTCATTTTTGTTGTTTTTTTTTTTAACGCGTAATGGCGGCGATCTGCGATTTTTTTTGCGGTACTGCGACATTGCGGCGGACAGATCGGACCCTTGACTGACATTTTTGACACTTTTGGGGTTACCAGTGACATTTCTACAGTAATCAGTGCTATACATATGCACTGTTACTGTAAAAATGCACTGGTAGTGAAGGGGTTAACTTTATTTGAGAGGGAGGGGCTGTGTGTGTCCCTAGGGGCGTGATTCTAACTGTGATTGGCTGTGGCTTCAACTGTATGAGGAGTGATCAATGGATCTACATAGTAGATCCATGTGATCAGCTCTCATACAGAGAGGAGAATGACAGGCAGCTTGTTTACACAAGCTGCCTGACTATCTCCCTCTCCCCCGCCGATCGCAGAGTGGCCGGCGGCGATCGGGTCCGCCGGTCACGCGCGCGGGGGGGTCCGTGACCACGCGGGAGCGGGAGCGCGCCTCCGGCGGCGCGCGCTCGCTCCCTAAACCCTCACAGGCGAGCGACGTAGACCTACGTCACTTTGCCTGTGAGGGGCTGACCGCCCACGTAGATAGTCGTGCGGCGGTCGGCAAGTGGTTAATAGCATGTTACCTGACCACAATGTTTGTAAAGAGTCCAGAAGAAGTGCCTCTGGATGTAATAAGCAAATATGGCAGCCCCTAGGTACATATAGTATATAATTACAGGTTATACATAGAACATATTTTTGAAATATTAACAAATATTGAAAAGCTTATTTTACAAATAGCTACAACAAATTGAAAATACTATATATTGACCTTAAAGCGGAGTTCCGGCCACAAAAAATTTTTTTAATGAACATACCCCCGGGACAGTCAGGGCTAGTACATTCCACAATGGCTAGCCTCTGATCTGTCCCGGTTCGCACTTACCTGCAAGAAGAAATACTCACTTTTAAAATTTCTTCTCCAGCATTGCCATCTCTGTTGTGGGCAGCTGAAGCCAGCGCGATCCTCTTCTGCGTCCTCTTCTCCCAGAATGCGCCTGCACCAGCCCCTCTCGTCACTTCCGGTGCGGCGCCGCATTCCTCCACAGCTTCTGGGCATGCCCAGAAGCTGTTTAGCAGGGAATGCGGCGTCGCACCGGAAGTGACGAGCGGAGCCGGTGCCGTCGCATTGATTCCTGGGAGCGATGACGTTCAGCTCCCAGGAATCATTGCAAACCAGAAGTGACGGCGCTGGCCGCGGACGCCGAGGGAGGAAGTGGAAGAAAGATGAGTATTTCTTTCTACAATAACAAGGTAAGTAAAAAAAAAATAAAAAATCCTAACTATCCATTTCCTTTTCAGGTGAAGAAAAGCAAGCGGATGGCCACAAAATCGATTATGTCGATTTTGTGGCCCGGAACTCCGCTTTAAGCATTTTTTCTTGCCTTATTCTAGTTTAAAGGCAACTCCTGTATATATACACATTTTGAGGCATTATTGTTGTAATTTACATGTACAATTAATAGATAAGAAAGTATATCATAATTATTTGTTTTAACCACTTTAAGACCGGAAGATTTTGTGATTTGTGATTCGGCACTGCGTTACTTTAACGGACAATTGCGTGGTCGTGCGACGCTGTACCCAAATAAATATAGAATTTTCTTTTGGTGGTATTTGATCACCTGTGCAATTTTTATTTTTTGCGATATAAACAAAAAAAGAGCGACAATTTAAAAAAATATATATATTTTTTTCACATTCTGCTATATAAAACCCCCCCCCCCCCAAAAAAAATCTAAAATGTTTTAACATTTTAGGCCAATTTGTTTTCTGCTACATATTTTTGGATCTGAGATTTTTTGCAGGACTGCGACATTGCGGCAGACAGATCGGACCCCTAACTGACATTTTTGACACTTTTGGGGGGACCAGTGACACTACTACAGTAATCAGTGGTATGCAATGGCACTGTAATAATGCCATTGGCAGGGAAGGGGTTAATACTAAAGGTGATAAAGGGGTTAAATGTAAGCCTAGGGGAGTGATTCTAACTGTGGGGGGTTGGGCTTGTGAGATGATCACAGAGACATGCGATCTTATATAGCAGGATCACATTGCAAGGAGAAGAACGGACAGCTGTGAGATCAAGGGTGTCCGGCGGCAATCGGAGCCGCCTGACACACGCACTGGCTCCCCGGCTGACGAGCGGGGGCGCGCCACCGGCAGTGCGCGCTCGCCTCCTGAGAATGAGCGACGTAGAGCTATGTCGCTTTGCCCAGGAGCGGCTAGCTGCCACAGTAAATCTGCGGCGGGCGGTCGTCAAGTGGTTAAACTATTTTTTTAAAAAGAAGTTTCAGTTATTTCCTGGTTTCCATGCCTAGGCAAATGATGTCATTCATCCCAAGAGTGTTCAGGATGGGAGGATGGGTTCTCTCAGCAAAGCACACTTTCCGGCAATCGGAGCCGCCTGACACACGCACTGGCTCCCCGGCTGACGAGCGGGGGCGCGCCATCGGCAGTGCGCGCTCGCCTCCTGAGAATGAGCGACGTAGAGCTACGTCGCTTTGCCCAGGAGCGGCTAGCTGCCACAGTAAATCTGCGGCGGGCGGTCGTCAAGTGGTTAAACTATTTTTTTAAAAAGAAGTTTCAGTTATTTCCTGGTTTCCATGCCTAGGCAAATGATGTCATTCATCCCAAGAGTGTTCAGGATGGGAGGATGGGTTCTCTCAGCAAAGCACACTTTCCTGCCTGGCTGCCTGAGCTAAGGGAAAATGGATTCCAGAAAGTAAATAATCTGCCCTTACTTCAGATGGCCACAGCCATAAATGCTGGGCTAGGGGCTGTTTTTCAAAGTGATTTCTCAGCAAAATAAAGCATGGAGAAATGGATGGGCAAGTTTGCTTTAACCACTTGCCGACCGCCGCACGACTATCTACGGCGGCGGTCAGCCCCTCACAGGCAAAGTGACGTAGGTCTACGTCGCTCGCCTGTGAGGGTTTAGGGAGCGAGCGCGCGCCGCCGGAGGCGCGCTCCCGCTCCCGCGTGGTCACGGACCCCCCCGCGCGTGTGACCGGCGGACCCGATCGCCGCCGGCCACTCTGCGATCGGCGGGGGAGAGGGAGAAAGTCAGGCAGCTTGTGTAAACAAGCTGCCTGTCATTCTCCTCTCTGTATGAGAGATGATCACATGGATCTACTATGTAGATCCATTGATCACTCTGCATACAGTTGAAGCCACAGCCAATCACAGTTAGAATCACGCCCCTAGGGACACACACAGCCCCTCCCTCTCAAATAAAGTTAACCCCTTCACTACCAGTGTATTTTTACAGTAACAGTGCATATATATAGCACTGCTTACTGTAGAAATGTCACTGGTAACCCCAAAAGTGTCAAAAATGTCAGTCAAGGGTCCGATCTGTCCGCCGCAATGTCGCAGTACCGCAAAAAAAATCGCAGATCGCCGCCATTACGCGTTAAAAAAAAAAACAACAAAAATGACAAAAATCTTTCCCTTTGTTAGTAAACGCAATAACTTTTGCGCAAACCAATCAAAATATGCTTTTTGCGATTTTTTTTACCAAACATAGGTAGCATAAAACAAATTGGCTGAAAATATTAAAAAATTTTGATTTTTACATTTTTTTTGGGGGGAATTTCATATAAAAAAAAGGGAAAAATATTGCTATTTTTGCAAAATTAACGCTCTTTTTTTGTTTATAGCGCGTGATCAAAAAATCGCACAGGTGATCAAATACCGCCAAAAGAAAGCTCTGTTTGTGGGAAAAAAAGGACGCCAAATTCGTTTAGGTACAGCGTCGCACGACCGCGCAATTGTCCGTTAAAGTCACGCAGTGCCGAATCGCAAAATAGCCTCTGGTCGTTTAGCAGCCAAATCCTCCGGGGCTTAAGTGGTTAAATATTGAAAATTAATTAAACAGCGTTTTTGATTTGTGGTGTTCAGATGCAGTGTAAGTCCACTTTAATACGTTACAGCAGCCGCCTTTTCTTTTTTTGTTCCTACCTTCCCTCACAAAAATGTGAAAAAGTTTCACGATTGTCTGAGAAGTGTAGTACCTTTTGTGCTGCAGGGCAGCACTTCCTGCTTTCTGGCCTAGGCTTACCCCTGCTGCCTCCTGGAATTGCCACAATACACCTATCCTAGGCAGTATGTTACTGAGAGAAAATGCACACTGCAAGGTTCAGTTCAGACACACACACACATCATTGGCATTGGTATGCTTTCACACACATGGGTTGCCCATATACCAGGAACTAGCGGCATTTGTCTGCATGTGCAGAAATCAGCCTACATATGCGCTGATTTCTGCACCTGCAAACAAATGCACCTCAGGTCTCTGTCAAGTCACAAATACTTGTGTACATGCTGGATTTCTGAAGATGGCAGTGTGAAAGTGGGACCGAGGGAAAGTATTGATGCACGGGTGAAGGTGAAGTTTTGCTTTAATGATCAGCGAGGGAGGAGAGACTGAAGAAATACATCTACCTAGCCAATTACATCATTTCCCCAGATTCCTCCTCACAAAGAGATACTGCAAGGTTTGGACCAACACAGCCATTTCTCTGCAGTTTCAGAACAATTTTGATTATGAAAAGTACAGATTCAAAAATGTGTTAGTGTGCGTTGGACTAGTCAGAAATCGATTCATAGAGAATAGTAAAGTTAGTTAGGTCCATTGAAGGTTATCACTTTTAACATAAAAAATAAATAAAAAATACTACTAACTTTGGAGTTGTATCTCTGCAACTAAAAAAATCCAGCATGTGTCTAACTTAACTGTTTAAATGGTACCAAGCATCCAAGACCTGACCATTTATGGTAGACTGCAAAGTAAAGGTGAAAATTACTGGATACTGATTAAAGTTGGATGACAGTGCCACACGGTTTAAATGCTCTGTAAATAAAAGCCTTCATACCCAGCTCATAAATCTGAACCTGGTATTAGTAGCCATTGGTGTGCGCAGCCTATTGTATTAGTGTGTGCACTCCAGAGCAAAAACACGTGTGTCAGTGGCAGAACTACCAGGGTTACAGCAGTTGCACTTGCGGGAGGACATCAGTGGCAGTGGTGGTGGGGATAGTGATGACATCAGTGGTGATGGGGATATGGATGACATCAGTGGCAGTTGTGGGGATAGATCAGATTGTGTCTGATGGAATTCACTAACTGCAAAGGTGAGCGGTGAATTGTCCACAATATTGGAGAAGACAGTGTATTATCTTTAAGCTTGTTGAGGATCCATTTCCTTCTGTGTCCGATTTACAGGCTTGTTTGTAAACCGCCTCTGGTGAGTTCATTACCATTAGGTGAGCACAGCGGTGTGGTGGAGGTGTGTGTGCCCAGCTGTCTTTCTTCATGTGATTTCACTCATGGCAATGGACTAACTTTGGGATTTCTCTTCTAATAATATACATAAGAAGTAAAGATCCGTTCATTGCACCCATTGGGACCTTTTTTGAGAAATGAACAATATTAGTATACAGTGGGTACGGAAAGTATTCAGACCCCCTTACATTTTTCACTCTTTGTTATATTGCAGCCATTTGCTAAAATCATTTAGGTTCATTCTTCTTCCTCATGAATGTACACATAGCACCCCATACTGACAGAAAAACACAGAATTGTTGCAGATTTATTAAAAAAGAAAAACTGAAATATCACATGGTCCTAAGTATTCAGACCCTTTGCTGTGACACTCATATAGTTAACTCCATTTCTTCTGATCATCCTTGAGATGGTTCTACACCTTCATTTGAGTCCAGCTGTGTTTGATTATACTGATTGGACTTGATTAGGAAAGCCACACACCTGTCTATATAAGACCTTCCAGATCACAATGCATGTCAGAGCAAATGAGAATCATGAGGTCAAAGGAACTGCCTGAAGAGCTCAGAGACAGAATTGTGGCAAGGCACAGATCTGGCCAAGGTTACAAAAAGATTTCTGCTGCACTTAAGGTTCCTAAGAGCACAGTGGCCTCCATAATCCTCAAATGGAAGACGTTTGGGACAACCAGAACCCTTCCTAGAGCTGGCCGTCCGGCCTAACTGAGCTATCGGGGGAGAAGAGCCTTGGTGAGAGAGGTAAAGAAGAACCCAAAGATCACTGTGGCTGAGCTCCAGAGATGCAGTCAGGAGATGGGAGAAAGTTGTAGAAAGTCAACCATCACTGCAGCCCTCCACCAGTCGGGGCTTTATGGCAGAGTGGCCCGACGGAAGCCTCTCCTCAGTGTAAGACACATGAAAGCCCGCATGGAGTTTGCTAAAAAACACCTGAAGGACTCCAAGATGGTGAGAAATAAGATTCTCTGGTCTGATGAGACCAAAATAGAACTTTTTGGCCTTAATTCTAAGCGGTATGTGTGGAGAAAACCAGGCACTGCTCATCACCTGTCCAATACAGTCCCAACAGTGAAGCATGGTGGTGGCAGCATCATGCTGTGGGGGTGTTTTTCAGCTGCAGGGACAGGACGACTGGTTGCAATCGAGGGAAAGATGAATGCGGCCAAGTACAGGGATATCCTGGACAAAAACCTTCTCCAGAGTGCTCTGGACCTCAGACTGGGCCGAAGGTTTACCTTCCAACAAGACAATGACCCTAAGCACACAGCTAAAATAACGAAGGAGTGGCTTCACAACAACTCCGTGACTGTTCTTGAATGGCCCAGCCAGAGCCCTGACTTAAACCCAATTGAGCATCTCTGGAGAGACCTAAAAATGGCTGTCCACCAACGTTTACCATCCAACCTGACAGAACTGGAGAGGATCTGCAAGGAGGAATGGCAGAGGATCCCCAAATCCAGGTGTGAAAGACTTGTTGCATCTTTCCCAAAAAGACTCCTGGCTGTATTAGATCAAAAGGGGGCTTCTACTAAATACTGAGCAAAGGGTCTGAATACTTAGGACCATGTGATATTTCAGTTTTTCTTTTTTAATAAATCTGCAACAATGTCAACAATTCTGTGTTTTTCTGTCAGTATGGGGTTCTAGGTGTACATTAATGAGGAAGAAGAATGAACCTAAATGATTTTAGCAAATGGCTGCAATATAACAAAGAGTGAAAAATTTAAGGGGGTCTGAATACTTTCCGTACCCACTGTATGTGGATAACGTACCTAGAGCGCCGCTAGTGGACTCACGATAAAGCCCAAAGAGTTGGAAATATATGGACATCTTCACTCAGTTCTGAGGGTTATTTAATAAAACTGGAGAGCGCAAAACCTGACGCACCTCTGCATAGCTTTCAAATTTTATTGCCAAAGCTTGCTTGAACAAGCTTAAGTTAACAGCTGATTCGCTACCATAAATATCTGAACCAGATTCTGTGTGCACCAGTTTTAGTAAATCTACCTGACTATGTTTTGGCACCCTTAAGAGGAAAGGTGAAAACTTTTCAATGTGTTTTTAGATAATGTAAAGAGATTACCTTGATGTAAATTATGTTCTGAATATATATTAACATATTTAACACACTGTCCCTGTGTATAACTTTTAATGACTAATATACACACAAAGGCTCTTTTTCCACCTTGTACAGCTACACATGGGTTGTGTTGCATTGCTTCTTTTCACAATGTAAATATATGAACTGGTGACTGGTGAGATAATTCAAAACCATGTATTCCCTATGTGGATGATATCTTATTACTGCAGAGAATTATATGACTACTAATGGTCTTGTACTTTGAATTGTATGTAAACTATTGCCTCAAATTTTATGTACTGAGATATTTTACAGTATAGACCATTTATTGGTCTCACTGTGTCCTCAATACACAATTATTTGCCTGTATTTTTCTATGATTTTAAACCTTTTTTGTTGAATAAAATAATAATTTTTTTTAAAAAAACTCTTGTGCCCGAAATCCTTGTTTCCCAATCCTTCCAACCATATTAGTTAATTGAGGATAGGGGCACACCCTAATTGGATACCTCATGGCCCAGATTGCTGCTGTCTGTGGACACATGACCTATAAAATGATGCAGCAGGCTAGTCCATTTTGCTGAAATTTCATTGCAAAAACTCAAAATGGTACCCAGTAGTTTGTATGGCCCCCATGTGCTTGTATGCATGCCTGATAATGTTGGACATGCTCCTAATGAGACGATGGATGGTGTCCTGGGGTATTTCCTCACATATCTGGACCAGGGCATTACTGAGCTCCTAAACAGACTGAGGTACAACCTGGCAGTGTCAGATGGATCAAAACATAATGTCCCAGAGGTGTTTATTGGATTTAGGTCAGGTGAGCGAGGGGGCAATTCAAAGGTATTAATCCCTTCATTCTCCAGGAACTGGCTACATACTCTTGCCACATGAGGCCGGGCATTGTCGTGCACCAGGAGGAACCCCTGGACCCATTGCACCAGCATAGGGTTTGACAATGGGTCCAAGGATTTCATCCCGTTTCCTAATGGCAGTCAGGGTACCATTGTATAGCCTGTGGAGGTATGTGCGTCGCTCCATGGATATGCCTCCCCAGACCATTACCGACTCACAAACAAAATGGTCATGCTGAACGAGGTTACAGGCAGTATAATGTTCTCCATGGCTTCTCCAGACCATTTCTAGCCTGTCACATGTGCTCAGGGTGAAACTGCTCTCATCTGTGAAAAGCACAGGACGCCAGTGGCGGAACTGCCAATTCTGGTGTTCAATGGCAAATGCCAGCCGAGCTCCCTGATGCCGGGTAGTCAGCATAGGGTCCACTATAGGATGTTTAACCCTCAGGCCGCTGTCATGAAGTTTGTTTCTGATTGTTCGGTCAGAGAAATTTACACTAGTAGCCTGCTGGACGTCATTTTGTAGGGCTCTGGCAATGCTCATCCTGTTCCTCTGTGCACAAAGGAATGGATACCAGTCCTGCTGATGGGTTAAGGACCTTCTACGACCCCGTCCAGCTCTCCTAGAATAACTGCCTGTCTCCTGGAATCTCCTCCATGCTCTTGAAACTGTGCTGGGAGACACAGCAAACCTTCTGGCAATGGCACATATTGATATGCTATCCTGGAGGAGTTGGACTGCCTGTGCAACCTCTATAGGGTTCAGGTATTTCCTCATGCTATCAGTAGTGACACTGACCCTAGCCAAATGCAAAACTACTGAAAAACAGTCAGAAAAAATGACTAGGGGAAAAATAATTTCAGTGGAATCCACCTGTAAAACCATTCCTGTTTTGGGGATTGTCTCATTGTTGCCCATCTAGTGCATCTGTT
This sequence comes from Pelophylax lessonae, assembly GCF_965119305.1. Lineage (NCBI taxonomy): Eukaryota > Metazoa > Chordata > Amphibia > Anura > Ranidae > Pelophylax > Pelophylax lessonae. The sequence continues at coordinate 160,468,343 of NC_138768.1, forward strand.
GTTAATTTCAATTCCACTAAAGCAGCTGAAAATGATTAACAACTCTGCTACTTAACTGATCAGGCCAATATCCCAGGAGTTTATTTGACTTGAGACAAACAGCGCACGCCGACCTCGAGTAATATCGTTTTATTGAAAGACACACAATACACGATTAAACAGTTGCACTCACATTTTCCATCTTAATAATAGGCATGTCTGCAAGAGCGGGACCTGAAGAAGGAGGCTCCGCCTCAGAAACGCGTAGTCATGGCAACCACTCTGCAGTGCTGAATCCCTTCACATCCCTTCCTATACCCCCGGTAGCTACCGAGCGGAACGTCGGCCAAGGCTCCAGGCGCACTTGTGCAGTTGAGAAAGTCGGTGGACCGACGCGCAGGTGCACTAAGGTCCGTCACGCAGACGCTCGGCGGGGAGAGAGAAGGAAGAAGCGGGTGGAAGAGTAGGCTGTAGTGGTGTCCTAAGCCGAAGATAGCTGTTGGGCATACCGTAAGTCATCCAGGAGGGAGAGGAGGAGAAGGCTCTTGCAGACGTGCCTATCATTAAGATGGAAAATGTGAGTGCAACTGTTTAATTGTGTATTGTGTGTATTTGAATAAAACGATATTACTCGAGGTCGGCATGTGCTGTTTGTCTCCTACTCTTGCAGCTGTGTTTCTGATCAAGTCCGCCACCCAGTGGATTATAGGAGGAGCTGCAACGACCATGAACTGCTGTATGCACACCGCAAGCAAGCTGGGACTGTATAGAGGATCAGCGCCCTTATACTGGTGATATTTCACATATTGTGTGTGGATTGTTGTTTGTTTAATTTTTTTGAGCAGTGTATTTAGACAATATTTGCTTAGGCCAGTTTTCAGCTTAAGGCCCTTTATACACAGGAAGTCCGTCAGGCGGACTCAGTTTTTCTCAGCGGGGGATCGATCCACCGATCCCTCTCTGAACAGGCGGGTGGCAGCTGTGTCTCTGCTCTGTGTGCGGAGACACAGCAGTCAGGTCCCGCAGTTCTCTATGGGGGAATCGGATGGGAACGGACCGCCTGTCCGTTCTCATCTGATCCAATCGGATCCGCTGGACGGATGGAAAATAGGGTTTCCATCCGTCCAGATTTGACGGATCGGATGTCAGAATACATGTCTCCGCTGACATCCGATGCCCCATAGAGATGCATTGGGTGTCTGTTCAGATCCGCCAAAAAAACTGACAGGCGGATCTGAACGGTCCGCCTGTGTGAAAGGGGTCTTAAAGTCAATGCTGCAATACTTAAACAAAATATGTGCTTAATAAAACACAACAAAGTTTACTTTGAAATGAATATCATTTTTGTCATACTGGAAGTCATTCAAGATGGGCAGAAGCAGCTATTCACAATGTGGGCCTAACTGCTAAATTGAAAAATGTATAAAAACGTTAGAAAGTGAAACTGGAGCTTTTGATCCCTCTCTGAACAGGCGGGTGGCAGCTGTGTCTCTGCTCTGTGTGCGGAGACACAGCAGTCAGGTCCCGCAGTTCTCTATGGGGGAATCGGATGGGAACGGACCGCCTGTCCGTTCTCATCTGATCCCATCCGATCCGCTGGACGGATGGAAAATAGGGTTTCCATCCGTCCAGATTTGACGGATCGGATGTCAGGATACATGTCTCCGCTGACATCCGATGCCCCATAGAGATGCATTGGGTGTCTGTTCAGATCCGCCAAAAAAACTGACAGGCGGATCTGAACGGTCCGCCTGTGTGAAAGGGGTCTTAAAGTCAATGCTGCAATACTTAAACAAAATATGTGCTTAATAAAACACAACAAAGTTTACTTTGAAATGAATATCATTTTTGTCATACTGGAAGTCATTCAAGATGGGCAGAAGCAGCTATTCACAATGTGGGCCTAACTGCTAAATTGAAAAATGTATAAAAACGTTAGAAAGTGAAACTGGAGCTTTTGATCCCTCTCTGAACAGGCGGGTGGCAGCTGTGTCTCTGCTCTGTGTGCGGAGAGACAGAGCAGTCAGGTCCCGCAGTTCTCTATGGGGGAATCGGATGGGAACGGACCGCCTGTCCGTTCTCATCTGATCCCATCCGATCCACTGGACGGATGGAAAATAGGGTTTCCCTCCGTCCAGATTTGACGGATCGGATGTCAGAATACATGTCTCCGCTGACATCCGATGCCCCATAGAGATGCATTGGGTGTCTGTTCAGATCCGCCAAAAAAACTGACAGGCGGATCTGAACGGTCCGCCTGTGTGAAAGGGGTCTTAAAGTCAATGCTGCAATACTTAAACAAAATATGTGCTTAATAAAACACAACAAAGTTTACTTTGAAATGAATATCATTTTGGTCATACTGGAAGTCATTCAAGATGGGCAGAAGCAGCTATTCACAATGTGGGCCTAACTGCTAAATTGAAAAATGTATAAAAACGTTAGAAAGTGAAACTGGAGCTTTTGATCCCTCTCTGAACAGGCGGGTGGCAGCTGTGTCTCTGCTCTGTGTGCGGAGAGACAGAGCAGTCAGGTCCCGCAGTTCTCTATGGGGGAATCGGATGGGAACGGACCGCCTGTCCGTTCTCATCTGATCCCATCCGATCCGTTGGACCGATGGAAAATAGGGTTTCCATCCGTCCAGATTTGACGGATCGGATGTCAGAATACATGTCTCCGCTGACATCCGATGCCCCATAGAGATGCATTGGGTGTCTGTTCAGATCCGCCAAAAAAACTGACAGGCGGATCTGAACGGTCCGCCTGTGTGAAAGGGGTCTTAAAGTCAATGCTGCAATACTTAAACAAAATATGTGCTTAATAAAACACAACAAAGTTTACTTTGAAATGAATATCATTTTGGTCATACTGGAAGTCATTCAAGATGGGCAGAAGCAGCTATTCACAATGTGGGCCTAACTGCTAAATTGAAAAATGTATAAAAACGTTAGAAAGTGAAACTGGAGCTTTTGCCGACAGCAAACATTTTAACTAAATGATTTGATATTTTCTAACCAGCAGAGGAAAAAGTATGGCCTAAATCCAAATGGTTGTTAATAGTCACCCTGGTGTGATGTCAACAATTCTTTGATTTCTTTAAAACCTCATCTCCAGCCAAAGTATCTTGCTGCCCCAGACAGCTACAATAAAATATGGTTCCCTGTTAATAATTACCATTTCCCTCTTACCTGCTACATGTCCCTTTAATTCTGGATGACATGAAAGAAATAGGATCTCGGAACTTGATTTTTCCACCTCATCTTCAAGCCACAGGAAGAGTTTAATAATCCTGGACAATAATTGTAGGTGCTTTAGCTGTAATGTTGTGTCTCTACTTTTCCTCTGATGGTCTTCTATGTTAACAGCTAAAGGAAAGTAAGGAAGACAAATGCAGACCAAATAAATATACTATACAAGTTTTTAAGCACTTTCTCCAATTATCTGCACTGTAATATAAATGAAAAACCCAACTGATCTAAGTATGAGGGAGGGAGAGAGGCCGACCAGGGAGCTCAGGTCCACAGATGTGTTCCAGACAAGGAGGAGGAGGAGGATGACTCTACCCCTTTTCTGTTCTTAAAACAGAGTTCTTCATAAATGCATGAATCAACTGATTGCAAACCAGTGTATCAGAACAAGTGAGTTTATTTATCGTAAGATAGAAGCAAAGGCCAACAGCATGCCACAGTCCTTACACCATTTGGAAATTCGTCTTTGACTGTTTACCGAGGAGAAACTGATTTTTGATTGGCTGCTTTGGGTTAATATATTACTGCATTACCTTTGTTTTATACTGAAGCTCAATTGTACAGCGTTTTCAATTAAATAGCATTTCTCACATTTTCTTCCATTTGCCTTTTTTTACCTTTATAGCATCCGTGTAACTTTGATGATCTTCAAACTGGTCACTGCTCAGGTTATAAGCTTTGAAGAACAATTTTAATACTACACTATGGTTGCTATAACTTAAGTTATATTGCCCTCCTTTTCCCTGGTATCTTGCTTTCCCTGCTGTGTTCATTCAGCACATAGATATTTTACACAATTATTTCAGAGACAGCCAGCTTTTAATCAGGACTTTTATTTCTCAATATGATCCATAGACCCCATAGAAACGAATACCTTAGGTCCTTGGTTTAATTCCTAATAATCTTCTACTGACTAGGTGTCACCAGAATAAGTTTAATACTTTAAAACACAGAGAAAAAAACAATGTACCATAAATAATTGCTTTTCTGGGCTGTTTGTCACTCAGACACTTATCTAAAGTGAACCTGTCAGAAACGTTATGACTTTAAAAGTAAAAGTTGCTCCCATATGGCACTTTTAAGCTTCTTCTGTGCATCACCCTGAATCTGGTTTAAATGTATTATTAAAGTAGAACTAAAGGCAAAATGTGTTTAATTTTGGATAGAGTTAGGGAGAGTTATAAGCACTACCTGTTTTTTTTTTTGCCATCTGTGTCCCACTAAGGGAGATTTCTGTTCACGTCATGCCCCATAGCCTAAACAGGAGATGGGAGGACATTCTTCCAAAGTGAGGGAATCCCCAGTTGTCACCAGGAACCCCAAAACTAGTATTGAAAAGATTTCCCCTCTATTCCTGTTCTGGGGAGCTGGGGGGTCTCCTTAATGGGGACAAAGAATTAAAAACTTGTCAGGTATTCTAATCTCTCTCTACCTTGTCCAAAATGTAAAAAAAAAAATTTTGCCTTTAGTTTTTCTTTAGGTCTTTGACCTCCCCAAATTTGGAAATAAATCAACAATGCTGTCCTTAGCCCTAAGCTTGCCTTAAACATCCTTACCTTTCAAAGCATTGCACTGGGCCATCAAAATGAGAAAGAACCATTTATGAACACTAATGCAAGTTAAAAATGGCCTGTAGCATTAAAAAAAAAAAAAAAACTGATACCCACAGGTGTTAAAGAAGAACTGAAGATTTACAAAGAAAGCAATATACTGTTCATTGGCATGGCTATGCTGTCAATATACAGATCTCAGAATGCAAACCAATTCCCTTGTCAAAACAGATCATCAGTATAATTTATTGTTGGTATATAAGACATTGTTTCTTTCTGGTGAGATAAAGGAAGAAAGTGCTATAGGTTTCGAAAGTTCTGCATATTTAGGATATTATTTTTTCTGTTATTGCTGCAGATCATTTTACTTTGGAAATAAATAGCACTCATCTAGTGGCAAACTGGAAAAGCTTTAAATTTGTAGGGAAAGAGGAAATGCCAGATTCATTTGTTTTTGAATGACTCCGAGCTGCCTTCAGTGATGTGCACAGAGAGAGAGGGTAGTATTCCTAACATGTGGGATGTTTGAACTTTTCTGCATTTCAGGAACTATTGGAGCCATGTAGACCACTAACAAGATTATTATTTTACTAAAATTGCAGTGGCCTTTTGTATAGGCCATAATTTAAATATAAACACCACTTTATGGGGTTTTTAAACTTTTGCCTTAAGGATAAAAAACACCTATTGAAATATAGGCCTAAAACAGAATAATGAATGGTACATTTTTTGTACCATATCATTAAAGTTTAATTAGATCACCCTCTGGAAAGAATGTGGAAAAAATGGTTTAGCTTTATACATTAAGTTTTATTTAAGAAGAAAAAAAAAAAACAGCATGGCTGACAAGACAAGTTCCAGCATCAGAGGAGTCATGTACAGGTACTGTATTTTTGATGGAAAACACAGGCATAATCAAAAGGCTTCTGTGTGCCTTAAGGAATCCAATTTAAGATTAAATTCTCTGAGTACATTTGTAGACACTACTTCATCTTGCAGCAAATTCCAAAGTCTGATTACTTTTTTGGAAGAGGAAAGGATTTCTTGTTAGAAAGTTGAACCTTTGCTTGACCCACAATACGTTAGTTATCTTCTTTTCCTTAGATTTCAGTTCTGCACTAACAAGACCTCATTTGTTTCCCTGTATTTGCAATTTATATATTTTTTCCTTTAAAAACATATCCTATCTTAGCATCCGTTTCTTAACACAAACTGGTTACGTGGGTTAAAAACAATTCCAGGGTCGTCTGTTCCTTGGACCTTTACAATTATAATGATTTGTACATGGCTGTGTTTGGTATAATTTGTAGTGAAAGTATTGTGATCGGTAATACAACAAAATACATTTACGTGGAGCTGGCATCTTCGGTTTACTGCAATGGTCACAGCAACAACTAGAACATTGCAAGAAATGATTGTAAGGTTGAAAAGGGCAAAAAGAAAACTCTTCTACTGCAATTTTGTTTACCTTTTTTTATCTTCAGAGCAAGCCAATGTGGCTAACACTAACATTACACCCTGCCTTAGCACAATGTGCCAGAATGAGAAATGGGGTTTAGTTACTAAAGTGGAATAGGATGTTCACTTTGCAAGGTAATTTGTCCCAAAGCTTAGTAAATAAGGTGAATTTCTGCTGACTTCCAATATCCAATCATATCCAAGCATGGATGTTAATTTTTTTTCTTCATTGCATTTGATTTGTTATGCTTTGTAAAGTGAAGCTACATTCACTAAACTCTGGGGCAATCACCTTGCAAAATGCAACTTCACTTGCAAAGTGAACAACCTATGCACCCTTTGTAAATCAACGCTAATGTGTCTAACATGAAAACAGTCTCCATGTGCCCTAAAGAAACCAATCCGATCCAGACTTGAATCTATACCAGAAGCAAGCTTTAAGAATCACTGCTGACAGGGTAGTGGCGGCTCCAGGAAGAAGGGGGGGCCGAGATTCAGGAAAGGTTAGACAGGTTGTGGTAGTTGGGGACTCAATCATCAAGAGGACAGAGAGGGCAATCTGTCGAAAAGATCGCGGTAGCCGGACAGTATGTTGTTTACCGGGCGCTCGAGTTCGGCACATCGCGGATTGGGTAGACGGATTATTGGGCGGGGCTGGGGATGACCCAGCAGTCATGGTGCATGTGGGCACTAACGACCAAGTAAAAGGAAGGTGGAGGATCCTAAAGAATGATTTCAGGGACTTCGGTAATAGATTGAGGAATAGGACCTCCAAGGTGGTTTTCTCTGAAATACTGCCTGTACCTCGAGCCACACAGGAGAGGCAGAAGGAGCTTAGGGAACTTAAAAAGGGGCTGAGGAATTGGTGTAGGAAGGAGGGGTTTGGGTTCCTGGAGAACTGGGCTGACTTCTCTTTAGTAAGAGAAGTCTTCTTTAGTAAGGATGGGCTGCACCTTAATGGGGACGGTACAGCTCTTTTGGGAAGAAAGATGGCCACCAAGTTGGAGGGGCTTTTAAACTAGGAGACGGGGGGGAGGGCTCAGAAGTAGAGTCAGTCAGGAGGGAGCAAAGGACAGAAGGCAGTAGTAGAGTCAGCAGCGACAGTAGTTCCATAATGTCAATTGGGGGGTCTGTGCGGGAAAACCTCAGACCAAACAGGAATAAAAATAATCACCATTCAGGATCAACTTCCACAAAACTAAGAGGGGTATATGCTAATGCCAGGAGCCTAGCTAATAAAATGGATGAGTTGGAAATGTTAGTACATGAGGAAGACATAGACCTTGTGGGAATAACGGAAACTTGGTTCGACCCCTCACATGACTGGCTGGCCAATATCCAAAGGTATTCGGTGTACCAGAAGGACAGGGTAGGAAAAAGAGGGGGAGGGGTATGTCTCTATGTCAAGAACAATGTAAGGGTGATAGAGAGGAGTGATATTACGGAAGGGATGAGTATGAAGTTAGAATCCGTATGGGTAGAACTCCATAGGGAAGAAGAAAAGGGAAAAGTAATTGTGGGGGTTTGCTATGGGCCACCCAACCAAAGGGAGGAGGTAGAGCTGGAATTTATATCACTGTTGGGTAAAGTGGCAAAACTGGGATCAGTCATCATATTGGGGGACTTCAATTATCCCGACATTGACTGGGAAGAGGGGACTGCACACTCACAGAAGGCCCGTCTATTCACGGAAACCTTACAGGACAACTACATGTCACAGTTGGTGGATTCTCCTACTAGAGAAAATGCAGTCCTGGATCCATTGATCACTAATGACCCAGACCTAATCTCGGAGGTAGGAGTCCATGACAACCTGGGCTCTAGTGATCACAGGATGATCACATTTAGCGTAAATAACAATATAACAAGGCAAGTGGGGAACATAAGAACCCTAAACTTCAGAAGGGCAAACATTCCAAAATTGTGCTCATTGAACTTGGACCAAACTCTGGGATCACTGACCAGGGAGGAAAAATGGGAATGCTTTAGGAACATATTAAACAAATGCATCTTGCAGTGCATTCTAATGGGAAATAAATTTAGAAGAGACAAAGCCAAACCTGCCTGGCTAAACCATAACGTTAAAAAACTTATTAGGGGAAAAAAAATGGCCTTCAAGAAATATAAATCAGAGGGCACAGTATCGGCTTTCGAGCAATACAAGGAGGCAAATAAGAAAAGTACAAACGAAATCAAAATAGCTAAAATCAACTTTGAGAGACAAATAGCGGAGGATAGTAAAAAGAACCCAAAGAAATTCTTTAAATATATCAACAGCAAAAAAGCTAGGGCAGAGCATGTTGCACACATAACTAACGAAGATGGGGGGATGGTTACAGAGGACACTGAAAAAGCAACTGTGCTGAACGCTTTTTTCTCGTCAGTCTTTACACAGAAAAAGGGGGGGGTACACGGACCATGACTATATGGTTAGTAGTAATACACAGGACTTGCCGCTATGGCTAACAGAGGGTGAAATCAGGGAAAGGCTGGATAAAATTAACACAAACAAATCACCAGGCCGGATGGCGTACATCCGAGAGTACTCAAGGAACTCAGTAAGATTATATCTAGACCACTGTTCCTGATCTATGCTGACAGTATTATGACAGGAAATGTATCGGGGATTGGAGGAAAGCTAACGTGATACCGATATTCAAAAAGGAAATTATAGGCCTGTCAGTTTGACATTGATAGTATGTAAACTTCTGGAGGGGATGGTAAGGGACTATATCCTAGAGTTTGCTAAAGACAACAACATCATCAGCAGTAATCAGCATGGGTTTACAAATGGGCGTTCTTGTCAAACCAATCTCTTAACATTCTATGAGGAGGTGAGCTGTGAGCGAGATAGGGGAAGACCAGTGGATGTGGTGTACCTGGAATTCGCTAAGGCGTTTGATACAGTTCCCCATAAGCGCTTAATTTATAAAATAAGGTCTGCAGGTATTGACCGCAGGGTTTGCTCTTGGATGCGTAACTGGCTAAAAGGGCGTGTCCAAAGGGTGGTAATAAACAGCGCATACTCAGACTGGTCGGAGGTGGTAAGCGGGGTCCCCCAAGGCTCAGTCCTGGGACCAACCTTGTTCAATTTATTCATAAACAGCATTGAGGACGGGATCAGTAGTTCGATATCAGTTTTTGCAGATGACACAAAATTGGGCAGGGCAATAACTGCACAGCATGAAGCAGATATCCTACAGAATGACCTGGACAAAATAACAGAGTGGGCAACGACATGGCAAATGAGGTTTAATGTGGAGAAGTGTAAGGTTTTGCACTTGGGGACTAAAAACATAAAAGCACACTACACGTTAGGGCGGGAACCCTTGGGGGAATCAAAAATGGAGAAATATCTGGGAGTCTTGGTAGATGATAGACTAGGCAATAGCATGCAACGTCAAGCGGCAGCTGCCAAAGCCAGCAGAATATTAGCATGCATAAAGAAAGGGATGTATTCCAGAGATAAGACTATAATCCTTCCACTTTATAAAACTCTGGTCCGACCACATCTAGAGTATTCTGTCCAGTTCTGGTCGCCAGTCCTCAGGAGGGATGTGTTGGAGCTGGAGAGAGTCCAGAGAAGGGCAACTAAACTAATTAGGGGATTGGAGGACCTTAATTATGAAGAGCGTCTGCAATCGCTTGATTTATTCTCCCTGGAGAAGAGACGCCTGAGAGGGGACATGATAGCAATTTATAAATATCTCTTTTGCATGAGGGATTGCATGAGGACTTGAGGGCATACAATGAGATTAGAGGAGAAGCGTTTAACCTCAGGCAACGTGGGGGGTTCTTTACTGTTAGGGCTACAAGATTGTGGAATTCTCTACCACAAGAGGTGGTTTCTGCGGGAAGTATGGTGGCTTTCAAAAGACTCTTAGACGTACATCTCAAGGATCAGAACATTCAGGGTTATGTGAGATGATTACAGCCACACACACCTACACAGGTTGAACTGGATGGACTATCGTCTTTATTCAACCTCACCTACAATGTAACTATGTAAGGTATTTGGGCATATTTCAAGAGTAACTTTACTTTTGTGGTGGGGGAATAGCAAATAAAGAAAAAAATAATATAGCGTATACAATTGCGACACAAATCATATCATAATTGAATGTTATTAAAAATCACCTTTCCTTTTCAATCTGCAGCAGTTGCAATTTTCTGAAAATGCAATGCAATATGGCTACCTGGAGCTGTTCTGTACCCAGAATGTATACTGACCACACCCCAGAAACATAATTTCCTGCTTGTGTGATTGGCTCACCAATTTTCCCAGAACCTTCCTAAGATACAAGTCAGATTTCTGGCATCCCCTGGAACAAAAATGTCCTTTTTGGTGAGATACTCCCAATAGGAGCACGTCTAAAGGGATGCAGGCCCAGCAGATTTTCTCATTAGAGCTCTGCAGCTTCCCCAGCTGACAGATAATTATGAAACCACTCCCATGTGACCCACTCCGCACAGAGGCACAGAGGAACAAACAATGATTTCTTCAGAATAACAAAAGGTAGGAATTTGCAACAAAGTTTGTTACAATCTTTGTAATGTACATTAACCAGTTCGGGACCTGAAGGATTTGCCCTCTAAATGACCAGGCCATTTTTTGCGATTCGGTACTGCGTTACTTTAACAGACATGTGACGAGACCAATCTCGCCACTGGGCATTGGAGAAGCCTGGTTGCTCGCCTCCTGCAAGGTGACTATGGACCCTCTCTCATCAGCCCATGCTAAACGTAAATCCCATGGCAATTTGACTGTGTTTGTGGCATATGAGCGCTGTTTGGATATGTTGAGCGCTCCGATCCAGGCTATCTGGGGATGGGTTGAATGTGGGGGTTCTGTTCAGTAGACTGGGAGTTATGCATTTTTGTGTCTTTTTCTGTTTCTTTAACCAATGTGGCAAATGGAGTCTTGCCTCTATCCTGGAAGCTAAAACTTATTCCTGTAAACTGTAAGGAACAGAAAGTCAACTCCTAATATGGTCATTCCAGGAAGTTCTGAGGAGACGGACTGTCTAAGGTGGCTCCCCATTCACCTTTTGTCAGGTGTGCTAATGACCTCACCTGTTGTCTGCTAAGGGAGGTATTGACACTCAGAGTAATGTGTATTGAGGGCTCGTTAGGGAACCATTGTTCTGTGTCTGACTATAGTTTACATTGATTGCCCCCTGGGGCTTCTGTCTCCTTGCATTGGTCAAAGCTATCTGACCAATCCCTGTTGACTCATTTTCAAGTCCTCATTTGCATAGCAGCCCTCCTGGTCAAGCTATCTGACCAATCACTACTGACTCATTTTCGAGCCCTCATTTGCATGTCTGGAGAGGACCTTATGGCGGACTGCAGGTACTGTGAAATTGACCAATGGGAAAGCGGTTGTTGGGGGAAGGATGTTCCAAATTCTGTATAAAAGTGTGCTGTGTTCTTCCAATAAATGTTGTTGTTGTTCCTGTTTTACCCTCAACTCGGAGCTTTGTCTCGTTCTTGGGGGGATTCACTGTATGCTGTTGGAGACTGATTGCTAGGAGTGTAAGCTGATGTATGCTTTTCCTGTTCGTCTCCTAGCAGCTATCGTGAGGTTCCAGGTTGGAGTGCTATTTTGTATCCAGTTCGGGAGTTTGGTGTTCTGCAGTAGCTGTGCCTGTCTCTCAGAAAGGGGCATATCGCCTAAATGGATTTTAACCCCTTGTCTGCTGAAACGGTCCGTAACAATTGGTGGCAAGCGGCGGGATCGTTCCTACAGCCAGAAGGACAGCTACAGGAGACACCATTGCTCTGGATTTTACAATTGAGGGCAACGCATGTCCCAGTACAGCGACCCTGACAGCACCAGCATGGAACCAGCAGTGGAGTTCGATGAGGGTGCCATGGATGACCGAGATGCAGTCCGTAAAGGCATCTGGTACCAGGCACTGGGCATTGTGGAGTACCAGCAGGGTGAGAGACTCCCCAAGGAAGACCAGCGGTTGCAGAAGCGAGTAGCCCTGCGGATGCCCTTCCTGGGGGAGCAGCCCCGGGAGGAATGGGTAAAAGAATTGGAGCTCCGGGTATGGCAGGAGATGTGGCTGGAGGATGCCTACCAGGCGCTGTGGTGGTGTGTTGCACAGTACCTGCCCTGGACAGCCGAGCATGACAAGCCAGAGGGAGAGGAGTTTGATGGTCCTGGCTTGTTATGGGAGTCTTTTTCAGAGCTGGAATTTGGGAGCCCTACACAAGCCCGGTTCAGTGATCTCTTGGAGTGGAGGGAGAGCAGGTATGACTGGGACGACGCTCACGAAATTGAGCAAGACCTGGTCCACCTGGTGACCCGGGAGATGGAGCTAGAACAGGGCTACCAGCAGCTGTTCCAATACTATGAGAAGGCTCAGCAGGAGAGCAGCAGGACAGACCCAGAGCCAGACCCATTCAGAGGGGACGAGATGGTACAGTTTTACTGGGAAGAACCCCAGGTGGCCAGTGGAGATGGGACCAAGGTCTCTCCACCGGTCCTGCAGGGAATTAGGAGCCCAGTCTCCATTCCCCAGCGGCAGTGTAAAGTGCAGGGAGAGGAGAGCAGTGTCCTCCCTCCCCAGTGGCAGGCTGAGTTACAGGGGGCAGAGGTAGTTGTTCCTGCCCCCCAGCAGCAGAGTTATATGCCGGGAAGGCAGTGTGAAGTACAGGGAGAGGAGAGCAGTGTCCTTCCTCCCCAGCGGCAGCGTGATTTTTTGGGAATTGGGAGCCCAGTCTCCATTCCCCAGTGGCAGTGTGATGTGCCGGGAATTGGGAGCCCAGTCTCCATTCCCCAGCGGGAGATGCAGCAGGGAATTGGGAGTCCAGTCTCCATCCCACAGTGGCAGAGTATCCTACAGGGAATAGAGAGCCCAGTCTCCTTTCCCCAGCAGCAGGACTCTGTGTTGGGAGGAGAAACAGTCGGTCTCCCTCCGCAAAGGCTGGAAGTATATTTGGGAGAGGAGCTTGTTACCCCCTCTCCCCATTGGCAGAGTGATATCCAGGGAATTGGGAGCGCAGTCTCCATCCCTCAGCGGCAGATTGAGTTACAGGGGGCAGACACAGTTGGTCCTGTCCCCCAGCGGCAGATTGAGCTATTGGGAATTGGGAGCCCAGTCTCCATCCCAGTCTCCATCCCACAGCAGCAGCTTAACGTACCAGGGGGAGACAGTAAGCCCCCCAACAGTGCAGATGGGACCGTGGTCTCTGCACTCACAGCACAGGGGGTAGGGACAGTCGGTCCTGACCCCCAGCAACAGGGCTGTTTAGCCAAAGGGAAGACAGTCGGTCTTCCCCCACAGCAGCATGGTGGTGTATCTAAAGGGGAGACAGGCGGTCTCCCCCTCCAACAACCCGTCTCCAACCAGGCTACTTCTGTGGTAGCCATGGCACCAGGGCAGAGTACCGCTGGTCTCTGCCCACTCAGCAACCCACCAAGGCAGTCTGCCAGTCTCCCACACAGCCAAGGTGAGGCACCTGGACATGGACACATTTCTCTTCTACCCAGGTGTAGTAACCAGTTCTTTTGGGTGGGCTGTACTGCTGTTTCTGTTTTGTGGGTGGGCTGCTGGACTAACAAGGGCACTGACCGGCAGAAGGTCAGATACCCTGTTAGTCTGTTTGGAAAAGGGGAGAAATGTGACACGACCAATCTCGCCACTGGGCATTGGAGAAGCCTGGTTGCTCGCCTCCTGCAAGGTGACTATGGACCCTCTCTCATCAGCCCATGCTAAACATAAACCCCATGGCAATTTGACTGTGTTTGTGGCATATGAGCGCTGTTTGGATATGTTGAGCGCTCCGATCCAGGCTATCTGGGGATGGGTTGAATGTGGGGGTTCTGTTCAGTAGACTGGGAGTTATGCATTTTTGTGTCTTTTTCTGTTTATTTAACCAATGTGGCAAATGGAGTCTTGCCTCTATCCTGGAAGCTAAAACTTATTCCTGTAAACTGTAAAGAACAGGAAGTCAACTCCTAATATGGTCATTCCAGGAAGTTCTGAGGAGACGGACTGTCTAAGGTGGCTCCCCATTCACCTTTTGTCAGGTGTGCTAATGACCTCACCTGTTGTCTGCTAAGGGAGGTATTGACACTCAGAGTAATGTGTATTGAGGGCTCGTTAGGGAACCATTGTTCTGTGTCTGACTATAGTTTACATTGATTGCCCCCTGGGGCTTTTGTCTCCTTGCATTGGTCAAAGCTATCTGACCAATCCCTGTTGACTCATTTTCAAGTCCTCATTTGCATAGCAGCCCTCCTGGTCAAGCTATCTGACCAATCACTACTGACTCATTTTCGAGCCCTCATTTGCATGTCTGGAGAGGACCTTATGGGGGACTGCAGGTACTGTGAAATTGACCAATGGGAAAGCGGTTGTTGGGGGAAGGATGTTCCAAATTCTGTATAAAAGTGTGCTGTGTTCTTCCAATAAATGTTGTTGTTGTTCCTGTTTTACCCTCAACTCGGAGCTTTGTCTTGTATTTGGGGGGATTCACTGTATGCTGTTGGAGACTGATTGCTAGGAGTGTAAGCTGATGTATGCTTTTCCTGTTCGTCTGCTAGCAGCTATTCGTGAGGTTCCAGGTTGGAGTGCTATTTTGTATCCAGTTCGGGAGTTTGGTGTTCTGCAGTAGCTATGCCTGTCTCTCAGAAAGGGGCATATCGCCTAAATGGATTTTAACCCCTTGTCTGCTGAAACGGTCCGTAACAATTGGTGGCAAGCGGCGGGATCGTTCCTACAGCCAGAAGGACAGCTACAGGAGACACCATTGCTCTGGATTTTACAATTGAGGGCAACGCATGTCCCAGTACAGCGACAAGACAATTTTGCGGTCGTGCGATGCTATACCTAAATAAAATTGATGTCCTTTTTTTCCCCACAAATAGAGCTTTCTTTTGGTGGTATTTGATCACCTCAAATTTTTTTACATTTTAGGCCAATTTGTTTTCTGCTACATATTTTTGGTAAAAAAAAAAAAACAATTGCATTAAGCGTATTTTGATTGGTTTGCGCAAAAGTTATTGCGTCTTCTAACTAGGGGAAAGATTTATGTCATTTTCATTGTTTTTTTTACTAGTTGCAGCGGACAGATCGGACCCCTAACTGACATTTTTGGAGGGACCAGTGACATTACTACAGTAATCAGTGCAAAAAATATGCCCTGTTACTGTAACAATGACACTGGCAGGGCAGGAGTTAACACAGTGGGTGATCAAGTGGTTAAATGTAAGCCTATGGGAGTGTTTCTAACTGCATGGGGGATGGGCTTTTGAAATGATCACAGAAACCTGTGATCCTATATAGAAGGATCACAGGCGCGCTGCGATCATTCCAGAGAGAAGAACGGTCAGCTGTGTTTACAATAGCTGACCATCCTTCTCTCTCAGCAGAGTTCCCGCTGCCAAGTGGGGGTGGGAGTGCGCCGGCGCCAGCGCACACTCGCCCCCTAGCAGCAAGCGCAGGAGGGGCTGCCTGCCGCAGTATATCTGTGGCGGGTGGTCCGGAACAGGTTAATCACCCAGAGGGGAATGTTTTATTCTCAACATAAGTGGAGTTACACTTTAAAGGTGAAGGTAAATTGAGAAGTATGATGTACATATGAAGGACAGCTGTACCTTTATTTTAAAACAAAACAAAACAAAAAAAAAAAACCCTCCTTGGGCTGTAGAAAAAAAAATTGATATCTTGGATGCAGCATTGCTCCCCTTTATGTTGCCCAGTTTTCAGTGGTACAGCGTAGTAATTATGTTTAGATCCCAGCTGTTGCACTCCACTGTGCAGGCACAACTAAACACTCTATATAAATGAATGGGAGAGCCTAACTCTCCCATTCATAACTTTAAGGAGTTTGTGGCATATGAGCGCTGTTTGGATATGTTGAGCGCTCCGATCCAGGCTATCTGGGGATGGGTTGAATGTGGGGGTTCTGTTCAGTAGACTGGGGGTTATGCATTTTTGTGTCTTTTTCTGTTTATTTAACCAATGTGGCAAATGGAGTCTTGCCTCTATCCTGGAAGCTAAAACTTATTCCTGTAAACTGTAAAGAACAGGAAGTCAACTCCTAATATGGTCATTCCAGGAAGTTCTGAGGAGACGGACTGTCTAAGGTGGCTCCCCATTCACCTTTTGTCAGGTGTGCTAATGACCTCACCTGTTGTCTGCTAAGGGAGGTATTGACACTCAGAGTAATGTGTATTGAGGGCTCGTTAGGGAACCATTGTTCTGTGTCTGACTATAGTTTACATTGATTGCCCCCTGGGGCTTTTGTCTCCTTGCATTGGTCAAAGCTATCTGACCAATCCCTGTTGACTCATTTTCAAGTCCTCATTTGCATAGCAGCCCTCCTGGTCAAGCTATCTGACCAATCACTACTGACTCATTTTCGAGCCCTCATTTGCATGTCTGGAGAGGACCTTATGGGGGACTGCAGGTACTGTGAAATTGACCAATGGGAAAGCGGTTGTTGGGGGAAGGATGTTCCAAATTCTGTATAAAAGTGTGCTGTGTTCTTCCAATAAATGTTGTTGTTGTTCCTGTTTTTCCCTTCAACTCGGAGCTTTGTCTTGTATTTGGGGGGATTCACTGTATGCTGTTGGAGACTGATTGCTAGGAGTGTAAGCTGATGTATGCTTTTCCTGTTCGTCTGCTAGCAGCTATTCGTGAGGTTCCAGGTTGGAGTGCTATTTTGTATCCAGTTCGGGAGTTTGGTGTTCTGCAGTAGCTATGCCTGTCTCTCAGAAAGGGGCATATCGCCTAAATGGATTTTAACCCCTTGTCTGCTGAAACGGTCCGTAACAATTGGTGGCAAGCGGCGGGATCGTTCCTACAGCCAGAAGGACAGCTACAGGAGACACCATTGCTCTGGATTTTACAATTGAGGGCAACGCATGTCCCAGTACAGCGACAAGACAATTTTGCGGTCGTGCGATGCTATACCTAAATAAAATTGATGTCCTTTTTTTCCCCACAAATAGAGCTTTCTTTTGGTGGTATTTGATCACCTCAAATTTTTTTACATTTTAGGCCAATTTGTTTTCTGCTACATATTTTTGGTAAAAAAAAAAAAACAATTGCATTAAGCGTATTTTGATTGGTTTGCGCAAAAGTTATTGCGTCTTCTAACTAGGGGAAAGATTTATGTCATTTTCATTGTTTTTTTTACTAGTTGCAGCGGACAGATCGGACCCCTAACTGACATTTTTGGGGGGACCAGTGACATTACTACAGTAATCAGTGCAAAAAATATGCCCTGTTACTGTAACAATGACACTGGCAGGGCAGGAGTTAACACAGTGGGTGATCAAGTGGTTAAATGTAAGCCTATGGGAGTGTTTCTAACTGCATGGGGGATGGGCTTTTGAAATGATCACAGAAACCTGTGATCCTATATAGAAGGATCACAGGCGCGCTGCGATCATTCCAGAGAGAAGAACGGTCAGCTGTGTTTACAATAGCTGACCATCCTTCTCTCTCAGCAGAGTTCCCGCTGCCAAGTGGGGGTAGGAGTGCGCCGGCGCCAGCGCACACTCGCCCCCTAGCAGCAAGCGCAGGAGGGGCTGCCTGCCGCAGTATATCTGTGGCGGGTGGTCCGGAACAGGTTAATCACCCAGAGGGGAATGTTTTATTCTCAACATAAGTGGAGTTACACTTTAAAGGTGAAGGTAAATTGAGAAGTATGATGTACATATGAAGGACAGCTGTACCTTTATTTTAAAACAAAACAAAACAAAAAAAAAAAACCCTCCTTGGGTTGTAGAAAAAAAAATTGATATCTTGGATGCAGCATTGCTCCCCTTTATGTTGCCCAGTTTTCAGTGGTACAGCGTAGTAATTATGTTTAGATCCCAGCTGTTGCACTCCACTGTGCAGGCACAACTAAACACTCTATATAAATGAATGGGAGAGCCTAACTCTCCCATTCATAACTTTAAGGAGTTTGTACATGCAACTATGCAGTGGAGCACAAAAGTAGAGGCATACAATGCTAAATCTAAGGTCTGATATGTTTTCCTTCTAAATAAGAGGGTGTGGGGACACCTAGGGAGTTTTTGTATATTCAGTGCATCTGGAAAGTATTCACAGCCCTTCACTATTTCCGCATTTTGTTATGTTACAGCTTTATTCCAAAATGGATTTAATTAATTATTGTTCTCAAAATTCTACAAACAATACCCCATAATGACAATGTGAAAGAAGTTTGTTAAAAATCTTTGCAAATTTATTAAAAATAAAAAACAACAAAAGATCCCATGTACATAAGTATTCACAGCCTTTGCTCAACACTTTTTGGCACCTTTGGCACCAATTACTGCCTCAAGTCTTTTTGAGTATGATGCTACAAGCTTGCCACACCTATTTTAGGGCAGTTTCTCTCATTTTTCTTTGCAGGACCTCTCAAGCTCCATCAGGTTGGATGGGGAGTGTCAGTGCACAGATCTCTCCTAGAGATGTTCAATCGGGTTCAAGTATGGGCTCTAGACAAGGACATTCACAGAGTTGTCCCATAGACATTCCTTTGTTATGTTGGCTGTCCTGTTGGAAGATGAACCTTCGCCACAGTCTGAGGTCCAGAGTGCTCTGGAGCAGGTTTTCATCAAAGGATGTATCTGCACATTGCTGCATTCATCTTTCCCTTGATCCTGACTAGTTTCCAAATTCCTACTGCCGAAAGCCATCCTTACAGGATGATGCTGCCACCACCATGCTTCACTATAGGGATGGTATTGGCCAGGTGGTGAACGGTGCCTGGTTTCCCCCAGACATGACGCTTGCCATTCAGGCCAAGGAGTTCAATGTTTGTTTCATCAGACCAGAGAATTTAGTTTCTCATGGTCTGAGAGTCCTTCAGGTGCCTTATGACAAACTCCAGGTGGGCTGTCATGTACATTTTTCTAAGGAGTGGCTTTCGTCTGGACACTCTACCATACAGACCTGAATGGAAGGTTCTCCTCTCACCACAGAGAAATGCTGGAGCTCTGTCAGAGTGACCATTAGGTTCTTGGTCACCTCCCCGACTAAGGACCTTCTCCCCTGATCACTCAGTTTGGGAAGTCCTGGTGGTTCCAACATCTTCATTTGTGGATAATGGAGGCCGCTGTGCTCATTGGGACCTTCAATGCTGCAGAAATCTTTCTGTACCCTTTCCCAAATCGGTGCTTTGATACAATCCTGTCTCGGAGGTCTACAGACAATTCCTTGGACTTCATGGCTTGGTTTGTGCTCTGACATGCACACTTAACTGTGGAACCTTATATAGACAGGTGTGTGTCTTTCCAAATCTTGTCCACTCATTTGAATTGACCACAGGTGGACTCCAATCAAGTTGTAAAAACATCTCTAGAATGATCGTTGGAAACAGGATGCATCTGGGCTCAAGTTTTAGTGTTGTGGCAAAGGCTGCGAATACTTACGCACATTTTTTTCAATTTTTTTAAAATAAATTTGCAAATATTTCAAACTTCTTTCACGTTGTCATTATGGGGTATTGTTTGTAGAATTTTGAGGAATTTAATCCATTTTGGAATAAGGCTGTAACATAACAAAATTTGAAGAAAGTGAAGTGCTGTGAATACTTTCTGGATGCACTGTAGGTGCAGCCAGGGCCGCTCATAGGGCACAGGGGGGGCCCGGGCAGCATTACAGTACGTTTCTGCATAAAATAGGGCTTTTTGAAGTTTATCCCCACTCCTACTTGCTTAAGGTGGGTGTAATTAAGTTTTCCTGGGCCCCATGTGGTAAATAGAGGGGCCAAGGAGGTGAGCGCATTGAAGGAACTTTTTCTTATTTTTGGACCGTATGCACATAAAGCCGCACCGCATATTGCTCTGCTGCTGATGTAGTCCCGGACGGCTGGCTGCCGCTACCCACTGCCTTCCCTGGCAGAGTGATACTCACATCCCCAGGTGCCGAGAATGATGCGAAGCAGCAGGTGGCTTGGCGGTTTACAGAAAGCAGCAGGACAGCATGGCTGCACTCCACACAGTGAGTAGAAATGAAAAAGATAGAATCCTCAATGTGTCTCACTTATGACAACACAGCACAATAGGTTATCATTATCAATCAGCATCATAATCACAAAGGCAACACAGTCAGCAGATGCTCTATCATGGCTCTGTCAGTGTGTCTTATGAATGCTGGGTGCTGACACAATACAGCCATAACAATGTCAGCACCCAACAGCCATGAGACACACACTGACAGAGCCATGATAGAGCATCTGCTGACTGTGTTGCCTGTGTGATTATAATGCTGATGATAATAAGATGCAGTCAGTTGATAAATTGTGTTTTTACTGCCCTCCTCCACCAACCACTCCCTTTTAACGGCTTCCTGCCCAGCAACATACCAGTACATCGCTGGATTGGAAGGGTGATATCTCGGGCATCACTGCAGCAATGGTCGAGATATCATTTTTTAGCCCCAGCATTTCTGCACAAAGTAAAACTAATCCTGGTGACTAAAAAGCCACTGGATCACGTTTACAGGGCGTGGAAGGGGGTCTTAACCCTGTTACTGGGCACTCCCCAACTGATCGGAGGTTTAAGATGCCGGGAGTCGAAGCGTAGTTTAAGATCATGTGACAGCCATAATGCTGTCAAGGCTGTCACGTGACCTGAAAACTCCCAATCGCATTCAGTGATCGGGAGCTTTCGGTTAGACGCTGGCCACTGTGCCGAGAGCGTGCAGGGTGCGCGTTCTTGGCACAGCGCTATTGACCACAATTTACGCAAATTTGCGGCCTCTCGGTGCTAAGGCCCAGGCGCAGAGAGCCGCATATTTGGGTGCAACCGGTGCCAAAGGGTTAATGATAAATAAATAATACTCATCTAGTTCTAAAGGGATGCAGACGCAAAAGATTCCCATTACAACATGTCATCCTAATTTTACAAAGTCTGGGGGAATTCAGTAGCAATAACTTGATACCCAACGACTAATTACCAAATACAAATATGGATGATAAGCTTTTCTCACTGCTGCCAGGATGTCACTCCCTATCTTCTCATGACGGGTCATTGCTATTGAATATCTCTGCACTAGGAGAGAACAGTACCTGGATTACAGCCTGTACACTAGCCAAGCAGACGATCAGAACACCATTCAGAGGTCAGTTATAAGTGCTTACTACTTTCCAAACATGTGAGGGCAACCAATGATTTTAACTTATATGTAAACAACCGCTTCAGTTTAGAAGTGAAAGGCAAAACAATTGTGTGTGTGTGTGTGTATATATGTGTATATATATATTTATTTCTCTGTGATGTAAAAAAATTAGACAAAGATAAATAACATCGTTTGGGGGGGGGGGGGGAGTAAAAATAAAAACCTAAAATAATGTGGTTGTAGAAGAGTGCACACCCTCTTATAACTGGGGATGTAGCTGTGTTTATAAAAAAGCAATCACATTTAAACTCATGTTAAATAGGAGTCAGTACACACATGCCATCATGTAAAGTGCCTCTGATTAACCAAAAATAAAGTTCAGCTGTTCTAGTAGGTCTTTCCTGACATTTTCTTAGTCGCATCCTACAGCAAAAGCCATGGTCCACAGAGAGCTTCCAAAGCATCAGAGGGATCTCACTGTTAAAATGCATCAGTCAGGAGAAGGGTACAAAAGAATTTCCAAGGCATTAGATATACCATGGAACACAGTGAAGACAGTCATCATCAAGTGGAGAGAATAGGGCACAACGGTGACATTACCATGAACAGGACATGCCTCCAAAATTGATGAAAAGAAGAGAAGAAAACTGGTCAGGGAGGCTGCCAAGAGGCCCACAGCAACATTAAAGGAGCTGCAGGAATATATGGCAAGTACCGGCTGTGTGATACAGCAACATGTGACAACAATCTTCCCTATTCTTCATATGTCGGGGCTGCGGAAACCCTTTCTTTCAAAGAAAAACATTCAAGCCCGTCTAAATTTTGCAAAAACACATCTGAAGTCTCCCAAAAGCATGTGTTATGATTTCATGAATCCAAGGTTGAACTTTTTGACCATAATTCCAAAAGATATGTTTGGCGTAAAAACAACACTGCACATCACCAAAACCCACAGTAAAGCATGGTGGTGGCAGCATCATGCTTTGGGGCTGTTTTTCTTCAGCTGAAACCAGGGCCTTAGTTAAGGTAGCGGGAATTATGAACAGTTCCAAATACCAGTCAATATTGGTACATAACCTTCAGGCTTCTGCTAGAAAGATGAACATGAAGAGGAACTTCATCTTTCAGTATGACAACGACCCAACGCATACATCCAAATCAACAAAGGAATGGCTTAATCAGAAGAAGATTAAAGTTTTTGAATGGCCCAGCCAGAGCCCAGACCTGAATCCTATTGAAAATCTGTGGGGTGATCGGAAGAGGGCTGTGCACAGGAGATGCCCTCACAATCTGACAGATTTGGAGAGTTTTTACCAAAGAAGAATGGGCAAATATGTCAAGCTGTGGGTTAAAAATTAATTTAAAAAAGTAGGTATATATATATATATATATATATATATATATACACACACATACACATACATACATACAGTATCTCACAAAAGTGAGTACACCCCTCACGTTTTTGTAAATTTCTTTTATATCTTTTCATGTGACAACGCTGAAGAAATGACACTTTGCTACAATGTAGTGAGTGTACAGCTTGTATAACAGTGTAAATTTGCTGTCCCCTCAAAATAACTCAACGCACAGCCCTTAATGTCTAAACCACTGGCAACAAAAGTGAGTACACCCCTAAGTGAAAATGTTCAAACTGGGCCCAAAGTGTCAATATTTTGTGTCAATACTACTTTACATTGTAGCAAAGTGTCATTTCTTCAGTGTTGTCACATGAAATTATATAATAACATATTTACAAAAATGTGAGGAGTGTATTTACTTTTGTGAGATACTGTATATATATATATATAAATAGATAGATAGATAGATAGATAGATAGATAGATAGATAGATAGATAGATAGATAGATAGATAGATAGATAGATAGATAGATAGATAGATAGATAGATAGATAGATAGCACGCACACACACATACATGTTTCCCCCTTTTTGTTAAGTGATCACATACCTTTTATTTTCAGCTGTACAAGGAGCTCAGCGAGGGGAGGAGAAAAAGCAGTACACTAGTCTCCCCAGTAAACGGCTGTGTGGTCTGATCATTGGAGTAGAGCAAGCAGAGTTCCCAGCACAGCTTGAAAACTGACCATACTATGCTCTCATGCCTAGTGTGGCATAGAAATAATAGGAAAGCAGAGGGATTGGCAGGGACGCCAGGTATTTCACAAAAAGGAAGCAAGAAAAGAGAACAGGAGCATTTCATACAAGTACATGATATAGCAGTTACATATCAGGAATATGAAATGTTGGGTGTACATATTCTTTAATAAAGCTTTCTCTCTTTATAGCAGTGTTTCTCAACCTTTTTCCAGTCAGGGCCCCCTTGAAAAGTATATTCAGTCCTGAGGCACCCCTGTCCAAGGTTCAGTTCACCTTACTGTATGTCGCGGAAAACACACAAAATCGCGCTCGTTCCTGACACACACACAAATGCTCCGCTCTTTAAGAGTGCCAATAATTCTTAATGGTACCCCACACATTGGCAAACATAGGGTGCTTTTGGTGCGGTGAAATTTAAAAAAAAGAGTCAGGGACTTCTTTCTTTGTGGGTAGGGAAGCCCAATGAAATGAATGTGCTACCCTACACGCAGCACGCAGCCATGCAGTTGTGAACCAAGGGCTGGTTCACATGTCAGGTTGGAGGGGTGGTAAAACCACATGGTTGAGCTGTCTTTACCACCCCAACTTCTCACCCTTTGGCTGCAGAGGCAGCAGCTGGGGGTGTACACATGCTGTGGCTGCAGCTGGAGGTATATCCAGGGTGAATGGGGCTGCACTGCAACTACCCCGCAACTGTGTGCAGTGCACAGTTGCATGTAGTGATGCTGCATTTACAGGCTTAAAACAGGTGGTGAGGAGGCAATATAATGACTCTTTACTGCCTGTCAAATGATTAGCATTGTGCATAGTCCCTTAGCTGGGGAGGATGAAATCTGGCACCATGGCCGGAGGTGCATAGAGAATGGCAGCTTCAGTTAAAATTCTCACTCAGAGTCCTGACAAGTTGGAGAAAGAGGAGACTCACTTCTGCGTTCAGAGCGGTGCTTCACATCGAAGCCCACAGTATACAGATGCGTCCAACATGGCTTCCTCTGACAGAAGACGATAGTTTCAGGGGTGGGTACCTCTTTCTCAAGCCTCAGGATTGTGCACCTCCCTGTTTTTTCTTTTTACTGTTGTCAAGTTTAGTGTGTTCCCTATGCATGACAACTCCAGGGTTAGCTGCAGAAGATCTTTAGAATGTGGATTATCTACATGGGTAGTTGATTGGTCTCTGATTTAAAGGCACATGGTGTGAAAAACTGTTAAATTTAGTTTTTTTTGTTTTTTCTATGACAGCTTTGCAATTTAAGAACTTCTTAAAGCCATTCTTATTTCTCCACCACAATTATTCATAATTTTTACAACTGTTGAGGTTGGGATGTGTTTGGTATGCGGTCACTTTAAAATATCTTTATTCTAAAAGTAAACATTATGGACTTCTCAGAGCAGTGGACTCCCAATGCAGGTTTGTAATGGAAATCAAAGAACAAATACTGGAACAGAAAGTATAGCTGGCATTTCAAGATAATCCTTACAAAGACTTTATTATACCATGATATAAGTAAGTAAAATACACAAAGGCACACGCGTTTCGGCTAGATGCCTTAAGCACAACAAAAGTTTAAAATAAAATAAGAGACTTATGTAGTACAAAAACTCCACCCAATGAGCAACCAAGTCATTAATGTAGACATTTTAAAAATGATCATTAATCATTGTATCAGATGTAGCAATTGAGAATCAGTAATGAGGAGAGAAGTATGGCAATGGATATATAGCAGAGTCTATCTGACAGAAAAAAGGAGGAAGAGAAAAAACAAAGTAAATAATCGGATGCATTTTTATAAATATAGAAAATATTTGTGTACAAAAATCATTGTTAATTAAAAAAAAAAAAAAAAGGTCTACATCATAGTGAAAGTTCATACCAGCAGGCATTCTAGTTTGGAGGTTAAAAATCCACCAAACTTCACTCTCAAGGAGCCTGCAGGGAACATCTCCACCTCGAGGTGACTTTTAACCCTTTCCAGACATGAGAAAACAAACAAGTGCATGTTGCCTGAGTGGACATATTTCAAGTGTTTGGAAACATTAAGGCCCGTACACACGTGCAGATTGTCGGCCGAAAAGATTCGGCCGACGACCGATCGGCCAATTTTCGGCTTGTTAGTATGATGCTTCCGACAGCGCACTTTCAGCCGAACAGAATCTGTCGTGCAAGCATTAAAATTTTTGTATGCCGACACCAGAACGGCCGATTGTTCGCCAGTCAGTACAGAATTCGCCCGACAGACAGCAGATTAGCAAGACTGGGCATGCTCAGAAAAGAAAAAACACAGGGAAAGTTAACCATCACATGACATCACTTCTGCAGTCGGCGGACAAAATTCGTGTGCAGTCTTTTGCACTTTTCAGCGGACACGACAGCCCGGGGACAAAAGACGGTCGATCGGTCGGCCGACGATCGGTACGTGTGTATGGGGCTTTAGACACATTTTTGTCACTAGCATAAGAGGCTCCATGATAATGTTCACAAAACCTCACTCAATGTTCTTGTGACTAGTGGAATTTTTGACGCAAAAGTGACAAGTATTCAGACCACAGATATATGAACCCCATAGTATGTAACCGGGTCTTCTGATGGTGGGATGTGACTGGTAATAACTTGGGGAAAAAACACTTCTCAAAGTACTTGCCAGTTTAGTAGAAAATCTAAAACCTGCCAATACCACAGGAGCAAGGTCCTTGTCTGTAGACAAAATTGGTAGATGTTTTACAATTATATTTTTGATAGAAACTATTTCCTGGGAAAGGGCAGTTACAAAAGTCACAGAATTATGACTGTTGGGCTTCAGGTTTCGCTTATTAGTTTTCCTATATGACATGTGGTCCAAGAGTGAAGCCCTGTCCTTATCTGCAGCTATGTGAATCGCTCTGTCCAAGTTCCTATATTTTATCCCCATGCTTTAAGTCTAGAAGTAACAACATTACACTCATTAGAGAAACTTTCCATAGTAGAGTAATTTCGTCTCACCCTAGAGTATTCTCCATTAAGTACAGAGGTGTTTTTTTCCAATTTACAGAACTCTTTCACCAGCACTAACAGTGAAAAAAAATTTCATATGACTCAAAAATGTTTCCTTGTATGATCTATCTGGTTTTGTTCTGTTGAATGTTAGGTTTGTGCAATATTCATCCCTACCATATTTGTGAACCAGTTAACAGCCAATGCTTACCACTTCGACCAATGTAAAAATATTGATCATTCTATACATCTTATTTTTAAAGTGGAGCTCCAATAAATATCTCAAAAAAGGACAGTGGGAGGTAAGTGTCATTTGTTAATTACACCAACCTCTGTGCTGTCCTTTGTTTTTTTATAAATTCTTTATTTAAAAGGCATGCGGTACAAACAGGAAAAAATCAACATGACAAAATGGTGAAATACAAGCGATGACCACCAGTGGTATATATTAGGATATGAATCGAGCAAGTCTAAGAGTGCATATTATTATTATTTCAGGTACTTATATAGTGCATTACATATACATTACACACATTCACACCAGTCCCTGCCCTCAAGGAGCGTACAATCTAAGGTCCCTAACTCACATACATACATAGTAGGGCCAATTTTTTTTTTATACAGGATCCAATTAACCTACCAGCATGTCTTTGGAGTGTAGGAGGAAACCGGAGTACCCGGAGGAAACCCACGCAGGCACAGGGAGAACATGCAAATTCCAGGCAGGTAGTGTCGTGGTTGGGATTCAAACCAATAACCCTCTTGCTACTAGGTGAAAGTGCTAACCACTACACCACTGTGCCGCCCACAGTAAACATGGCAAATGCATAATAAAACAACAACATAAGTAAATATGACCAAGCATGATATCCCGTCCTTTGTCATATAGAATAATAAGATAAAGAAGCATGCGGGCATGCCAGGGAGTCTCCGGGAGCGACCTTCACCGATACCAGCATCTGTCTTGTGGCTGTCAATCGAGGGCAAAGGAGCACAGTCTGGTGAACAACCACCAACACACGCACTACAGTGTCATCCCAAATGTACGCATGCCGGAGGACCAAAAAAAAAAAAACATTTCTTTTTTCAAATGCCAAGTAACAAGGAAAGCACCAAAAAGTGTACAGGAACAGAAAAGAGCAGGGATAAACAGAAGGGAAGTCATGGGAGAAGAAAGAAAGAAAGAAAGAAAGAAAGAAAGAAAGAAAGAAAGAAAGAAAGAAAGAAAGAAAGAAAGAAAGAAAGAAAGAAAGAAAGAAAGAAAGAAAGAAAAAAAAAGGGGGGGGGGGGGGTGTAGAGACGACCTGCTGCGAAATGAGTGTCAATTTAGGTGATGAGATTCCTGTACTCCGCAGAGTAAGTGCTGTCCTTCCTGATATACAGTGGGTACGGAAAGTATTCAGACCCCCTTAAATTTTTCACTCTTTGTTATATTGCAGCCATTTGCTAAAATCTTTTAAGTTCATTCTTCTTCCTCATGAATGTACACATAGCACCCCATACTGACAGAAAAACACAGAATTGTTGACATTGTTGCAGATTTATTAAAAAAGAAAAACTGAGATATCACATGGTCCTAAAGCGGAGTTCCAGCCATTTACTCACCTGTCCAACGGTCCAGCGATGGAAGCCTCGATCCTCTCCCTCGGCGCCGGCATCACTGCTGTGGGCACCCGGCTGTCACCGTTTGCGGCTTCACAGCCGGGTACCCACTGCGCATGCGCGAGTCGCGCTGCGCGCCGTGATTGGCCGGCAATCTTCTGGGACCTCTGACGTGTCCCAGAAGATTGCAGGGAGGGAGGGGGAGAGGAGAACTTCCGTTCAGGGCGCCGCGGCGCTCCGAGCGGAAGTGGGAGCGGGTACCTGCCAAAACTAGGTACCCGCTCCCCCCCCAAAAAAATGACATGCCAAATGTGGCATGTCAGGGGGTCAGAACTCCATAAAGCGGAAGTTCCATTTTTGGGTGGAACTCCGCTTAAGTATTCAGACCCTTTGCTCAGTATTTAGTAGAAGCCCCCTTTTGATCTAATACAGCCAGGAGTCTTTTTGGGAAAGATGCAAAAAGTCTTTCACACCTGGATTTGGGGATCCTCTGCCATTCCTCCTTGCAGATCCTCTCCAGTTCTGTCAGGTTGGATGGTAAACGTTGGTGGACAGCCATTTTTAGGTCTCTCCAGAGATGCTCAATTGGGTTTAAGTCAGGGCTCTGGCTGGGCCATTCAAGAACAGTCACGGAGTTGTTGTGAAGCCACTCCTTCGTTATTTTAGCTGTGTGCTTAGGGTCATTGTCTTGTTGGAAGGTAAACCTTCAGCCCAGTCTGAGGTCCAGAGCACTCTGGAGAAGGTTTTTGTCCAGGATATCCCTGTACTTGGCCGCATTCATCTTTCCCTCGATTGCAACCAGTCGTCCTGTCCCTGCAGCTGAAAAACACCCCCACAGCATGATGCTGCCACCACCATGCTTCACTGTTGGGACTGTATTGGACAGGTGATGAGCAGTGCCTGGTTTTCTCCACACATACCGCTTAGAATTAAGGCCAAAAAGTTCTATTTTGGTCTCATCAGACCAGAGAATCTTATTTCTCACCATCTTGGAGTCCTTCAGGTGTTTTTTTAGCAAACTCCATGCGGGCTTTCATGTGTCTTACACTGAGGAGAGGCTTCCGTCGGGCCACTCTGCCATAAAGCCCCGACTGGTGGAGGGCTGCAGTGATGGTTGACTTTCTACAACTTTCTCCCATCTCCTGACTGCATCTCTGGAGTTCAGCCACAGTGATCTTTGGGTTCTTCTTTACCTCTCTCACCAAGGCTCTTCTCCCCCAATAGCTCAGTTTGGCCGGACGGCCAGCTCTAGGAAGGGTTCTGGTCGTCCCAAACATCTTCCATTTGAGGATTATGGAGGCCACTGTGCTCTTAGGAACCTTAAGTGCAGCAGAAATCTTTTTGTAACCTTGGCCAGATCTGTGCCTTGCCACAATTCTGTCTCTGAGCTCTTCAGGCAGTTCCTTTGACCTCATGATTCTCATTTGCTCTGACATGCATTGTGATCTGGAAGGTCTTATATAGACAGGTGTGTGGCTTTCCTAATCAAGTCCAGTCAGTATAATCAAACACAGCTGGACTCAAATGAAGGTGTAGAACCATCTCAAGGATGATCAGAAGAAATGGAAAGCACCTGAGTTAAATATATGAGTGTCACAGCAAAGGGTCTGAATACTTAGGACCATGTGATATTTCAGTTTTTCTTTTTTAATAAATCTGCAACAATGTCAACAATTCTGTGTTTTTCTGTCAGTATGGGGTGCTATGTGTACATTCATGAGGAAGAAGAATGAACTTAAATGATTTTAGCAAATGGCTGCAATATAACAAAGAGTGAAAAATTTAAGGGGGATCTGAATACTTTCCGTACCCACTGTACATCTCTCCCAAGACTGGAGCTGAATTCTGAAAATGGCAACATGGAAGTGTAATGAACTCTTTACACATACCTTTCCGTTATCCTGTCCTGAGATAGTTCTCAGAGTTCTCCTTTATTGTTCAGTGCTCTTAATTTTCAACAATGAGTCAACACTCACATTTTTATTTTAACTTTCCCACATTTACAGAGAAATGTCATATCAAGAAACCTTGTAGAAGAGATTCCAGTTTCTATTTCAGAGAAACACTAGTCAAATAAAGTAGAAGCTAATAGACTAATCAGGATCTTGGGGTGTGAGCAACTTGGAGCATATGGAAATTGTCAGGTACCTAAACCATTCGGTGAGAAAAAAAAATATTATACAACCTTTATGCAGTAAAAGGCTGATTAAACCCATCACCTATAATATAACCTGCAAGGCTACAAACATTGACTGTGCTGGTCTGTTCAGCATATTTCATTGATTTAAATGATACACATGTATAGGCATACAAAATGTTGTTAAAGCCTCAAAAATGAACATTTTCAAAGTTCTGAGCACATACTCAATTCTTTAAGGCTCTTGACAACAAAGGGCATGGCTTATGCAATGTAAAGATGTTTATTAAAACCTTTAAATCCTTTTTCTAGTCACAAACAAGAAAGCAATCAATTGTTTCAAGTGATCCTGTCAATAATTTGGGAAATAATATAAAAATGATGATACGGCATTGTATAGAAAATAAGACTACAACATCCACTGTTGCTAAAAGCACATTCTTTGAGGCAAGTATCAATTTGCAAGTTCAAATTCAAAGCAAGTTAACAACTGCACCGCTTTCTTGTGCAATTAAGAAAGTATGTTTCCATGGAAAAAAAAAAAAAAGAAGGACCCTTTTCCAGACTCTAGAGTTCAGTGTTCATTCAGAAAATTAACTGTTAACGACATAATATGTTTGACCCTTTCAAAGCAGAAGTGGTCTGCAAAGCATTACCCCAGCATTCAAGTGGAAAATGGTCTTCTAGTGGAAGCCGATCACCACAAGATATGCAGTGACAGCAGAAATCAAAATAGTTCATTTAAGCTGTGCAGGAATCCTTCCACTCCAACAATGCAATTTCTAACGTTCTGTGCTTCATATGCATGTTGGCACTATCTGAAATCACTATTGTGCATGAAAATGTAGTTGGGTGGGGTGGGGGGGGGAGAAAGAAATAAAGGTTAATTAATCGAGTAAAAACAACCATAAATGCCAAGTTGCGAACAATAAAATGTTACAGAAAAAATGTAACTTCGCTGGGCTTACAATTGAAAAGGAGGCTGTTTAATAAAAGAAAAGCAATTTAACTGGCCTATTTTGAATTTCAAGACATTAAAGGGTACATTTTCCAAGCAGTGCATGGGGAGTTACGTGCACAAATCCCATTAACATTAATGTGTTCCTTTGCTCTCAATGATATTAAGTTTTAAGTGATGCCATAACTATTATAAAAATCCTCTGTGACAGCGTTCATCTGTACAGTGTATATCCTGAATATGCCTGGTTACACAAAATACTATCTCCCATCTAATGACACTTTTCTATTCTACAAGAGATAATAACTAACAGACTCACACTGTGGCGAGCCAATCTTTTTGCCTTCCCCCGTTTCAGTTTCCATATTTCAAATAATCTGCATAGCGTGGTATAATCACAAATTTCCCAAAAACCATAAAAAAAAAAAAAAGGGCCGTCTTAATATTTCAGTATCCCAGCTGCAATACTGCAAGCTAAATTATTACCGAAGGTGCCAGCAGTTTTCTATACACAGTACTTAAGATAATTATAAAAAATCATCTTCATTACTGTGTGCTAGCAATTTTTAACAGTTTAATTTGGAAAGGTTACAAAATGCATTCAAATCGCACCGATATAATTACCGAGAGTCTTGGAAGCCATAAAATCTTACCAACCAAATCCCTTTGACCCTGTTAATGTCTGCTCCTTGTTAATCTAAGGCAAACATTGTTTGTAACGAGCAGGTTTTTTTTTTTTCGAAATATGATAAAAAGAAAAGAATTCCCTGCGCTGTTGTTATTGATTCCAGCGTTTACCGGCTGAGAGTTAAGTGCCGTTTACAAAAACAGAACAGATGCAGATGCTGACAGAAAGGTAAACAATTGTTGTGTGGCTCTCTGCCAGACACGGAGGCGATATATTAAACTCCAAGTGAAGCGCATTTCCCCCACGGATTACACTTATTGCCACTTCATTTCCTATGTGCTCCGTCTCTCTAGTGCTATGTCTAGTGCTCAGCTATTTCCAGTGCTTTGCTGACCCCCGAGGCCCGGTGCTACCTCACACAGCCATTAGAGAAAGGAATTGCATGTGTCTGACACGGGCTGAAACCAATTATTAGATATTTTCTTCAGAATGATGCCCAACTCTGTGGGGAATGAGCAATCATGATATAATTTACCTCCTGATTTAATTTTTTCCTGCACAAATTAGTTGTAGTCGGAGGCAGGGCTGTACACAGCTGCTTATGACACAGTGTATCTCTGTCTTATCAAGATTATACTTGAGATGGAGAAAAGCGGGGGCGTAGGCGGAGGTTAGGAGAGAGACAGGCACGGCGAGGTGGTTTGTGGGGGGGCTGGGTGAGCTAAATAGGTTGGGGAATCCTGATATTAAAAAAAAAATAGCATGGAGAAGTTTATCAGATATACTGATCACAAGTGCTCTTGGCTGATTGGAAATGACAGAGCTATAAAAGAGCGAGAATAGGGGGAAGGCTAGCCTTTTCCAGGATCTCATGTTTTATACACCTTTTCTGCTTTCCAATTCACTTCTGCTGTGTGAGCTTTTTAATGCAGTAAGCCTTCTGAGAAAAGATGGGCTACCCACAAGAGTGTGACTTTTACTTTTGGGAAAAGCAATATCACTGCGTAGATTTAAGGTTTATGGTAGGCTGATTAACTATGAGCACATATCAGGAGAAGCATATCATTAAAATCTTATGCTGGCATGAGACTTAAATCGATTTAACCTAGATGATTTAAAGATTTAACCTAGACCACAAGAAAGGGTATGTTGGAACTTGCAGGAGAGGTACTGTTCTCTTCAATGTTGAATGTGGAGCGGTTTATATAGAAATCCTTTTTTTCTAAATAACATCCTTTAATTTATTAAAAAGCACATCTCAAGTCAATAACATCAATCAACTGCTCTGTAAAAGAAAAAAAAGGAAAAATCAGTGATGTTACATTGCAGCTTTGCAACATTTTAGACCTTGTTCAAACACTGTAAGTGCCGGTTCACACTGTTCTGACAAGTAGCGGACCGTGCTGTGCAATTGGAACCGTTCTAATAGGAGCGACTCAAGTCGCTCCGACTTAGAAAAAGGTTCCTGCACCTTTTTTTTTGCAAAGTCGGAGCGACTTGCATTGACTTCCATGATGTGAAGTCGTTGCAAGCCGCGCCGAAGTCGCGGTGCACGGGAGACGGCATTTGTCGCCCGAAGTCGTGTCGCCCTAGTGTGAACCGACACTAAGAGGCCCCTTTCATACACGTGGACTGTTCATTTCATCAGTTCAGTCACGTTAAAAGGGATGAAGTATTCATCAGTATTTCATCCGTTTTTCATCCGTTTTTTGGTCCGTATTTAGTCTGTTTTTCATTCATTTTCATCTGTTTTTCGTCCTTTTTTCCATCGTTTTTTTTTTTACATTCACTACCAATGCAATTAAGGATGAAAACGGACCGTTTGTCCATTTACATCCCTTTTTTCGTCCAATCTTTTTTTTCAATGGAAGAAAAATAGGGCTTTCATCCGTTCAAAAATACGGATATTGACGGAAGCGTATGAAAATGGATGTTAACGGATGATCATCAGTTGTCATCCATTTTTCCATAGGAATGCATTGATGTCCATTTTTCATCCGTCAACGGATGATGAAAAACGGACAAATGGTCCATAAGTGTGAAAGGGGCTTAAAGCCCTGTTCACACATACGGTCCGTTCAGTTCATCAGTTCAGTCACGTCAAAATGTATCAGTTTTTCATCTGTTTTTCATCAGTTTTTCATCAGTTTGTTTTTACATCCATTACCAATGCAAAAACGGATGAAAAACGGACCGTTTGTCTGTTTACATCCGTTTTTCGTCTGATCCGTTTTTTTGACGGATGAAAAATAGGGCATTCATCCGTTCCAAAAAGCGGACATTGACGGAAGCGGATGAAAACGGATGTTAACGGATGATCATCCGTTGTCGTTCGTTTTTACATAGAGATGCATTGATGTCCGTTTTTCATCCGTCAACGGATGGATGAAAAACTAACAAACGGAACGTATGTGTGAAAGGGGCCTTAAAGCAATTGTAAAGTCACATGTTTTACGTACATGCTCTGTGCAGTGGTTTTGCACACAGTGGCCCGGATTCTCCTCTTCTTGGGTCCCTCTTCTGTGCTCCTGGCCCCTTCACCTCCTTTTGAGTGCCCCCACAGTAAGCAGCATGGGAGCACCAGAGCCAAGCCATAGCTCCCAGTGTCCGTTTAGACACAGAGCCGCGACCCAGCCCTGCCCCTTCCTCCCCTGATTGGCTGACTGACTTTGATTGACAGCAGCGAGAACCAATCGTGCCACCCCGCTGTCTCAGACAATGAGTGAGGAAGGGAGTCCCAGGCAGCTAAGAAACCCATGCAACATCGCTGGATAATGATAGGCTCAGGTAAGTATTAGGAGGGCCGAGGGGGGCTGCTGTACACAGAAGGATTTTTAATCTTTATGCATAGAATGCATTAAGATAAAAAAAGAAAAACTTCTGCCTCTACAATTCCTTTTAAGAATAGCTTGTGTTGATTTTGACAGTCCTGTGTTTCTAAGGAGGTACTCACGAATGACTCTATTGCACCTCCGATCTACAAATCTGTTTTACTTGATGATGTGTAGAAATTCATTCATGTGTATGTTGGGGCTAAAAATTGCCTTTTCAAAAACACTGCTGACTTCCTTTATGTTCTATCTATGCGGCACTAAAAACCCAAGTAGAGTTTTCGGCACTGTCCAGTTCTCCTGTGGACTACAGGACACCTAATGTGGTATAGAGATGAGAAAAGGAAGAGGTACTCTGTAGTCCACATAGGAGCAAGAAGATTAGGATGACATAGATTCTCCTCCATACATAAAGTGAATGAGCACTGTCACCCTAGAGCAGGAAGTGTGTTACTGACTGCATCACCAGGAGAAAATAAAGGAAGAAAACCCAAAAAAAAGAAAACTACTGCAGCCACAACAACAAGGACTGTTAAAGCGGAGTTCCACCCAAAAGTGGAACTTCCGCTTTAGGTAGTCCTGACCCCCCGACATGCCACATTTGGCATGTCATTTTTTTGGGGGGGGGAGCGGGTACCTAGTTTTGACAGGTACCCGCTCCCACTTCCGCTCGGAGCGCCGCGGCGCCCTGAGCGGAAGTTCTCCTCTCCCCCTCCCTCCCTGCAATCTTCTGGGACACGTCAGAGGTCCCAGAAGATTGCCGGCCAATCACGGCGCGCAGCGCGACTCGCGCATGCGCAGTGGGTACCCGGCTGTGAAGCCGCAAACTGTAACAGCCGGGTGCCCACAGCAGTGATGCCGGCGCCGAGGGAGAGGATCGAGGCTTCCGGCGGCCGCATCGCTGGACCGTTGGACAGGTGAGTAAATGGCTGGAACTCCGCTTTAACCACTTTGCCGCTGCTCACTAGAGCTCTACTGCGGCAAAATGGCTCGATAACATCTGGCGACGTAGACCTACGTCACCAGACATTCCCCTCTCTCGGTGGCGCTGTATTCAGTCACAGCGGGAGTCGGGCCAGTGGAGGAGCGGTGGCGATCGCCGCTGCTCTTACCCGATCGTCGGGGAATCGAGTGTGAAAAACCTAAGTGAAAGGCAGGGTCAGATTGCAGGGTTCAGCATAGCTGAACCTGCGATCTGTCCTTGTGTCACATAGTCCCCTCTCCCCACACACGTCAGTAAGCACCAGGCATACATTAACCCCTTGATCACCAATAAAAATGAACCCCTTCCCTGCCAGTGTCATTTTTACAGTAACAGTGCATATTTATAGCACTGATTACTGTAGTAATGTCACTGGTACCCCCAAAAGTGTAAAAAATGTCAGTCAAGGGTCTGATCTGTCCGCCGCAATGTCGCAGTCCCGCAAAAAAAAAAAAAACGCAGATCGCCGCCATTACTCGTTAAAAAAAAACACCAAAAATGACAGAAATCTTTCCCTTAGTTAGTAAACGCAATAACTTTTGCGCAAACCATTCAAAATACGCTTATTGCGATTTTTTTTACCAAGCATAGGTAGCAGAAAACAAATTGGCCAAGAATTTTGATTTTTACATTTTGTTTTGGGGGAATTTCATATAAAAAAATTTGAAAAATATTGTTATTTTTTCAAAATTTACGCTCTTTTTTTGTTTATAGCGCAAAAAGTAAAAATCGCACAGGTGATCAAATACCACCAAAAGAAAGCTCTGTTTGTGGGAAAAAAAAGGACGTAAATTTCGTTTGGGTATGGCGTCGCACGACTGCGCAATTGTCAGTTAAAGTCACACAGTGCCGAGTCGCAAAAAGTGGCCTGGACGTAAGACAGCAAAATCCTCCGATGGTAAAGTGGTTAAGCTGCAAAATGTTCATTTTTGTTCTTGAGTTTCGATAAACTTTAATGTTCTAGTACATTGTACATAAGAAATGTTTCTATTACTGGTGCTTCAAAGCTCATATATGTGAAGATACAAAGTACTGCATCACCTGACACGTTCAAGTTATGCACTGTATACTCTTTTGTGTCCTAGGTAAAAACTAAGATGTTTGATAGGTGCATTAGTCTAAAGATAGACAATACCACTGTCTTAAGAAGAGCTGCATTTGTTTTTGAAGCTGGTAATTGCCTGAATGTATTCCAGGCAAACAGCATACTGCAGGGTTTTCTATTATAATGTATTTAGGCAAGATCACAGGATGTTTCAGAAACCCAGACCCCTAGAAAACTTGTATAGCTTCTTAAAGTACATATATATATACTTATACATATATATATATTATACATATATATATACTTCAAAGCTTTTTATGAGGGCCAAAATGAATGGGATACCCTACTGATACGCATGTGCAACCAGGATTACCAACCGCCTGCAGACAGATTGTAAAAAAAGTAGCAAGTACCAGTATAAAAAGTCGATCCACCAGTAAATAACTACTGCTCAGTTCCAAAGTCAGAAGATTTAAAAAAATGGTTTAGCTCGGACACAGTGTGGTCGATTTACTAAAACTGTAGAGAGCAAAATCTGGTGCAGCTCTGCATAGAAACCAATGAGCTTTTAGTTTTTTTTTCAAAGCTTAATTGAGCAAGCTAAAGTTAGAAGCCTATTGGCTACAATGCACAGCTGCACTAGATTTTGCACTCTCCAGTTTTTGTAAATCTATCTCAGTGTGACACGTTGACATCATGGCAGTAAAGGCTGGAATCTACCAAGTACTGGTCATTGAAAGGTTGTCCATCCTGTTTAGATTCAAAGCAGCCAGCCAGCCCACCAACTTTTTTCCTGCTGCTTCATGTGCCACATGCACAAGCATGTGTCTAGCCAGAAAAAAAAGTGCCACCTCTGGGCTGCTTGTCACTAGGTCAGACTGGCCACCCAGGACAAAGAACTTCAGAATTCAGAGCCGCCCCAGAGGAAGTCAGGAGGACAGGAGCAAATAGATAAGCAGCACTGACAGTGCCAGCATTAGAGGATCCTGCCGCTGAATCTCACACTGCAAAGCCAAGTTATCCTCATTGCACCAGTTCTTTATCAATACTTGCAATGAATGCCAAGCAAAGTATAAAATAACATGACAATGTGAATACTTTCTATGTACTGTCTAAAAACAAATCTCAAGAGTCACAAGAGCTTGCTATGCAGAAGTTCTGTGCAGCAGACTCCTGGGATTTTGGAATTGTGTTTTCCATGTTTGGCAGTCTTAAGAAAGTATTTGCTTTTCCACGTTAACTTTAACTTTGTCCCAATTTCATAAGTATAGAAAGTTTAAGGCTCAATATGTCTCTGTTGCCCTGTAAAAATCATACAGCAAGTTGTTCTCCACCTAGGAAAACAGCACAATTCTCTTCCTCTCTTTCGCTTTACTTTCAATAATAATAATTAATAATAATATAATACTAATAATAATTCACGCCCTGTCACTGGGGCATTTTATTCCTCCCACTGACACCACTGACAGCCGGTTCACACAGGCGCGACCCGACTTGCGGGGGCGACCTGTGAAGTCGCGGTGCACAGCTCGCACCGCGACCTCAGAGCGGCCGGCACAGACTTCATATCATTGAAGTCAATGCAGGTCACTCCCGGTCGCCCCAAAGAAGCTCCGGACCCTTTTTCTAAGTCGGAGCGACTTGTGTCGCTCCTATTAGAACGGGTCCTGTGCTACTCTATGGCAGGCGACCCATGGCGACTTGTCAGGCGACCAGGTCGCCTGACAAGTAGCCCCAGTGTGAACGGGGTCTGAAACGGTGGCATTTCTTTCCGGTCAGTGACACAACCAATGCTATGACATTTTTTTCCCTCCCACTGGCATCACAGATGCTGTAGCACCTTTTTCCTCCCATTGGCATTGATGCTCCAGATTTTTTTTTCCATCCCATGAACAGATGTTATGGCGATAACGCAATCCATTTTGGGGCATTTTTTTCCTCCACTGTTAACCCCATATTTCACTACAATGGCAATTATTCTGATTAGTCTGAAACTAGCAAGAAGTGCAAGGTGCACATGAACAGGACAATATAAATAACAAAAAGGATCCCCAATACACTTCTATGCTATCCAACAAAAAAAAAAAATGTTTGTCTCAACTACTTGGGATAAAAACAGAGGCTTTAGTTACACACATTTGCAAATACAAGTGGAAACAACACTTCCACCTCAAGGCATATCTGATAAGTGCCCCTAACAGTAAACTCTCTGGGTTTCCAGTAATTGTTATTTTGTTTTCTGTACCTTTAAGAATGAAAGGGCTGCCCGCAGGTACTTTGCTTAATATGTAGAGGTGCCTTGGCATGGCAGTATGGCTTCCATGTGCATTTGCAAAAGTAAATTTCATTCGTTTTTTTGTTTGTTTTGCTGGCTAGCATTGAAAATGTGCTATAGACCCCTTTTATATGGTTTCATATTTAACTATGACACAGTGGGGTTGATTTACTAAAACTGGAAAGCACAAAATCTGGTGCAACTCTGCATATAAACCAGTCAGCTACCGTTTTCCTGGTAAAAAGAAACAAAAAAGGGCGCACCGACCTAGCGCATTATCCTCAATAATAGGCTTTATTAGTAAAACATGTAAAATGGCTACTCCCAAACAAAGGTAGAAAATAGTCATATCAAGCTCAATCCCTCCAATGTTAGGAATAGTCCATGCATTAGTCCATAATCCTGTTAAGATGACGCTGACGCGTTTCAAGGCTCAGCCTCTTCCTCTGAGCCACCAGGTGGCTCTGAGGAAGAGGCTGAGCCTCGAAACGCATCAGCCGTCATCTTAACAGGATTATGGACTAATGCATGCACTATAACTAAAACATTGGAGGGATTAAGCTTGATATGACTATTTTCTACCTTTGTTTGTGAGTAGCCATTTTACATGTTGTACTAATAAAGCCTATTATTGAAGATAATGCGCTAGGTCGGTGCGCCCTTTTTTGTTTCTTTTTACCTGTAGTACTGTTGGGCTACCCCAGTCCTTTTTGGGCAGCAAGACTCTGGCCATCCGAGACGCCATATGTGAGTCCCGTGGGAAGTGTGGTCGGGGAGCTTGGATTCTAAGCGCAGGAGAGAGGTGGTATCACCATATTGTTTTGGAGCTACCATTTTCCGTTTCAAAGCCTAATTGAACAAGCTGAAGTTAGAAGCTGATTGGTTTTTATGCAGAGCTGCACCAGTTTTTGCACTTCCCAGTTTTAGTAAACTAACCCCACTATGTGCTCCACTAGTAATCCATTTAGTCTGCTGCAATGCAACAACTCTGAATTTTTGCGTGGTGCACAAAGAGCAACTGTATTGTCCTTTCTCTTCCCAGTGTCACACGTTCTGCCTTCCAAATGTTTCCAGATATGATAATAAGTGTAATAAAAAGAAAATTAAAATAGCAGACTAGACATCAGTTCAAAGCACCCAATTAACAATTTAGTCATGCTGAATTTATTTTACTCACTGTTTGACCTTTTACAGGGCACCTGTGTCCATACTATAGACAATAAACTATTTACATATTCTCTACACACAGTAATACAGCTTTAAAACAAGCCATCCGTGCCCTCTCTATCTTCTTTTATTGTGAAGTTATTCATTTTTAAAGATATCCAAAGATCACAGCAAAGATGCTACAGTCAGGTTTCAGTGGAAACAGCCGCTCTTTATTGGAGTGCTAACAGCATAAACATGCAGAGATTAATGAGGACTTGATTTAGGGACCGTGCTAGAACGCAGGCCTGGGTAGGATATATTCTCTATATTGCATAATCTACTGTCACATAGTTACAATTATTATTATTATACAGGATTTATATATCACCAACAGTTTATGCAGCATGATAGTACAGTTGCATTACAATTTAATACGAGAGGGATCAGAGGGCCCTGCTCGTTGGAGCTTACAACCTAAAAGGGAGGGTCAAGTGATACAAAATATAATAATTGTAATGGATGAGCTGATGAGAAAGTAAAAATACTGTTTATTAGTTACAGTAGAGGAAGGACAGGCCTTTCTGTAGAGATTGGTTTTTAGAGATCGTTTAACCACTTTTACTGCGGCAGGTCGGCTCTGTCCCATGAAACGACGAACCTGTACGTTGCTTGTGAGACAGCTAGTGGAGGTACACGCGTGCTGTCTGAGGCACACACGCGCGCCGATTGGCCATAGGGAGAGCCAATCAGCGTGTTGGGCAAGCACGACCAGGCACCTCCGATCACTCCCCATGGAGAAAGAATGGCGGCCTGCCGATGTAAACACGGCAGACCACTGTTCTGTCAGTGATGAACACAGGGATCCTGTGTTCCTCCTATTTAGGAACACAAGTTTCTATGTTCATCCAGCAAGTCCATCCCCCTAGGGACATACTTAACCCTTTGATCGCCCCTGGTGTTAACCTCTTCCCTGCCAGTGTCATTAGTACAGCAACAGTGCCTATTTTTAGCACTGATTATTGTAGTAATGTCACTGATTCTACCAAAAGTGTCAAAAGTATCAGTTAAGTGTCCCATCTGTCCACCGCAATTTTGCAGTCCCGCTAAAAATCGCTGATCGCCGCCATTACTAGTAAAAAATAAATAAAAATGACAAATCTTTCCCCTAGTTTGTAGACGCAATAACTTTTGCGCAAACCAATCAATATACACTTATTGGAATTTTTTTTACCAAAAATATGTAGCAGAATACATATTGGCCTAAAAGGATGAAAACATTTGATTTTAAATTTTTTTGGGGGGGAATGTTTTATAGCAGAAAGTAAAAAATATTGTTTTTTTTTTTCCCCCCGGAATTTTTGCTTTTTTCTGTTTATAGCACAAAACATAAAAAATCGCAGAGGTGATCAAATACCACAAAAAGAAAGCTCTATTTTTGGGAATAAAGGACATCAATTTTATTTGAGTACAGCGTCGCACAACGGCGCAATTATCAGTTAAAGTAAGGCAGTGCCGCATCGTAAAAAATGGCTTGGTCATTAAGGGGGTAAAGCCTTCCAGTCCTTAAGTGGTTAAAGTAGTAAGGCACTGGTCTACAGATGAACCTCTTCACACTAAGATGTTTCCTGTTCAGCCTTCCACCTCCTCCACCAACTACCTAAACAAACATTAGATTAGCAAAATTGAACAATCCAATGGAGCATGACTAAAGCCCCATACACACGCGTCAAAAATCGGCAGGGAATTTTCGTCCGACGGCCGATCTACCGATTTTCGGCTTGTTAGTATGATGCTTCTGACAACCGACTCCGACTTTTCGGCCGAAAAAAATCTGGTGTGCGGGCTATAAAATTTTTGTCCGCCGTCAAAACACGGACGATTTTCGTGCAGTCAGTACAGATTTCGACAGGAAAAAATCCTATGAGCAAGACTGGGCATGCTCAGAGAAGAAAGAACACAAAGAAAGCAAACCAACACATGACATCACTTCTGAAGCAGATTTTTGTTGGGCGAGAAAATTCGTGTGCAGTCTAGGCACATTCCAACCAACAAAACACAACTCTGGACAAAAGACGGACGATCGGTTAGCCGATAATCATTGCGTGTGTACGGGGCTTGACTCATGCCTTAAGCTGGCCATAGATGGGTCAGTAAAAACTGACTGATTCCCTCACCTACATATTCAAGGTGGATGGGGGTATTCATAATACAATGATCAGCACTGCTGACTATAGCTGGCAATGCTTATCAATGAACATTTATCTGACAGGCTGGTTGCACAGAAGTTGATCAGTAAATTGACTACTGTACAATCAGGGTGTCCATACATAGATCAAAATTTGGCTGGAATGTGGTACCTACTGAACAGGATTCATTTCAATCGATGTACGGCTGGCTTTAAACCCTTGGGTCCAATTTCTTCTGTGCAGAGGGTTGTGGGCAGGCAATGTAAATAAAGATTTCAGCCAGCTATAATATAAGTATTTAAAAAAAAAAAAAGGAATAAATACCATAGCAAAAGGACGGTTTTATTTTTGACTGGACTTCTGATATAATTGTATCCTGCAAAAGGATGGGATAAGGCTAAATGCAGTTCACAACTTTTGCAACCCAACTGTACATATGAAACTCCATGATATTTCTTCTTACAACCTGCGAGAATTAGGTGTTGGCCCACGATTTATACTGATTTTAAGTCAAATTAATCCTAATGGAAGCTTTTTAGGTCCATGAATAAGCCAAATGGTAATGAAACACATTAAGGAAGTGTGGTTTTCAGGTGTAGATATTATGTATAAAATTGCCTTAATATTACTATCAGTCATGGCAATGTGTTTTCCCACGTTGCAATTCATTCCTTGCCCCTAATTAATATTCATTACTTTTGCATGGTTCTGTAGCCAGCCTTTATGATATTTCAGGCAATCATTCTCGTTGCCATTCTGGGTAAAAGTGCTGTTAGGTTGTAGTAGCAGCACAATAATGAAATTCACCAACTCCACTTTTTGTGCCACCACAGCTCACTGTGCACTGAAGTTTGAATCGACATCAGCACTTCCTCATCCAAGCAGATTGACAATGTAGTACTATTGTATATAGGAGCAAAGTATGGCGCTCACCGAACCTACAGTAAAACTTCACTCACCCGGCGCCAAAGTATTCCAGAAAATTAAAACAATAAATATATAAGGGAAGCTGCCACTATAAATTCATACATGTATATAGGTGCATTTAGACTCAAAACAGCTCAACGCTACAGATTCATTCACGCACTAGCAGCGCTACAGTCCATGAAATAAATGAATCA
Organism: Pelophylax lessonae; assembly: GCF_965119305.1. NCBI lineage: Eukaryota > Metazoa > Chordata > Amphibia > Anura > Ranidae > Pelophylax > Pelophylax lessonae. Next base: position 160,511,674 of record NC_138768.1, read on the forward strand.
AATATTGAATGTATGGATGAACAAAATCAATGAAGGAAAATCCATGCATGCAGTCCCAGATTGTGAGAAGATGATGTCAGTGGGTATATCCTTGCAGACCCCCAAAAAAGCCTTCACCACACCGCTGTGTACACCCAGTAGTGGGGACACTTACCAGAACCAATCTGTATATAAGCAGAATATAGTAAGCGGGAATGCCTTGGACGCCTTACTCCTCTGTGTAGAGAACACCAACCGGGACCACCAGCAAGTATCTCATGTATATCCCCTCTTCAGCATAGAACATATGTGTGGGAAATAAAACAGCAACATAGCGTAATACTGCTAAAATATGTATGCCTTTATTCCCAGCCGTAACCCTTCACACATTGCACTTACAGAAATGACCAGATTGGTTCTGGTAAGGGTCCCCACTACTGGGTGTACACAGCGGTGTGGTGAAGGCTTTTTTGGGGGTCTGCAAGGATATACCCACTGACATCATCTTCTCACAATCTGGGACAGCATGCATGGATTTCCTTCATTGATTTTGTTCATCCATACATTCAATATTTGATTCATGGTTTATTTCATGGACTGTAGCGCTGCTAGTGCGTGAATGAATCTGTAGCGTTGAGCTGTTTTGAGTCTAAATGCACCTATATAAATGTAGTACTATTGTCTAACATAATAAGCATTTTTCAAAACAAATCCTCTCTCTGTGTCTTGTGAATATATCACATTTCCAAAATGAGCCTCTGAAACAATCCCTTACCCGAGGCTGCATCTTCTAAAATAAAGAAGCAGACCAGAAGTGACCTCATTTTAGAAGACAATGGTACTTCAATATATATATATATATATATGGTTAGAATGGTGACATTCTTGTCAGCAGTTTCATTTGGTTATGCATGCGAGGTGAAATCCACAGCAATTCCTGAAACATCTCGGACTGTCAGCTAACCTTTTGTTGCAAACACTTTTCAGGTGTTCACAATTGTACATTTGATGGTAACTAAAAATGCATGACAAGAGTTTCCTTTTATTGTCCCTAACATGCTTCCTTTCCCAGGCCCTTTTTAGCAACTTATGAAAATTATGAAATCATGCCTTGTAATGGGTGATAAACGAATATAATAAAACAAATATAATAAACACAGATTTCTGCAGTTCTGTTATGACAAGACACCTTGTTTGGACTTTGGAAAAATAGGTTTTGACCTTCAACGTTGTACAAATGTTAACCTGTAATAGGTAACATATATTTTAATCACATTTTTAGAAATTTCTATCTGTCCATCTATCTATATGGTCCAGCGGTGTCCACATAAATGAGCCCAAAGCCACATTTGTATTCACATTTGTACATACAACATAGATGACATATCAAATGTTTAAACTGAGAAAATGTATAATTTTAAGGGAAAAATAAATTGATTTTAAATTTTATGGCATCAACACATCTCAAAAAGTTGGGACAAGGCCATGTTTACCACTGTGTGGCATCCCCTCTTCTTTTTATAACAGTTTGCAAATGTCTGGGGACTGAGGAGACAAGTTGCTCAAGTTTAGGAATAGGAATGTTGTCCCATTCTTGTCTAATACAGGCTTCTAGTTGCTCAACTGTCTTAGGTCTTCTTTGTCACATCTTCCTCTTTATGATGCGCCAAATTTTTCTATGGGTGAAAGATCTGGACTGCAGGCTGGCCATTTCAGTACCCGGATCCTTCTTCTACACAGCCATGATGTTGTAATTGATGCAGTATGTGGTCTGGCATCGTCATGTTGGAAAATGCAAGGTCTTCCCTGAAAGAGACGACGTCTGGATGGGAGCATATGTTGTTCTAGAACTTGGATATACCTTTCAGCATTGATGGTGCCTTTCCAGATGTGTAAGCTGTCAATGCCACATGCACTCATGCAACCCCATACCATCAGAGATGCAGGCTTCTGAACGGAGCACTGATAACAACTTGGGTTGTCCTTGTCCTCTTTAGTCCGGATGACATGGCGTCCCAGTTTTCCAAAAAGAACTTCAAATTTTGATTCGTCTGACCACAGAACAGTTTTCCACTTTGCCACAGTCCATTTTAAATGAGCCTTGGCCCAGAGAAAAAGCCTGCGCTTCTGGATCATGTTTAGATTTGGCTTCTTTTTTGGCCTATAGAGTTTTAGCTGACAACGGTGAATGGCACGGTGGATTGTGTTCACCGACAAGGTTTTCTGGAAGTATTCCTGAGCCCATGTTGTGATTTCCATTACAGTAGCATTCCTGTATGTGATGCAGTGCCGTCTAAGGGCCCGAAGATCACGGGCATCCAGTATGGCTTTCTGGCCTTGACCCTTACGCACAGAGATTGTTCCAGATTCTCTTAATCTTTGGATGATATTTTGCACTGTAGATGATGATAACTTCAAACTCTTTGCATTTTTTCTCTGAGAAACTCCTTTCTGATATTGCTCCACTATTTTTTGCCGCAGCATTGGGGAAATTGGTGATCCTCTGCACATCTTGACTTCTGAGGGACACTGCCACTCTGAGAGGCTCTTTTTATACCCAATCATATTGCCAATTGACCGAATAAGTTGCAAATTGGTCCCCCAGCTGTTCCTTATATGTACATTTAACTTTTCCGGCCTCTTATTGCTACCTATCCCAACTTTTTTGGAATGTAGCTCTCATGAAATCCAAAATGAGCCAATATTTGGCATGACATTTCAAAATGTCTCACTTTCAACATTTGATATGTTATTCTATATTATATTGTGAATAAAATATAAGTTTATGAGATTTGTAAATTAGTCCATTCCTTTTTTACAATTTGTACAGTGTCCCAACTTTTTTGGAATTGGGTTTGTAAATCAACACCCTTACCATGTGTCATCCAGGCTGTTTGAAAAGACCAAGGCATAAGATGATGACGGCCATATGTATCATAGAAAAACCAGAAAAAGACAGGCATAGATCAGAGATAACCCCCTACAAGAACTGCTATCCTCGGGGGACCTCTTCACTTACCTGCTTACTGTCACTGTATCCCCATTCATTGGTGTCAGTGGGGCTAAATGAATTCTCATTGTTGGTGGCAGAGTAGAACTTCAACATATAAGGCCCCTAACTTTAAATGTTAGCCAGGACCCTATTTTGTCTAAAGCATAGCAAAGCATAGAGGTGAAGTATTCCAGCACAAGTCATACAGCTATGCCCATTTTTCTACATTTGACTCAACTTCTAAAACCACAGATGCATAATCTATGTTGCATTGTTTTACAAATCATTTATGATAGTTACAATTGATTTACACATCACCCAGCACTAGGATGTGCATTAATGAATGGGTTTTACAGGCTCTTCCACTGGGGAAAGGTAAGAATATACTCCTATAATCTTTGGCTATTTGACTTATACCATAGGCCCCATGTCTAAGAGAGTTGTCCAATATCCATGGGCTTTTGCGAAGACGCATAGTTAACCACTTGCTGACCAGCTGCTTAGTTTTACAGTGGCAGGTTGGCTCTGTCCTGCGAAACGACGCACCTGTACATTGCTTCGCGGGACTGCTAGTGAGGGCGCGTGCACGTTCCAATTGGTGTCTGTTGGGCACCCGTGATCGCTCCCCATGGAGACAGAAAAGCGGTCTGCCGTTGTAAACACGGCAGACCGCTGTTCTGTCAGTAATGAGCACAGGGATCTTGTGTTCCTCTTATTTAGGAACAAAGGTCTCTGTGTTCATGCAGCAAGCCCATCCCCCACACAGTTAGAAAGCATTCCTAGGTACACATTTAACCCTGTTTGCCCCTGGTGTTAACCTGTTCACTGCCAGTGTCATTAGTACAGTAACAGTGCATATTTTCAGCACTGATTACTGTAGTAATGTCACTGGTCCCCCCAAAAGTGTCAAAAATATCTGTTAGGTGTCCGATCTGTACGCCGCGATGTCACAGTCCCGCTAAAAATCGCTGATCGCCGCCATTACTAGTAAAAAAAATAAAAATGACATAAATCTTTCCCCTAGTTTGTAGACGCGATAACTTTTGCGCAAACCAATCAATATACACTTATTGGGATTTTTTTCCCCAAAAATATGTAGCGGAATACATATTGGCCTAAAATGATGAAAATAAATAAAAAAATTTAATTTTTGTTATATGGAATGTTCGATAGCACAATGTAAAAAATACAGTTTTTTTTTTTTTAGAATTGTTGCTCTTTTTTTGTTTATAGTTCAAAAAATAAAAAAAATCAAATACCACCAAAAGAAATCTCTATTTGTGGGACATCAATTTTATTTGGGTACAGCGTCGCACAGCCGCACAATTGTCAGTTAAAGTAAAGCAGTGCCATATCGCAAAAAATGGCCTGGTCATTAAGGGGGTAAAACCTTCCGGGCCAGAAGTGGTTATAAACATAGCAATGTAGGTAGTCGTGGGAATTCTGCCAGTAGTTTCGTGTAGTTAAACCCAAAACCAAATATAATATAATATAATGTAGCTACCAATCATTAGATGTAAATTTCTCTGTTTTCACCTGGTGATCAGACCAGTTACACACCTCCTGTATTAGAGTGCCCTCCCTCTGGATGAATGAGCACAGGGGGCACCTTTGGACAGGAGCATCTGGGGGGAGGGGAGTGTTAGATGTGCTATTAGATTTAAATACATTAAAAAATTATAACCAAAGTCTACCAAATACTTTATAAGCAGTTACAGCAAACAGTTTTTTCTTCCCTTTTGGTATAAAGGTTTTTTATGTAAATAAACAAAAGCTGATTATTGTAAGTACCCCTGCTAGTGCTAAAGTGTTCCCTCTCTGTAACTGATTCATTCTGCTGGAGAGCTTGTTCTTTTGAAAAACAACAGACTAAAGCCTAGTACACACGCAACGACGATCGTCCGTCTTTTGTCCAGAGTGGTGTTTTGTTGGTTGGAATGTGCCTAGACTGCACACTAATTTTCTCGACCAACAAAATTCTACTTCAGAAGTGATGTCATGTGTTGGTTTGCTTTCTTTGTGTTCTTTCTTCACTGAGCATGCCCAGACTTGCTCATCAGATTTTTCCCTATCGAAATCTGTACTGACTGCACGAAAATCGGACGCGTTTTGACGGCAGACAAAAATTTTATAGTCTGCCTACCAGATTTTTTTCGGCCGAAAAGTCGGAGTTGGTTGTCGGAAGCATCATACTAACAAGCCAAAAATCGGCAGATCGGTCATCGGAAGACAATTCCCTGCCGATTTTCGACGCGTGTGTACGAGGCTTTAGGCTGGCCATACATGTTCAACTTTTGTTGTACAATTTTCTGTTAGATTTACCACAAACCACATAATATGAGGTCAAAGCTAAACAACACTTTCACTTGTATCTAATTAGGCAGGCCTTTGTACTACATAGTTGAAGGTAAATTTCAAGAAAATTGTTCAGAAAATTGTAAGAAAATTGTATTGTGTATGGCTAACCTAACTCATCAGATAAAAATAGAAGAAAGAAAACCTAAAAAAAAAAAACCTAAAAAATAAATAAAAAATAAAAATGAAAGCCGCCATCACATGTAAGAAATGGTACGCTGCAATATAATAAATGTTTGGTTTTCAGTTTAAAACACTAACTTCCTGTTTGATTTGGGTTAATTAAAGTATAATCTGATTCAGATTTAGCACTAGTTATTTCTCACATTTTTTTTTGTATTTTGGAGTCGAGAGATTGGCTTAAAGGAGTCACATGAGTCACTTCTGGGGTTATTATCTGAATACATTTGTTATAAAATTAAATGTGAATATCATTTCTTCCAGGGGATAAGTAATGGCAGATTGTCATAGGAGCACCCTTTGCACATGGGAGAGAGATGGTAATAGAATACCATCCAAAAGTTGTTTGTTTTTCAGTCAAAGACTGAGAGCATTGAGATGTATAACACACTATAGTATTGCAGAAATTGTGTAAGCACTGCAGCTGCAGATACATTTCACAGGTTGGTTATGGAATGCAAGTTAGCGTCCACCAGTTAGCGTCAGCATCAGTGTCAGTTAGGGTCAATCCCAGATTTGAACCCTTTGATTGCCAGTAACACTAACACACACACACACACACACACTATACCTGTATATCTCCATTACTACTATAGTGTCTGAATGGATCAATATCTTTGATCTGATCAGAACTATACTAGAGTCCCCAATAGTTTAGTGTTCCCAAAGACGCGGCGTTAGCAGGATCAGCCCTGACACCTGCCGGCACCAGGGTTTAGCCTCTCCGCCCAGCCCACCCAAACAAGTGCAGTATCAATAGATCGCTGTCACTTCCAATACACAGCACACAAAACCGCAGCATTACCAAAGTCAGACATGATCTCTGCTAGCACTAGCAGTTCATTGTTTTGTAGCGGTTCAAACAGCCCTTGAAAACCAGGTGCTTTTTTACCTGTGAGTCACACTAGGTACCTGTAGATTAAGGCCCCTTTCACACATACGGACCGTTCATCAGTTCAGTCACGTCAAAATGTATCAGTTTTCCATCCATTTTTCATCAGTTTTTTGTCTGTTTTCATCCGTTTTTAACCACTTAAGCCCCGGAGGATTTGGCTGCTAAAGGACCAGGGGTTTTTTTGCGATTTTTTACTGCGTGACTTTAACGGACAATTGCGCGGTCGTGCGACGCTGTACCTAAACGAATTTGACGTCCTTTTTTTCCCACAAACAGAGCTTTCTTTTGGTGGTATTTGATCACCTGTGCGATTTTTTGATCACGCGCTATAAACAAAAAAAGAGCGTAAATTTTGCAAAAATAACAATATTTTTCACATTTTTTTATATGAAATTCCCCAAAAAAAAAAGTAAAAATCAAAATTTTTTAACATTTTTCGGCCAATTTGTTTTATGCTACCTATGTTTGGTAAAAAAAATCGCAAAAAGCGTATTTTGATTGGTTTGCGCAAAAGTTATCGCGTTTACTAACAAAGAGAAAGATTTTTGTCATTTTTGGTGTTTTTTTTTTTAACGCATAATGGCGGCGATCTGCGATTTTTTTTTCGGTACTGCGACATTGCGGCGGACAGATCGGACCCTTGACTGACATTTTTGACACTTTTGGGGTTACCAGTGACATTACTGCAGTAATCAGTGCTATACATATGCACTGTTACTGCAAAAATGACACTGGCAGGGAAGGGGTTAACTTTATTGGACAGGGAGGGGTTAAGTGTGTCCTAGGGGCGTGCTTTCTACTGTGTAGGGACATGGCTATTGGTGTAAAAGCAAAGATCAACCGTTCTACATAGTAGAACGGTCAGATCTTCACTTTTACACAGGGAGAACTGACAGGCAGCTTGTTTACACAAGCTGCTCTGTCTTTCTCCCTTCACAGGAGCGATCGTAGTGTGGCCGGCGGACATCGAGTCCGCCGGTCACACGCACTGACTTGCCTGTGAACGAGCCGCGGCGGGCGCGCGCCTCGGCGGGCGCGCGCCCGCCCGCGATAGGCTCGCAAGTCAGTGACAGGCGAGTGACGTACCGATACGTCACTCTGCCTGGCCGGGGCTGACCGCCGCAGTATATAGTCGTGCGGCGGTCGGCAACCGGTTAATCCATTTTTCATCCATTTTTCATCCGTTTTTCATCCATTTTTCGTCCGTTTTTCATCCATTTTTCATCCGTTTTTCATCCATTTTTCGTCCATTTTTCATCAGTTTTTCATCCATTTTTCGTCCATTTTTCATCCGTTTTTCGTCCGTTTTTTGTCCGTTTTCGTCCGTTTTCCGTACGTTTTTCTTACATCCACTACCAATGCAAAAACAAATGAAAAACTGACCGTTTACATCCGTTTTTCGTCCGATCTATTTTTTTGACGGATTAAAAAATAGGTCATCCATTTTTACATAGAGATGCATTGATGTCCGTTTTTCATCCGTCAACGGATGGATGAAAAACGAACAAACGGACCGTATGTATGAAAGGCCCCCTAAGGCATCCCATTGACGGATGAAAAACGGACATCAATGCATTCCTATGGAAAAACATATGACAACGGATGATCATCCATTTATATCCGTTTTCATCCGCTTTTTTTTAATGGATGAAAGCCCTATTTTTCTTCCGTTAAAAAAAACTGACAAACGGTCCCTTTTCCATTTTTGCATTGTTAGTTGATGTAAAAAAAAAAACGGATGAAAAAAACGGATGCAAAAACGGATGAAAAACTGATTTTGACATTTTGACGTGACTGAACTGATGAACTGAACGGACCGTATGTGTGAAAGGGGCCTTAGTGGCCAAAATGTCAAACGAAAGGTACACTAGTGACGAGGCCTACAGGATCCTGAGCATTGCAGATGAGAGCAATGGGGAAGCCTTACTGTCAGAATCAGGCTCAGTATATGACCCTGACAGATAGCTTTGATGACGGAGTAGAGGTCCCTGCTAAGGTTAGGTGTACCCGACCCCGTTCCTCTGTTGCTGAGGTGCAACAATTGCATGATTCTCGTATGCAGCAGAGTATCAATACTAGTGCCGCTCTACCTTCTGGTGAACTGGCGAGCACCAGCGGCCTAGTACAACCTGATCGTAGACAAACCAGCACTGCAGTATCAATTGGTGACGTGGCGAGTCCCATAAATGCAGTTCAAGCTGGTGCGGAGGCTAGCACAAGTAGTGGCCTGCAGCCACTAAGAATTTGAACACAGACTTGTAAAGCTCATAGTGCCCTTCCTGATGTGCTTGCAAATCCTGATTGGCAGCCCACAGATTCTGCAGCACCCCATACTTTCCCATTCACTGGCCAGCCCGGAATGCAGGTGGAACAGCCAATATTACTCCCCTTCATTTTTTTTGAACGGTTGTTCAGGGAAGATGTTTACAGATCTATTGTGGACCAAAGCATTTTGTATGCTAATGAATTTATCACCACAAACCCAAATTTGACCCTTGCCAGACAATTTGGCTGGAAACCTAGAACGGTTCCTGAATTTAAGATCTCTCTGGGTATATCCCTCAACATGGGCATTACTAAAAGGAGTGAGTTGCATTCATATTGGTCCACTGACCCAATTCATCATATGCCCTTGTTCTCTGCTGCCATGGCCAGGGCTAGATACAAGCATATATTGCGGTTCATTCCCTTTTTAACGACAATAAACTCTGTGACCCTGAACATGACCGGCTCCACAAAATTCAGTCCCTCGTAAACCACTTCAACCAAACATTTGCAGCCTTGTTTATCCCCCATTAAGATGTCTGCGTTGACAAGTCCCTGATTAAGTTTTCTGGCCGCCTTGCTTTCAAACAGTTTCTCCCCAGCAAGCTTGCCAGATATGGGTCAAGAAGTATAAGCTCTGTGACAGGGCAACAGGCTATACATGTAGTTTCATGGTTTACGAGGAAAAAGATAGCAGTGTGGAGCCCACCAACTGCCCAGACTACATAGGGAGCAGCAGCAAGATTGTTTGGGACTTGGTGTCATTCTGATTCGGAAAGAGGTACTATTTATACGTGGAAAACTTCTATACAAGCGTGCCACTTTTTATTTCTTTCAATTAGTAATTGGTGCATGTGGCAAAGTGCAATCTAATCACCGGGGCTTTCCCCAATGGCTTGTAAATGCGCCTTAAAAAGATGCCGAGTCTGTAGCAAGCATGGATTTAGGCGTGACACCAGCTATTTTTGTTCCTTCTGTCCTGGCGAACCTAATCTCTGCATCGGTGACTGTTTCCATCGCTACCACACATGGAATATTAGTACAGGGTACAGCACGGCACAGTCTAGGGCACAATTTCACACAATGTCTTGAAAGAGGTTAGATGGCTATCACATTTTGAGAGACCCTAACCTGGAACATTGATAGTTACAAAAAAAGTGTGGAAAAAAAGACAAAAAAAAAAAAACCCATAAAAAACTTAAAAGAATAAATAAAGAAGCCAAAAATAGTTGTCATTTTATTGTTCTTACTGTTTTACTGTATTTTATGCTATACTGTAATGTTTTATTGTTACTGTGTTTTATTGTTAATCTTTGTTTGCTTTGCAGGTATTCCATTCCACTTTTTTAGTGTACCGTTACTGTGTTTTATTGTTAACCATTGCTTGCTTTGCAGGTATGCCATTCAGCTGCAGCACTGATTTCCTTTTTTGACAGCAACAGGGTTTGCCCTCAAAATACGTAAAATCAGTGACCCCAGCACTGTCTGAGGTGATTTCACCACCACAGTTAAAAAAAAAAAGGAGCATACATGGCAAAGCATAGGGGCTGGGGTGGACATCGGGGCGGATTGCCCCTATGCTTCGCCATATATTTTTTACTCTTTTTTTGTGTGCAGATTGCAATAAAAAAAATTGTTTTATTGAGTTAATGTTTTATTGATCCTGTGTTTTATCGTTACCGTTGTTTGCTTTGCAGGTACGCCATTTAGCTTCAGCACTGATTTGTTTAGTATGACAGCAACAGGGTTTGCTCTCACGATATGTAAATCTGTGCCTCCAGTACTGTAGGAGGTGATTTCACCACTGTTGTTGAAAAAAAAAAAAAAAGCATACAGTGGGGATCGAAAGTTTGGGCACCCCAGGTAAAAATTTGTATTAATGTGCATAAAGAAGTCAAGGAAAGATGGAAAAATCTCCAAAATGCATCAAATTACAGATTAGACATTCTTATAATATGTCAACAAAAATTAGATTTTATTTCTATCATTTACACTTTCAAAATACAAGAAAACAAAAAAATGGCGTCTGCAAAAGTTTGGGCACCCTGCAGAGTTAATATCTTGTACTGCCCCCTTTGCCCCCTTAGTATCACAGCTTGTAAATGCTTTTTGTAGCCAGCCAAGAGTCTTTCAATTCTCGTTTGAGGTATCTTTGCCCATTCTTCCTTACAAGTGTTCCAGTTCTTTGAGATTTCTGGGCTGTCTGTCACGCACTGCTCTTTTAAGGTCTATCCATAGATTTTCAATTATGTTAAGGTCAGGAGATTGTGAAGGCCATGGCAAAACCTTCAGTTTATGCCTCTTGATGTAATTCCCCGTGGATTTCGAGGTGTGTTTGGGATCATTATCCATTTGTAGAAGGCATCCTCTCTTCAACTTCAGCTTTTTCACAGATGGCATCAAGTTACCATCCAAAATGTGCTGAAATTTTATTGAATCCATTTTTCCTTCTACTCGTGAGATGTTCCCTGTGCCACTGGCTGCAATACAACCCCAAAGCATGATTGATCCACCCCCATGCTTAATAGTTGGACAGAGGTTATTTTCATTAAATTCTGTGCCCCTTCTTCTCCAAACGTACCTTTGCTCATTCCAGCCAAAAAGTTAAATTTTAACCTCATCGGTCCACAGAACTTGTTTCCAAAATGCATCAGGCTTGTCTATATGTTCATTTGCAAAGTTCAAAAGCTGATTTTTGTGGTGAGGACATAGAAGAGGTTTTCTTCTGATGACTCTTCCATGAAGACCATATTTGTACAAGTATCTCTTTATAGTGGAATAGTGTACCACAACTCCAGTGTCTGCCAGATCTTTCTGGAGGGGTCGTGCAGTCAAACGTGGATTTTGAATTGTTTTTCTCACAATCCTGCGAGCTGTTCTGTGTGATATTTTTCATGGTCTTCCAGATCTTGCTTTAACTTCCACTGTTCCTGATAACTGCCATTTCTTAATTACATTCCGAACAGAGGATATTGACATCTGAAAATGCTTTGCTATCTTCTTATAGCCTTCTCCAGCTTTGTGAGCGTCAACTGATTTCAGTTTCAGTTTTCTAGACAACTGCTTAGAAGATCCCATGGTGCTGATTGTTGGGGCAAGGTCAGATGAGTCTGGGAATTTAAAACCTTTGAGATTGACATCACCCGGTCTTCCCAGACGATGATTGAGAACAATCCATGACACTGGGAGGTCTCAACCTTGCAAAGGGGGCAGTGCATGCTATAAATTCTGCAGGGTGCCCAAACTTTTGCAGACGTATTTTTTTTGTTTTCTGTCATTTTGAAAGTGTCAATGATGGAAAAAAAATCTAACTTTTGTTGACATATTATAAGAATGTCTAATCTGTAATTTGATGTCTTTTGGAGATTTTTCCATCTTTCCTTGGCTTCTTTATGCACATTAATACAAATTTTTACCTGGGGTGCCCAAACTTTCGATCCCCACTGTATATATGTGTGTACCCACGCTTGGGAATAAAATGAAATTAGGTGACTGTTTTGACTGCTATTGTGCAGCTGCTGATATAAAAAGGTAAATTCCTTTTGCAGTATAAAAATGGGAAAGTATCATCGCTGCTGTGCAAATTGCTATAAGTGAATAAATAATCATAAATAAATACATAAAGTGCTAAGGTGAAAAATGAATAAATCGAGTTAATTTATGCATCAAAGTGCCAGTGCTTGAAATCCAAATGGTGGTGAATCCATCAGTGCTCCTCTCTTGTGTCCCCACTCACCGGAGCTATGAAAGAAAATGGCATCAGGTGCTGTGTTAGCACTAGGACAACGATATACTCTCTTATACTCCTTCCTGATAGGGCTGGATATAAATGTCTTGGCCGATAGATATAGTAATATTCAAAACAATGACTCCTTCTCCATATGACTCTCCATTGCAAGATATCATAGAACTGAAAAAGAAATCTCCATAGTGAAAAATTGTTACTTTATTAAATGTAGAAAATCAAGATAAATACAGCAAGTTCAGCTTTTAAAAACCCGTGGTGAACGCCACCTCGGCGTGCCTTTCAACCACCAGAAGTGAGGCCAGTCCCCTGCTTTACGCATTTCGCCCCTTCCACTGGGCATCATCTGAAGCAATGGAGAGTCTTATGGAGAAGGATTCATTGTTTTGAACAGTTTTGAATAAAAAAAAGTGCAACAAATACAGTATGTATGCATATGAGTTCAAAAAATATCCATAGAGAAAAGTCCATACAAATGTAGTGATAGTATTCAGTGTCCCAGTGATATATTCCGAAGGGAGTTTATGTAGATAATATGCAGAGGGAAAAGCCAGCCTCCCAAGACTCACGGAGGAGTCTTGGGAGGCTGGTTTTTCCCTCTGTATGTTATCTACATGAACTCCCTCCTGATTAGAATTAGCCTGCTTATGTTTCGCCCCTTGTTACCATAAAAGTACAGTTGTAAAAAAAATGTGATACCTACACAATCATGTGTATAAAAACCTCAAACTGCATCAAATAAAACAGAACAGTGATTTGGAAAGATGCTGAGTGTATCTTTTCGTGTCTGTTCCCCACTGCAGTAGTTATTAATTTGGAACCACTAATCAGTAAAATTTCAAGAACTGCCAGTGAAAGGTTTAAAAGGGACACTCACCATTGACCAACACCATAAGGGTGTGTTAATCCTAACCACGTAAATCTTTCAAGCAAGTCTATCCATAGTCCTGACCCATGCCCTCTGACTGCTGCATACTCTGCCATAAACCAAACAATTTTGGGGGCATTTTAGGACCTCAAGAACTGCATCACTTTTTTGGACTTTTTTTATATAGTAAAAGATTTCTGTTTTAGAATAATAATATAAAAAAAATATATTTTGGTACAGTGTTGTATGCTTGAGTAAATGTCATTCAAACTATTGCAGCACTGAAAACTAAAAAATGGCATGGTAATGAAGGGGTATATACAGGCTAGAACTCAAATAGTTAAAGAGTTAAAAAGGCTTGGGAGAAAAGCAAGAAAAATACAAAGAAGAGAGGCAAAACAGCAAGCAACACAGAACTGTACTCAGACTGGAGCTGCTTTATTTCAGATTATAATCACTGCTAGATCTCTAACAGTCATACCTGTGCACCTGAAATATTTCTGTCTGGTTTCTAAAGGACAGCGTATGCTTAACACAGCCGATTTCATGTTTCCTGTCTTCACTCAGTTTAACTTGTACAATAATACATTTTCATTTGATAGGACTCAGATCTGCCACAGGAATGTATAAATATTATCTGACACGAGGACTGTGAAACCTATTAGTTCCTCTGGTGAAGAAAAAAATAATAATAATTTGCTGCTGATGCATTCAATATAGATTGAGCTGTATGTCGGCAACAATGAATTACTTGGAAATTATTTTGTCAGGTGGTTCACTGACATTATAAAACATAAAAGTGATGCTCAAGTGGTTTGAGTGCTGTCAAAAAAAAAAACAAACAGGATGGAATTATTTCCTGCCAATCCACTTGTGTCCTATTTATTATTTGGAATGATATATGCTATGTTTGTTAATCCTGATTTTTTATTAAGTCATTTCTCTTTTTTCTTTCTAGCTTGTATTTCAGACTAATTGGGTTCATATAAAAAGTCAAATAAAAGAAGGTTTCCAGCTAACAGGGAAGCAAAGTGAAAGTTGCAGAGAGAGAGAAAGAGAGACAGAAATATTTCACCGAGTGTGAATTATGAAATGGCGCTATCACCCCAGGGCAAAAGGATTTATAACTCAAGCATCTCTGTGAAATTATAATATTGTAATAAGGTATGAATTTCTTCCCTGGGTTTTTAAATAGGTTTTGCTTTTTTTTTTTTATATATCTTTTCCCAAAAATACATCAAAATAATGGGTTACAAACAAAGTAAATGGCCTAAACTCATGTCCTGATTTCCCACATACTTGACATGTCAGTGCTAAATTAACCAGCTTTCCCTCCTTCCATACTTATGAAGACAAAGCAGATGTAATCAGTTTGACAGATGTATTAAAAAGAGACTTTTCCATCCTACACTCTACATCTGAGCAGATAAACTTTTTGAAGGGCAAGGGTACACACGCTGAATCACCCAAAGGCTTTTTATACCTCTGTTAAAGAGACTGCTCTACCTGTGATCCAAGATGTACACTGACCATCAAAGGCATAACTAGAACCTTCAGGGTGAAAGAAACTAAGAAGGGCCCCATGACCCCCTCTTCCCTCTGAGCCTGGGGACCTCCGCACTGATCCTGGGGCCTTTTACTCCCATCACAGGGCCCTTTATTTGGTTCTGCAGCAGGACCCTTTCACATGTTCTGCAGTGGGCCCCCTTCCTGCCGTCATGGGTAGGGTTGTCACCTTTCTTCAAGCCAAACCTGAACACTTTAGCAGCACACAGCAAATTTTCCTTTTTACATCTAAATCAACAGAGTTCTCCTTTACATCTAAATCTGCAGAGTTCACCTTTACATCTGAATCTGCAGAGTTTCCCTTACATTTGAATACACAGAGTTCCCTTACACTGTAAGAGGGTACTCTGTAGAGGGAGAACTCTGGGGACTCTGATGCAAGGGGGAACGATGCAGACTCTGGTGTAAAGGGGAACTCTGAAATAAGGGGATCTCTCATAACCAGAGTCCCCACTTACATCATAGTTTCCAGCATTTCCCATTCAACAGGGTTCCCAGAGTCCCCCTTACATCAGAGTCTGCAGAGCTCCCCCCTTGCATCAGAGTCCCCCCCTTTCATCAGTGTCCACAGAACCCCCCCCCCCCCCCCCCTTACATCAGTTCCACTGTAAGAGGGATCTCTGTTGACTCTAAAGCAAAGGGAAGCTCTGATGTAAGGGGTGCTCTAGAAACCCTGATTTAGGGGGGGGGGGGCTGATGTATGGGGGAATGCTGTGGACTCTGGTGTAAACAAGAAGCCCCCCCCCCCACATCAATGTACTCACTGGGAGGCAGGAGAGAAAAGGGGAGGTTGGGACACTTCACTCACAGACAGTGGATGAATGGTTAGCTCACTCAGTTAGGATGGGGTATCGGCTGCCTGCACCTTTCATCTCTACCATGCTGTGCCTGCACTGACTGCTGGGCGTTAAACTTCCCGCCCACACATCCTTCAGGGCAGACACAGGAGGAGAGGGAAGGGAGAAGGATGAGGAGCAGATCAGCTCCCTATCTCCTCTCCCTTCGGTGCAAGGGAGAAGGGGGGAAGCAGTCAGCGCTGGTATTGGGCTGCGTGAGAGAAACACTCAAAGCCCTGTAGCCACCAACCTCACTATGCTCCCCCCCCCCTCCAGTGGTGGAACCTGTAAGACCTTTTTGATCCAGGTAGTTCCATCATTGTTTGCTATAGTTGTTATGTTAGAGTCTCACTCCTCAATTAGGAGTAGAGACAATTTGTAATTAGATTAGAGAAAAAGTCAAGGGCGCCAATAGTAAGAAATCTTTACTGGAGCTCATAAGTGATAAGTGATAAAAGAAACATCCTGTATGTCAATCAATGTTCAGCCCTACAAATATCACTTTTTTAGGGCCCTATCATCACAGAAAAACAACTTTTCTTTATCAAGGTCATGTACAAAAGCATATGTAAACCATAACCATGCACTTTTTATTTGCTCCCTTTTTGTCTGTTAAAAAAACAATTTAAATAATTACATTATATCTGTGCAGAAGCGGATTCTGACAAAAAATCATTGGGCTCGTCACTTTCTGTGCAACCTGTCTGTGCTGTACTGTTTTCAGTCAACAGTTTTATCAGTTTTCTTTTTTGAACTACAGAACACCTCTCCCCTAGGTTATGTGGATGGGGGGAGGGTGTCTGTAGTTCTAACATACTTCCTGTCCTAGGGTGACAATGCTGTTGCTCCATAGATAGATTACAGTGTGTGATCTCTGTCAACCTAGGACAGGAACTGTGTAACTGGCATGGTAAACCAGTAGAATAAAGGAAAACAAAGCCCGGAAAAAGAAAACAAATGCCAAAACTACATCCAAGAACTAAAAAGGCTGTGATATAATAAATTTAGTTCTTGGGCTTAGATATATTTTAGGGCTTGGAATAATCTTAGTTCTCTAAAACTGAAACTCCTGGCGTGGTAATAAAAAATGAATGATATTTAAAATTGTATGTAAATTTTAACAATAAATATATCCCATTGAAAGTGTTTTTCTATATTTGCTCAATAAGTGCAAAAATACCCGTTAATCATGTTAAAACATTCCGAGCTGTGCCGTAAAAATGCTGCATGCCCACAACAGGACTTAGAAGCTGAGTGCATTTCTGGCAGATCGACAGGCATTTTTCTGTACTTGCAGGGTCTTTACCACTTTTAGACTGGACTGTTCCTACCACCCTTTTTGAGACAGATAAAGCTTTTCATGGTATTAAATCACAGAAACAATATTGTTGGGAGTCTGGCGCTCCAAGATTCCAATGTTTGAGAGTCACCTGGACTGTTAAGGAGGGGGCTGGGAAATGGGGTCTGCTGTCTGTGCCGGAAGTTGGTTGCACTGTAATTCAGGCTGCCATCCTCAGAGTGTGCACATGCTCTGTGTATGTACAAGAGAGAAGAGCGGGGGGAGGCGCCACTAAGTGCAGTATTGAAAGGAATGCATTTATTGCAAATAATTAAAAAAAAACAAAAGAGTAAGAAATGATAGGCATCTCTGGGAATGAAACGGTCTGTCCCCTGCTGCATCCTGGAGGCCTTGAGAAGAGGCCGTCAGCTCCAAGCGCGTAGCCCTCATCTTCTAGTCTCCATGGACCCTGTGTTCAGGACTCCCCGTACCGGTGACATTATTTCCGCTTTCCCATTCCACGCTGGCCAAATGCGGAAGCACCACAGAGGAATACCAGTCCTTCATCCCTAGTGACATTGGAGCGATCCGGTCCTCCAGGATGCAGCAGGAGACAGACTGTTTCATTCCTAGAGATGCCTATCATTTCTTACTCTTTTGTAAGTGTTTAAATCATTTGCTATAAATGAATTCCTTTCAATACTGCACTTAGTGGCGCCTCGCCCACCCCCCTTCTCTCTATGGTAATACATCACCACTGGGCTTTGTTTTAATATATATATAAAAAAAAAAATAATAATAATAATAATAATAAAGGTGTTTCTTTGTTTCTGTTATAAAACGTTGAAATTACTGTAAAATGTCCTAATCCAAACATCTAGTTACTAATTACCAAAGATGGACCATGGTATTTATCTGGCACAGTTCCTGAAACACTGGGAAGCCTGTGCACTTCTCATTTTTGTTAGTCTAGTTGGGATTGTATACCATCTCAGTGGGGTTTTATAACTAGATTCCACCAGAGCTGTGTTGACAGCATTTCACTTTAAATAGTTTGTTTGGGCTAAGCTCAAATGAAATATTTCCTTTACTAATACATGTGACCCCTGTCAGTGCTGTGCAAACTGTATGTAGCATAAACTACAGTATGAAGTCCTGTGTTCCAGCAGCAGTATGCGGACTGCCCATTCAATTTTCAGAACAAAATTGAGTTGAGCGGAGTGCTGCTAATCCATTCTCTGGAAGCTTTGAATTTTTATCAATGAATATAAGATTTTAAAAATAGAAATCACTGAGTTGGAAACAGGATCACCCCTTGTGTCAGTATTTTGTTGAACCACCTTTTGATATGTCTAGTGGAAATCCAATGCAAATTAAATCCAATTACAGCCTTTAGTCTGTTGGGATATGTCTCTACTGACTTTGCAATATTTGCCCACTCTTCTTTGCAGAACTGCTCAAATTCAGTTAAATTTGATGGTGATCATTTGCGGACTGCAGTCTTCAAGCCATATCACAGATTTTTCAATGGGGTTTAGGTCTGGGATCTGACTCGGTAATGCAAAGACATTCACCTTTTTCTCTTTCAACTACTGCTCGGTCAGTTTTGCTCTGTTCTTTGGGTCATTGTCATGTTGGAAGGTAAACCTTCTTCCCTATGACAACTTCGTGGCAGAGAGCAGCGGATTTTCATTAAGAATTCGATGGTATTTTGCCCCATTCATTTTTCCTTCTATCCTCACGAATGCTCCAGTCCCTGCTGCAGAGAAACACCCACATAACAGGATATTACCCCCCCCCCCCTCCATGCTTTACTGTAGGAATAATGTTATTTGGATGGTGAGCTGCATTGGATTTCCACGAGACATCATTTGGTGTTGAGGCCAAATAATTAAATTATAGTCTCATCTGACCATAACACATTTTGGCGAAGCTCAGTTGTGACTGCATGTGGGCTTTCTTGAGGAGTGGTTTTCTTGCAACCCTCTCACACAAGCCACATTTGTGGAGAATTTGTGATCTTGCACATGCACACAATGACCACCCTTTGTCATAAATTCCTGCAACTGCTTCAGAGTTGCTGTGGGCCTTTAACCATGAGTGAAAGAAAAGGTTTTGTGTTATTTATATTCTCTGAAAAATGGCCAAGAAATCATATACTCTGCCAGGATATGTAAACTTATGAGCACAACTGTGTATGTATGTATATATATATATATATATATATATATTTATTCATTTATTAGGGACAAACCGATTATCGTCAAGGCTGATATGCACTTTCCCCGATATATCGATATTGGCCCCGGAACTGGCCGATATTGCCAATATTTTTGTGACGTCATTCTGCCTTCTTAGGCCGCCTTCCTCGCCTTGGACAGCCTCATCTGGAGTCAGGACTAGTCTTGCGTGAGTGTATCACAGCCAGCCACCGACATCCACAGACCCTGTACCAGCCAGCCAGCTACAGGCACTATACTAGCAAGCCAGCCAGCCACCCACAGGCTCTGTACCAGCCAGCCATCTACCCACAGGCCCTGTACAAGCCAGCCACAGGCACTGTACCAGCCAGCCAGCTAGCCACCCACAGGCCCTGTACCAGCCAGCCCCCCACCACAGCGTGCTAGCTAGCCAGCCACCCACCACAGGGTGCCAGCCAGCCAGCCACCCACCACAGGATGCCAGACAGCCAGCCACCCACAGACAGGGTGCCAGATAGCAAGCCACCCACAGGTCCTGTACCAGCCACCCACCTACCACAGGGTGCCAGCAAGCCACCCACCACAGGGTGCCAGCCAGCCAGCCATTAAGCATTAAACAAAAATTAACATGTTCAGTACCAGATTTGTATCAAAAATTGTCTTTATCTTTCAAAACTTTGAACGTACAAAATATCGGCCCATATCAGCCGATACCGATACATAGTGACCAAAATATCTGCATCGGCCCTGAAAAAACATATTGGTCTATCCACACACATATATAAACAGTATCTCACGAAAGTGAGTACACCCCCTCACATTTTTGCAAATATTTTATTATAACTTTTCATGTGACAACACTGAAGAAATGACACTTTGCTACAATGTAAAGTAGTGAGTGAACAGCTTGTATAACAGTGTAAATTTGCTGTCCCCTCAAAATAATTTAACACACAGCCATTAATGTCTAAACCGCTGGCAACAAAAGTGAGTACACTCCTAAGTGAAAATGTCCAAATTGGGCCCAAAGTGTCAATATTTTGTGTGGCCACCATTATTTTCCAGCACTGCCTTAACCCTCTTGGGCATGGAGTTCAACAGTGCTTCACAGGTTGCCACTGGAGTCCTCTTCCACTCCCCCTTGATGACATCACGGAGATGGTGGATTTTAGAGACCTTGCGCTCCTCCACCTTCCGTTTGAGGATGACCCACAGATGCTCAATAGGGTTTGGGTCTGGAGACATGCTTGCCCAGTCCATTACCTTTACCTCAGCTTCTTTAGCAAGGCAGTGGTCATCTTGGAGGCGTGTTTAGGGTCATTATCATGTTGGAATACAGTTCTGTGGCCCAGTCTCCGATGCAAGGGGATCATGCTCTGCTTCAGTATGTCACAGTACATGTTGACATTCATGGTTTCCTCAATAAACTGTAGCTCCCCAGTGACGGCAGCACTCATGCAGCCCCAGGCCATGACACTCCCACCACCATGCTTGAATTTAGGCGTGACACACTTGTCTTTGTACTCCTCACCTGGTTGCCGCCACACACGCATGATATCATCTGAATCAAATAAGTTTATCTTGGTCTCAAACAGACCACAGGACATGGTTCCAGTAACCCATGTCCTTAGTCTGCTTGTCTTCATCAAACTGTTTGCAGGCTTTCTTGTGCCTCATCTTTAGATGAGGCTTCCTTCTGGGACGACAGCCATGCAGACCAATTTGCTGCAGTCTGCAGCATATGATCTGAGCACTGACAGGCGGACCCCCCACCCCTTCAACCTCTGCAGCAATGCTGGCAGCACTCATACGTCAATTTTCCAAAGACAACCTCTGGATATGACGCTGAGCATGTGCACTCAACTCCTTTGGTCGACCATGGCGAGGCCTGTTCTGAATGGAACCTGTCCTGTTAAACTGCTGTATAGTCTTGGCCACTGTGCTGCAGCTCAGTTTCAGGGTCTTGGAAATCTTCTTATAGCTTAGGCCAGTGATGGCAAACCTTAGCACCCCAGATGTTTTGGAACTACATTTCCCATGATGCTCCTGCACTCTGCAGTGTAGTTGAGCATCATGGGAAATGTAAAACATCTGGGGTGCCAAGTATCACCATCACTGGCCTAGGCCATCTTTATGTAGAGCAAAAATTATTTTTTTCAGATACTCAGAGTTTTTTGCCATGAGGTGTCATGTTGAACTTCCAGTATGAGAGAGTGAGAGCGATAACACCAAATTTAACACACCTGCTCCCCATTCACACCTGAGACCTTGTAACACTCACGAGTCACATATGACACCAGGTAGGGAAAATGGCTAATTGGGCCCAATTTGAACATTTTCACTCAGGTGTGTACTCACTTTTGTTGCCAGCGGTTTAGACAATAATGGCTGTGTGTTGCGTTATTTTGAGGGAACAGCAAATTTACACTGTTGTGAGATACTGTATGTATATATAAATATATATATATATATATATATATATATATATATATATATATATAAAACCAAAAGTATTGGGACACCTGCCTTTACATGCACATGAACTTTAATTATCCCATTATTTATTAGGCATTCCAGTCCTAATCCATAGGGTTCAATATTGAGTTGGCCTACCCTTTACAGCTAGAACAGCTTCAACTCTTCTTTGAAGGCTGTGCACAAGTTTTAGGAGTGTGTCTATGGGGATGTTTGACCATTCTTCCAAAAGCACATTTGTGAGGTCAGGTACTGATGTTGGAGAGAAACCCTGGTTTGAATTCTGCGCTTTAATTCATCCCAAAGGTTTTCTAATCGGGTTTAGGTCAGGACTTTGCTTTGTGCACTGGTGCTTCCAAACCTCGTGGGAACAGTTTGGGGTTGGTCCTTTCTGTTACAACATGACTGCGTAACAGTGCACAAAGCAAGGTCCATAAAGACATGGATGGGCGAGTTTGGGATGGATGAACTTGACTGGCCTGCACAGAGTCCTGACCTAAACCGGATAGAACAACTTTGGGATGAATTAGATTGTGAGCCAGGTCTTCTCTCAAACATCAGTGTCTGACCTGAAAAATGCACTTCCAGAAAAATGGTCAAAACATTCTTATAGACACATTCCCAAACCTTGTGGACAGCCTTCTCAGAGGAGCTGAAGCGGTTATAGCTGCAAAATGTGGGCCAACTCAATATTGACCCTACAAAGTTTGTGATGCCATTAAAGTTAATGTGTGTAGAAAGGCAGGTGTCCCAAAACTTTTGATAATATAGCCATATATATTTCAAAATTGATCAGTCCTGATGTTCTGACGGCTCTCATTTCTTGAGCCTCCAAAAGACTGATCACTTTATTGGCGTCACTGGTCCCGAAAAAGTGTCACTTAGTGTCAGATTTGTCTGCTGCAATGTCGCAGTCCCACTAAAAATCGCTGATCACCACCATTACTGATAAAAACAATAAAAAAATAAAAAGTCCATAAATCTATCACATAGTTTGTACACACTATAACTTTTGCGCAAACCAATCAAAATACACTTATTAGGATTTTTTTTTAACCAAAAATATGTAGCAGAATAAATATTGGCCTAAATTGATGAAAAATTAGATTTTTTTAAATTTTTTTATTGGAAATATTTTATAGCAGAATATAAATTTTTTTTTTTTCTTTTCAAAATTGTCAGTCTTTTTTTGTTTATAGCACAAAATATAAACCGCAGAGGTGATCAAATACCACCAAAAGAAAGCTCTATTTGTGGGGGGGGGGGGGGGGGGAATACATTTTTATTTAGGTATAACATCGCACGACAGGGCAGTTGTCATTTAAATCAAAGCAGTGCCGGATCCCAAAAAATGGCCTGGTCATTAAGGGGGTAAAACCTTCCGGAGCTGAAGTGGTTAAACTCAGGTGGCCAGATAATTTTTGCAATTTTCCTATTGCTTTTTTATTTTTCACTTTGAGCTTTCAGAGTTTGTAATAGACCCCCAAACCATATATTGTCTGAAAGCACATGACCAGTAGAATAAAAAGAGGGTGCTACTGATTTTTAGGGCATCATGATATTTGCGCAAATGTTTCTCAGACCAATATTTTTGCTAAAAATACACAAAAATCAATATTAGCAGATGCAAACACAGCAAATTTTACAAAATTCCTACTAAATATAAAACTTTAACCTGTATTGAGTTAACAAATAACAAATATTTGTAAATACGAAATGGTGAAAATCGAACGCATGCAAAACTGTAAATATGTAAAGATGAGGTGCGCTAAACTCATATAAAGTGTTCCCTGAATTAGGGAAATAAATCACAAACGTGATTAACAAATATAGTGGTATAAAAGGTATTCAAAGTAAGTACTATACCAACAAATATTATTATTACATGTGCTCTAATATATCAAATGAACATCAAAGTGAATAAAACACTCTTCGATATAATAGTGCAGAAAAAATTGTAGAGAAAGTTGGCAAAGAATGTATAAAGTCCAATCCAAATAGTCCAAGTGGTATAGTGATTAAAATAAACTCCTTGGTGAAAAACTCCACAGCAAATCAAAGTGCAGGTGTTCCCATCACCAACTCTGGATTGGCTCCTTACCGGAATGATGGATAAGTAAGGGCGTAATATAGCACAAATCCAGGTATAGAAAAACCACAGTGGATCCCTGAGACCACGCTAAATGAGACGATGTGCCTCTTACCAGAATGATTCTTGGGTGTAGGCATAAACATGCACTTCACAGGGGTGGTGGGTGTCCCTTCTATGATCCCTAGGTCTGGATATGGCTCCTCCAAGGTCCAGACTTATCTCACAGTGCCCCAGAAATAACAAAACCGCACAATGGTGTAATACCTCACAGACTGTTTTAATATTAATTAAAGGTTACACTTAAACGGCTTGTATTCGGGGCAAGTAGTGCGGTAATGGAGAGAACGAAGCCGCGGCCGCCTGCAGTGCGGTCCGCGGCGATGTGTGATGACGTTGTGGCGCTCCTTTCTGACGCGTTTCCTGCCAAGAGGTCGTCTACGGAGATAGGAGATGATCTTCGTTCTCTCCATTACCGCACTACTTGCCCCGAATACAAGCCGTTTAAGTGTAAGTGTAACCTTTAATTAATATTAAAACAGTCTGTGAGGTATTACACCATTGTGCGGTTTTGTTATTTCTGGGGCACTGTGAGATAAGTCCGGACCTTGGAGGAGCCATATCCAGACCTAGGGATCATAGAAGGGACACCCACCACCCCTATGAAGTGCATGTTTATGCCTACACCCAAGAATCATTCTGGTAAGAGGCACATCCTCTCATTTAGCGTGGTCTCAGGGATCCACTGTGGTTTTTCTATACCTGGATTTGTGCTATATTACGCCCTTACTTATCCATCATTCCGGTAAGGAGCCAATCCAGAGTTGGTGATGGGAACACCTGCACTTTGATTTGCTGTGGAGTTTTTCACCAAGGAGTTTATTTTAATCACTATACCACTTGGACTATTTGGATTGGACTTTATACATTCTTTGCCAACTTTCTCTACAATTTTTTCTGCACTATTATATCAAAGAGTGTTTTATTCACTTTGATGTTCATTTGATATATTAGAGCACATGTAATAATAATATTTGTTGGTATAGTACTTACTTTGAATACCTTTTATACCACTATATTTGTTAATCACGTTTGTGATTTATTTCCCTAATTCAGGGAACACTTTATATGAGTTTAGCGCACCTCATCTTTACAAATTTACCACTATTATTATTATTTAGGTTGCAGCTTCACCATATAGTATCCTGCGCACTTTCCACATACACAAAACTGTAAATAACCTAATTTCTCTAAAAATCTAGGAGGTTTCTTTTTTTTTACTTACAGCTTTTAGAGATTGTAAAAGACCCCACAAACTATATATTTTTTGAAAGCACATGACCAGTAGAATAAAAAGAAGGTGCTACTGATTTTTTTGTGCAGATGTTTATCAAATCAATATTTTCACAAAAAAATACACTAAAATCATTATTAGCACATTCAAACACAGAAAATGTTAAATTCCTGCTAAATATAAAATCTGTAGTGAGATTTTATCTGTAGTGAGTTAATAACAAATATTTGTAAATTTTAAATTGCGCATTTATGCGAAATGGTGAAAATCTGGAGGTTTTCATTTTTCACTTACAGCTTTCAGAAATCGTAAAAGACCCCCAAAACCATATATGTTCTGAAAGCTCATGAACAGTAGAATTTTAAGAGGGTGCTACTGATTTTTAGGGCCCCGTGATATTTGCGCAAATGTTTCTCAAAAAAATATTTTCGCTAAAAATACACTGAAATCATTACTAACATATACAAACACAGCAAATGTTACAAAATTCCTGCTCAATTCCTAATAAATATAAAAGTTTAACCTGTATTGAGGTAATAAAAAACAAATATTTGTACATTTTAAATGGGCTTTTTTGCAAAATGGTGAAAATCAAATGTAAACAAAACTGTAAATAAGCATATTTCTACAAAAATCTGGAGGTTTTCATTTTTCAGAGTTTGTAAAAGACCCCCCCAAGCCATATATTTACTGAAAGTACATGACCAGTAAAATAAAAAGAAGTATAGTTTTAGTAGCTGGTTTAACGCAAAAAAATCCTTACTAGCATACAAAACACAACATAACTTACAAAATTCCTGCTAAATCTTTGTTCATATGGGGTGTACTAAAGCGTACGCCCATCAAGGGCCATATGAAAAGCCGTGTTTACCCGCACAGGGATGCACAGATGCTCTGTGCATCCATGTGCAAGTAGTCCTATTCATTTCAATTTGGTTGCAGCGGTTATAAGGACAAATCTGACATTTTTGGGTGTAGGTACATGGCCCCAAACGCAGACAGTATTCAGGGACATGCACCCACACAGATGTCAAGTTGGGAGCAGTTGCTGTACCCATACATTCGCTGTGTCCAAATTGACATGAATGGGACTGCCTACACAGGAATGCACGGAACACCTGTGCATTCCCCTGCAGCCACTGTATCCCAATTGACATTGATGCTACTGCCTGCATGGGGATGCGGTTGGGGGGGGGGGGGGGTGGCATCAGAAATTTGCGATTGAGCTTAGTTTCTTCCACCCATCAACCTTCCCCCCTTAAAGCGCAGTTCCAGCCTGGGGGAAGAAAATTAAAAGTCAGCAGCTACAAATACTGTAGCTGCTGACTTTTAATATAAAGGACACTTACCTGTCCAGGGAGACCGCGATGTCAGCACCCAAAGCAGACCCATCCATCGGCTCCGGGTGCAGGCACTGGCATCCTTACTGCGCAGTCGCAGGCACTTTCTGAATGGTCCCGCTGTTTCCTGGGACCATTTCCAAGAAGGCAGCGGGGAATCTCCAAGAAGGCAGCGGGGAAAGGAGGAGGGGCAGCAAATGATGTAGATCGCCGACGCGCCCCTACATGGAAGTGGGAGTGGCTATCTGCTTTTGACAGGTATCTGCTCCCCCCCCCCCAAAATGTGCCAAATGTGGCACTGGAGGGGGAAGGAAGCAGTAAAGCGGAGCTTACATTTTTGGGTGGAAGTCCACTTTAAAAGGTGCAATAGGCAGCAGACGGGGTTGTTTACATGCTGCAGCTGCAACCTGTCGCTTTGTGCCAACAGCAAAGTTGCTTTGCACCCGCCGAATGCTACATATTCAAGTCAAATCCCACAAATGCCCCGCAACCGCGTGCAATACATGTGGTTGCGGCGCATTTGACAGCAAAAATGGGGTTAAAACAGGCCGTGAGAAAGTAGAGGATGGCTTCATCAACCTGTCAGTAGCCACTGAAACATGAACTTAATGCGGATCAAGGGAGACTTAAAAGCATGTCTAAATCTACCCTTAGGCCCCTTCCACGCACTTGCTGTCTGCTGATCCACACTAAGCAGGCGGGTGGCTAGTCTGTGTCCACTTCGCTTATGCAGAACAAACACAGACACAGTGCGCTCTCCACTATAGGTTGTGGGATGTAAACAGACCGCCGGTCTGCCATCCGATCTGCTATATGAATGGGGAACAGATCCCCATCCGTCTGTTTTTAGCGGAGTGGATGTAGGTAGGTGTAAACCGACACCGCTCCACAGAGGAAAAAGAAGGGTCCAATTGGTCCCCCCATGCGAAAGGGGCATTATTATGTTTTTGTTTTGTTTTTTTCCTACAGGCACAATTCTATTTTTTTTTATATTTTTTTTAAGGGGGGAGGGGTTTGGAGAGACATTAGGGGTCTGAAAAGACCCCTAATGTTTTTTGTTTTTTTTGAGACAGAGGAAGGGACAGTCCCTCTCTCTGCAGCCTGAGCTGCACTGTAGTGAATGAGACAGGAGTCTGCAGAGACTCCTGTTCATCCACAAACTGAAATATAGTAAACATTATGAATGGACAGAAGTGATCGGTACCGATCGCTCTGTTCATTCAAGAAAGAAAAGGGGCACATGTTTACCAGCCCCACACTCACCGATCTCCCGGGCAACAGCTGCAGTCAGCAGGATGGGGTGCAGTGAGAGCCGGTCTGCAGCGCTGTATTTACTGGGTACTGGTGAAAAAGGGGAGGGGTGGTGGGGTCGTGTGGGGGGCTCTTTCTTTAAATTAAAATAGGGGGCATTTCTGGATTCTGAATCATGGGGAAAGCAAAAGAATTGTCAAAGGATCTGCGAGAAAAGGTAGTTCAACTGTATAAAACAGGAAAGGGATATAAAAAGATATCCAAGGAATTGAGGATGCCAATCAGCAGTGTTCAAACTCTACTCAAGAGGTGGAAAATGAGGGGTTATGTTAAAACCAAACCACGGTCAGGTAGACCAACTACAATTTCAGCTACGGCTGCCAGGAAAATTGTTCGGGATGCAAAGGAAATCCCACAAATAACTTCAGGTGAATTACAGGACTCTGAAAACATGTGGTGTGGCTGTTTCAAGATACACAATAAGGAGGCACTTGAAGAAAGATGGGCTGCATGGTTCAAGTCGCCAGAAGAAAGCCATTACTACGCAAATGCCACAAATTATCCCACTTGCAATAAGCCAAACAGCACAGAGTCAAGCCTCAAATCTTCTGGCACAAAGTCATTTGGAGTGATGAGGCCAAAATTGAGCTTTTTGGCCACAACCATAAACACTACATTTGGAGTCAACAAGGCCTATGATGAAAGGTACAGCATTCCTACTGTGAAACACGGAGGTGGATCGCTGATGTTTTGGGGATGCGTGAGCTATAAAAAGGCACAAAAACTTTGGTCAGAATTCATGGCAAGATGAATGCAGTATGTTATCAAAAAATACTAGAGGAAAATTTGCATTCATCAGCCTGGAAGCTGCACACGGAACGTATTTGGACATTTCAACATGCCAATGGCCAAGTCGACCTGTCATTGGCTACAGCAGAATAAAGCCAAGGTTCTGGAGTGGCCATCTCAGTCTCCTGACCTCGATATCATTGAGCCACTCTGGGGAGATCCCAAATGTGCATGCAAGACGCCCAAGAATTTACAGGAACTGGAGGCTTTTTGCAAGGAAGAATGGACGGCTTTACCATTGGAGAAGATAAAGAGCCTCATCCACAAAAAAAGACTTCAAGCTGTCATTGATGTTAAAGGGGGCAATACACTGTATTAAGAACTGGGTTGTGTAAACTTTTGATCAGAGTCATTTGGGTAGTTTCTGTCGCCATTATGATTTAAAAAGAGTAAATACAGTTGACTGATAATCATTGGCTTCAGTCAAACACTAACCATGAGTGAAAGAAACGTTTTTTGTGTTATTCATATTCTCTGAAAAATGGCCAAGAAATCATAAATTCTGCCAGGGTATGTAAACTTATGAGCACAACTGTATGACCTAAAATATGGTCTGTATTAATGTAAGTTTTAAAGCTAGATAAGAGTGCAATTAAAATAAAGTAATTACACATAATACTTATTTACTGTATTTATTTAGAAAAATTATTGAAAAGCTACTGTACATATTTGCGCTTGGCAAATATATGTGTGAATCTTTGCTTTCAGTGCCCCCTTAGGCAACAATAAATGCAACAAAACCTTTACGTTTACTGTTACAGAAAAGCTTCAACTCAACGATGCTGATGGGCTTTCCTCACATGTACTGCATTCCTTTGGTCCTTCTACAATATTTCTATAGGATTAAGCTGTCCATTCCAAAACATTAACGCGGTATGAAACCCAAAAACAAAAATGTAATACAGTATATTTCAGCTTACCACTTCTTAGATGTGGTGGCTGCATTTTTATCTTTTTTAGGCTTTTTTACTTTATTTTCTCCTGGTAATCCTGCCCATAAAGCAGGGTAAACATATTGAGCTGGTTGAATGAAAAAAAAAAAAAAATCTTACAGACCCCTGAATCCACATAAGTGATGTGGATGCAGGGATGTCTCCCACTGTGCTATAAATATATAAATACACAGATCAGATCGAATGCTGGTTTTCCAGCAGGACCATTCGACGGAAGACAGTCTGACTACCAGCTTCTGCTGAACAGAGAGGAGTACACACCAAACAAAATTCCTCTGGTTCCTGCTGAACTGGGCAAATTTCGAAACATGTATACCCAGCTTAAATCTGTAATTATTCAACTTTCTTTAAACAGACAGAGCGCACTTACAGGGGTGCTTACAATAATCAAATGTGTTAGCTAGGATTTCAGCCTTAATTTTGTTAATCAAGTCCATCCAAATCTGCTAGTGCATCTAAAGTCCCGTACACACAGGCCGAGCCAAACGTGGGCCGCTATCTATATTCGGCCCATGTCTATGGCAGCCTATCTGGCTTCTATCGAAAGGGCATTACTGAAAAAGGTCTACCGATCGACATCTGTTTGGCTGAGAGCTTTAACCGGTGTGTTCTACTGGGGGGGAGCATCCCCCTGTCAGAACGGAAGCTCAGCAGGGAGATCACTGTACTAATATCGGATTGTTAGTACAGGATATACTCCCAAACTGTTCATTTTTTTAATTCAGCCTGCTAGGTTGAACGAAAAAAAATGGATAGTGTGTACTAGGCTTAAAAGTGATTGTAAAGTCTTTTTTTTTTTTTTAAATAACAATCGTGTTATACTTGTAGTATGTGTATAAGGGTGCGCTGATAGTATTGTGTTAAAGCTGCTACCTGTATTCAGTGCCTGAATAAATAAAATGAATTGTGAAAAGTAATAGGTGCGCTAAAACAATATAAAGTATCCAAACATAAGTTGCAAACAAGCAAAAATGGATAGCACGTGAATGGTGTGTTTATAAAAGTCCATAAACATCAATCATAAGTGTCCATAAATGAGAGGAGGCGTTACCGTCACGAATGACTGCTCGAGGTCCGTGCTGCAGCCGGGCACGAGCGTAACCGTAGAAATTCCGTAACAATACACGTACTATGCTGATCTGAAATGCAACAACTGTAAGTGCAACACTGTTCTTTAATAAATTTTTATAGAAGGTATCACACTATTGCGACTTTATTTCTCATACCCCATGCTCGGAGGTTACCGGCCCATTGGTCATAGACCCACCCAGCTGCAGGTCAAGAGTGAAGGAGCCATTAGTGGATATTAGTGGAAGCACAAGCGTTTACCATCTGCTGTTGAAAAAGGCACCCTGGTGTAGGCAGTATACGGAGGAGGTGGAAGGGCATTTTAATCCATCTACATGCGCCTTTCATCTGCTATCTGGTAAGGGACCATTTTGGGTGGTTCACGTGGAGTTTGGAAGCACTTATGTTCTGCAGTGATCAACATATATGTTAATTTGTGCACACCTTATTTTTCCGTCTGGTAAGGAGGAATTTCACCTGGTGGTGGGTGTTTATCACACTGAAGTTGAAGACATTTTTATGCTGTTGAGCACCTATTTGACTTTTATCATTTATGGACACTTATGATTGATGTTTATGGACTTTTATTCACCATTCACTTGCTATCCATTTTTGCTTGTTTGCAACTTATGTTTTGATACTTTATATTGTTTAAGCGCACCTATTACTTTTCACAATCGTGTTATACTTACCTCCTCTGTGCAGTTGGTATTGCAAAAGGCAGTCTAGATCCTACTTCTCTCGGGTCCCTCTTTCTCGTTCAATGGTTTTTATTGAGTATGAAGGAATAAATTGAGTATGAAGGAATAAAAAATAATAAACAGACAATAACAATGGATAATAACAGATCAAGATCCCAATATACAAAGTGCCACAGGTCGTTGCAATGATGAGGTGATTAAAAAAAAAGGAAGGAAGTAAAACCAAGCAGTTGAGAGTCAGAGGCCAAATCTGCTCATAACAGTAATGCAAGCCCCCTACTAGTCTCTCAATTTGGCTAGAGGGACTTGTCTCGTTGGGAACATAGATATAGGCCTATCTGCTTAGAGTCGCTAGTATCTCTACCAGGTGTGCGCCATAAACAGCATAACTCATATATTGTGATTCAGCTAAATCCCAAATGCAAAACTAGTGTAACTAATAGGGGGAAGGGGGTAGTGGGTAAGTCCAGAGGTCCAGAGATTAACAGAGAGAAGAGATGAATAGTTAAATAATTCATCTCGGGTCCCTCTTTGCTGCTCCTAGCCCCTCCCTCCTGTCGACTGCCCCCACAGCAAGCAGCTTGCTATAGGGGCACCCAAGCCGAGCTGCAGCTTTGTATGTTTCAGCCATTTAGGAGTGAGAGTCCCGGACAGCTGAGAGACTTGTGACAATCGCTGGATAGAGATGGGGCGCAGGTAAGTATTACGGGGTGCTGGGGAGGCTGCTGCACACAGAAGGCTTTTTATCTTAATGCATAGAATGCTAAAAGATAAAAAAAAACTTCAGCTTTTACAATTCCTTTAACACTACCCTCTTCCCAGACTGAAAATGCTGCAGTCCAAAGGAGTTTTTGTTGTACTCCCAGTGGAGTGGAAGAGGAAGTGTGTTACTGGAAAAATCAACAGGAGAAAATAAAGGAAAAAAAATAAATAAAATCAAAGCAGCCACCATATTTAGGGATTGATAGACAGCAATATATTTCATGGTTTTAAGCTTTAATGAAACTTTAAACTTTGTCAACTGTAACCATTTTTTGGTAGATTGTCTTTTGTGTTTGGGGACATTTTCCTTCTCCTGAGCTTCAGCTAAGAGATGAATAACCTGAAACTTTCCTGCAGTATTTTCTGGCATAATTCACAATTCATAGTTTCCTCAATCATTTTTAGTGGTCCTGGTCCAAAGGCACCAAAGCAGGTCCAAACCACAATACTGCCTCAACCATATTCTCCAGGTTGGATAAGGTTATGATGAACTACAATGTTTACCTATTGCCAAATGTAAAGCTTTTTATTAGAACATAAGTTCTATTTTGTCTCATCTGTCCACGCAACATTTTTTTCAATAGTCCTCTGACAGATGCACGTGGTATCTAGCAAACTGTAGACAGGCAGCAATTTTCTTTCTCCTTGGAACCCTGCCATGGACACCACTGTTGTTCAGTGTTCTCCAGATAGTATACTCATGAACAGTGACATTTAGCAATGGTACAATTATATGTCACAAACTTGTGTGCTGCGTCTGGAGAGAAAAAAGTGTGTCATAACTATATGCACCTAATTGGAGGGAACACCGCTTTTTGTTTAGATTCTGTCGGACACCGGTGAAACTGGGGAACAGATCAATGTAACTTATTGCCCCGGATTATTAAACTAGTTATTCCCAGAGAGGAGCACTTAGATAATTGGAATATTCTTAGAAAGGACAAGGCTCTGTTTTAGGTTTAATTGACTGTAGAAGGATTTCACAAGAAAAAGGACATTAGTTATTATGACTGTCTTGAATCATAAATTAAACATATGCATCAGTTGCCTTACGGTTAACATTTAATGTGTAAGACAGTCTGTGCTGTGGTGTTCTGAGAAGCACAATTGTGAGATTTCCAGATGTGTGATACACATGGACTCCAAAAAGGGGTTCAAGTATCACACATATACACACAGTTCATAGAGAAATTCTGGTAGAACAAGGACTACAGGTGCTCCCTTTACTGACCTACTCCTGAAAATGCAAGTTGCCTGGCTGTGCATGACCTGTATACACTCCCAAAAACACTGACACCGTACAAGCATGCAGGCATTGAACTCAGAACTTTTGATTTGCATAGCAGTTCTGGGTTAGTGACCAGGCAGCAGCCTTTTTTAAAAAGAGAAATCAGCAATGGCAGCCTCCATATTTCTCTTAGCATAGGTTTTCTTTATGTTTTCTGCACTTGCTGACAACCTTCAATTACGTGTTTTGTCTGCCTGCAGCCTTATGCCATAGTTCAATTTCTAAACAAGTTCATTAAGATTTCCTACAAGGAGCAAAAGATTGAAAGTAATGGAAGGTCTTTCATCCCAACTTTTTATGCCTGGAACTCAAAATGGACCACCTTATCTTTTTGGATTCCTGTGCAGTAGCACAAGTAGTATGTTCTCCATAGTGGTGAAGTGGGGGCACATATAGTAATTAAACTTGGGACGTTTGTAATACCTGAACAACCTTTTAACAATAAATAATTCTCCTTGTAGTGTATTATAAAGTTTGTTACTTGTGGACTTCTGTCCAATATGTCAGTACTAACAGTCAACCAGAAGTGGACCTGTGGCTGCTCTTAGACATTTAGTAAAACATTTGTGTCACACTACATTCTGTTCTGCTGAAGCTTTATCCTCTTGGCGATAAACAACCGACTGAAGTAGAGTAATAATGTGGAGGTTAAAATATTGTATATCATAATTATCTGCTACATCCTCTACTACAATGATGCAATGGAACGCGACTGCAGCTTTGACAGTATTACGGCTTCTGTGAATTACGTTATGGCTTGAATACAACTAATAAATATCTAAGACCGTATGTTCTGTCTTAGCTGCAGCTTCTAGACAGCAGCCATACATCTGTATTAAATTTACATGGGTCAGTGTTAGATTATTCAGTTTTATACATCCACCAGGATCAATTACTGTGCATGTATTTCCCTGTACGCTGCTTAGTAAAACAAATATCAAGTCCGCCACCTTCCTCTCTGCATGTGGACTATCCTTTTTCTAGTTAAAAGTTTAGCGTCAATTGTAACTTTAAAGAAAAAAATAAATAAAAGCAATTTCACAGAGATCTATTTTCTGTACACATCCCAATTAAAATCCTGAAAAATATTCACAATTGTCTATAGGTGCTGAATAACCTTTTTAATTTACCAACAGTTTACTTCACAAATTAAAGGAAGTATGAAAGATCAGTACTGGCAGCACTGAAGAAGTATCAGTATGCCCTATGTGCCCATTCTGACCATGTCTGTTAGAGATAATTGGAGATGTCTGAATCATGCAACTGCTGTGATCTAGCTGTATATAGTACAGAATTACACATTCCAGCCAAAAGTTTACACAGAAAAGGATGGCAAGTTACAAAATGTTGAGGTAAGCCATCTGTCAGTTTTTGAAAAGAAGGGTGCAAATGACACCATAATACATTTCCACAGCTATGGGGTGGTGAAAGGACATTTATTTGGTACAAAATATAAGTTATCATAAAATATATTGATGAAGTTTGCCTCATTGTAGCAACAACATTCCAATTCTACAGCAACCTATGGATTTATCATTTTAGATTTATAAAAAGCTGAGATTACCCAGTTTTAACAATTTCGGACTCAAATTTAAAAGCTGTTAAATTTTGCTGTTTGTTTTTAAATTTATTTATTAAGGTAGAGAGGATTTTTTCTATAAAAATTGCAGTGAAAAATATACTACGTAGCAGCAGGTGGATAAGCAGCAAAAACAAGATGATATTTTAACGCGGGCGTTCCGCATGTCCGTAGATCATCCTATTTTTTTGCGGAAAAATATACGGACATAATGTATGTCAATGGCATTGCGGATCCGCTGACATCCGATTTTCGTCCTTTCAGTTCTGTTCCATTTTTTGGAACGGAACAGAACCCTATTTTTGTTCCGTTTAAAAAACGGAACGGATGCAATATCAGATGTCAGCGGTGTCATCCGCTGACATCCGCAATGCCCATAGACATACATGGGCATTTGTGTCATCCGCTCCGTATGCCCGCAAACGGATGGGATGATATGCGGACATACGGAGCGGATGACACAAATGTCATCCGCTCCGTGAAAAAAAAAAAAAAAAGTGCCGGAGCGGATCGCAATGCGGTCCGCTCCGTGTGAAAGAGCCCTAAGGCTTCATGTACACGGGACGTTGTTAAAAGTCCCTTTGAATGCTGGAATTTTTAGGACGTTTAAAACGTCCGTTAGGTTGCGTTTGCACCCACGTTTAGCGGGCGTTTGCGTTTAGAACCGTTCCTAGGAGGTCAAAAAAATCATTCCCCTTTAAAATGGAAAAACGCGAGCGCTAAACGCGGGTCATCACATTCGATCGCGTTCGGTCACATTCGGTCGCGTTTTTGCGTTTGAAACGCCAGGAAACACGCGTTCGAACGCAAATCCAAAAAACGTCCCTGAACTCAACTGCCTGCAAATGACTGTAAATGACCCCGTGTACATGGACAGATAAGATAACATGTAGGTGGGTTCAGGGGCTTCTGAAAAAAACGCCCAACTGCTCCTAAACGGCCATTTACAACGTTCCGTGTACATGGTTCATTTAGCTTCCCTGATCTTTACGGCCTACATTAAACGAGTGGCCAGTTCCCATCTTTCCCAGGACCTTCTATGGTCAGGAACAAGGGGAAGAAGACCAGCTGCTAGTCACCTTAGGTGGAATACTTACACAAGCATCTTTTTCTAACATAGCATAAGATAAGCCTGTAAAACCTCCACTTGCATCTGAAAGGAGACTCTCTTAAGTATTAGAGGAGTGGTCCCAATGCCGTTCAACATGAATGGGTTTGGAAGGTGGCTTCTGTGAAAATGAATGTCATTACAAAAACAGTTTTTTTGTACTTACTAAAAAATCTGTGACTAAGGCCAGCCATACACGGTTCGAATCCTGCTAAACCGGCTGAAATTCAAACCGTTAAAGTGTTATTAAACCCAGGACTTGGGATGGGCTGTGTGTTCGAGTCTAACGAAAGTTCGACTTGAACATCAGCTATTCGTGTATTCGCTGAACACACAAACAAATGGGATGCTCGGCGGGAAGTTCGCCCTCCAATGAGCACCCCATAATGCACTGCACTCTTGCAGTGCATTGATTGCGGATGATTGGCCAAAGCATGCCCCTGACCTGTATGCTTTGGCCAATCACAGCACAATGTACTGTGAGAGCCATGATTGGCCAAAGGAAGAGTGCCTGACGTTACATGACATCAGAAGGGGCGGTGCCACCGGGTGACGTAGCCGAAAGGCCCTGCCCCTTGCCTATATAAAAGCTGTCAAAGCAAAGAGAAGGCATTCAGCGGGGTGACTCCCAAGAGGCGAAAGCCTTTTTTTTTTTTCGGTACTGGCGGGCGATATTGACGATGAATTTACATTGAGGGTCGCTATCTTTTTCATTTTTAATAAAGGACTTGACAAAAACTGTTTCCTGTGTTTCTTCCTTCTTGACACTTTTTTTGGTGAATGGGTAGGGGTACGATGTACCGGTTACCTATGCACATAGGGGGGAGGGCTGGGATCTGGGGGCCCCCCATGTTAAAGGTGCTTACAGATTCTGATAAGCCCCCACCCGCAGATCCCGACAATCCAAGCCCAGGGTTGTCTGGAAGAGGCCCTTGTCCCCATCAATGTGGGGACAAGGTGCTTTGGGGCGGGGGGGGGCAGAGCCCCCTAACAGCCCAAAGCACCCACCCCCCCATGTTGAGGGCATGTGGCCTGGTGTGGTTCAGGAGGGGGGGGGGGCACTCCCTTGTCTCCCCCAGCTTTCCTGACCTGCCAGGCTGTATGCTCGGATAAGGGTCTGGTATGGATTTTAGGGGGGACCCTATGCTTTGTTTTTTTCCGATCTGTATTGCAGGTAGCCGACAATACATTACAGCAGTGAGCAAGTTTAAATGCCTTTTTTCCTTTAGAAATGTCAGTATTGCTACATCGTACAGATGTGCCACTTTTTTTTTTTAACAGAAATCAGATGTGCCACTTTACAGGCACATTAAGGGGACTCCCCAGGCATGATATTTAAAGGAATTTTTCATTTTTATTGTTTCACTTTAAGCATCATTAAAATCACTGCTCCTATAAAAAACTATAAATTTTAAAACAATTTTTTTG
Source organism: Pelophylax lessonae (assembly GCF_965119305.1). Lineage (NCBI taxonomy): Eukaryota > Metazoa > Chordata > Amphibia > Anura > Ranidae > Pelophylax > Pelophylax lessonae. Next base: position 160,549,020 of record NC_138768.1, read on the forward strand.
CATTGATTAATGTCCCCCAGGGCAGCACCCAGGTCCCCATACACTTTTTATGGCAATAACTTGCATATAAGCCGTTACAATGAGGACTTTTGATTTTTCATGTTCTGTTCTTGTCCCATAGACTTTAATAGAGTTTGCATGTTTGCTGGAACTTTTTCCCTGTTCGAGATGTACTGGTGCCAACTTAACGGGGGGGGGGGGGGGCAGGGTGTTCGGCCCATCCTTACCCAGTACCCTGCATTCACTATATCTGGTCTCCCACAGTACACAGAACATGCAAATGTAATCATTTTAGTAAATAGAAACCGATAAATACCGTTTCTTATCAGCAGTATATAACAGTCTTGTGACTTCTATCAGTGCAAGGTTAAAGCTCGTAGGAGGTGTTTTCATACTGCACTGGCTGCCCCATCAGGCTGCACGACCCCTGACCCTCTGTCTGGGCAGTGCTGATCACATGCACTCTCCCAAGGAAAAGAAAAAAACCCTCAAGCAACACACACCAAACTGAGCATGTGCAGCCTGACTTCAGCAACTCTGTCTTATCCGGACATGTTGTTATGGGGACAATGCAAGAAGAGGAGGATCTGTGCATACAGAATCAAACAGCCTTTTTACACAATGCAGAGGTTTAACCTCTTAGGTTCCACAGTATAAGAGTATAACAAGCATGCTTTACTGCATATACAGACTGATTTTACGGTTGTGGGTTAAGTAACACTTTATTGAGCAGGCTGCATGTGCCAAGTTGATCAATCAATTTGGGTAAAACCAGACTGCCGGATTCTCTTGTGATAATCTTTAGCAGCTGCTACAGTCGCTAACAATAACCACAGTTTTCTAACAGCAGGGACAGCTTCCCCCGCCACCCACGGGGAGAAGACAATGGCCTGACAGGAGGGATTCCCGCATCAACACTGTCTGTGTTGATAGGGGAATCAAGTGAATTTCTTTCCTGAAACTCGTAGTTGCAGGAGAGATATTCGCTCCATGTATGGCCCTCCTTAAAGTTCATTAAGGGACACCAAATCAGAAATAATTCAGATATAATTTGGTTATATTGTTGTTTTTAGGAGGAATTGGACATTGGCAAACAAAAAATGGGATTTTTGTCTTACCGTAAAATCCTTTTGAAGTTCATTGATGGACGCAGTCCTCTGTTCTCAATAGACGCTAGGCAGAAAAAAGTTCTGACTATGCCTATGGGCAGTCCCAGGGGGTATACCCTCTCTCCCTGCTATAGGATGTCAGTTTTGTATCAAAGCAGTGTCAGAGAAAACAATACCAACCCAACTCAATAATAGAGGGGCGGAGACTGCGTCAGTCATAGAACTTCAGAGAAATGGATGTTACGGTAAGACAAAAATCCCATTTTCTCTATCGTTTATTGAGGGACGCAGTCTTCTGTTCTCAATAGCAGTAAGGACATCCCAAAGCAGTACCATAAAAAACATGAGGGGTGGGAACAGCAGAATATAATTCCCCAAGGCTGAACCACAGCCAACCAGGCAACACAGGACTCATCAGAACAACAAGATGAGACCCACCTGAACAAACATTAAACCCCCAGAAGGGAGACTAAAAACACCCTTAAATAGCGGCCTGAAAAACCTTGCGGCAAAGGGAAGCATCTGCAGATGCCAGCACATCCACATTAAAAAACTTTGTGAAAGTATGAACAGATGAGCAGGTAGCCGCCGCCTTGCAAACCTGAACCACAGATGCCCGATAGCGAAAAGCCCCGATTGCCCGAACCACATCTAAAAGTATGCAATGCAAATTCCTTAGGATGTTTAGGCTTAGGACACAAGGAGGGTAACACAATGTCCTCATTTAAATGGAAACCACCTTCGGAAGGAAGGATGGATGCTGACGAAGTACCACTTTATCCCTGTGAACCACCTGATAGGGGGAATGACAGGAAAACACTGCCAGTTCTGACAGCCTGCACGCAGAAGTAATAGCCACCAAGAAGGCCACCTTCTGAGATAATGTAAGCAGGGGAATCTCCCGAAAATTTTCAAAGGGAGGTTTCTGGAGAACCGACAGCACCAAAATTAAGATCCCAAGGGAGCAACTGAGGTCTCATCAAAGCAGCCAAATGTCGCACCCCCTGGATAAAACTATGTGCCAGGGAATGGGTGACTAATGGCCTTTGGAAAAACATTGCCAAGGACGAAACCTAACCCTTGATAGTACTCAAGGCCAAATTTTGATCAACCCCCCGTTGAAGGAAAGTCAAGATCCGAGCCACCGAGTAAGAGACTCACACCACGCAATATATGACTTCCAAGTGCGATGATCGATCTTTCTAGAAGTCGCTTTTCTCGCTTTAAACAGAGTGGGAATCACAGAAGCAGACATTCCCCTGTCCTTCAGCACCTGGCTTTCAACAGCCAAGCCGTCAAAGCCAGCGACCATAAAGCAGGATGGAAGATTGGTCCTTGAGACAGCAGATCCTCCCTGAGAGGAAGTCTCCAAGGAACGTTTGCGAATAGCCTGACCAGGTCGTCGTACCAAGCCCGGCGAGGCAATTCCAGAGCCACAAGGATGACCGGAATCCCTTTCGCCTTGATCCTGCAAAGAAGTTTCAGCAGCAACTTGATAAGCCGATACTGACCCCACGGAGCCACCAGCGCGTATGTGGCATCTGCCAGAGGGTCTTGAGAGGGAGCCACAATCCTCTGCATTTTCCTGTTGCTCTGAGACGCCAACAGATCTACGTCTGGAGTGCCCCAACGAAGGCACAGGTGCTGGAACACCTATGAATGGAGAGACCATGCTGGAGCCAAGGTCTGCCGACTGAGGTAATCCGCCTGCCAATTTTCCACTCCAGGAATGTGGACGGCGGAGAGAGCTGGAACAAAGCCTTCCTCCCACTGAAGGATGCCTGCCACCTCCAAGGCCGCAAGGACACTTCTGGTGCCCCCTTGATGATTGACATAAGCCACAGCCGTGGCAATGTCCAATTGAATCCACACTGGACAGCCCCGAAGGTGCTCCGACCAGTGGATTAGGCAAAGCCTGATCGCTCTCAGCTCCAGAACATTGATTGGTAACCTGGATTCCGCCAGAGATCAGATCCCTTGAGCAGAAAGCTTGTCGAGAACCCCTCCCCACCCGGACAGACTGGCATCTGTAGTGATCACTGTCCAATATATGGGGAGGAAGGATTTTCCTTGTTTGAGCGTCGGGGACCGAAGCCACCTTAACAGAGAACCCCTGGTCACCTGACTCAACTGGATCGGATTGTCCTGAGAACTTGGATCTTTGTTCCATTTGAGAAGATTTTCCTTCTGGAGTATTCTGGTGTGAAATTGAGCATAAGGTACCGCCTCGAAGGACGACACCATCAGTCCCAGAAATATCATACAAGTCCAAAGGGACGGCAATAGCTGAATCACAGGCTGGATTTTATTACGTTTTTTCGGAGGAAGAAGCACTCTGGCTGAGGACGAGTCCAAAGTCAGTCCCAGATAGTCCAGCCTCATGGAAGGAACCAAGGACGACTTCTGGAGATTCACAATCCACCCAAACTCCTCTAGACTTCTCATGGTGATCTCTAAGTTTGTCACCAGCGCTGTGGGAGACTCCGCACGGGGAAGCAGATCGTCCAGGTAACCCAGGACCGAAATCCCCCGCTGGCGTAATAAAGCCAGGACCGGAGCCAACACCTTTGTGAAAACCCGAGGAGCAGAGGCGAGACAAAAGGGTAATGCCACAAACTGACAGTGATCCTCTCCCAAGGCAAAACGCAGAAACTGTTGATGTCTTGCCCATATTGGGATGTGAAGGTGTTAGGTACCTGTTAGGTAAAGTCCGAAGTGGAGCTTGAGTGCTGACGATTCAGGCGAAAACGTAGTCAGAGATCAGGCCGGCAACAGATCGAGAAAAGCAGTATCCAAACGTAATCCAAAGAATGGTCAGGCAGGCAGAAGTCATACACAAGCTGGCGGTGAAGTACAGATTCGGAAGGCTGAAGAGGGGTCAAGAATACAGACAAAAGTTCATACACGATAGTCAGTAAAAGAGCAAACAGCACACCCGGGAAGATATTCCAAAACAAACGGGCATTGAGGAACAGGATGTGCTGCTATTTAAAAGGCTGGTTAAGTTGTACATTGTTCACAGCTGGTTAAATTGTACATTGTTCGCACACTTTGTTTGTACGTTTACTGTACATAGGTATGGACCATAGGGTGAGTACCTGGATAGAGAACTGGCTCCAGGGGAGAGTCCAGAGGGTGGTGATAAATGGGGAGTACTCGGATTGGGCGGGTATGGAAAGTTGGGTTCCCCAAGGTTATGTCCTGGGACCAATCCTGTTTAATTTATTCATAAACGACCTAGAGGAGGGGATATCTAGCACAATCTCGGTATTTGCAGATAATACTAAACTAAGCATGCCAATATCTTCTATGCAGGATGTGGAAACCTTACAAGCAGACCTGAACAAAATAATGGGGTGGGAAAGTACATGGCAGATGAGGTTTAATGCTGAAAAATGTAAAGTAATGCACTTGAGAGTCAGAAACACGAAAGCAAGCTACTCGCTAGAGGGGGAACCTCTGGGTGAATCTAAGATGGAAAAGGACCTGGAAGTACTATTGGACAACAGGCTTGGCAGTGGCATGCAATGCCAAGCCTCTGCAAGCAAAGCCAACAAAATACTGGCATGTTTAAAAAAGGGGATTCACTCCAGAAAGAAAGAGATTATTCTCCCACTCTACAAGACTCTGGTCTGGCCACACCTGCAGTATGCTGTCCAGTTCTGGGCACCGGTCCTCAGAAAGGATGTGCTGGAATCAGAGAAAGTCCAGAGAAGGGCAACAAAAATAATTAGAGGAATGGAGGACATCAACTATGAGGAAAGACTACAAGCATTGAACTTATTCTCTCTGGAGAGGAGACGCTTGAGGGGGGATATGACATCAATGTACAAATACTGTACTGGTGATGACCCTAGCATAAAGGAACAAACTTTTCAGAGAAAGGCAATACAATAAGACACGTGGCCACTCACTAAAACTAGAGGAAAAACGGTTTAACTTTAAAATACGTAAGGGGTTCTTTACTGGGCAATAAGGATGTGGAATTCTCATCCACAAGCAGTGGTATCAGCGGGGAGCATCGATAGTTTAAAAAAACGATTAGATGGGCATCTTAAAGACCACAACATAAAGGGGTATACAATGTACGGTTAACAGCAAACACACACACACACACATCATTGGTTGAACTGGATGGACTGGTGTATTTCTTCAACCTTACAAACTATGTAACTATGTAACAAAGCCTAGTGCCTGAGGGTCACATTACAGGCAAGCCACACAATCTTTGGTCCAGAAGGGTTCAGGTACAGCCTCTGAGCTGGTGCCAAGGATTACCTGATTCAAATAGCTGCATAAAAACTCAGCTTAGCAGTGGAATGATAAATACTTGATAGAAGAAAAAGATCTTATGGAAAAAAACCAAACGTGTCTCGTAAACAATTAGGAAGCTTTTCTCCAAAGAAACACTAACAAAAAACTGAGGCTTTTTTGTTTGCAAGTGTCAAATTCATCCTGAAGGCAGTAGTATAATGCATTTGTCTCTGAATTACTTATGATCCTGTGTCAATTAATGAATGATAAAGAATAATTTATATTTGCGATCTACTCAAGTTCTTGAACAACCATATTAAAGTCAAATATTGACCTGCACCAACTTATCTAGGCCAACAAAGCCCAAAACACCCAAACACCCAACACCCAAAAAAGCTTTGCTGGCCTCCAGACAACAACTCCCCAGTTTTTGCAATATTTTTTAGCTAGGCCATTTTTTTTCTCATTAATTGGTTGTTTTAGTCCACATATTTGCCACTTATTAGATTTTTTTTTGGCCCCCTTTCTGAATTTTAGAGACTAATGCATAAAAATTCCAAAAGATAAGCGGTTTTGGATATATTGTTGGCCTGCCCCTATTTATGGGAAAATTCCAACACACATGCAGAGGGAGGTGCAAGCGGATGTCCACTTAGTGGGCTTTATGTCCCATACTAAGCACCCAAGAGTAATGTGACGTTACTCACCCCATGGGCTATTCATACATTTTTTAACATGAAACCTTGCAAGAGGTAAAATAAATAAGGGTACTGCTAGCTCACTCCAAAAAAAAAAAAAATTCTCTCTGTTTAATTATGTATTGGTCTTTTGCAACCAGGTCATATATAGCTATCACAATGCTCCCCAGTGTTTTTAGGGGCTCAGCTAGAATAATCTCCCCTCTCTTCCTGTGCCAATGAAAACAGATCGACCAGACAGGAAGGGAGGTAAAAACTTCAAGGACAACAAAGAGAGAAGTAAAAAAATGCTTTTGTTCAGTGGAATAGGGGAAGACCAGAACGTCTGTCATCTTTGTATTACAGTTTTTGTCCCTGTTGCAGACTTTCTTATTCTTGTCTAATCTTATTCTTGTCTCTCCAATTGAGGCCACAGGAGCAGTAAACACTGACAAAGATTCTGATCCTTCCACACTCTTTAAGAACAAAAAAGGAATATATACCTACACAGAATGTTTGGTGAATGTCACATTCACTGCTTTATAAACATACCACTAAGGACAAAGTTACCAGGAAGCAGATAATTCTACTCAGTAGAGTGGCTTAATTTATTCAAGCAAAGAATAAAAAAAAAAAAAAAGTTTTAAATATGTATGCTGCATTTCTCGGGTTTGTTTTTCATTGTACAATTTCAGGAACACATTTAACTACATACGGTGGACCCAATCACTTCCCTATGAAATAGAAAAATCTATCCCTAGAACAAGGAATTCCAGTAATTTATCTGATGAGAATTACAGTTCATTAATTTACATAAAACAGCTTTTGACAAATGAGACAAATGTCTTGAAATGACAAATCATCAATACATACTACTGGGAATAATTTACTACTTACCAAGGGCATGGACTCTCTGCTTGTGCTTCTTCTTGTTGAGCCTGGGTGGCTGGAGAGCCTGCTCCTCTGTGCCAGTTTCACAAAGTATTTCAAAGAATGTTTTCATCTCTTCTGTGATGGCTTCAAAGAAAGTTTCATTGATAAACTTAATAATTAATGAAGAGTCTATAACATGGCTTAAAACAAACATATCCTCTTTTATCATTGCGTACAGCTTGGGAACAGCATTCTGGTAAGCACCAAGTATATTTTCAGTACTTCTCCCTCTGTAGCTATGAAGAAGTTCAACAACAAAATGATACTGGATATTCTGGTATTTAACAAGGACATCAGACTCTGTGAAAAGAAAAAACAGGTACTGCAAACACTTTGATTTTATCCGAATTCCAGAAAGACTATTGGAAGTATGAGAAGTGGCTTGCAATTTTGCAACTAGATGACGCCGTAAATGCAGTCTCACATCATCCCATACAGCCTGCAGATCCATGGATAAGTCATCATCAATAGCATGTAGTGAGGTCTGAGATGCGAATTGAAAATATCCTCCACTGGCTGAAGTAGGAAAAGTTACACCACACTCACTGGAAAGGTCCACTAGAAGCTGTAGGATCATATCTTCCTGACCTTGACTGTTTTTCAACAATTGTTTCTAAGGAAAAATTATGAAAAGGAACAGAATAAGATCATGATATCACAAAATGCAATTTTTGTGGTAGCATTTAACAGATTACCTGTGAATTGCAATTAGTCAAATACCTATTTAAAAAGATTACCTAGGTGAAGTTTTTCTTAAACTATTGTAAATGGCCATAGCAGCCACCATCCTCAAAGAGGGCACTCCTAACTTTTTTGGTGGTAGTGAGGACATTACATGTTATTACAAAGACTAATTGTTTTGTCACTCCTTATAGCTGCATATAAAGGAAGTAAACAGCGAAGAAGGCACATATGGTGTTCACCAATAACAGGGTCTGACCAGCCCAATTTATGAGTGTGCCTTTCAAATAAATGGCAAAAGAAACCTCTAACCCAAAGGTCTCCAAACCAGTTTATTATCCTTTAGACTAGGGATGCACCGAAATTTCGGCCACCGAAATTATCGGCCGAAAATGAGCCTATCCCATTTCGGCCGATAATGGGTTAACATTGCCGAAATTAATATGGCCGCCGTGAGAAAGGAGGAGGGCGCAGCACAGGGCAGGTTTTAAAAGCCCCGCCTCTGGCCGGCCGCCCGCCTCTGGCCGGCCGCCCGCCTCTCAATGACGTCCCTACTACGATCTGTGCATTAATGAAGTGACATACCAGGCGGGAGGGCGGGGCGAGCGGCCGCTAATAGATAGAACTATGTGATCCTTCCCTGTCAGCTCAGCGGGACTGTGTGTGAATGAGAACTGAACTGACCTGACACCGGGCGGGGGGGGGGGGGGCGGGGGGAGCAGCCGCTAATAACTATGTGAGAGCTTCACTTCCCTGTCAGGCACGTATCTCCTCTGACAGGGAAGTGAAGCTCTCACATAGTTCTAGTTATTAGCGGCCGCTCGCCCCGCCCTCCCGCCCTGAGGCAGCTTACCATTGGTATTAGTATTAATTATGCGGGGGTAAATGTATTGTCACTGCTGGTCACTGCTGCATTAGTGACCGACCAGTGGCAGTTAATTAACCCCTTTGTGCTGCATTAGTGCAACCAGTATCAGTGTTAATTAACACTGGTTGCACTGATACTGGTTGCACTAATGCAGCACAAAGGGGTTAATTAACTGCCACTGGTTGGTCACTAATGCAGCAGTGACCAGCAGTGGCAATACATTAACCCCCTCATGCTGCATAATACAAATACCATTGGTAATTAAATTAACCTCTTGCCAACCCATCACAGTACATATACTGTGACAGGATGGCAGCGACAGGTGTACGTAGCTGCCTGTTTTTGGTGTATGCCCCTCTTCTTAAAATTATTTGGGGGAAAAAGTCATTTTCGGTTTCGATTTTCGGCCAAGGGCATCCTGCATTTTCGGTTTCGGCCCAAAATTTTCATTTCGGTGCATCCCTACTTTAGACTTTAGGAGGGCCAGTGTGCACAGTAGGAATAAACAATACCTTGTTCTTTGGAATTCGGGAGATAAATAGTTGGTGTCAGTGGGAAGAATAGTGACCCATTTTTGTTGTCAGTGGAAGGAATTATACACCATCACTGGTGTCAGTGGAAGAAATAGTGCCCAATTGTTGGTGTCAGTGGTAGGTATTAGGCCCCATTGTTGGTGTCAGTGGCAGGAATAATGCCTCAAGAGCCGGATAAAGGCAAGCAAGGGCCAAGCAAGAGCAGAAATTTAGAGACCACTGCTTTAACCAATGCATTGAGATAAGAAGTCTCATATAAAAGAAGGTCAAAATTTTAACGCGCTTTACATATCCCGTAAAATATCCAAACCTTCTGCCCTACTGTCATGTCCCTCCCCCACCCCCCAAAAGCCATCAGTTCTTGTCTCTGAAAATGATGTCAGGAGTTAATGTGTACATACAGCAGCTCCTGCAGGTACAGCTGTAAAAAAAAGAACCATCAACACTGTTTAGACATGAAATAATAACATTGATTATTTTGTAACTGATTCATTCATCTGTAGAACAATGGGATGAACTTTGATCTAAGGACACTGTCACTTAAAGCAACCTGACAAGTTAAAGTGCTACTAAACCCAGGACCCTGCATTCAGTAAATCTTCTGGTCTACCACAGTACACAGAACATGGAAATGCAATAGTTTTAGTAAATATAAACTGCTAAGTTCCTTTTCTTATCAGCAGTATATAGCAGTCTTGTGACTTATATCAGTGTCTGGGTAACGTTTGTAGGAGGAGTTTCCATTCTCCCCTGATTGTCCTATGAGGCTGCAGGACCCTGAACCTCTGTCTGGACATTGCTGATTGGTCCTGTGCTGATCACATGCGCTCTTCCAAGCAAAAAAAAAAATAAAATGAAAAACTCTCTTGCAATATACACCAAACTCTGCATGTGCAGCTTGCCCTCAAGGCTCTGTACTTTCAGGAGATGATTTGGGGACTGTGGAAGAAGGGGAGGAACAGAGAAGACCGTAATAAAACTGAATTTTTGACTTACCGTACAATCCTTTTCTCTTAAGTTCATTGATGGACGCAGTCTCTGATGCATATCAGGGTTATGCTGCCCCCTACAGGAGTAGGACACTAGGCAGAAAAATGTTCTGGCTATGCCTATGGGCAGTCCCAGGGGGTATATCCTCTCTCTTCCTGTATAGGATATCAGTTTTGTATCAAAGCAGTGTCAGAAATAATACCAACCCACCTCAAAATAGAGGGGCGGGTACTGCGTCCGTCAATAAACTTAAGAGAAAAGAATTTTATGGTAAGTCAAAAATCCAGTTTTCTTTATCGTTCATTGACGGACGCAGTCTCTGATGCATATTAGTAGGGACATGCCATAAAATGAGGGGTGGGAACAGCAGCAAATTAAGTCCCCGAGGCTACATAGCCAACCAGGCAACATAGGACTCATCAGAAAAAAAGATAAGGCCCACCTGAAAAAAAACATTCAACACGCTCAAGGAAGGCTAAGAAGCCCCCTTAAACAGCAGCCTGCAAAACTTTGCAGCCAAAAGAAGCATCTGCAGATGCCAGCACATCCACCTTATAAATTTTGGTATGAACAGACGACCAGGTAGCCGCCTTGCAAACCTGAAGCACAGATGCCTGATGGTAAAAAGCCCAGGAAGCACTAAGAGCCCAAGTAGAATGCGCCTTAACAAGGAGGAACCTGACTTTTAATTGAATAAGCCTGCACCACTGTCTGTCTGATCCATCTGGAAATAGTCTCAGCAGACGCAGGCAGCCCTTTCTTTGGACCATCCGGGAGTACAAAGAGCGAATCTGGCTTCCGAAAAGACTCAGTAGTCTCCAAGTGGATTGCTCAAACCCTGGATTGCTCAAACCACATCCAAAGTATGCAGTGCAAATTCCTTAGGATGTTTTGGCTTCGGACACAAAGAGGTCAACACAATGTCCTCATTTAAGTAAAAACTGGAAACTACCTTTGGAAGGTAGGACAGATGCGGACGAACTACCAGTTAATTCCTGTGAACCACCATATAGGGAGAACAACAGGACAACGCCGCCAGTTCTGACACCCTGCATGCAGAAGTAATAGCCACCAAGAAGGCCACCTTCTGGGATAAGGTAAGCAGGGTATCTCCCGAATTATTTCAAAAGGAGGTTTTGAAGAACCGACAGCACCAAATTAAGGTCCCAAGGTGGTAACGGAGGTTGCACCGGAGGTGCCAAATGTTGCACCCACTGGATGAAGTTAAGCACCAGGGAATGGGTGGCTAATGGCCTTTGGAAAAAAATTGCCAAGGCCGAAACCTGACCCTTGATAGTATTCAAGGCCAACTTTTGATCAACTCCCCTTTGAAGGAAGGCCAAAATCCGGGCCACCGAGTAAGCACGAGTGGGAGCCCCAAGAGACTCTATGATGAGTCTCTATATCATACTCACGTATGATGAGAAATCTTCTTAGAAGTCGCATTCCTCGCTTTAAGCAAAGTGGGAATCACTGAAACAGACAATACCCTGTCCTTCAGCACCTGGCTTTCAACAGTCAAGCTGTCAAAGCCAGCGACCGTAAAACAGGATGAAAGATTGGCCCCTGAGACAGTAAATCCTCCCAGAGCGGAAGTCTCCAAGGAGCATCTGCGACTAGCCTGACCAGGTCGGCGTGCCAAGCTCGGCATGGCCTGCCGGAGCCACAAGAATGACCGGAATCCCTTCCTCCTCAATCCTGCGAAGAAGTCTTGGCAGCAACTTGAGAGGAGGAAAGGCATACATCAGCTGATACTGACCCCACGGGCCATCAGTGCGTCTGCGGCGTCTGCCAGAGGGTCCTGGAAGCAGGCCACAATCCTCTTGCACTTTTCTGTTGATCCAAAATGCCAACAGGTCCATATCTGGAGTGCCCCAATGAAGGCACAACTGCTGGAACACCTTCGGATGGAAAGACCATTCCCCTGCATCCAAGGCCTGTCGGCTGAGGTAATCCACCTGCCAATTTTCCACTCCTGGAATGTGAACAACAGAGAGAGCTGGAACAAAGCATTCGGCCCACCGAAGGATGCCTACCACTTCCAAGGCCATAAGGACACTTTTGGTGCCTCCTTGGTGATTGACATAAGCCACGGCCGTGGCATTGTCCAATTAAATACGCACCGGACAACCCTGCAGGTGCTCAGTCCAGTGGACTAGGCAAAGTCTGATCGGTCTCAGCTCCAGAACATTGATCGGTAACCTGGACTCTTCCAGGAACCAGACTCCCTAAGCAGACAACCTACCGAGAACCCCTCCCCTACCGGACAGACTGGCATCCATGGTGACAATCGACCAATACACAGGGAGGAAGGATTTCCCTAGCTTGAGCATCAGGGACCGAAGCCACCATACCAGGGACTCCCTGGTCACCTGGCTCAGCTGGATCTGGTTGTCCAGGGAACTTGGATTATTGTTCCATTTAAGAAGGATATCCTTCTGGAGGATCCTCGTGTGGAATTGAGCGAAGGAGACCGCCTTGAAGGATGACACCATCAGTCCCAGAACTCTCATACAGGTCCGAAGGGACAACCATTTGCTGATCAGCAACAGATGAACCGCGGTCTTGAGTTTTTGAAGTTTTTCCTGTGGAAGGAACACCCTTGCTGAGGATGAGTCCAAAGTCAGGCCCAGATAGTCCAGTCTCATGGAAGGGACCAAGGATGACTTCTGAAGGTTCAGAATCCACCAAATTCCTCCAGAGTTCTCATGGTGATCTCCAAATTTATTTCCAGCACCGTAGGAGACTCCGCGCATAGACGCAGATTGTCCAGGTAACCCAGGACCGATATCCCCCGCTGCTGCAACAGCGCCAGGACCGGAGCCAACACTTTTGTGAAGACCCGAGCAGCAGAGGCGAGACCAAAGGGTAACGCCACAAACTGATAGTGATCCTCTCCCACAGCAAAACGGAGAAACTGTTGGTGTCCTGCACATATTGGGATGTGAAGGTAGGTATCTGTGATTTCTATGGAGGCAAGGAAACCCCCCTGATGTAGGGAAGCCACCACCGTGCGAACTGATTCCATCTTGAATTTTTGAACTCGCACGAAGCAATTCAGTGCCTTCAGGTCCAGGATCAGAAACACTTTCCTTCCTTCCTGGGGACCATAAACAGGTTTAAATAAAAACCCTGAAAACTTTTCGCGCACGGAACCGGAACTATTACACCCTGTTGTACAAGGTCCTGAACTGCCCCAAAGAGAGCTTGTAAGCGATCCAGGGACAGTCACACATTGGAAGGAAAAAAACCTTACCAGCGGTATGGATCGAAACTCGATCTTGTAAACGGACCGTATGACCTCCTGAACCCATTTGTCTTGTATCCGGGGCAGCCACAGGTCTGGAACCCGGCAAAGACGTCCACCCACCCCAGATACGGGTGAGGGCGCACCTTCAGGCTGAGGTGGCCTAGATTTTTGTTTGCCAGCCCAGGGTCATTTGGAACTGCTTGAGGGAGTCTTAAAAGGCTTCGCCTTATCGACTGACCCTGAGGGACGAAAAGACTTCTTGTGTGCTGAGAAGGAGGGACCCCGACTGCGACGAGGGTCTTTATCCTTGTTAGCCTGCAGGAGGGAGGTATTCTTACCCCCTGTGAGACTTTTTAAAATCTCATCCAGATTAGCCCCAAACAGGCGACCACCTGGAAAAGGTAGATCAGTCAAGGCCTACTTTGATGTCTGATCCGCAGACCAGCACTTTAGCCAAAGTATACGCCAGAGGACCACTGCCAAAACCAATAGTCGGCCAATATATGGGAGCAGTATCCAGTGCGGCATTGCAAACAAATTGCAGTCTCAGCATCAGCTGGTTCAAAAGCTCTGCAAAGGCAGGGGGAAGTTCTTTCCCCTCCAGGTCACGGCACAGCAACTTAGCCCATTCAGTCAATGTTTGCGAGACAAGGGCAACCGTAAACACCGGTCTTAGAGCAGACCCCGCCAGGGAGTACATATTGCGGGCCACTTCTTTAGAAGGGACTCTTCAAAAGGGTAGCATCTAGCAATCCGTTTAGGCACGCCAGGTGAACGCTTTGGGCGGTCCCATTCTTTTTGAGCATGGCATCAAAATATGCAGGAAAGGGAAAAACCTTTGCCATTCTGAATGGCTTGCGAGTGCCAAAACGTAACCTGCGCTTCCGTCGCAGTCGCAGCTGTGTCCTTCATTTTCAGGGTCTCACGTACAGATACAACCAGTGCGTCCATCAGCGCCTCATCTTGCGTGGCAGTTAAGGTAAAAATGTCATCCTCACTGTCAGAGGAGACAGGGCGCGAGGTAGCGGACCCGGCAGGGAGACCTGTGTCTCCGGTGGCTGAGTCAGACTCAGAATCTGAGATATCAGATAAGGCAGGGGTAGGTCGTTTCTTAGCACCTCGACCCCTTTAAAGGCTACCTCCACCCGGGACACAAACGATTCCAGGACCGCCGAAATGGCATCTATAGACAGCTGGGGTCCGGTAGGCCCTGCGGCCTCCTTGAGGGGGTCAGATGGGGACACATGATCTGTAGAGTCCATGTTGCACCAGGGGAACCCGTCAGCAAAAGTTAAAAAAATGTTTTTTTTTTCTTTTTTTAAAAAGCGTCCCAACGCGCCACAGCGTCCCTCAGAGGTCAGGCAAAGCGCAATGGAGACCCCCAGCAGAGAGAGACCCCAAAACTCACTGTACCAAAGATGCACCAGGAGGCCCAGAACGTCTGCACAGCACGTGTGAGCAGCAATCTCGATCCAAAAGGGGAGGATCTAAAGAGCAGCCCAGAGTATAGGGAGGGGCTCCGCCCACAAAACGCCTCCAGGAACTCCCATCCTGATTCCTTTTAGAAAAAACCACCGCAAAATGGCCGTGCGGGGGCCGCCAATCTCCTCAGCACATGAGGCTACAAGATAATGGCAGCCCCGTGCAGCCTGCAGAGCAACCAAGGAACCTCGTGGGGGCCCCCCAGTCTCTAGAATGGGATTGATTGGAAGGTGGGCCCTGAAGTGATAGGAAAGGACCCCCCTGCACGATAGTTCGTTTGTCGGCGGGGGCGAACCCCCTGCCCCCACATGCAGCCTGAAGCGTGGTCCCAGCCCCCGGTAGTAGGCCTAATAGCCCCCAGCAGTGAGGGGGGAGGGACTCAGGTAGGTGGGGGGTGCGTGACAGGACAGCGGGAAACCCGGGATTGTGAGGGTCTGACTGTACCAGGGAGGGGCTCGCGTCCACCCCAAAATCTGCCAGGGGAAGAGGGGGGAAAATGTACTTACCATACCGAAACAGGCACTGTTCCTGACAGAATCCCTCTCCGCCGAAGTGGGGGGGCTGTCGGCCAAATAGGAACGCTGCGACTCAGGCCTAGACCTGGTCGTGTGCGACCTGGCAAAACGTTTAACTTGCGGGCCCAGTCCCCATCCAGTGGGACTATGTCACGGCCAATGGGGTGACCACTGGATCTATATATTTAGCCCGTCGCCCAGATCCAGCATAGTTACTTGTAGATCTCACAGGAAAAAATCCGGAGAAAAGCTAACTGAAAATAAATTATCTAGAATAAACTTTGCCAGGACCAGAGGTCCCAGCAAGGAACTAGGTCTTTATTGCTGACTAGGCAGATTAAAACTGACATCCTATGCAGGAAGAGAGAGGGTATACCCCCTGGGACTGCCCATAGGCGTAGCCAGAACTTTTTTCTGCCTAGTGTCCTACTCCTGTAGGGGGCAGCATAACCCTACTGATATTCATCAGAGACTTCGTCCGTCAATGGACGATTGAGAAACAGCCGTTTTACAGCCATTTTTAAAAAAAGTTTGAATTCCTCTGATTGGCTGAGAAGCGGGTGGATGCCATCTTGATTTATTTAATCTTGGCCAATTAGAGGAAGTCTTGTATTCACTGATAAAAATATCAAGCTTCAGAGGAATGGCTGAGCAGCGCTCAGCACAACTCAATTTTGTTCTAATAATGGAATAGGAAGTCTGCATACTGCTGCTGGAACACAGGGCTGTATACCGTAGTTCATTCTACTGTAAAAACAGTTTAAACGAGTCACATGTATTAATAAAGGAAATAATTAATTTGGGCTTAGCCCAAAAAACAATTTCATGTGAAATGCTGTCTACACAGCTCTGATTGAATCTAAATATAAAGCTCTACTGAGAAGGTATAGGATAACAACTAGGCTAGCAAAGATGAGGAGTGCACAGGATTCGTTCTAGTGTTTCAGAAACTGTGGCCAGATGAGAACCATGGTCTATCTTTGGTGGCAATGCCCCAAAGTAACTAGGTTTTTGGATTAGGACATTTAATCTGACTTGCTTGTAAACATGGGTAAACATTTTTAGATCACTAGAAATAACTCCTTTCCAGAAATTGGATAACGAATTCCCGAAAAAGACTAAACATTTCTTACATGATATTAGCTGCCAGGGTGGTTATTGTGCTGTGTTGGAGTCAGGTGCCGACCCAGGCTGAAAACAGATAGCAGGAGTGCAGAACGAACTGCAGTCCTATGATCCATAAAAGTATAGCCAAAAAAGCTTTGGCCATACTTTTCCTTTAAATGAAAAACCCAGCGCTCCAGTCAGCGCTAGAGGAGAGCAGAGAGCTGCTCACTGACAGTCACAGCTCTCTGATGAGAGTGGAGGGAGAGAACTGAGCGATCAAACACTACAGAGCCGGTGGGGAACAGATGCAGCATTGGATTGATGCTGCATCCACTTAGGTGAATATAAATAAATAGTTTGTTTTATTTTATTATTTTTTTTAAACCCTAAAACTTCTCTTTTAAGTTTTAGTACTTATTTACAATTAGCCATTCAGCTACCGATTAGATATGGGATCCTCAAACTCAAGCCCTGCAGCTGTTGCGGAACTACACATCCCATGAGGCATTGTAAAACTCTGACATTCACAGACATGACTAGGCAGGATGGGAATTGTAGTTCCTGAACAACTGGAGGGCCATAGTTTGAAGACCCCTGGACTAGATGATGGAGGAAATGCTGCCAGTACACAACTACACAGCTATAATCAAATTGAAACATTTTCTTTAACAGCTAGACCAGGTCAGCACAGCTGATTTCAGATAAAGTCAAACTTACTAAGTGCGGTAAATCGCCCTGCAGCCATGTTTCTGCATATGTGGAACTTGTTCAACTCTTTTCTTAAAATCCTTTATCGTCTTGATTTTGAACATCTCAAATGTCCCAACCTGGGGTTTACATCATTTCAGGGGCAGTAGTTTACTTAATTTCATTAAACAATCGGTAACACTGCCTACCAATATCTAATGTATTATACAGTATATTAAAAATCAATGACAGACAGGACACTATATGCACTCATTAAACTAAACGTCATCTACTAAAAGTTCAATTCAGGTGTAAATAATCCAAACTTGGTCACATATAGAAACATAGAAGAGTGACAACAGAAAAAAAACAAAAAAAACAAAAAACAGGTGGATTGAGTCTCCCCTATTTTTTTTTTTTTTTTATTTATACATTTTTTTGTTTTTGTGCAAAGCCAACATAGTGTCAGATACCTTTTATTACTATTATTACGTAACTACGAAACTACAGTCACATTATCGGTTAGAAGGTTCCGAAACCCACTTCAACCCACTAATCTTCAATCCTATATTTTGGAAAATTGATGGTGGAAACTTAAGTTTTTCTGCAACAAATTTTATTTTATATAAATAAATACATATATTTTTTACCACAGTCTGAAGGAATGCCATGACATCTGTGAGAGGAGTATCAGTCACTGAGCTAGACATTGAATGATTATTCAGCCACTTCAAGTAGTCTGCATTGTTCTGCAACACAACCCCACACTTTTCACTTGCTTCCAAACGCAGCTTTTCCAGACATTCTTCAATGCTGATAGAAAAAAAACAAAAAATACACACAAAGAGTTTAATACATTTTTTATTATAACAGTGGAGGTGTCTACTTTAGAGCTAAACTCCAGATAAATAGGTAATTGTACAACTGAAATACATACCGATTATATTTGTTGAAATATTTGTAATTTCGTTAGCTACACCTGGGACTCAGACATCTGGGGGTGTAAATGAAACGTGCAAACAGTGGCTGCACACTTTCTTTAAAACCTCACTAGTGCCGATTTATTAATGTAGTAGAGGTGGAGGACTTAGCTATTTGAATGTTCACCGAGCTTAATAAATAAGGTAAAACTGTGTTCACTCCAATCAAAATGGGCAGCACAGTGTCTAAGTGATTAGCACTTCTACCTGGCAGTACTAGGGCCACTGGTTCAAGTTCCAACCACAGCACCACCTGCCTGGGGTCTGCATGTTGTCCCTGTGCCTGTGTGGGTTTCCTTCCACACTCCAAAGACATGCTGGTAGGTTAATTGGCTCCTGTCTAAATTGGCCCTAGCATGTGTATGTATGAATGTAAGTTAGGGACCTTAGATTGTAAGCTCCTTGAGGGCAGGGACTGATGTAAATGTAAAATATATATGTAAAGCGCTGCGTAAACTAATTGCGCTATAGAAGTACCTGTAATAAACAAAATCAATCAATCAGATGCTAGCAAAAATCCTTTTGTTCTAGTAGTTTTACACACACGGGTATTTACATGAACATAGGTTCACCCTATTGATTAGCATTTGCTTTTCTAAATGAACAGCCTCTACTCCTTTAATCCACAGTAACAATACTGGTACAATGTATTTTGTTGTACTGCTTAGGAGTTGATGAAAAACTTGTTATTTTATATGTGAATAGAGTGAAACCTTGCAAGTGTAAAATAATAAAAAAAAAAAAAGCTTTATTTTTGTGTTGTTATATATAGGATATAGTGCAGAGTAAAATGTGCACTTTTATATATATATATATATATATACACACACACACGCACACACTTCATTAATTTTTCAATCCAAAATATACAAACAAACAATCAAAAACATTCAAACTACTTTCAAGTGTACAGATTTTCGATTCCTCCCCCCTCCCATCTCAACCCATAGCCCATCCTCCCCCTTCCTTTTACCTTCGCCTTCCTCTGCATTAACGCATTCTGCACCTTTTTCCACCCATTCTTCGAAAATATTTGTTAGTCTTTTTAAAATCTACCCATCTCCTCCATTTATTTGTAAAGTTATCAACCTGCTCTTTCTTTCTACTGCTCAAATACTCCATATTATATTCATACTCAATTCTATTAAACCAATTTCTAATAGAGGGGTATTCTAGTTCTAACCATTTTTTTGGTATTGCTCCTTTTACCGCATTTATCAAATTTGGTACTAGTGTATTTTTATACTGTTTATATTGTTTTTCTATTTTATGGAACAAACACGTTCATGGCTCATCTAGGATAATCTTGTGATTCCCTTGATATGTTGTTGAACCTTCTGCCAATAAACATGTATCTTAGGGCATTCCCACCATATTTGATACATCGTACCTCGTGCTTTACAGCCTCTCCAACATAATTCCGATTTCTCTGGGTACTGTTTATGAGCTTTTACCAGCATTTTGCACCATCGTGATATACTTTTATAATTCATTTTAGTGGTATTCACGTCTACTGCATAACAGTACACGGCTCTCAGAACAGCATTCACTTTGTGCTCATTTAAAGGGGATCTTATCTCTCTTTCCCAGGTTTCTATAAATGGAGGTCTCCCCAGTTCTGCCATCTCTGTTATCTTATATATCTGAGATATTCCATGCTTTATTCTTATTAGTGGATTACATAATTTCTCCATTAAATGCAGATCTTCCAAGGATCTAATAGGTTGTGGCAGCGATCCTACAAAGTGTTTTAACTGTAGAGATCTCCACGCATTTAACCTCAGGTTTCCTCCCCTAGTGTTAATTTTGTGGTATGGCCTAATTCTCCCATCCTGTATTATAACTTTTCATTGCATGTTTTTTATCCAAGTACCAAATTGTGTCTCATCTCCCGATGCAAAATATTTAGTGCCCTCTAGTGATATTAATGGAGAATTATATTCCCATTTAGCCTGTCTGTAAATCGTGTCCCATATTTTAAATGCCACTGTCGTTAATTCAGGCGTTTCTGCGTGTGTATACCAATACTTTGGGAGTATAGATATATTCCTACTCAATTGTGCTCAATTTAGTGTATTTTCAATCTAAACCCATCTTTTACCTGTGTTTATTTTTGTCCACTCCAACATACGTGGACTTATAATTGTGGAATAGTATCTCTTAATGTCTGGTACCTCCAAGTCCCCACTTGTGATTTATTCCTACTGAGAACCGTGTACTGTATTCTAGATTTTTTCCCTTGCCAAATACCTTTTATGTTTTTAAAGTATGTAAATGGAATAGAGATTGGTAACATTTGGAATCTATATAGGATTTTAGGTAGTATAATCATCTTAATTGCATTTATTCTACCCAGCCAGGAGAGTGGGCGACTAGATATCTTTTTTTATATCCACTTTTATTTCATTTAGCATGGGTATATATCTAGCACAGTAAAGATCTTCTAGTAATGGAGTTATATTTATCCCAAGGTATTTTATTTGTGACTTTGCCCAGGTACATGGAAGTTCCCTCTGTATTGCTAATTCTTCTTTCTTACTTAACCCGACACTCAGAATTTCAGATTTTATTAGGGTTGATCTTAAAATTAGATCATTTCCCATATTTCGTAAACTCCTTCATCACATTAGGGAGGGTTATTCTGGGATTTGCACTTTTTAACTGCAGTACCAGGAGCTGTTTTAAAACTATTACTAGTAAAGTGGCAATCAATGTTTTTGTATTCTTACATTATATGTAAAAACTGGATTTTTGACTTACCATAAAATCCTTTTCTCTTAAGTTCATTGATGGACGCAGTTCTCTGATCCATATCAGAAGTGATATACTGCCCCCTACAGGAGTAGGACACTAGGCAGATTAAAACTACTAATATGGATCAGAGAACTGCGTCCGTCAATGAACGATAGAGAAAACTGGATTTTTGACTTACCGTCAAATCCTTTTCTCTTAAGTTCATTAATGGACGCAGTTCTCTGAACCATTTTTGTAGGGTTATACTGCCCCCTACAGGAGTAGGACACTAGGCAGATTAAAACTACTGATATGGATCAGAGAACTGCGTCCGTCAATGAACGATAGAGAAAACTGGATTTTTGACTTACCGTCAAATCCTTTTCTCTTAAGTTCATTAATGGACGCAGTTCTCTGAACCATTTTTGTAGGGTTATACTGCCCCCTACAGGAGTAGGACACTAGGCAGATTAAAACTACTGATATGGATCAGAGAACTGCATCAGACAATGAAGGATAGAGAAATAAGAAAAATTCATTTTTAGAAGATAATTCTGCCAAAAAAGCTTGATTTGTCTCAAATATGTATTACTATGGTATGCAGAACTCATTGAATGGTAAATGTTGTGTAGCAAGTTACAACAAAAAGTGAGAAATAGATGAAGCCTAATTATATTCTTAGCATGAATCAGAAATCATAGCACATAATATTTAGCCCATTAAAAGAGTTTTTTTTTTCTCATCTTAAGGACTGGTTCAAAAATCACACTCAGTTCATGAAAACCGTTGCGGGTGAGTATGTTCAGCTAATGACACCTCAAAATCGGTTCTAAAATAGCAGTGTGATTTGAAAATGTTTCCGATGTGGCAAAAAAGGTTCCTGCATGATTTTGGTGCGAATGCTGTGCAATTTGAGCCTTACAAAATAAATGGCTCAAATCACATTTCTGCAGAATCATATGTGCTTTGAACAATGATGCGGTGCAATTGCTGTTTGGATCAAATGCGGTTCCGGCACTACACCAGTGTGAACTGGGCCTAATATCCCAAATCAAATCTTAAAAGTTAAAATCTCAATTCTTATTCACGGTTTCTACAAGTCAGCTTCCTAAAAGTGACATTCACCAAACAATCAGTGCAGGTTTTCCTTTCTGGTGCATGTATTTTAAATAATGCTGATTGATTCACATGCAGTGAATGGTTAGTGCATGTCACATTTATTGCTTTAATGTGACACTCATCAAAGTGGTTAAGCATTAAAGGAAAAGTTCACCTATGTATAAAAAAAATAATAAATAAATAAACAAATATATATATATATATATATATATATATATTATATATGCACATCTTTGTGCAGGTAAATAAATGTGCATTTTTTTTTTTTGTGCATTGCACCCTGCAGACTTTCTGTGTAAGCTGTCTGCTCATACCTCGCATGGGCAGGCAGTTACGCAATGACAGGAAGAAATAATAAACTACCTAGAGCACTCAACAGCGACCTGGTAGTTCACTGTGAACTGCAGGCTAACAACCGCAAAGGCTGTCAGTACTTGTACTTCTCCCATTCACAGAATTTTTTTTTTTTTTTTGGCAGTACGTTTTGTAAGAAGATCCCCGGCTCGCTGTCAATAGAGGCGGTGGGTCAGAGTATGGCTGCAGCAGTGGGAACCTGTTACAAGTTCCACCCCAAAAATGGATGGGACATGTACTATATTCCCAAAGGTGAACTTATCCTTTCAATGGTTAAAGCAGTATTAAATCCAAAAGCATACCTTTATTCTATTGCAACTTACCAATTTGTAGATGTGATAGCTGCATTAGTTTCCTTTATTAGGCATTCTTTCTTTTTTTTCACCTGCCGATCTGGTAAGTAAGTCTCTAGTAAATGTAGCTGTTAGTGGGTTGAGACAAACCATTTACTACTGACAGAAGTGCTTAAAATGATCAGCTTTTAATTATGTAAAACCTATATCCCAAAAGGAACAAACACTTTTGCTGTAACTGCTTATAAAGTGTTGAAGTTTGGCTTGAACTTGTTTAGTGCATTTAAAATGGCTAATACAGCTAACACTACACTCCTTCGAGACTGACAATGCTGCTGTCCAAAGGTGTTTCTGTTGCTCCTTATCCAGAGTGGGAGCACTCTAATACAGGAGGTGTGTTACTGGCCAAAACACCAAGTGAAAACAGGGACAAAAAAGCCTAA
The DNA here is from genome assembly GCF_965119305.1 of Pelophylax lessonae. Taxonomy (NCBI): domain Eukaryota; kingdom Metazoa; phylum Chordata; class Amphibia; order Anura; family Ranidae; genus Pelophylax; species Pelophylax lessonae. The sequence continues at coordinate 160,572,028 of NC_138768.1, forward strand.
AAAAAACAAAAAAACAAAAAACAAAAAAAAACAAAAAAGAAAAACAAATGCAGCCACTACATCTAATAATTGCAAATATAAAGGGAATTAACCGCGCTAAAGGGAAAAAAAACTCGACAGCAGCAACTTCTAGTGTGACCACACCCTAACGAATATTTGTAAATTAAGTCGCGCTAACATATGATCAATGGAAAAATAAAGTCCATAAAGTCCAAACAATGAATGGAGAAGTAATCCAAGAACAGATCCCCTTAAGGGTGTATGCTTACCAAATGAAGGTAAGATATAGGCAAAGCTCTCTATGCAAGTCTTGTCACCTTGACAGTAGATCCAGGCTCACATGAATGATAGGCTCGATAGTCATTGGATCATGGAAGTAAAATGAAGAACGCAATAGCGTAAAACCCAACAAACTAAATGGATTAAACACCACAGTGTTCCATAACATATGGGTTGAGTGTAAAAATATAAACCTCGACCAATGAATTAATCACTAGTATCAGTGAATATTAAGAGGTAAAACCATGCATGAAAAAAGGGAAATTAAAGTAATAAAATATTGGTAAGGGGTACCTATTACTTTAATTTCCCTTTTTTCATGCATGGTTTTACCTCTTAATATTCACTGATACTAGTGATTAATTTATTGGTCGAGGTTTATATTTTTACACTCAACCCATATGTTATGGAACACTGTGGTGTTTAATCCATTTCGTTTGTTGGGTTTTACGCTATTGCGTTCTTCGTTTTATTTCCATGATCCAATGACTATCAAGCCTATCATTCATGTGAGCCTGGATCTACTATCAAGGTGACAAGACTTGCATAGAGAGCTTTGCCTATATCTTACCTTCATTTGGTAAGCATACACCCTTAAGGGGATCTGTTCTTGGATTACTTCTCCATTCATTGTTTGGACTTTATGGACTTTATTTTTCCATTGATCATATGTTAGCGCGACTTAATTTACAAACATCTAATAATTGGTAAGCAGCAATATATTAAATTTTTACTTTGGGATTTAATACCACTTTAATTACTGCAGCAGGTAAAAATAAATAAAAAATTGAGCAGTAAGATTTACCTGGTCATGGACATGCAATGATGTCTGGTAGCTTACCTGTTCGTCATGTCTGCATTAAGGGCCAGACTCTTCCTTCTGGCTGCTTTTATCATCTCTCTTCCCTGTTTGGCTCCACCCCAGGCCATTCCAGGAAGTCTATATTAACCAGTGCACTGCAGGTCTGCTTTGCTTTTCAACAGTGTTAGTTTCCTGTTTCCCGTGTGCTTGAACTACTCTTCTGTGTACCGACTGGCTTGTCTCTGACTATTCCTGTTTGCCTGTTACCCTGACCTTTGGCCTGTCCCTTGACTACCCTTGTCTGCCTGTTACCCCGACCTTGGCTTACCCATCACCATTCCGTGTGTCCTGAGTGGCTACTTCCCTTCTCTCCCTACGGAGTGTGACCTGGGAGACCCCAGGCGCCGCGACCTGGGCCCAGCTGCAGCCAAGTCCATCCTCACCACTAGAGGCTCTGGTGAACACCTGCTGGGTCTAGACTTCGCACCCTGGGGAATCTTGGACTCACGTTCCGGTCCATCTGCAGCAGTCTGCTATTGGGTTCACTACCTTGCACTGCGCCCCTGCCTCCAACAGGGTGCTGTTGTCACCTGGCCACAGGTGACCTGACAGTTTGAACAGCCATGAACCCGGCCGACGTGCCGCACCCTCCAGACGATCCATTACAAGGCTTAGTTCGCAGACTCGAGACGCAAGAAGCTAATCGGACTCAGGTGATGCGATTCCTGCAGGAGCTGTCTTCCCGCTTTGAACAGCTTCAGACCTCATTGGGAACCTCGAATCCGTAACCCCAAGAGCAACCAGTGGCTGGGCCTGTCGCGCCAGTCACAGTTTCGCATTCACTGAAACTACCACCTCCAATCCGTTTTTCTGGAGACTCCAAGGCCTGCAGGGGGTTTCTTATCCAATGCACCATCCATTTTGAGCTTCAGCCGCAAAACTTCCGGTTTGATCGGGCAAAGGTAGCCTATATTATTTCCCTCCTTTCTGGTGAGGCTCTAGCCTGGGCTTCCCCCCTATGGGAGAGGATTGATCCGGTAGTTTCCAACCTGTCTGACTTCCTGAAGCGCTTTCGTAATATCTTCGAGGAGCCGGCTCGGGTTTCTTCAGCGACAAGTGCTCTTTTACGTCTCCGCCAAGAATCCCGTTCAGTGGGACAATAGGCTCTCCAGTTCCGTATCCTCTCAGCTGAATTGAGCTGGAACAATGAGGCCCTGGTCGCTACCTTTTTGCAGGGTCTCACTGAGTGAAGGACGAATTAGCGGGAAGAACCATTCCCGTCGGTCTGGACGATATCATCTCCTTATGCAACCAGATCGATATTTGTTTTCAGGAGAGGTCCATAGAAAAAAAACGCCAACACTCCCTAGGTCCTAGCCAGTCTGAGCTCCCCTCACTTTGTCCCGTGGAGTATCCTCTGCCTGTTGGGGAACCTATGCAACCCATAGAAAAAAGATGCCAGCACTCCCTAGGTCCTTGTCAGTCTGAGCTCCCCTCAAATCGTTTCACGGAGCATCCTCTGCCTGTTGAGGAACCTATGCAGCTGGGCCGGACCAGACTAACCCCCGAAGAACATGCTAGGCGCAGAACTTTGGGCTTATGCCTCTATTGTGGAGGCAAGGGCCACTTTCGTGACTCCTGCTCACTTTGCCCGGAAAATACATTTAGAAGGTGGAATATTGAACCCAGAATCATCGCCTTCCCGTCTTCTTCTTCTTCCGGTGTCCCTTCACGTAAGCACTTCTCCCCAATCGACCCTTGCATATCTGGATTCCGGGGCCTGCCGGCAACTTTATGGACTGGAGAACTGCTTCTTCTATGAAGCTCGCCCTTTCACCCCTTTCTGCGCCGTTAGTAGCCTCGGCAATTGATGGCACTGTTCTTCCAGGGGGCCCTTTTCGCTTCCATACACTACCTATTAGGATGTCGGTAGGGATTCTCCACCATGAGTGGATATCCTTTCTCATCCTACCCAAAGCCTCTACCCCCATTGTATTGGGCCTTCCTTGGCTAAAGCTCCACTCTCCCCATGTGGACTGGGTCTCTGGGCAGATCCTGGCTTGGGGCCCCTCATGTCTCTCGTCATGCCTTTCCAAGATGACCCCAAAAGGTGAGACTTCCGGTTGCTACCACATCGGTATCTTCTGACCTTCCCGCTGCATACAGCGATTACCGGGATGTGTTTTGTAAGAAATCAGTTAAGTTGATTCTTCCCCACAGGTCCTTTGACACTTTGGACAGGGAGTCCACTCCTGAACCTGAGCCGATCGTCCCAACTTCTTGCATTGTTGCCCATTCTACCACCCTGGACTCAAAAATTCCTCCTGGTAAGACCTTTGTCCCGACTGAGCTAAGATTCTCCATTGGGCACATGATTCCAAGGTGGCGGGCCACGCAGGTTTTCTCCGGTCCTTCTTGCTCATCAGCCATCACTACTGGTGGCCTAATCTCCGCTCGGAGGTCAAAGACTATGTCAAGGCTTGTCATGTCTGTGCTCAGTCTAAATCCTCCACACAAGCTCCTGCTGTTCTCCTCATGCCTTTGCCCATTCCTAAGGAATACAAGGTCAGTCAAGTTCTGGATTCCCGACTCTGTAGAGGCGTTCTTCAGTACCTTGTTCATTGGAAAGGCTTTGGTCCTGAGGAGAGATCTTGGGTCCCTGCATCGGAGGTCTTTGCACCTCGTCTGTTAAAAAGATTTCATCTGAAGATTCCCTCTAAACCCTGGCCCGGGCGGGGAAGGGGGAGGCCTCGTAAGAGGGAGGGTACTGTCATGGACATGCAATAATGTCTGGTAGCTTACCTGTTCCTCATGTCTGCATTAAGGGCCAGACTCTTCCTTCTGACTGCTTTTATCATCTCTCTTCCCTGTTTGGCTCCACCCCAGGCCATTCCAGGAAGTCTATATTAACCAGTGCACTGCAGGTCTGCTTTGCTGTTCAGCAGTGTTAGTTTCCTGTTTGCCGTGTGCTTGAACTACTCTTCTGTGTACCGACTTTGGCTTGTCTCTGACTAATCCTGTTTGCCTGTTACCGTGACCTTGGCTTACCCATCACCATTCCATGTGTCCTGAGTGGCTGCTTCCCTTCTCTCCCTACAAAGCGTGACCTGGGGGACCCCAGGGGCCGCGAATTGGGCCCAGCTGCAGCCAAGTCCATCCTCACCACTAGAGGCTCTGCTGAACACCTACTGGGTCTGAGACTCCGCGCCCTGGGGAATCTTGGGCTCACGTTCCGGTCCATCCGCAGCAGTCTGCTATCGGGTTCACTACCTTGCGCTGCGCCCCTGCCTCCAACAGGGTGCAGTTGTCACCTGGCCACAGGTGACCTGACATACCTGCAGTTAATATTTTTTGAATGTCATATTTACAGCTATATAGCTATGCCCCTTAGCCTTGCAAATGAGTTAGCTGCATTATATCAGCTTTAAGGAGACGTGACATCCGGTTTTTCTTACCATGCTCACATTGGTCAAAATTTATATTTTTTGCAAAGAAAGAATGTTTTATTAAAGTAGAATTATCTTATGATTACAATAAAAATTATTTATATATATATATATATATATATATATATATATATATATATATAGACACACACAGTGTGTTCAGCATAGCAACTTCAAAAATAAACAACAAAACCCATACAAATTTTCTTTGAGGATGACCAGTTTTAACATGAAGCAATGGCCTCTTCAAAATGAATTAAGGGTGGGTGGGCTGGGATACACTATAGAGAAAGGTGAAGAAAAGACCTTTTCAAGAAATCTCCAAGCATGAGTGAGTTCAAAATGAAGTGTAGTGAAACGAATATCTTCTCATTATCAAACAGCCTTTTCATGATGGCTGAGCACTTTCATGAAAAAGAATACCTCGCTGCCTGTGGCCCATTGAGTTTGCGGATCGGACAGCCCCAGTTGTGAACAGCGGTTCTCGGTATGACAAAAGATTGGCATGTATCTTCTTAACTTGTGTAAACTCTTCTCAGGACTATGAAATACGATGCTCTATCTATACACCTTAGCTCTGGGGACTCTATAAATAAAAAAGCTTCTATTGTGGCATCATGAAGTATCTCATTCAGTGAAACCTAACAGATTACAGTGTGGGGAATTGTATAGGCTTTACTGCCGGTAGCCTACATAAATCTGTTTCAATTAGGAATCCTCTATAAAACTAATCTCTGACATCAAAATCTGAATGTCTGCCAAAAACGATGAGCTGTGAATAGACTGAAGTTTTCAAAAGGACCCGATACTTTAGTAATTTGTCTCAACACCAACTATAGTCTATAGAAAACAAATACTGACATAGCTGTTTTGCAGATTGCCAGAATGCCTAATTGATTTATATGCATATATGACAGGACATTCCCTGGCAGTAGCTTTCAATATGTTCTCAGATGAAAATTCGCTAACGCTTTGTACTGATGGTTTAACCGCTGGGGCTCTGTTCGCATTTGTTGCTTTCTGTCATGTCTTGCATTTCTCACATGATTCCAACATATACCATGTGTATATATGATATATACACAGTGGGTATAGAAAAAAAATCACTCCCCTTTAAAATAATCACATAGTGTTGCTTTGCAACCTGAAATGAAGGCAGAAACAATGTTTGTTTTATCCATCTGTATTTACTGTGCAACTTATAACATCCAAGTGAAAAAGATATAACACAACATGTCAGGAAAAAAAAAAAAATACAAAAACAGAATCACTGAGTTTGAAAAAGGATCACCCCTCTTAAAAAGGACTTGTAAACACAATCAGGTGTAGCTAATAACCTTCTCAAAGGCAAACATTTGACTTTCAACTGTGATCAGCTGTGGTCATTTTGATTAGCTCAGCATGAAAAGAGCTTTCCTGGAGCATTTCAGTTCCTGGTAGTGCAACTGAAGAAAACAATCATTTATGGGTGGCAAGGCACCGTAAAAAGATCTCTGGGATAACGTTGTGGACAGGCACAAGTCAGGAGATGGATACGAAAAAATTTCAAAGGCTATATCAATGCCTAGAAGTACAGTGAAGTCTCTTATTAAGAAGTGTAAGGTATTTGGTACAATATCGACCCTCCCTGGATCAGGATGTTGCTCCAAACTGGATAAAAAAAGCCAGGAGGAAACTGGCCAGAGAGGCTACAAAGAGGCCTACACTAAAGTAGCTGCAGGAATTTATGACAAAGAGTAGTCATTGTGTGCATATGACAACAATATCACAAATTCTACAAAAATGTGGCTTGTATGGGATGGTTGCAAGAAAAAAGCCACATGCAGTCACGACTGAGCTTTGCCAAAAGGCACCTTGAAGATTCTGAGGCCACATGAAAAAAGGTGTTATGGTCAGATGAGACTAAAACGAAAGTCTAAAACTAAATTGTATGGCCTGAGCACCAAACGATATGTCTGGTGGAAATCCAATACAGCTCACCATCCAAATAACACCATTCCTATAGTAAAGCATGGAGGTGGTAATATCCTGTTATGGGGAGTTTCTCTGCAGCAGGGACTGGAGCACTTGTCAGAATAAAAGATAGAAGGAAAAATGGATGGGGCAAAATACCATCAAATTCTTGAGGAAAATCTACTGCCCTCTGCCAGAAATTTGTTAATGGGAAGAAGGTTTACCTTCCAATGTAACAACGATTTAAAGTACACAGAAAAAGGGACCACACAGTGGTTGAAGGAGAAAAAGGTGAACGTCCTTGCATGGCCTAGTAAAAGCCCAGACTTAAACCCCATTGAAAATCTGCCTTCTTGCAATGACTTTAAGACTGCAGTCCACAAACGGTCACCATCAAATTTAACAGAACTTGAGCAGTTCTGCAAAGAAGAGTGGACAAATATTGCAAAGTTAGTAAAGACATATCCCAACAGACTAAAGGCTGTAATTAAAGCAAAAGCAAAAGGTGGTTCAACAAAATACTGACACAAAGGAATCCTTTTTTCAACTCAGTGATTCTGTTTTAGATTTTTTTTTCTGACATGTTGGTGGTATATTTTTTACTTGGATATTAAAGGTTGCACCAAGTAAATACAGCTGGAGAAAACAAAATATGGGTCTGTCCTCAATTTAGGCTTCAAAGCAACAAAATGTGATTATTTTAAAGGGGGGGGGGGGTTCCTTTCTATACCCACTGCACATTAACCACTTCAATACTGGGCACTTTTACCCCCTACCTGCCTAGGCCAATTTTCAGCTTTCAGCACGGTCACACTTTGAATCACAATTGAGCTGTCATGCAACACATTTAGGCCAAAAGCATTCTGCTACATTTCTTTGGTAAAAAAAAATAACCCAAATCAGTGTTTTTTTATTTAGTCTGTAGGAAAGTTATAGAGTCCACAAACTATGGTAGATATAACAAATATTATTATACAGTATATCACAAGTGTACAGCTTGTATAACAGTGTAAATTTGTTGTCCCCTCAAAATAACTCAACACACAGCCATTGATGTCTAAACCCCCAGCAACAAAAGTGAGTACACCCCTAAGTGAAAATGCTCAAATTGGGCCCAAAGTGTCAATATTTTGTGTGGCCACCATTATTTTCCAGCACTGCCTTAACCAGAGCTTCACAGGTTGCCACTGGAGTCCTCTTCCATTCCTCCACGACGACATCACAGAGCTGGTGGATGTTGGAGACCTTGCGCTACTCCACCTTTTGTTTGAGGATGCCCCACAGATGCTCACTAGGGTTTAGGTCTGGAGACATGCTTGGCCAGTCCATCAAATTTACCTCAGCTTCTTTAGCAAGACAGTGGCTGTCTGAGAGGTGTGCTTGGGGTTTGTTATGTTGGAATACTGCCCTGCGGCCTAGTCTCCCAAGGGAGGGGATCATGCTCTGCTTCAGTATGTCACAGTACATGTTGGCATTTGTGGTTTCCTCAATGAACTGTAGCTCCCCAGTGCTGGCAGCACTCATGCAGCCCCAGACCAAGATACTCCCACCACGCTTGACTGTAGGCAAGACACACTTGTCTTTGTACTCCTCACCTCACCTCAGACCACAGGACATGGTCCCAGTAATCCATGTCCTTAGTCTGCTTAACTTCAGCAAACTGTTTGCAGGCTTTCTTGTGCATCATCTTTAGAAGAGGCTTCCTTCTGGGACGGCAGCCATGCAGACCAATTTGATGCAGTGTGCGGTGTATGGTCTTAGCACTGACAGGCTGACCCCCACACCTTCAACCCCAACCTGAGCACGTGCACTCAACTTCTTTTGGTTGACCATGGCGAGACCTATTTTGAGTGGAACCTGTCCTGTTAAACCACTGTATGGTCTTGGCCACCGTGCTGCAGATCAGTTTCAGAGTCTTGGCAATATTCTTATAGCCTAGGCCATTTTTATGTAGAGCAACAATTCTTTTTTTCAGATCCTCAGAGAGTTCCTTGCCATGAGGTCCCATGTTGAACTTCCAGTGACCAGTATGAGAGAGTGAGAGCGATAACACCAAATTTAACACACCTGCTCCCCATTCGTACCTGAGACCTTGTAACACTAACAAGTCACATGACACCAGGGAAGGAAATGGCTAATTGGGCCCAATTTGGACATTTTCACTTGGGGGTGTACTCACTTTTGTTGCCAGCAGTTTAGACATTAATGGTTATGTGTTGAGATTTTTTGAGGGGACAGCAAATTTACACTGTTGTACAACCTGTACAGTCACTACTTTACATTGTAGCAAAGTGTCATATCTTCAGTGTTTTCACATGAAAAGGTATAATAAAATATTTACAAAAATGTGAGGGCTCTACTCACTTTTGTGAGATATTGTATGTATGTATGTATATATATATATACATATATATATATATATACAGTGGGTACGGAAAGTATTCAGACCCCCTTAAATGTTTCACTCTTTGTTATATTGCAGCCATTTGCTAAAATCATTTAAGTTCATTCTTCTTCCTCATGAATGTACACATAGCACCCCATACTGACAGAAAAACACAGAATTGTTGACATTGTTGCAGATTTATTAAAAAAGAAAAACTGAAATATCACATGGTCCTAAGTATTCAGACCCTTTGCTCAGTATTTAGTAGAAGCCCCCTTTTGATCTAATACAGCCAGGAGTCTTTTTGGGAAAGATGCAACAAGTCTTTCACACCTGGATTTGGGGATCCTCTGCCATTCCTCCTTGCAGATCCTCTCCAGTTCTGTCAGGTTGGATGGTAAACGTTAGTGGACAGCCATTTTTAGGTCTCTCCAGAGATGCTCAATTGGGTTTAAGTCAGGGCTCTGGCTGGGCCATTCAAGAACAGTCACGGAGTTGTTGTGAAGCCACTCCTTCGTTATTTTAGCTGTGTGCTTAGGGTCATTGTCTTGTTGGAAGGTAAACCTTCGGCCCAGTCTGAGGTCCAGAGCACTCTGGAGAAGGTTTTTGTCCAGGATATCCCTGTACTTGGCCGCATTCATCTTTCCCTCGATTGCAACCAGTCGTCCTGTCCCTGCAGCTGAGAAACACCCCCACAGCATGATGCTGCCACCACCATGCTTCACTGTTGGGACTGTATTGGACAGGTGATGAGCAGTGCCTGGTTTTCTCCACACATACCGCTTAGAATTAAGGCCAAAAAGTTCTATTTTGGTCTTATAAGACCAGAGAATCTTATTTCTCACCATCTTGGAGTCCTTCAGGTGTTTTTTAGCAAACTCCATGCGGGCTTTCATGTGTCTTACACTGAGGAGAGGCTTCCGTCGGGCCACTCTGCCATAAAGCCCCGACTGGTGGAGGGCTGCAGTGATGGTTGACTTTCTACAACTTTCTCCCATCTCCTGACTGCATCTCTGGAGCTCAGCCACAGTGATCTTTGGGTTCTTCTTTACCTCTCTCACCAAGGCTCTTCTCCCCCGATAGCTCAGTTTGGCCGGACGGCCAGCTCTAGGAAGGGTTCTGGTCCTCCCAAACGTCTTCCATTTGAGGATTATGGAGGCCACTGTGCTCTTAGGAACCTTAAGTGCAGCAGAAATCTTTTTGTAACCTTGGCCAGATCTGTGCCTTGCCACAATTCTGTCTCTTAGCTCTTCAGGCAGTTCCTTTGACCTCATGATTCTCATTTGCTCTGACATGCATTGTGATCTGGAAGGTCTTATATAGACAGGTGTGTGGCTTTCCTAATCAAGTCCAATCAGTATAATCAAACACAGCTGGACTCAAATGAAGGTGTAGAACCATCTCAAGGATGATCAGAAGAAATGGAAAGCACCATTTAAATATATGAGTGTCACAGCAAAGGGTCTGAATACTTAGGACCATGTGATATTTCAGTTTTTCTTTTTTAATAAATCTGCAACAATGTCAACAATTCTGTGTTTTTCTGTCAGTATGGGGTGCTATGTGTACATTCATGAGGAAGAAGAATGAACTTAAATGATTTTAGCAAATGGCTGCAATATAACAAAGGGTGAAAAATTTAAGGGGGTCTGAATACTTTCCGTACCCACTGTATATACATACACACACACACACACATACATACACACACATATACAGTATATATATATATATATATATATATATATATATATATGAAAAATTATCAATCCTGATGTATTTTTTTCTAACACACTGTGACCAGAGCAATACACGTTTACCATAGTAACACTTTACTACTCTGGGGAGGTAATCAGGATTGCTTTTATTTATTTATTATTTATTTATTTATTTTTTACACACTATGATTGCATATACTAATGAGTTTTAGTGCTATAAGCAACCATTTTTAATGAAGGAAACTGGTTAGTACAGTGTCTTTTGTTGTGATTAGCTGTGATTGGTGAAAGCTAATCACATGGTACAGATAGGCTGTGATTGGCCCTGTCTGCACCATGTGATTACTGTGACCAATCACAGCTAGCAGCACAATTGTATACAATGGATAGCATGAAAGGAAGCCATCCATTGTTTACATTTGTCATGTGATCTGCTGTGATTGGTCACAGCGATCACATGGCACTGGCAGCCTGCCAGTGCAGTGATCAGTAGTCGGTTGTGTCCGGTGGACACAGCTGGTGACAGATCATGCTGCTGCAAGGCCCTCGACCACGCAAGATGCACATTCTGGGAGAACATCATATAAACAACAGCTTTCCTGCCCGGCCGTCCTTTTTACTATAGGCCAGGCAGGAAGATGTTAAAGATAGCTACAGAAAATATGAGTTCGGTTTTGGGCACCATTTCTTAAAAAGGATATCGGGGAACTGGAGAAAGTGCAGAGAAGGGCAACCGAACTGATAAGAGGCATGGAGGAGTTCAGCTATGAGAAAAGATTACAGGAACTGAATTTATTCTCTCTTGAGAAGAGGAGATTAAGGGGGGATATGATCAACGTGCATAAATACATAAGGGGTCCATATAGGGAACTTGGTGTTAAGTTGTTCACTTTAAGGTCAACACAGAGGACAAGGGGGCACTCTTTACGTTCAGAGGAAAACAGATTTTGTCTCCAAATACGGAAAGGTTTCTTCACCGTAAGAGCTTGATGTGGAATAGACTCCCTCCAGAGGTGGTTCTGGCTAGCTCACTAGATTGCTTTAAAAAAGGCCTGGATTCTTTCCTAGGTGTACATAATATAAATGGGTACTATATTTTTTTTTAGGTAAAGTTGATCCAGGGAATATCCGATTGCCTCTCGGGGGATCAGGAAGGAATTTTTTCCCCTGCTGTAGCAAATTGGATCATGCTTTGCTGGGGATTTTTTTTTAGCCTTCCTCTGTATCAACAGCTAGTATAGGATTGAGTATATGGGATTGTATGGTTGGGTTTTCAATACTGTTTTTTTTTTGTTTAACCGGATGGACTTGTGTCTTTTTTCAACCTGACTAACTATGTAACTATGTAATTATGAGTGACTTTGTTTCAAATTAACTACCAGTACCCTCTACAAATCTACAAATATGTATGTAAAAGTCCCGTTATCTTTAAAATACCAATACACACGCATGTTATCCCCTGCACGTGCAAGGCTGCAAACGGATTATTTATACACACTTCCTGAAGACATAGTTAGCCCAAGCTGCAAAACAGGTTGACGCTGCATGTAGTTATTACATAAATATGCATTTTTTAATATAAAAGTCGAATCAACTCCTTTTTTCATATACCGTGTTACTTATGAGAGGAATTCTACTGTTCTTTTATGAAGAGCATTTTCCTCCCCAATATAGAAAAGTTCTAGAATATGATTCTATATAGTCGTCTTCATTCTGAGGTTATGTGGTCAAGTCTGGAAACACCACAATATTCCTAGATTATCCTGCAGGCACTGCATCTCTTTTCATGAAGTTTCTATGATTTTTTATATTTTAACAGTTAAATTGTATGTAGGAGAATTTGCTTCATCTCTGTGTATCATCTAAGCTCAGTCACTTCACTGGGTATATGTAAGGGTTTACAACCATTTTAAAGCATAAATATCCTAAAGTGATTGTAAAGTTAAAGTTTTAAAGTTTAAAGTTTTAAAATAAAAAATAAGAAAAATGTTTTACTTACCTGCTCTATGCAGTTGGTTTTGCACAAAGCAGCCCAGATCCTCCTCTTCTTGGGTGCCTCTTTGGTGCTCCTGGCCCCTCCCTCCTGTTGAGTGCCCCCACAACAAGCAGCTTGCTATGGGGACACCCGAGCCGAGCTACAGCTCCCTGTGTCCATTCATACCATGGAGCTGTGGCCTGCCCCACCCCCTTTCTCTCCTCATTGGCTGACTGACTTTTGATCGACAGCAGCGGGAACCAATGGTGCTGCGCTGCTGTCTCAGCCAATTAGGAGGGAAGTCCTGGGCAGCCGAGACACTCCTGCAACAATGCAGGATCTGGATGGACCTCAGGCAAGTATTAAGAGGACTTAGGGGGCTGCTGCACACAGAATGCTTTTTATCTTCATACATAGAATGCATGAAGATAAAAACCTTTTGCTTTTACAATCACTTTTAAAGCCTATTTCCAAGAAAAACAAAAATCTTCTCTTGCAGTGGGGCTGCCTCCAAGCTGCAAGAGTTAAATGTCTTTTCTCTCTAGGGAACCGGAATAAGGATCATTTACTTACCAAATCTCTGCTCCCAGCAGTGCTCTCCTATTCTCCCTATGCTCCTGCGCTGGACTGTCTCTTGGCACCCTCACATCCAATGCTGGGCTACAGGCATGGTCAGAGGACCTGTAACTGCTGTAGCATAGAGGAAAAAAATCTTTGGGGACTGATCTAGAAGGAACCTGCAGGACTGGAGGATCAGGTAAGAAAAAGTGATTGTTCCAGTCCCCTAGACCTAAATGAGCATTTAACCCTTGCAGTGTGGGGCAGCAAGGAGTCTATCTTAACCACTTTAACTCCGCTCACTGTGCCTCTACTGCGGCACAGTGGCTCGTTATCGTCCAGCGACGTAGACCTACGTCGCTGGACTCCTCCCCCTGTAGGCGGCGCTCGCGCGCCGCCGGAGGCGCGCTCCCGCTGTTTTCATTCACAGCGGGAGTCGGGCCAGGGGAGGAGCGGCGGCGACAGCCGCCGCTCTTCACCGATCGTCGGGGAATCTAGTTTGGAGATCCGCCCGCCTGTGTAATCAGAGCGGGCGGATCTCCTAAGTGACAGGGAGTGACAGATCGGAGTGTTCAGCATAGCTGAACATCCGATCTGACCCTGACTCAGTCACCTCCCCCCCCCCCACATGTCAGTAAGCACCAGGCATACATTAATCCCTCTCCAATAAAATTAACCCCTTCCCTGCCAGTGTCATTTTTTCAGTAACAGTGCATATTTATAGCACTGATTACTGTAGTAATGTCACTGGTACCCCCAAAAGTGTCAAAAATGTCAGTCAAGGGTCCAATCTGTCCGCCGCAATGTAGCAGTCCCGCAAAAAAAAAAAAAAAAAAAAAAAATCGCAGATCGCCGCCATTACTCGTTAAAAAAAAAAAAAAACACCAAAAATGACAGAAATTTTTCCCTTAGTTAGTAAACGCAATAACATTTGCTTTTTTTTACCAAACATAGGTAGCAGAAAACAAATTGGCCAAAAATTTAAAAAAAATTTGATTTTTACATTTTTTTGGGGGGGAATTTCATATAAAAAAAATGTTAAAAATATTGTTATTTTTTCAAAATAAACGCTATTTTTTTGTTTATAGCGCAAAAATTTTAAATCGCACAGATGATCAAATACCACCAAAAGAAAGCTCTGTTTGTGGGAAAAAAAGGACGTAAATTTCGCTTGGGTATGGCATCGCACAACCGCGCAATTGTCAGTTAAAGTAGCACAGCGCCGAATCGCAAAAAGTGGCCTGGACGTAAGACAGCAAAATCCTCCTGTGGTAAAGTGGTTAAAAAGTTATTTAGGTATGAACGGGATTTTTTTCATGCCTGTTTAGAAAAAGAGGCCACCTGGCCAAAAGACTTTTAAGCAGCTACTACTGGGATACACAAAGGGGATCTGGCAAGAGTGTGGACAGGTGTGTTTAAGACTTTGGAGGCATGCTAAAGGTGAGGAGGTGGTCAGTCAAAAGAAACACAGATATTCTTTAAGTCACAAAAGATTGGTGGTTAATTGGACTCAGTTAATGCTTTACTTGCTTTTAAACAGACATAGATTGTGTGTAATTCACATAGGTCAAAAAACAATTAGATAAAAGGAAAGAAAGTAAGTATAACTGAAAAGAAAATATGTTACAGACAAATAATATGAAAAAAGTAAAATTGGGTTTAAATCAGACACTTGCAAACAAGGTACAACAAAGTGACAATTGTTCTGACTTGTATGAAGATCCATTGCTATAGAGTGCCCTCAGAGCGTCCAAACTATAGATACCTGAATTATGCAAATGTTGACTTCTAAACTCAATGAAGAAGGCCGTCTCCACTCTATCCTAATAGTTATTGGATTCTAACGTTTTCCACTGTGGGGTGAGCGGAGGGCATTTATAAATTCTGACACTCTGAGGTCTGGAAGCATTATGCCTCTGCAAGCTTTTTTTTTACTTTTTAAATTGCTTTGTTTGGTACAAACTGTTTGCCAAATGTAACTTAGAAAGTGACTTAAAGTGTAGGAAATAGGGTTATTTGCACTTAGCAAAAAAGCATTTTCTCTGCATTAATTGGAGGACACAGCTCTGCTCTAGATTCTCAACTACTGGGTATCCTGCCACATTCCAGAGTAGGACAGTAGGTACAACTGAAAAAAAAAAAGGCAGCCCACAGGCAATCTCTGCTGGTAGCTAACCCCCCAGGACATACACACTATGGAACAAATCAGAAGACTTATTACATTACCATAAAGAATTCTCTTTTAGCTTCTCATCAATGTCTGCGAGGATCTGCCGACACTCCAAATGTCCTGGAAACATATCCAATGCAGAATCCAACAAGGAAAAGCTTAGTTGATCTTCACCAGCAGATTCCATGCTGTCATCTGCAATAATAAAAGCAAATTAACCAATAAAATACATTCTAATAAGGGATCTTGCTACATCAACAAAAGGTTATCAGGATTGACTGGCAATTATCACATAACAGTATAGCTCCACTTTACAAAAAATGACTTATTTGAATTTTAGTTTCTACCTCACCCCACTATCCACTCTATGACCTTCTTCTGATCGGTACATACTTCATTCAATGTAATTATTTTAAAGTAACCCAGATCTGTATACTATATAAAATCAAACAGTATTTAGCCATTAGGTAAGTAAACATAATAAATGTGAAAAAAGGTATAGTGTGCTCAACACAATCATAAATATTAAACATATGACATCTGGGATGACCCAAATATTATGGTGATCATCATACAGTGTGAAAAAACATATGTGAAAATCATATAATTTATAACAATCGTGAAAAAATATATATAAAGTCCTCCAATTGATCCAGATAATCTCAAATAGGCAAAGATCAAGCTTCCATCAATAGTGGATCTTCAATCTTGCTAATCTTAAGCCTCGTACACACGCACCGATTGTTGGCCGACCGATCGGCCGTCTTTTGTCCAGTGTTGTTGTGTTGGTTGAAATGTGCTCTAGACTGCACACGAATTTTCTCGGCCAACAACAACCAACTTCAGAAGTGATGTCATGTTCTGGTTTACTTTTCGTGTGTTTTTTCTTGCTCATCTGATTTTTGTCTGCCGAAATCTGTACTGACTGAAGAACAATCGGCCGTTCTGGTGACGGCCAACAAAAATTTTATAGCATGCACACCAGATTTTTTTCGGCCGAAAAGTCGCAGTCGGTTGTCGGAAGCATCATACTAACAAGCCGACAATCGGCCAATTGGACGTTGGCCGAAAATCCACGGCCAACAATCGTGGCGTGTGTACGAGGCTTTAGACCGATATGTGAGGGTGAAATAGAAGAAATAGCCTCTTACCAGATAACGCTAAACAGTGAGCCTTATTGGTGAATAGGCACTTTCCACACGTGAACAAATAAACTCAAGTGAGGTGACACTTCAGTGGTAGTGCAAACTTCTTACCAGAAGTATGTAGAGGGTAGGCATAAACCACGGTTTATATGGATGTACATACTTCTGGTAAGAAGTTTGCACTACCACCGAGGTGTCACCTCACTTGAATTCAATTGTTCACGTGTGGAAAGTGCCTATTCACCAATAAGGCTCACTGTTTAGTGTTATCTGGTAAGAGGCTATTTCTTCTATTTCACCCTCACATATCGGTCTAAGATTAGCAAGATTGAAGATCCACTATTGACGGAAGCTTGATCTTTGGCCATTTGAGATTATCTGGATCAATTGGAGGACTTTATATACATTTTTTCACAATTGTTATAAATTATATGTTTTTGCATAAAGAATTTTCACATATGGTTTTTCACACTGTATGAAGATCACCATAATATTTGGGTCACCCCACATGTCATATGTTTAATATTTATGATTGTGTTGAGCACACTATACCTTTTCACATTTATTTTCCCCATTTCAGTGCTGCCGCATAATTGTATGGTTAGCGCACCCTATTTTCTTTCACAAGTAAACATAATAACATCTACCCAAAAGGGAGTTATCCATTTATTAAATATGCCTTTATATAAGTGGAATGTATCATGAACTCCACTAGCAGTGTCGCTAACTGCCCAGTATTCTGTTATAGTGAGCTACAACCCTAGGGAGTACAAGTACCATGTCCTAGAATTATCCTGCATTCATATTCTAGTGGCAAGCACAGTGTAAAAATAGCAACATTTTCAGCACAAAGCTACAAATTGCTGTGTCAAGTAAACATTTTAAGCACATAACTCTGATTACATCATGCCGGCTGTGTATTCCTCTCAACACTCTCCTCTAGCAGGAAAAAAAATAAAAAATTTGTAAACATGACAGCTTAGTTTGCATATATGTATTACTCTTAGACATCTATGTCATTTTTTCAGTTAACTTGTCAAAACAATTTATTTGCTTCCCTCAGATTTGCATGATCTAGTTAGCCTATGAAAATCAAACTGCGTTCATTCCGTTTGGCAAATCATCACTTCAAATAGCCAATAATAGTACTTCCAGAATCACAACTAGATTAGCTGTGTGACTGGGATATGAAGCAGTTAGAAAAGCACTGCATAAACAAATGGAGTAGTAAAATACACACTAGATAGATTTAATTGTGGTGTAAAATATTTATTTTTATTTTATTATTTGGTGGGCTCTGATAAGAGCCTACCAGCCCCCACTACTTACCTCCACAAACAATAAAAGTCAATACTACTACCTGAAAATAAATATGCTCAGACATCTTGTTCCCAAACTTAATAATGGGTATGTAGACCTAATAATTAAATATAGTCAGAAGTACAGACATCTCCAAATAGCTGATCAATCCAGAAAATACTGTGTATACTGTATATAAATTATTTATACACACACACATATATATATATATATATATATATATATATATATATATATATATATATATATATATATATATATATATATACACACACACTTTTTTTTTTATTAGAGCGCACACCTGTGATGTATAGTACTTCTGAAGAAGTTGATAGAAAGTTCAACTAAACACATAAAGATTTTTGGCTCATTTAAACTCCATTGTGTGATGTCTTACCTGTTGAGACTATGATAACACAACGTACATGGTGGGACTTGAGAAAGGAGGTGTGACTGTATTAGGCATTTTTATAATTTTTTTTTTCATGATTCTTCATATATTAAAATTAGGATTTTTTGATAAACTGCCTATGTACCAGCCGGATATATATATATATATATATATATATCCCCCTCCCATTATAGATCCCCCTTGGAGCAGGCCAGGGTCCCCCTCCCATTATAGATTCCCCTTAGAGCAGGCCAGAGTCCCCCTCCATTATAGATTCTCCTTAGAGCAGGCCAGTGTCCCCCTCCCATTATAGATTCCCCTTAGAGCAGGCCAGTGTCCCCCTCCCATTATAGATTCCCCTTAGAGCAGGCCAGAGTCCCCCTCCATTATAGATTCTCCTTAGAGCAGGCCAGTGTCCCCCTCCCATTATAGATTCCCTTTAGAGCAGGCCAGTGTCCGCCTCCCATTATAGAGCCCCCTTAGAGCAGGCCAGGGTCCCCCTCCCAATATAGATCCCCCTTAGAGTAGGGCAGGCCAGGGCAGGTCCCTCCCCCCATTGAATAGATCCGACTCCCTTAGTGAGTGACTTGACTTCAAGACAGTTCTTACTTCTCCTACCTTAGGTTGTCTGGAATCCTCCAGCCTCTCTGTCCACAGCCCCCAGTCCAGTCCCCCCTGCTGAAAGAAAAATATATTCCTACCTCCATCCAGTTCTCCGGCGCTGGGCGGCCGCGCTGCACAGTGCCCAGAGACAGTCTAGTAGTCTTAACTCTAGTAACTCACAGTCCCTCCCCCAGCCAGGGCCCAGAGAGATCACTCCGCAGGCAGGGGTCTATCCTCTCTCGCCACCACCACTTCACTTGAGAGCCGAGCGGGAGGCAGGACTCGGGCCGAGCCGAGGGAGGGCAGAGGCGGCGAGGCTCTGCCCCTGAGCCATCGCATCGGGTCGGGGATTGGTCGTGACTTGTGAGTCTCAGAGACAGTGCGACTCGAGTAAAAAAAGGCAGCGGCGGTGTGGGTTTGGAATGGAATGATTAGTAACATTTTTATAATTGTAACGAGTAACAATGCAGCACAAAAAATATCAGAGTAAAAGTATTAAACTCATCGAATATATGTACTGAAGTAAAAGTGGAATTAGGAGAAAAAAATTATACTCTAGTAAAGTACAGATACCGCCTTTTAGTACTTAAGTACAGTAGTGAAGTAGTTCTACTTCGTTACTATACATCTCTGATACACACACTATACTACCAAAAGTATTGGGACGCCTGCCTTTCTGCCTTTACACGCACATGAACTTTAATGGCATCCCAGTCTTAGTCCATAGGGTTCAATATTGAGTTGGCCCACCCTTTGCAGCTATAACAGCTTCAACTCTTCTGGGAAGGCTGTCCACAAAGTTTAGGAGTGTGTCTATGGGAATGTTTGACCATTCTTCCAGAAGTGCATTTGTGAGGTCAGGCACTGATGTTGGAGAGAAGGTCTGCTCCACTTCAAACTCGCTCATCCATGTCTTTATGGACCTTGCTTTGTGCACTGGTGTGCAGTCATGTTGGAATAGGAAGGGGCCATTCCCAAACAGCTGACACCTTGAGAATTCCCTTCACTGGAACTAACAAAAAAGGGGGAAATTTGGGACTTTGAATGAAACGCAGGGGGGGATTGCCATGTGTCTCCATCCCTAATATGCAGAAAAATAATTGAGGGCTTGGGACTTTGAATGAGAGGCAGGGCAAAGCTGGCAGGGATATACGTTAACATTTATTGGTGTACAAATTGGAAGAGACATAATTTGTTACAGAATAAAATAACTCAGTAGACATAAGAGCTGGTAAATGGTGTCCAAGTCCAGGTTAATAAAAACCAACATATAAGACCACCCAAAATCCCACAGTTACAAACAGCTCGGGTTGTATATGGCGTTGGAGGTAAGGCTGAAACGCAGGTATCCCCACTGGGAGCTGAGGGAGCACAGGTCAGGCAGGTGTGACGGAGCATGGCACCAACAGGTGGGGTAAGTGTAAGAGGTAATGAGATCAGAAAAGTCTTTGCTATTGCAGCATACAAGAGTATCTGTCAAAAAATAAATAAATAAATAAATATATTATATATATTATAATGAATCGAATATGATATTGCTGCTTGCATGTTAAGAGAATAGGTGAAAAAAGTGATGAAACCAGATGTAGATGAAAAAAGTAAGTGGAGTGAGTGAAAAAACGCAGACAAAGACCAGACATTGGAAGAGATGTGACCAAGAGTATGGTGAGTGATGATAGATGAGTGAGTGGAAAACTAAAGAGGATAACCCAGGTGGTTAAATTACCAAAAGAATTGCTGGAGAAAGCAAAAAGGACAAGGAAAATTGAGCCAGAATAGCCATGATGTAGGTGAAAGAGATGGAAAAGAAACAAAGGTGTGAATGAAAGATAAGAGGTTGTCAGTTAGGAAAGGTGCCAAAAAACAAACCTCCATATCCCAACGTGTGCGTGCCATGGCCTCCAAAAAAAACGCCAAACATGGTGCTCCCAGTGCACGCTAGTGTGCTGGGAAGATCTCCAGATTGGCGGTGAACACAGGAGGTGAAACCGCCCGGTGGGATGCCAGAAACACACTGAGAATGGAACACACAGCCAGCACAGATGAGCCACTAATGACAGCACGTGCAGGAGTGGTGCGTGGCGCTGATGCGCAGTGGTAACGCCCACCCACTATCCCGAGTCGGGTGAGCAATGGGAGGGAGGGCCCAGTGCGCATCGCAGCTCCCGGGACCGGAAAACATGTTTATATGTTGTTTTTTATTAACCTGGACATGGACACCACTTACCAGCTCTTATGTTTACCGAGTTATTTTATTCTGTAACATATTATGTCTCTACCAATTTGTACACCAATAAATGTTAATGTATATCCCTGCCAGCTTTGTCCTGCCTCTCATTCAAAGTCCCAAACCCTCTTTCATTTCACTGGAACTAAGGGGCCAACCCCTGAAAAACAACCCCACACCATAAACCCCACCTCCACCAAATGATTTGGACCAGTGCAAATATTGGTCCATAAAGACATGGATAAGCGAGTTTGGGGTAGAGGAACTTGACTGGCCTGCCCAGAAACCTGGCTGGCCTGCAGGCAGGCTTTGCTCCCGGCAAAGCCAGAAGACCATGCAGGAAAGGATCACCAGGTATGTCACTCAAAAGCAGACTTGTATAAAGTACTCAAAATTTCTACTTGAGTAAAAGTACAAGTGCTCGATCAAAAAGTGACTTGAGTAGAAGTGGAAGTGCTCGCAGAAAAAGTTACTTAAGTAGAAGTACTAAAGTATTCAACATTTTTTTTACTTAAGTATTGCAAGTAGTTTTTTCAAAAAAATTGCTACTTAAGTACTAAAAGTAAAAAGTACCAGTAGTTTTGAAAAAAAAATTCTACTCAAGTACTGAAAGTAGAAGTACAAGTACTGTGTTATGTAGTTATTAAAGAAAGAAGTCAAAAGTTTGAACATCATATTGTTTTTTATTATTTCAAATGATTTATTCAAATGATTAACCTGTGTTTGTTAGTAGTTTCTTGATGCACTTTAAGCGCTGTAGCACCATTTGTTTGTTTCATATTTTCTTTTTATTGGAAAGATTTGGTATAGCAGCTTTTATTATACATAGCCTTTATTTTCGTATGCGCTGATTTACAAATTACATTATACACATTTTTTTGAACTTCATGAAACCTGCCATCTACTGTTCTGGCAGTGGTAATTTTTTTAAAAGTAACGAGTAACTATGCAGCACAAAAAAAAATACTTGAGTAGAAGTATCGAAATCATCGAAAAAATGTAGTGAAGTAAAAGTAGAAGTAGGAGAAAAAAATTCTACTCTAGGAAAGTAGAGATACCGCATTTCGGTACTTAAGTACAGTACTTAAGTAGTTCTACTTCGTTACTATACATCTCTGCTCAAAAGTAAGCAATACAAAGGATACTTTATATACAATACATTGTACTAAAAACACATATCAGGAATATTAAATGTTGGCGTAATATTCTCTTTGATTGCCCTGTAACCTATTTTTAATAAAATAATTTTAGTGTTTTTCTGGCGGTCTGATTATGTAAGTATTTTTGAAAGCGGTACATTGTTTTGCCAGGAAAACTGTTGTTTTATATTTTAGGCCTGTAATTCTTAGGAAGAACTCACTTAAATCTGTCCAAACAAGAGTCTAGTAGACATCCCCGGTATGATAAAGTTTGAAACACAAAATCATAAACTATACTATAATAATAATACATTTTATTCAAATGTCATCTTTGGTCACTGGTTCCCATTTTCTGCATCTTGAAAACTTCTGATACGTAGCCAATTGTTGCTCTTTGTACCGGTTTGTCTCGGTAACTATTTTTTCAATAACCTCATCAGTCAGAAATAATTGTAGGTATGCCAAGGGGTTGTCATGGTCAACGTCAACTTTCATATCAGGTGCTCCAGTGAATGGGAATTTTTGGGGTGCTGCCTGATCCGTACTGCAGTCAATAGAGCATCAAATTCTCATATCGCTGAGCTCAGTCGCAGATTTGTCGCTGTTGTCACTTTTAGTACCTGATGATGAATTTTCCCACTAATCAGTATCGCTCAGTTCTTCAAATAATTCCGATTCATTGTCGCTGTTTTCCAGTTCATCTAAAAGTGCTTTTGAGCTAAAACAACACTTTTTGGATGCCATAGACGTTTTCAATTCTCCAGGCAAAAAGAATTGCAAAAGTACAGGCAGGGCACTGGAAAAGTTACTAGGTGAAAAGCTGAGGTAAAATGGCTTAATACAGTGGTCATCAATTCTGGTCCTAAGGACCCACTAACAGGCCAGATTTGCAAAAAAACTGAAATACATCACAGGTGATATAATTTGCTGCTCAGTGATTGCAGTACTCTAGTCTGCATCTCCCCAAGGTAATACTTAAAATCTGGCCTGTTAGTGGGTCCTGAGGACTGGAATTGAGAACCACTGGCTTAATACAAAAGTGTAATCCTAACAGATTATTTTATTTATTTTTTTAATTTACCGCCGGTTCCACCTCCCTGCATTGCAGCGCTCGCAG
The DNA here is from genome assembly GCF_965119305.1 of Pelophylax lessonae. Classification (NCBI taxonomy): domain Eukaryota; kingdom Metazoa; phylum Chordata; class Amphibia; order Anura; family Ranidae; genus Pelophylax; species Pelophylax lessonae. The sequence goes on from NC_138768.1 coordinate 160,595,257, forward strand.
GGAAGGGAACCGGAAGACAGGTGACGGCATCGGCCAGATCACACAGCGGGAGGATGGCTGGAGGACTGTGGGGGGGAGTACGGCGGGGGATCATAGCGGAAGGCAAGTGTGACTGTGGGGTAATCCCGAGTGTGGCTTGGGGTTACCGGTTTTGGCACTGTATTTTAACCCCAAGCCACACTCGGGAATACCGCCAGGGAGTTTAAACATCCTCTGAGCTCCCCAACTTCTCCTCTCTCTCTCCTTTCCATTTGTTTGGAATGAGCGGTGGACATTAGTTGTGGTCATTTATACCGTTCTATGTACATTACAAATCCCATGTCTCTAATCCATCTCGGAAGCAAGGTGGCTACATTCCTACATACAATGGGACAATGACGAACAGAACAGACATAGCCACCCTCTAACAGAAAATCACATAACAGCAAAAAAAAAAAAAAAAAAAGAAAGAAAAATGAAAGCTGTAAGCAATAGAAAGAACTTTTTTTGAGTTAGTGTCCTTTCATACAGGTGTCCTCAATTCAATCATTAACCTCTTTTTATTGATTTTTCAAATAGTACACACTTTCCACAACCATTACATTCTAGACATAACCTACATTTAACACATCCGACATACCTAAATTATAATATAGAAAAAAAAAAAAAAGGGGGGGGGGGGAGGGGAGGGGACCTCCTGGCGGGGCGTTATTAAAAAGAGAAAAGTTTTACTAAAACATCTTTCAGTTTGATCTTTTACTCCTTAACGTATTACGTATACGTTAAGTTCAATCATGCTAAGAAAAAACTATGGTTAGACCTACCAGTAACAGTATTTCCAAGACTCTTCTAGAACAGCTACTTGAGAAATCATTGGCCTTCAACAGCAAGCGCATACCAGAAAGATTAAAAATCTCCTCCCTTCCCCTCATTCTCAGTTGTTGTAAGGAATGAACTTCCACCAAAGTACACTAGGGATTTTTACGTAAAAATGCAACAATTTCTAACGTCATCACTTTAAACCAAAAACAACGGGGTAGAAATATGGATGCTGTCCTGGAAGGTTCTCAGATATACCATTACTGGTAAGTGTAACCATGGTTTTTCCAACTAATTTTCCACGACAGCTACTTAAGAGGATAAACAAGTAAACATAATTTTGGGGGGGACTAATGCCTGCAACACCTTTCTTCCAAAGGACAAGTCCTGGCTGGACAACATTTCCAAATGGAAGCACTTCCCATAGGCATGGCTTGAGGATCATATCGCAGTATAAGAGAATTCTTCCCATGCTCCTGTTGCAGCCGGCAACCTCGAGAAGGGAACTCTAATTCTAACAGGTAGTAAGCAACCAGAAAGAATGAATGCTGAAATAATAGTATCTCTAATCCTTAAAGCCATGGTACTCTAATAGGCACTGAACCCTTGATGGGACCACTACATAAGACTAGAAGTTTCATAGATCTTTGTTACAATAACTTTTAGAAAACCTGAAAGGGCTACCACCTTGTGGGTACTGGAAATCAAACCCTTTTTAATTTCGGGAGTTAATCCAGAACTGCTGGAATTAAATATGAATGTATGTCAATTCATTTTTGCCTAAAATCAAAATTTCTTCCAAACTTTAGTATATCGTTTCCTGGTGTTAAATTTATGACTAAGGAGAAAGGTATAATGCCCCTTTCCGAGCATCCTATTTTCTGAGAACCAGCTCCTTTTTGGGCCTATGGGGCTCAAATTACTTCTTTTTGGTCTTGGATGATCTTCCTGATCACTAGGGGTATAGCAAAGATATTGTGGATACACATACCCCAACCTGAACCCCCCTTAAAAGGCATAATAAATCTACCTACCTGCGTTTACCCCTCTAAGATGTACAATGACAACGCAGATTCATTATATCATTTGTTGGTCTGTACAGACAGTCTATAGTAGAATACATCTTCACAATCTAGTGTCAGATGTTTCGGTTTCTTTGAAATCAAATGTAGACAGCATGGCACTGCATAGGTTGAAGCATGATCTCTGGCTGTAGGCTAAAGACTGACACCTCCTGTGAGAAACTACAAATCCCACAATCCCGGGGACTTCCAGTCTAGTGCTGGTGCAGGTGAAAACTGATCTAGATGAGATTAGATTTGGTGCAGATGAAAGCACCATCTTGCTGGGAGAGATGTTTGTTTCATAAAACATTTGTGATGCACACAGAGAAATGGCAAGGCATGCATGATCCGAAAGAAATGGCTTGTCGCTCTGGTGAAATAGAGACAGGGTAGGCAGATCCATGGATGGACATAGTGGAATCAATTAGTCATGACGCTGAAAACTACAGCCATCATATGTGAATTCACCATTACAAGGTGAGGCAAACAAGCTAAAACGGAAAATGTACAATCCAAGGCCATTAGTTTAATAAAGCATACTGTAGCGCAAACCCTCGACTATTCCTGCTGATTTGTCCCAGGTTCTCTTCCGATTCGGGTATACAGGCAGCCAGGCCAGGGGCGTATCATGAAATCAGTGGGCTTGTGTGCAAGATCAAAAGTGGGCACTAGACATCAAATAGAATAAAAATGCGGCAAGCGCAGCAAGCTGTGACGGAAGGTGGGCGTATTTTAAATTGCACTAAATAATGGGCATGACTTAAAGGGGTGTGGTTAGAGTCAGAGATTACTTACATAGTGCACAATTTGGTAATGTTAAATAGGGAGTGCACAATTTGGTAATGTTAAATAGGGAATGTACAGTGCAGAGAATATAGCGGTGGGTGGTATGTGCAGGAGAAGGGTGTGGAGTGTATAGTGGTGGGTGGTATGTGTCGGAGAGGAGTGCAGAGTGCATGGCAGTGGGTAGTATGTGCAGAGAAAGGAGTGTGAAATGTGTGGCGGTGGGTAGTATGTGCAGGAGAAGAGTGAGGAGTGTGTGGCAGTGGGTGGTATGTGCAGGAGAGGAGTGCGGATTGTATGGCAGTGGGAAGTATGTGCAGAAGAAGGGTGTCGATATGTATAGTGATGGGTGGTATGTGCAGGAGAGTTGTGCGGAGCATATGGCGGTGGTGAGTATGTGCAGGGAGAGGAGTGTATGGTGATAGTTAGTATGTGGAGGGAGAGGAGTGTGGAGTGTATGGCGGTGGGTAATATGTGCAGGAGAAAAGTGCGGAGTGTATGGCGGTGGGAAGTATGTGCAGGAGAGGAGTGCGAAGTGTATGGCGGCGGGTAGTATGTAGGATAGGAGTGGGGAGTGTACTATGTGCAGGAGAGGATTGCGGAATGTTTCGTTGAGGGTAGTATGTACAGGGAGAGGAGTGTCCCAATCCTGGCACTCGAAGGCAGCTGCCACTAGCCCTGTACATACAGTATGTGCCCATACTGTGTGTATGTGTGTATGTATGTACAGTATCTTACAAGTGTAAATTTGCTGTCCCCTCAAAATAACTTAACACACAGCTATTATTGTCTAAACCCCTGGCAACAAAAGCGAGTACACCCCTAAGTGAAAATGTCCAAATTGGGCCCAATTAGCCATTTACCCTCCCTGGTGTCATGTGACTCGTTAGTGTTACAAGGTCTCAGGTGTGAATAGGGAGCAGGTGTGTTAAATTTGGTGTTATCGCTCTCACTCTCTTGGAGACTGGGCCGCAGGGCAGTATTTCAACATAATGAACCCAAAACACACCTTAAAGACAACCACTGCCTTGCTAAAGAAGCTGAGGATAAAAGTGATGGACTGGCCAAGCATGTCTCCAAACCTAAACTCTAATGAGCATCTTTAAACAGAAGGTGGAGGAGTGCCAGGTCTCTAACATCCACCAGCTCCGTGATGTCGTCATGAAGGAGTGGAAGAGGACTCCATTGGCAACCTATGAAGCTCTGGTGAACTCTATGCCCAGGAGGGTTAAGGCAGTGTTGGAAAAGATTGACACTTTGGGCCCAATTTGGACATTTTCCATTAGGGGTGTACTCACTTTTGTTGCCAGCAGTTTAGACATTAATGGCTGTGTGTTGAGTTATTTTGAGGGGACAGAAAATGTACACTGGTATACAAGCTGTACATTCACTACTTTACATAGCAGCAAAGTGTCATTTCTTTACTGTTGTCACATGAAAAGATAGAATAAAATATTTATAAAAATGTGAGGAGTGTACTCACTTTTGTGAGATACTGTATGTATGTATGGGCATATGTGTGCATGCCTATATTTGAAGGAGTACATGATTGTGTGAATGTCTGTGTATGTATATTTGATCCCCCATAAAGGTGTGATGTGTCCAGGTGTGTGCAGATTCCAGGAGCAAGTCCGGGCACATGGAAAATTAGTTTTGTGCGGCTGAGTGATGGTCATGTGACCCGGTGAAGGTTGTAATGTGTGCAGACAGACAGATCCTCCCCATCATCAGAATCACCAGAGTCCTATCAGCCATAGTGAACTTCACTTAAGAGGATACTTCAACACTCCTTCTAGTAGCACCCCTGAATCACGTTCTTCCACTTCTTATTCTTGATGTCAAAGAATAGAAATGGATAACTGCTCCTCCCAATTTATACCTAACTGTACATACGTTCACTTACTATATGATTGCCCTGCACTTATATTTTACACTTTTTGATTTAAATGGGAGTTTGGTGGACACACTCTGAGAAGGTGTTAGCAGCAGTCCTAGCCTTGGTTTAGTAGGCTAATGACATTATAGATATATTTAGTGGTTGTTTGGGGTCATTATATCCCAAACATTTTATGCCCTCCTCAGCCACCCACTGGGCACTCCCCCAAGGATCGGCTGAGACCACATAAATATTCAGGCCAAGGGTCTGCTTTTTCCTGCCCACTACAATTTAGAACCCACTATAGAAGGCAAGGAGAAGTAGTTGAGCCACTGGGACCCAGAGAAGTCAAAAATAATCATGTACTGCTCCAATGTTTACAAAGGAGCCAAAAAGGCTATTTTCCTGGGCTTCTCTAGCAACCTATTTTAAAGAGGTTGTAAACCCATACATTTTTTATTTTTTTTTAACCTGAAAGAGAAACACATAATGAGCTAGTATGCATCGCATACTAGCTCATTATGAAATACTTACCTTAGAACGAGCCCCCACCGTGCCGCCCGCTTACCTGTATGACGGGTGACATGTCCAGTCGTCCGTCTTCCGGGATCGTGGCATCTGGCCATCTGATTGGCTGGAGCCGCGGGACGTCACTCCCGCGCACGCGCGTGGGAGCCGACGGTCACGGCACGGGGCTCTGAAGGAACGGCACCAGCGGCCGTTTCTTCAGAGCGCATGCGCCAGTGACGTCACTGGCTGCATGTAAGGTAAATATCTTCTAAACGGTACATGTATAGGAGATATTTACAGTACCTATAGGCAAGCCTTATCATAGGTTTATCTATAGGTAAAGTTGCAGAGGAGGGTTTACTTCCTCTTTAAGAGGGTGCTACAATACCCTCATACATAGACATCATTGAAATCCTTATGCAAATGTAAGATTCTAATCCTGGTCTAAACAGCCTAGGTCCCACAGCAGTACATCATCCAACCAGCAGTGTGCATTGACCCAATGCCACCCTGATGTCAGCCTCTTTCAGCAATCAGAGCCCAGAAGAGAATGGCGCTGGAGTGTGGAAATCTGTAAGTGGCTGCAAGTGACTGTAAGTACTGCATACCGGGAAGCGAGTCATCATCCAGCGCCAGAACAGAGCCAATGCCATCTTGGTCCTGCTTGCCCTACCATAAAGGAGATTTGCCCAGAGGTGCACAGACAGAAAAATGTGTGAAGAAACCCCCCAAGGGTTTCCAAACCCCCCAATAATCACCAGCATCACTACCGCATCAGAAGGAACAGGCCATAAAAGCAATGTGCTGCTTTAGACAAATGGCAAGGTCCAGCACATGTCTTCAGGGGAAAAAAACCCTCAGGTATGCAACATGACAAGGAACTAGGCACACTGAGACCTAGTCATCTGAGGGGGGGGGGGCCCGACAACCACAATTATCTGAGACAGGGGAAACAGAAACGCACATGATGAGTGTACTCCTGGATTTTTAATTCTGTTGAAGGCATAGCCAATCATCTCTCAAGTAGCTGTCCTGGAAGATGAGTTGGGAAAACTGATGAATATGGAATCAGGTTACATCAGTTTGCACATCTGTCTTCAGTTAATCAGTTTTTTTTTTTTTTTTTTTTTAGTTGCTGCAGAAACCAATCATAGGTGACAAAAGTATAAACAAAATAACAGACATAAATGTTTACGCATCCATATACTGTACATCTGTTCATATTCAAGAAAGAAGCCTTGTTTCATTAAAAAAAAAAAAAAAATTATAGAAATATAATTCATAGTTAATTCTAAACAGATGTCCTGTACAGGCTTTGAAATCGTCACCTATGGCATATTGAACCCTTTCCTTCCTTTCTGGTCAGCTTTGATCAGTATGATAAGAAGTTATGATCAATCGGATCATAGAGTTCTGTGTTAGAACTATTGCAAAGTGTCCCATGTTTTTTTTTTACTGTTTAATAAAAAAAAAAAAAAAAAAAAAAAAAAAAAAAAAAAAAATCGCTTTTTAACCACTTTACCACCGGAGGATTTTGCTGCCTTACGTCGGGGCCACTTTTTGCAATTCGGCACTGTGCGAATTTAACTGACAATTGCGCGGTCATGCAACGCCGTACCCAAACGAAATTTACGTCCTTTTTTCCCACAAACAGAGCTTTCTTTTGGTGGTATTTGATCACCTATGCGATTTTTACTTTTTGCGCTATAAACAAAAAAATAGCGACAATTTTGAAAAAATAATATTTTTCACATTTTTTTATATGAAACCCCCCCCCCAAAAAATGTAAAAATCAGCATTTTTTATCATTTTAGGCCAATTTGTTTTCTGCTACATATTTTTGGAAAAAAAAAAAAAAAAAAAAATCGCAATAAGCGTATTTTGATTGGTTTGCGCAAAAGTTATTGCATTTACTAAGGGAAAGATTTCTGTCGTTTTTGGGTTTTTTTTTTTTTTAACGAGTAATGGCGGCGATCTGCAATTTTTTTTGCGGGGCTGCGACATTGCAGTGGACAGATCGGACCCTTGACTGACATTTTTGACACTTTTGGGGGTACCAGTGACATTACTACAGTAATCAGTGCTATAAATATGCACTGTTACTGTAAAAATGACACTGGCAGGGAAGAGGTTAATTTTAATTGGTGATCAAGGGGTTAATGTATGCCTGGTGCTTACTAACGTGTGTGGGGGGAGGGGACTGAGTGACACAGGGACAGATCGCAGGTTCAGCTATGCTGAACCCTGCACTCTGACCCTGACTGTCACTTAGGAGATCCGCCCGCTTTGTTTACACAAGCGGGCGGATCTCCACACTCGATTCCCCGACAATCGGGGAAGAGCGTCGGTGATCACTGCCTCTCCTCCCCTGGCCTGACTCCCGCTGTGACTGAATACAGAGGGAGCGAGCCTCCGGCGGAGAGGGGAATGTCTGGCGATGTAGGTCTACGTCGCCAGACGTTATCGAGCCACTTTGCCGCAGTAGAGCTCTAGTGAGCAGCGGTAAAGTGGTTAAGGGCCAGTTCACACCACATGCAGTTCAGTGCATTTTTTTCTGCATCAAAAAACGCATGGAAAGTAGGCTATATGGTTTTCAGTGGCATAGTCCACACTAGTGCTTGCAGTTCAAGTGCGTTCCAGTTCCAGAAAAAAAAAAAAAAAAGTAGAACATGCTGCATTTTTCCTGCACTGGACGATACTGGAACTTTTTAACCGGTTGCCGACCGCCGCAAGTACATATACTGCGGCGGTCAGCCCCGGCCAGGCAAAGTGACGTACCGGTACGTCACTCGCCTGAGAGCCAATAGGGGGCGAGCGCTCCCACCCCGCTCGCTCACTCTGATCGCCGCGCATGTGACCGGCGGACTCGATGTCCACCGGTCAGTCGCGATTGTCGGTTACAGAGGGAAAAAGGCAGGCGGCTAATGTAAACAAAGCCGCCTGTCACTCTCCCTTGTGTAACAGCACAAATCATACAGTTCTGCTATGTAGGACTGTTGATCTCTGCTGTTACACACACAGCCACATCCCTGCACAGTTAGAAGCACGCCCCTAGGGACACACTTAACCCCTCCTTCTCAAAGTTAACCCCTTCCCTACCAGTGTCATTTTTACAGTAACAGTGCATATGTATAGCACTGACTACTGTAGTAATGTCACTGGTACCCCCAAAAGTGTCAAAAATGTCAGTCAAGGGTCTGATCTGTCCGCCGCAATGTCGCAGTCCCGCAAAAAAAAAAAAAAAAAAAGAAAAATGACAAAAATCTTTCCCTTAGTTTGTAAACGCAATAACTTTTGCGCAAACCAATCAAAATACACTTTTTGTGATTTTTTTTTTTACCAAGCATATGTAGCAGAAAACAAATTGGCCTAAAATGTTAAAAAATTTAGATTTTTACATTTTTTTGGGGAATTTCATATAAAAAAATGTGAAAAATATTGTTATTTTTGCAAAATTTACACTCTGTTTTTTGTTTATAGCGCAAAAAGTAAAAATCGCACAGGTGATCAAATACCACCAAAAGAAAGTTCTGTTTGTGGGAAAAAAAGGACGTCAATTTCATTTGGGTACATCGTCGCACAACCGTGCAATTGTCTGTTAAAGTCACGCAGTGCCAAATCGCAAAATACCGCCTGGTCAGGAAATCTTCCGGGGCTTAATTGGTTAAAACACATCAAAAATTCACTAGGACGTACCTTAAGGCACCAAAAACGCTCTGGAACACAAATGTCCTTATTTAAGGGTAAGAAAAGAAGAGGGGGGGAAAAAATGCATTGGACTTCAAAAACGCATCAAAACACGCAGGCAGAAAAGAATCTGGAACACGTCTGGACTGGATTTCTATGGTGTGAACTGGCCCTAAAATAGGCTGTCTGTACCTTATCACTACTGCTACCTGATCATTTATTTAGTGTATTTTTTTTACTGGTGGAGACTCATGATTTTTTGATTCTTTCAGTATACTGCGTTCTAACTGAGACTCGGGATTCTTTGATTCAGTAATGGTCCTTTCACACGGGCTTTCCGCCTGGCGGACTCCATTTTGCTCAGCGGGGATCGATCCGCTCATCCCCGCTGAGCAGGTGGATGACAGGTCCGTCTCCGATTACTTTGCAGAGACGGACCTGTCAGATCCCCGCTCTCCTCTATGGGAGATCGGATGAAAACGGACGGCCCGTCCATTTTTATCCGATCCTCCAGACGGATGGAAAATAGGGCTTCTATCCGTCTGGATTTCACGGACAGGATCGGATCGGATAGCAGCTGGTGTCAGCGGAGATGTCACTGCTGACATTTGTTGCCCCATAGGGGTGGATGGAGCATCCGATCAGGTCCGCCTGCAAAACTGACAGGAGGACCTGATCAAACAAACTTTTTACAAGTCCATTCTGCATTTGGATCACTGTTAGGACAGCAATAGACAGACGTTGATGAGGAGCTGTATTGCCTCACCACCTGGTTTACCTCCGAATTACCAGACAACCACGCTGCAACCATCGGACCTATTCACTTGAAGGGGTTGTGCTTAGGGGGCTGTACCGCCTGTTGTGTGTGACGTGGGTATAATTCCTGCTGCAGCCACAAAGGAAAGCATTGCGCCCACTGTGTGTACATCCCTGGCTGCTGCCTCGGCAACAACAGAGGAACTGTTGAGGCAGTAAAAAAACAGCTCAACCGCAAATGTCAACAAGCCCTTAAGGCCCGTACACATGATCAGAAAATTGTATGAAAAAATACTGCTTTGGAGGCAATGGCACAACAATATGATCGTTAGCTCACGTTAGATTTCAGGAGCCAATCACGACAGTTCATGTGAAATTATCCGATAGAGCAAGCACGAAAATTTTCCTTATACGATACCAGATCGTACGATTTTTATTTATTCAGTAGAGTTGTCATTCAAAAATACACCACAAATACTCTACAACACATGACATCACTTCCAAATTTTTATTCTGTCGTACGAGAATTTTTGTAACTTTAATAACCTCTTCATTTTCGATATGAGATTAGCATGCAAAAAAAGAAAAATGGACGGACGATCATTCATCCAATAATCTCATTATGTGTGCCAGGCATCTACATCCAAGACGGACAGATGAAAAACAAATGGAAACCACATATGAAAGGGCCCTTCGTTTTAGCATCACTAAAACCATCAATTGAACTGTCACCCAAAACAGTTATATTTAAAGCAGAACTAAACCTATTGCTTTAAAGATTTCAAAAAACAGTTACATATAAGCCATCCCGGGAATGTAACTGTCACCTTTCCATGTGAGCTCAACTGAACTGTCAAACCATCAAATGGCTGGAGTCATAACTGATCACATGTGCAGCACCCGAGCAACTGCAGATCAGAGCCTAATGCCTCGTACACACGCATCGATTATTGGCTGGGAATTTTCGGCCAACGTCCGATCGGCCGATTTTCGGCTTGTTAGTATGATGCTTCCGACAACCGACTCCGACTTTTCAGACGAAAAAAATCTGGTGTGCATGCTATAAATTTTTGTTGGCCGTCAACACAACGGCCGATTTTCCGTCAGTCAGTACAGATTTCGGCAGACAAAAATCTGATGAGCAAGACTGGGCATGCTCAGAGAAGAAAAAACACACGGAAAGTAAACCAGCACATGACATCACTTCTGAAGTAGATTTTTGTTGGCCGAGAAAATTCGTGTGCAGTCTAGGCACATTCCAACCAACAAAACACCACTCTGGACAAAAGTCGGACGATCGGTCGGTCGATAATCATTGCGTGTGTACGAGGCATTAGATGGCAGCGTCCATGGCTGTAATGAATAGGGGGGGGGGTCATTCTGCTTTAAGTCTTGGTTCACACTTGTGTGGCATGAAAGTAGCACCACTTTGCTGAACGACTTACGACTTCCCTGCCACTTCAAAAAATCTTCAATGCCACTTTACTGATAAAAAGCATTCCTCTGCCAATTTGAAGGATGAGTGCTTTTTTCTAACCCTTACCTCTCCTCCCTGGTCATCCTTGCTGCCCAAAAACTCCTTCCCAAGCACATTCCAATCCAATTTGTTTGCATTTCATTGTTTTTTTTACACCAGGATTATTTAGCGCACCAGATCATTTTTTCACATCATTTTTGTCCAATCAGTTTTTTGGATTTTTGGTAGCAGCTTTAATTATTTAATCAGCGCACCTTTTTCTATTTACATTCCAATCACACCTGAGCATAGCGGATAGGTGTATTCCGCTCGCTTTTTTTTTGTACAATATTCACGCGTAAATGTGCCTCGCACATAGGGCAACTTTTTCACTTGAATGGGCTGCCCTATGTGCGATAAATGTCCCAAGTAGCTCTAGAACGTTTTCAGTCTTTGAGTGTCATCTGTTTTTTCAGTGCAGATTTTGGCCTGTTTGTAGCATGTTTTGTCGCATCTGCTAACCGTGATTGAGGTGTCATTAACAATTAGGCCGCGTTTCCTAAATGTGCTCGTTTTCTTTGTGCGAGTTGCCGCTAGTTCGAAAATGCTCAGATGTGAATGCACCCTAATAGGTAACGCAAATGTAACACCCCAATCGTGGTTAGTAGACATGTATTTTCCTGTGACAAAACGTGCTACAAACGCACCAAAAATGTTCTTGGGCTACTATGAGTCGTTTGTTCTGTGTAGGTGTAAAAAAACATGTTTCCGTTACGCTCAGGTGTGAGTGGGATGTGCGAGGGAGGACTTTTTAGGAAGCAAGGATGACCTTGGAGGAGAGGCACCTTTCACACTTGTACGACCTAAACGACCACAAGCCGTTGACGTAACTTTGCCATGCGACTTGAAGAAATGCCTGTGCAATCCTAAGGTCTGTGGATTAGGGATCGGCCGATTATCGGCGGACTGATATTCACTTTTACCGATGTATCGGTATCGGCCCCGGAACTGGCCGATATTAGTGTATGTAAAATCCTAGCATCTACTTTATTAGTGTTTTATATAATGTCCAGTGTGTGTTTTTGTAATCTAATAGTGTGAAATACCTTCATGACATCGCCGCTCGGCCCTTCCGTGACCCCCAGCTGTCAGTGGGGGAGGAGAGAAGGACAGCAGAGCGGGGGATTATCTGAGCCCAGAGCATCGCTGTAACAAAGGTATTTCACACTTTTCTAATCTAATACCCGGTGCTTCTGTGTACACTGCAGAGGGGATCGGCTGAAATCCTCCACTGACAGCTATGGGAGGAGAAAACAGCAGAGTGGGAGATTAGCGAGGAGAGCCCGGAGCAGCGATGTAATGAAGGTATTTCCCACTATTCTAATCTACCCTACGCTTCTATGTACACTGCAGAGGGGAGAGGCTGAGATCCTCCTCTGACAGCTATGGGAGGAGAAAACAGCAGAGTGGGAGATTAGCGAGGAGAGCCCGGAGCAGCGATGTAATGAAGGTATTTCCCACTATTCTAATCTACCCTACGCTTCTATGTACACTGCAGAGGGGAGAGGCTGAGATCCTCCTCTGACAGCTATGGGAGGAGAAAACAGCAGAGTGGGAGATTAGCGAGGAGAGCCCGGAGCAGCGATGTAATGAAGGTATTTCCCACTATTCTAATTTACCCTACGCTTCTATGTACACTGCAGAGGGGAGAGGCTGAGATCCTCCTCTGACAGCTATGGGAGGAGAAAACAGCAGAGTGGGAGATTAGCTAAGCCCGGAGCAGCGATGTAATGAAGGTATTTCCCACTATTCTAATCTACCCTACACTTCTATGTACACTGCAGAGGGGAGAGGCTGAGATCCTCCTCTGACAGCTATGGGAGGAGAAAACAGCAGAGTGGGAGATTAGCGAGGAGAGCCCGGAGCAGCGATGTAATGAAGGGATTTCCCACTATTCTATTACAAAAGCACACACTAATAAAGTGGATTCTAGGATTTTAAATGACACTAAACTAGGTTCACACGGGATTCCTGGAAGGCAGGGAAGGAAGGGAAGACAGCACATTACAGCTAAAAGACCTACCCCACATGTTCAGTACTTAGATTTGTGACAAAAATTGTCTTTATTTTTCAAAACTTTAAATGTACAAAATATCGGCCGATACTTAGTGACCAAAATTTCAGTATCGACCCTGAATAAGAAACCCATATCGGTCTATCCCTACTGTGGACCTCAAGTCGAATCAAAATCGGACCAAAGTAGTGCAGGGACTACTTTGAAGTCGCACAGATATGAACAGTACTGATTGGAAATCATGGGGTACGGCTTGTCATACGACTTTGCAGTAGGGTTGCCACCTCATCCCTTTAAACCAGAACACACATAAGGCCCCTTTCACACTGGCTTTCCGATCCGGTCCTCCTGTCAGTTTTTCAGGCGGACCTGATCAGATCCTCCATGCACCCCTATGGAGCAGCGGATGTCAGCAGAGACATGTCATGTCCGCTGACACCGGCTGCTATCCGGACTGATCTGTGAAATCCACACGGATGGAAACCTATTTTCCATCCGTCTGGAGGATCGCATTGGATGAAAAGGACAGACAGTCTGTTTCATCAGATCTCCCATAGAGGAGAGCGGGGCTCTAGCGGATCGATCCCCGCTGAGCAAAACAGAGTCCGCCTGTGTAATTAATATTTGTCCTGGGATTATATGGTGACCCTACTTTGCAGTCCCAAGTCGCACAAGGGTGAAAGAGGCCTGATCCAACCCACAGCTTTCTATCAGAAGGTAATGTATCATCAGCATTACATGATGAGAAGGATGCAGGATAGCTGCAAACTACGAGCAGGCTCAGCACTGTGTCTATGAATGGGTGCCGCCAGCACTACATAACAAGCCTGGACTATGTGTTTACACAACCGTCACCCTCCGCGCCCACACTAGCCTAACGGAGAATTCCTATTGGCCAGATGTGGACGAGCTCTGAAGACACGCCCCCAGCTATTTCCCGCCGATACGTGACGCCTTGGTGACGTCCATGCCCACAGCGAGCTGTAACGGGAATGGGAGACTTGTTACCTGCAGCGCAAAGCCCGTCCCAGTATTCTCCGCCACACGCCGCTGTACGGGATTCTGCTTCAGCGGAACCATATAAACGTCACCTGGTTACCCGGGAACAGCGGGGTTAAGCGTGCACAGGTAGGAACCGAGTTTCTTGTGTATACCAGCTGTCAGATGACGTATTGGTTGCCATGCTGGTGACGTCTTCACGCAGACGACGTTTGTACGTCTGACTGACGAGGGAGTTGTGATTGTCGCGTGTTAGTAAAGCTAGCTTTGTTTTGGATGGATGGTAAGGAACTGTGCAAGAGTCCTGCCATGACAGCCAGCTGTATACTGAGCTCTGTATACAGTTATAACACAGCCAGCTGTATACTGAGCTCTGTATACAGTTATAACACAGCCAGCTGTATACTGAGCTCTGTATACAGTTATAACACAGCCAGCTGTATACTGAGCTCTGTATACAATTCTAACACAGCCAGCTGTATACTGAGCTCTGTATACAATTATAACACAACCAGCTATATACTGAGCTCTGTATACAATTATAACACAACCAGCTATATACTGAGCTCTGTATACAATTATAACACAACCAGCTGTATACTGAGCTCTGTATACAATTATTACACAACCAGCTGTATACTGAGCTCTGTATACAGTTATAACACAACCAGCTGTATACTGAGCTCTGTATACAATTATAACACAACCAGCTGTATACTGAGCTCTGTATACAATTATTACACAACCAGCTGTATACTGAGCTCTGTATACAATTATAACACAGCCAGCTGTATACTGAGCTCTGTATACAATTATAACACAACCAGCTGTATACTGAGCTCTGTATACAATTATAACACAACCAGCTGTATACTGAGCTCTGTATACAATTCTAACACAGCCAGCTGTATACTGAGCTCTGTATACAATTATAACACAGCCAGCTGTATACTGAGCTCTGTATACAATTTATAACACAACCAGCTGTATACTGAGCTCTGTATACAATTCTAACACAGCCAGCTGTATACTGAGCTCTGTATACAGTTATAACACAGCCAGCTGTATACTGAGCTCTGTATACAATTATAACACAACCAGCTGTATACTGAGCTCTGTATACAATTATAACACAGCCAGCTGTATACTGAGCTCTGTATACAGTTATAACACAGCCAGCTGTATACTGAGCTCTGTATACAATTATAACACAACCAGCTGTATACTGAGCTCTGTATACAATTCTAACACAGCCAGCTGTATACTGAGCTCTGTATACAATTATAACACAACCAGCTATATACTGAGCTCTGTATACAATTATAACACAACCAGCTATATACTGAGCTCTGTATACAATTATAACACAACCAGCTGTATACTGAGCTCTGTATACAATTATTACACAACCAGCTGTATACTGAGCTCTGTATACAATTATAACACAACCAGCTG
Source organism: Pelophylax lessonae (assembly GCF_965119305.1). NCBI lineage: Eukaryota > Metazoa > Chordata > Amphibia > Anura > Ranidae > Pelophylax > Pelophylax lessonae. The sequence goes on from NC_138768.1 coordinate 160,610,715, forward strand.
TATACTGAGCTCTGTATACAATTATAACACAGCCAGCTGTATACTGAGCTCTGTATACAATTATAACACAACCAGCTGTATACTGAGCTCTGTATACAATTATAACACAACCAGCTGTATACTGAGCTCTGTATACAATTATAACACAACCAGCTGTATACTGAGCTCTGTATACAATTCTAACACAGCCAGCTGTATACTGAGCTCTGTATACAATTATAACACAGCCAGCTGTATACTGAGCTCTGTATACAATTATAACACAACCAGCTGTATACTGAGCTCTGTATACAATTCTAACACAGCCAGCTGTATACTGAGCTCTGTATACAATTATAACACAACCAGCTATATACTGAGCTCTGTATACAATTATAACACAACCAGCTGTATACTGAGCTCTGTATACAATTATTACACAACCAGCTGTATACTGAGCTCTGTATACAATTATAACACAACCAGCTGTATACTGAGCTCTGTATACAATTCTAACACAGCCAGCTGTATACTGAGCTCTGTATACAATTATAACACAGCCAGCTGTATACTGAGCTCTGTATACAATTATAACACAACCAGCTGTATACTGAGCTCTGTATACAATTATAACACAACCAGCTGTATACTGAGCTCTGTATACAGTTATAACACAGCCAGCTGTATACTGAGCTCTGTATACAATTCTAACACAGCCAGCTGTATACTGAGCTCTGTATACAATTATAACACAGCCAGCTGTATACTGAGCTCTATATACAATTCTAACACAGCCAGCTGTATACTGAGCTCTGTATACAATTATAACACAACCAGCTGTATACTGAGCTCTGTATACAGTTATAACACAACCAGCTGTATACTGAGCTCTGTATACAATTATAACACAACCAGCTGTATACTGAGCTCTCTGTACAATTCTAACACAACAAGCTGTATACAATTATAACACAGCCACAAAACATTACAACATTTCTATGGGAGGAGCTGCTTTTTTTAACACATCTAAAACTTTATTGACTGCTAAAAACATAATAATTTTAGATAGCTTCAGAGATGCCTGTGTTGAAAGGAACATGCAAGCTGCTACTGGTAGTCTGCAGAAGGTGGTTAATTTGGCTAGCAAACGTCTGATAACAATAAAGTGACATGTCGCATCTCCAAAAATAATTCATACACATCCACTATTAAATAGTTTTCCTTGATTCAAGGATACCATGTGGTAAGGTGAGAGCAGATTGCCGGCAGGGATCAGCGCCACTGCACCTTCCCTGCGCCACTGCACCTTCCCTGTACCACTCTGCAATAAAGAACTTCAGTGCCCTCCTGACACCCCAGTACCATTCCCTTCTGACCCCTCAATACCATACCCTCCTGACACCCCAGCCCTTTTGACCCTCCATTACCATGTCCTACTGCCGCCCCCCCAGAATTATTCTCTCCTGACACCCCAGCCCTCCTGTCCCCCCAATACCATACCCTCCTGTCCCCCCAGTGCCATGCTCTCTTGAGACCCCAGGCCTCCTTATTCCCCCTATACTGTGCCCTCCATATCTCCCAGTACCATACTCTCCTGACCTCCCCCAGTACCATGCTATCCTGACCCCCCCTGCACTGTGCCCTTCTGACCCCCACAGTACCACCCCCCTCCCGTACCTTGCCCTCCTGACCTCCCTGTACAATGCCTTCCTGACCCTTGCCATACATCCAACTCACCTCTGTATGCTGCCTTGTATGCTACCGACTTCCGTATGTCGCCCTACATACCATTGACCTCTGTACCCTGCCCTACATACTACGACCCCTGTACGCTGCCCTACATACTACGACCCCTGTACGCTGCCCTACATACTACGACCCCTGTACGCTGCCCTACATACTACAACCTCTGTACACTGCCCTACATACTACAACCTCTGTACACTGCCCTACATACTACGACTTCTGTACGCCGCCCTACATACTACTGACCTCTGTACGCTGCTCTACATCCTACTGCCCTTTGTACACTTTCCTACATGCTACCGACCTCTGTACGCTGCCCTACATAGGACGACCTCTGTACGCTGCCCTACATAGGACGACCTCTGTACGCTGCCCTACATACTACGACCTCTGTACGCTGCCCTACATACTACGACCTCTGTACGCTGCCCTACATACTACGACCTCTGTATGCTGCCCTACATACTACGACCTCTGTACGCTGCCCTACATACTACGACCTCTGTACGCTGCCCTACATACTACGACCTCTGTACGCTGCCCTACATACTACGACCTCTGTACGCTGCCCTACATACTACGACCTCTGTACGCTGCCCTACATACTACGACCTCTGTACGCTGCCCTACATACTACGACCTCTGTACGCTGCCCTACATACTACGACCTCTGTACGCTGCCCTACATACTACGACCTCTGTACGCCGTCCTACATACTACTGACCTCTGTACACTGCTCTACATCCTACTGCCCTTTGTACACTTCCCTACATGCTACCGACCTCTGTACGCCTCCCTACATGCTGCTGACCTCTGCACGCCTCCCTACATGCTGCCGACCTCTGCACTCCTCCCTACATGCTGCCGACCTCTGTACGCCACCCTACATGCTGCTGACCTCTGTGCGCCGCCCTACATGCTGCCGACCTCTATAGTCCTCCCAACATGCTGCCGACCTCTGTATGCCTCCCTACATGTTGCCAACCTCTGTATGCCTCCCTACATGCTGCCGACCTCTGTAAGCCACCCTACATGCTGCCGACCTCTGTACGCCGCCTTACATGCTGCCGGCCTTTGTACGCCGCCCTACATGCTGCCGACCTCTGTACGCCGCCCTACATGCTGCCGACCTCTGTACGCCGCCCTACATGCTGCCGACCTCTGTACGCCGCCCTACATGTTGCCGACCTCTGTACGCCGCCCTACATGTTGCCGACCTCTGTACGCCGCCCTACATGCTGCCGACCTCTGTACGCCGCCCTACATGCTGCCAACCGCCCTACATGCTGCCAACCTCTGTACGCCACTCTACATATTACTTTTACTGGCCAGAAATCAAAGCAGATAGCCAGGCCTGAAACTAGTTAAGAAAATCAGCCTGCAGTATCAGATGTTCTGATGTTCTGATTTAATGATGAACTCTGGCATCAGACTTGTGGGGGTAACCAATTACTCCCCAGACATGAAAAAAATTGTGAATGTTGAGTTTCTCACTAAAGCAAACTCTTTAACCACTTAAGCCCCGGAAGATTTTACCCCCATTCCGACCAGGGGGTATTTTGCGATTCGGCACTGCGTGACTTTAACGGAGAATTGCGCTGTCGTGCGACGCTGTACCTAAACGAATTTGGCGTCCTTTTTTTCCCACAAACAGAGCTTTCTTTTGGCGGTATTTGATCACCTGTGCGATTTTTTGATCACGCGCTATAAACAAAAAAAGAGCGTCCATTTTGCAAAAATAGCAATATTTTTCCCTTTTTTTTATATGAAATTCCCCCCAAAAAAAATGTAAAAATCAAAATTTTTTAAAATTTTCGGCCAATTTGTTTTATGCTACCTATGTTTGGTAAAAAAAATCGCAAAAAGCGTATTTTGATTGGTTTGCGCAAAAGTTATTGCGTTTACTAACTAAGGGAAAGATTTTTGTCATTTTTGTTGTTTTTTTTTTTAACGCGTAATGGCGGCGATCTGCGATTTTTTTTTTTGCGGTACTGCGACATTGCGGCGGACAGATCGGACCCTTGACTGACATTTTTGACACTTTTGGGGTTACCAGTGACATTTCTACAGTAATCAGTGCTATACATATGCACTGTTACTGTAAAAATACACTGGTAGTGAAGGGGTTAACTTTATTTGAGAGGGAGGGGCTGTGTGTGTCCCTAGGGGCGTGATTCTAACTGTGATTGGCTGGGGCTTCAGCTGTATGCAGAGTGATCAACGGATCTACATAGTAGATCCAGATGATCAGCTCTCATACAGCGAGGAGAATGACAGGCAGCTTGTTTACACAAGCTGCCTGACTTTCTCCCTCTCCCCCGCCGATCGCAGAGTGGCCGGCGGACATCGGGTCCGCCGGTCACACGCGCGGGGGGGTCCGTGACCACTCGGGAGCGGGAGCGCGCCTCCGGGGGCGCGCGCTCGCTCCCTAGACCCTCACAAGCTAGTGACGTAGCCCTACGTCACTTTGCCTGTGAGGGGCTGACCGCCGACGTAGATAGTCGTGCGGCGGTCGGCAAGTGGTTTTTAAAGGAGTTGTAAAGGTAGAAAGGTCTTTTATTATAATGCATTTTATGCATCATGATAAAAAGCCTTCTGTGTGTAGCAGCCTCCCCAGCACCCCCCAATACTTACCTGTGTCCCCTCTCTATTCAACAATGTCCACAGTGCAATGGGTTTTAAGTGTGAACACTGCCATGCAAGGACATTCACATTTTTCTCCTTCAACCGCTGTGTGTTCATTTTTGCTGTGTGCTTTGGGTCATTGTTCCATTGACAAATTTCTGGCATAGGACAGCAGATTTTCCTCAAAAACTTGATTTTATTTTGTCCTATCCATTTTTTCTTCTATGCTGAAAAGTGCTTCAGTCCCTGCTGTAGAGAAACACCCCATACCAGGATATTTCCACCTCCATGGTATGGATTTCCGCCAGACAGATTGTTTGGTTTTGAGACCAAATAATTCAATTTTAGTCTCATCTGACCATGACATCTTTTTTCCATGTGGCTTCAGCATCTTCAAGGTGCGTTTAAGGTGGTTTAAGGTTTAGTCTCATCTGACCGCCTTAAACGCATCTTGAAGATTCTGAGGCCACATGGAAAAAGGTGTTATGGTCAGATGAGACTAAAATGTAATTATTTGTAATCCTTTTCCAAATTCTTTCTGTAACGGATCAACCGTCACCCCGACCGGGCGACTCCGTTGACGGATGCTCCTAGTGCTTACCGAGGGCTTCAAGCACTCCACCAGACACCGTAACCACTTCAGACCCCACAAACTGCCGCAGCTTGGTTAGGGTCTTGCCGCCTCCTACCCACCCTGGACCTACGACAAGGCTCCAGGTTCCCGTGGGTGAACCTCTTTCCCCTGAGAGTGCAGCAGAACAAGCTCTTACACAAGCTCCTACAAGAGCTTATTGATTATCCAAGGGAGTATGAAGGACATAGCAATCCCTTGTAGCCGATTCCCCCCAATGAGAGACAGGACTCTAGGTTGAGGGTGAAGTATATCTCTTTATTGAACAAGAAACAGAATTTTATACAGTTTTCCCCATAAGGTTACCGCCCAGGTGGACCTTGTTAGGGACAGGACATGACATTTGCAATCCAATAGGAACAGGGTTTTACACTCTGTCATTCCTATACAGTGTACACAATCCCTCCCCTCTGCTGAATACATTATCTTATGCAGATGAAAGTGTATACAGGAACAGAATTAAACCTAAACTAATTATCTGGCCATCTGGGCAGAACAATGTGAGGTCATTAGCATTAGACAATAGGACAGCACAATCCACATTCCCTCCTAATACACAACAATAGGACAAGAATGCTAATGACAGTCTGTGTGTTTCTCTCACATTGATGCTGGAATACAACATTATCTCAATACACAAACCATAGGAAAAACCTGTCTGACATTGAGGGATATGTAATACACACATTATTTAGTAATTACAGATTTCATGGCAATGGGAATAAATCTTCATATATCTATATGAAGATATTGCTGACAAATAATACTGTCCCATCTGAAGCAATTCAAAACATTAATTATCTGTTTTTCACTTCCAGTGACGGTGAATACCGTCACACTTTCCCCTAACCCATTGTCACTGTTTCTCTCTCAAGTAGTCACTAGTAGTACAGAAATGTTTACAGCATTCCCATGTCAAGGAAATCTTATGAGGGAAATCTGTGGAGATTGAGATGAGTTTCTCCATGTCTGCTATTTTGTTTATTCGTGTGTACCAGTCTGCTAGGGAAGGCGTTTTAGTGTTGCCCCACAATATCAGAATACACAATTTAGTCGCGTTTATGAGCATCTTGGCAAGGGATTTAAAGTAAGACGCCCCTGACAATGATGGAGTTGAGCTGCAGTAAAATCTAAGGGATAAGTGGTTATATTTTGTATGTGTTCATGCACCTTTTCCCAGAATGGTTGGATAGACCGGCATTCCCACCAAGTGTGTAATATAGTACCTTTAGCTTGGTGGATAGACCGGCATTCCCACCAAGTGTGTAATATAGTACCTTTAGCTTGGTGGCATCTCCAACAGAGATCAGAAATTGAGTTGTTGAATTTGTGAAGAAGGAAAGGAGAGATATATATATATATATATATATATATATATATATATATATATATATATAATATATATATATATATATATATTTTTTTTTTTTTTACTTAAAGTTTTCATTGAAATGATACATTGCTCACGCATGCCATGGGTATATGTGAAATTACAAAAAAAAAATAAAAAAATAAGTAAAATACATTCTGCATCTTCTGAGTATGGGGATATCCCATGTGTGAGACTTTTTGGCAGTCTAGCTGCGTACAGGACCCCGAAAACCAATCACTACCTTCAGGCTTTCTAACGGTGTAAATTGTTGATTTCACTCCTCACTACCTTTCACGATTTTGTTGGCCATAAAATGCCAAGATAGCCCACCCCCCCCCCCCCCCAAATGACCCCTTTTTGCAAAGTAGACCCCCCCAAGCTATTTGCTGAGAGGCATGTTGAGTATTTTGCAGATCTCACTTTTTGTCACAAAGTTTTGAAAATTAAAAAAAAAAAAATGTTCCTTTTTCTTTCTTAATTTTTCAAAACAAATGAAAGCTGCAAAATACTCACCATGCCTCTTAGCAAATACCTTGGGATGTCTACGTTCCGAAAGGGGGTCATTTGGGGGGGGGGGGGGGGGGGTTTGTGCTGTCTTGGCATTTCATGGCCTCAGAAACTGTGATAGGTAGTGAGGATTGAAATCAATAATTTATGCCCTTAGAAAGCCTGAAGGCGGGGATTGGTTTTCGGGTCCTGTTTGCGGCTAGACTGCCAAAAAGTCACACATGTGGTATCCCCGTACCCAGGAGAAGAAGCAGAATGTAGTTTGGGGTGTAATTCACATATATCCATTTTATTTTTTTAAATGATTATCATTTAATTTGCTTTTTATTTTATTTTGACACCTTCCCTTTCATTTCTTTTTTTTTTTTTTTTTATCATTTTTGTTTTTATCACAGGGAATTTAAATTCCCTTATGATAGCAATAAGTAGTGACAGGTACTCTATTTTGAAAAAAATTGGGGTCTATTAGATTCTAGATCTCTCGTATGTAAAATAGGAGTTTGATCTGCAGCATCACAGCAGAGACCACATCCCGAAACTATATGCAAGAAGAAAAAAGGGGGGGGGGGGATGGGACTTTTAATTGAGGTCAATGCTGTCTCAAATAATCCAATCAAGGAGAGATGATAACAAAGTATGATTTATTTATTGCTACATGATAAAAGACAATCATGCAACATATGTCATTAAAGTGAGACAAAGTAATCATTCTAGATCTCTCCTCTGCTCTTAAAGCATCTGACCACACCAACATTGGTGTGATAAGATGCTTTCCCAATTTCCCAATTGCGCTGTTTATATGTGGGAAAACCAAAGTTATGAAATGCTCGTAGCTTCTGGTATCTTAGGCCATAGAGATGATTGGAGCCATTCTGGTCTCCAATCAGCTCTATGGTCAGCTGACGGAACCACCGCCTGCAGTCTTGGGTTACCTGGTGGGACAGGAGAGCCCAAGAAAACCAAGGCAACGAGAGGGGCCCACTGCATGTACAAGCAGTCTAGCGGCTAGTTATCCACTAAGATCGCTTTTACATGAAAGCTGACCGCTGACTTTAAAAAAACAATACCAAGATGATGCCTAAATCTGCAGGCATTATCCTGGTATGACCACTCAGAGTCCAGCGATGTACCAGTACGTTTGTTGGTCCTTGTTGGGCATTTATTGTGAGGTTCTTTTTTTTTTTCCCATGCAGCCTGTGGGCTAAACGAAAAAAAAGAACCTGATTCCTCCATTCACATCTATAGATGTGGATGAAGAAATCTCTGCCAGAAAGTGTGTGGTATGCCCACTATTAGATCTCCCAGCATCCGCCCACTTCTAATGATGGGCATACATGCTGAACGAAAAAAAAAAGAACATAGCAGATTCCTCCATTCGCATTGATCAATGTGGATGAGGAAATCTCTGTCAAGAAGTGTTAAAAAATATATGGCGAAGCATAGGGGAGATTCACCCTCTGTGTCCACCCCATTCCCTATGCTTTGCCATACAGTATATGCTCCTTCTTTTTTTTTTCTTTTTTTTTCTTTACGGTGGTGGTGAAATCACCTCCTACAGTGCTGCAATCATTAATTTGCGTATATGCTGAGAGCAAACGCTTTTGCTGTCAGAATAAAATAAATCAGTGCTTCAGCTAATGGGCGCACCTGCAAAGCAAACAATGGTTACCAATAAAACACAGTAACAAAACATTACATTATAATAGTATACAGTAGAGTAAAACAGTAGAATGGCGGTATCTGCAAAGAAAACTATGGTTAACAATGAAAAACACAGCAACAATAAAACATTACATTATAATAGCACACAGTACAGTAAAACAGTAGAATTGTGGTACAGTATCTCACAAAAGTGAGCACACCCCTCAAATTTTGTAAATATTTTATTATATCTTTTCATGTGACAACACTGATGAAATTACACTTTGCTGCAATGTAAAGTAGTGAATGTACAGCTTGTATAACAGTGTAAATTTGTACAGCTTGTATAACACTGTAAATTTGCTGTCCCCTCAAAATAACTCAACACACAGTCATTTATGTTTAAACATTAACAAAAAACATTAACGCAACAAAAGTGAATACACCCCTAAATGAAAATGTCCAAATTGGACCCAATTAGCCAATTTCCCTATCTGATGTCATGTCTTTTGTTAGTGTCACAAGGTCTCAGGTGTGAATGGGTAGCAGGTGTGTTATCGCTCTCCCTCTCTCATACTGGTCACTCTGAGGATCTTAAAAAAAAAAAAAAAAATTTTTGCTCTCATGGTCGACCATGACCTTGGTATGGTCGACCAAAGGAGTTGAATGCATGTGCTCAGCGTCTTATCCAGAGGTTTTCTTTGGGAAATAGACGTATGAGTGCTGCCAGCATTGCTGCAGAGGTTGAAGGTGTGGGGGGTCAGCCTGTCAGTGCTCAGACCATACACCGCATACTGCATCAAAGTGGCCTACATGGCTGTCGTCCCAGAAGGAAGCCTCTTCTAAAGATGATGCACAAGAAAGCCTGCAAACAGTTTGCTGAAAACAAGCAGACTAAGGACATGGATTACTGGAACCATGTCCTGTGGTCTGATGAGGCCAAGATAAACTTATTTGGTTCAGATGGTGTCAAGCGTGTGTGGCGGCAACTAGGTGAGGAGTTCAAAGACAAGTGTGTCTTGTCTACAGTCAAGCATGGTTGTGGAAGTTTAGAACAAAAAGTGTGTCTGGACAGCCACACTCCAATGTAAATATTTATTGAAAAGAGGATAAAATACCACAGCATACAGGGGTGCGGATCAAAGACAGCTAGGTGGTGGGAGTGTCATGGTCTGGGGCTGCGTGAGTGCTGCCGGCACTGGGAAGCGACAGTTCATGAATGCCAACATGTACTGTGACAAACTGAAGCAGAGCATGGTCCCCTCCCTTCGGAGACAGGTCCGCAGGGCTGTTTTCCAACATAACGACCCCAAACACTGGTCAAGCATGTCTCCAGACCTAAACCCTATTAAGCATGTGTGAGCATCCTCAAACGGAAGGTGGAGGAGTGCAAGGTCTCTAACATCCACTAGCTCCGTGATTTCATCATGGAGGAGTGGAAGAGCACTCCAGTGGCAACCTGTGAAGCTCTGGTGAATTCCATGCCCAAGAGGGTTAAGGCCGTGGTAGAAAATAATATTCGCCACACAATATTGACACTTTGAGCCCAATTTGGACATTGTCACATAGGGGTGTACTTATTTTTGTTGCCAGTGGTTTAGACATTAACGGCTGTGTGTTGGTCTAGGTATTTTGAGGGGACAGCAAATTAACCGTGTTATACAAGCTGTATATTCACTACTTTACATTGTAGCAAAGTGTCATTTCTTCAGTGTTTTTAAATGAAAAGATATAATAAAATATTTACAAAAATGTGAGGGGTGTAAGGGGTTGGCTCGGTAGCGGGTGTGGGGGACCCCCTGGGTGGGTTCGCTACACAGAGAGACAGATGAGGAGTGGTTGAAAACAACGATCCATGGTTTATTCTTCCAATTTGCTCCTAACAAGTGCAAACATCCAAACAGCATAAATCAAACAAAACATAAAATAAACCCTGGCCACTTGGGGCGTCTACCTTCATAGCACAGGAACCTACCTATGGAGTCTGTCCCAACCTACTGCTGGGCAGACAATGCTGGTCATACAGCAGAAAACCAATAGTCTATTTGTTTTTCTTATTACACAGAAAAAGTCAACACCACCTCACCTACAGAGGTCTTTCTCAGCTCACTGCTCTCCTTAACGCAAAAAGCCTCAGGATGCAGCAATCAGTAGTCATCCTCTGGATAACTTATAGAGGCCTTAATTGCCTCATTCTGAATAGCTGAAGCCTTCCAACATCCTTAAACCTTTCTGGCTACCTCCGCAGCCGACACCTGATAGTAATTGGTGAATTGTCTAAACAAGCAGAAATGTATCTCCCGTCTGTGACAACACCCACAGATTTACCGACTTCCTGTCCCATACCCCCCCTCTTGTTTCAACCCTAGTGTTTGGACACAGGTTGCCAGGCACGCATGCACTCGGACAAACCATCTGCATTCCCCATTTGAAGACCGGGGCGATGCATTACCAAAAAACTAAATTCCTGAAGGGCCAGGAACCACCTATTTATTCTCCTATTGGTCTCCTTGTTCTGTGCCATCCACTTCAATGGGGCATGATCCGTCACCAGTTCAAACTATCTACCCAGAAGGTAGTACCGGAGAGAATCCAAAGCCCATTTCACCGCCAAACACTCTTTCTCAATGGTGGCATAATTCTCCTCATGGGCCTTTAACTTTCGGCTGAGGTACATAACAGGGTGTTTTTCCCCCTTGATAATCTGGGACAGTACAGCTCCTAAACCCACATTTGACGCATCTGTCTGAACCACAAAGTCCCGTGAAAAATCAGGCGAATTTAAAACTGGCTGACTACATAAGGCCTGTTTTAAAGCCTGAAAAGCAGTTTCTGCTTCGAGAGTCCATTTGATCATGACAGACTCCTTCCCTTTGGTCAAATTGGTCAGGGAAGCAGCCTGTGAGGCAAAATGGGGAATAAAATGGCAATAATAACCTGCGATCCCCAAAAATGCACGAACCTGTTTCTTGTTGGTGGGACGTGGCCAATCCTGAATAGCCTCAACTTTGTCTATTTGGGGCTTGATTAGACCTCGGCCAATGGTATATCCCAGATACTTCGCCTCTTCTAGCCCAAGGGTACATTTTTTTGGATTGGCTGTAAACCCTGCTTTCCAGATGGAATCCAACACAGCCTGAACTTTTGGTAAGTGTGAGTCCCAATCCTCACTGTGGATGACCACGTCATCGAGGTATGCAGCAGCATAGGCTCGATGAGGCCGAAGGGTCTTATCCATGGTGCGTTGAAATGTGGCGGGAGCATTCTTTAACCCAAAAGGCCTCCTCCGATATTGGAAAGATCCGTCTGGAATTACAAATGCTGTTTTTTCCCTGGCCGACCCCGAGAGAGGAATTTGCCAATAACCCTTGGTCAGGTCTAACGTCGTCATGTACCGGGCAGTGCCTAGGCGATCAATCAGTTCATCTATGCGGGGCATAGGATAGGTGTCAAACTTAGTGATTACATTACAGTGATTAGTGAAAGTTATTACAAAACCGCCAACTTCCATCTGGTTTGGGCACTAAGACAATGGGACTGGACCAATCACTATTTTACTCTTCTATCACCCCCAGCTCAAGCATTTTTTTTACTACCTGGCGAATTGCCTCTCGCCGGGCTTCTGGAATTCTATACGGCTTTAACTTGACCTTATCCCCTGGTGTGGTGATAATGTCATGTTTAACTCTGGAGACCCAACCTGGCAGGTCTGAAAACTTCTCCCTATTACGGAGCACAAATTCTTTAACCTCCTGTTGCTGAGTTTTGGACAGAGTCTCCGCTATCCCAACTTCAGGGACAGTCAGGTTAAATGGAGCAGAAAATCGGGTAGTCGTAGCGACCAAGGACTCTATCCTTCCATGGTTTCAACAAGTTCACGTGATAGAGCTGCTCAGGTTTTCGTCTTCCCGGTGGTAATCTTATAATTCACCACCCCCATTCTCTCCAACACTTCATAGGGACCCTGCCATTTGGCTAGGAATTTACTTTCGACCGACCAGCACCAATACCCTATCCCCAGGTGCAAAAGAACGGACCTGGGCCCCATGATTGTAAATCCTTTGTTGAGCCAACTGGGCTTGGGCTAAATGTACCTTCACAATCGGCATCACTTGGGCAATTCTATCTTGCATTTGTGCCACATGTTCAATCACACTTCGATGAGGGGAACACTCACTCTCCCATGTTTCCCTGGCAATGTCCAGTAGGCCCCGGGGGTGCCTCCCATACAGTAGCTCAAACGGAGAGAACCCTGTGGATGATTGGGTAACCTCTCTTATGGCAAACATCAGATAAGTTAGCAGATAATCCCAATTCTTTCCGTCTTTATCCACCACCTTCCTCAACATTTGTTTTAAAGTTTTATTAAACCTCTCCACTAACCCGTCTGTTTGAGGGTGATGTACTGATGTACATAATTGGGTCACTTTCAGGAGTTTACAAAGTTCTCTGGTCACCCTAGACGTAAACGGGGTGCCCTGGTCAGTTAGGACTTCCTTAGGAAGACCCACACGGCTGGAAACCTGAAATAACTCTTTGGCAATGGTTTTAGTAGAGGTATTTCGGAGAGGAATCGCTTCTGGGTAACGGGTGGCATAGTCCATATTACCAAGATGTACTGGTGCCCTCTAGTGGACTTCAGTAAGGGGAAAGCCAAGTCCATGTCGATCCTCTCAAAAGGGACCTTAACAATGGACAGGGGTACCAACGGACTGCGGAAATGTGGCGTGGGTGCAGTAATCTGACACACTGGACAGGAAGAGCAGTACAATTCCACTTCCTTAGTGATCCCAGGCCAATAATACCTCTGGGCGATTCTCTCCTGGGTTTTTTCTGCCCCCAAATGTCCCCCAAGAATGTGCCCATGGGCCAGTTCCAAAACCATCTTGCGGTACGGTTTAGGCACTACCAGTTGCTCAAGGGTGTCCTCTATCCTCTGTGACACTCGATATAACAGGTCCCTTTCAATAATGAAGTAAGGAAGGGCAATCCTCTTGTCAGGGTTAACTAACTCCCCATCTATCTTCACTACATTCTCCCTGGCTCTTAGCAACGTGGGGTCCCTCAATTGCTCAGTGATAAAATTTTCTCGGTGCACCTCAAGGTCATCAAACCCTATCAGGCCGCTGTTCCTCTTCTGAGGTAGCAGGCTCCTCCCTAGGGACTGGTGTTTCCCCTGCTAAGACTGAGAATGGAAACTCAGGAGAATCCTCACAGTTAGAGGATTCTGGAGTAGATGTTTCAGGCTCAGAAGAACCACCTACTGGGGAATCTGGGCAATCCCACAGTTCCCAGAACTTTGGGAAATCCCTTCCCATAATGGCGTCATGTGGCAGTTTTGGAACTAAACCCACTTGGTGACACAAGTTAGCGAGGGAGGTTTCAAAGGAAACCGTAGTCACCGGATATTCTCGAGTGTCCCCATGTACACAAACTACAGCCATTTTCCTAGGATGTAAGGTTTTTCCCACCACTAGATCACTTTTCACTAAGGTGACCAGGCTACCTGAATCCAACAATACCACAACATCTTTACCATCTAAGCACATTCTATATAAAGGTTTCTCATTCCCGTTTACTGCAGTGCATGTGGTTGCAAAAAGGGACTGTCGTCTCTCTGTCAGAAAGTCACACTGCATGGGTTCATCACCCGCTGGGAAAACCGCTGCTACATGTCCCTCTTCCCGGCAATGGTAACAAATCAACCTTCTGGTCCTCTCCTGTGGGATGGGTCTTCCAGGCCGCTCTTGCCAAACATTAGCAGTAGTCCCGATAATACCTCTAGTTGCTCTTTGGTCCCTCTCTCCACCCCCATCCCTTGATGCAGTCTTACCTATAGGTGGGGAGGGTCTGGTCTTGGGATGAAAAGTCTGTGCGTCTCTGGGAAAAGAGGTCAAATTCTCTGTTGTTAGGTACCTTTCGACCAGGTCTACTAGTTTGTCTGCGGTTTCCGGACCACCATGGCTCACCCATTTCTCGCTCCAAAATTTTTGGTCCGGACAGAATTTCTGGCTGCAGCCATTTCCTAGCCAAATGGATGAGGTCATACATCTGCGACCGAGGTGGCTTCCTCAGCTGATAACTCCAATTGTGGACCCGCTGAGCACGGACATCCAAGGTTACCCCAAAACGTGCTAATATTTCCTCTTTTAGTCGATCATAGTTTTTTGCATCTGCAAGCTCCAAATCAAAATATGCCTTTTGGGCTTCTCCAGATAATAGGGGGGCCACTAGTCCAGCCCACTGTTCTTTAGGCCAACTCTCTTTCTCCGCTGTTCTTTTAAACGTGGTCAGAAACATCTCAGGGTCATCATCTGCAGTCATCTTTGGCAATAAGTGGCTTACCCGAAAAGTCGGTATGTTACCGGCCTGACTCCCAGCCTCAGTCTGCTGTCTCTGAAGCTGTTTCACGATGGCCTCCATTTTCTGCTGGTGTCTCTGTTCCAAGCCTGCAATGCTCTCTTGGTGAGCCTGTTGTTGAGCTGCAAGGCTCCGCTGAAAACCCGCATTTGTCTGCTGTTGGTTTGCATTTGCTATAGTCAGTTGTCTCAGTATCTCCTCCATTTTGGGTTTACTTTAACTGCCCGCATCCACCACCATGTATAAAGGGGTTGGCTCGGTAGCGGGTGTGGGGGACCCCCTGGGTGGGTTCGCTACACAGAGAGACAGCAGAGGAGTGGTTGAAAACAACGATCTATGGTTTATTCTTCCAATTTGCTGGAAACAAGTGCAAACATCCAAACAGCATAAATCAAACAAAACATAAAATAAACCCTGGCCACTTGGGGTGTCTACCTTCACAACACAGGAACCTACCCATGGAGTCTGTCCCAACCTACTGCTGGGCAGACACTGCTGGTCATACAGCAGAAAACCAATAGTCTATTTGTTTTTCTTTTCACACAGAAAAAGTCAACACCACCTCACCTTCAGAAGTCTTTCTCAGCTCACTGCTCTCCTTAACGCAAAAAGCCTCAGGATGCAGCAATCAGTAGTCATCCTCTAGATAACTTATAGAAGCCTTAATTGCCTCATTCTGAATAGCTGAAGCTTTCCAACGTCCTTAAACCTTTCTGGCTACCTCCACAGCCGACACCTGATAGTAATTGGTAAATTGTCTAAACAAGGCAAAAAAGTATCTCCCGTCTGTGACAACACCCACAGATTTACCTGACTTCCTGTCACAGCGGTGTACTCACTTTTGTGAGATACTGTATGTTTAAATTGGACATAACTAAAAGGCTTCTAGTATGGAGGCTTCAATTGCTTACCTATGCTGTTCAAAAATGCTAGTTCTCTGGTTGTCAGGTTGTCCTTTCCGTTCGTCATTTCTGAGTTACTGACTTGGAGCAAGTGTGTAAATTTGGAGTCCCGACTTTGCTCAGACTTCATGTTTGTTCCTGTTCATTTGAAAACAGAGAATGCCAGGTAACTAGGATTTCCAGAGGTCAGCAATGGTAATTTCCATATTTACTCACTAAAGGTTTACTTTAAAAAGTTTTTTTTTCTTTTAAACATGTGCATACTCAATACATTCATGTATGAGTAGGGCGGCAGAACTCGTGTACTTAGTACGTGATCCAGCACTCCTGGGTAGGGGGTGCGCATCAAGCTGATCAGCGGGTGCCGGCCAATGACTGACCACTGGCACCTGTTGGAGGAAGACATTACAGAGCTTTGTCAATGTAGACAATGCAGAGCTTTGTCCTGTCAGTGGGGATGTGCTGTTTTTTTCCCCCCAACAAAGCAGGGAATAAAAACCAGCCCATCCCTTAGTAAAGCACCACATTGTACACACATAAACACTGGTTAGGCACACATTTAACCCTTTAATCACTCTGGATGTTAACCCCTTCCTAGCCAGTCATTAGTAAAGTGCACATTTTTAGCACTGATCACTTTATTTTCCCACAAAGTGTCAGTTAGTGTCAGGTTGCCCGCTATACTATCTGAGTCTCTCTATAAGTCAGTATATATACCTTAGTTTGTAGACACTATAACGTTCGCGTAAACCAATCAATATATGCTTATTGGAATTTTATTTACCAAATATATGTAGCAGAATACATATTGTCTTTTTTTTGTTTATAGCCCATAACAAAAAAAAAACAGTGTTGATCAAATACCACCAAAAGAAAGCTCTATTTGTGGGAATTTTCTTTTTTTACAAATTTCATGACCATGCAATTGTCAGTTGAAGTAACACAGTGCCAAAATCTTCTTGAGGGCAAGTGGATATACCTAGAGCTGAGCTGTTTGCCTTCAGTAATACAGTATATACACAGCATACAGCAGTCACTTGGTGGAAAATGCAGCAACAAGTTGGGTTGGATAAATAGCTAGAATATAAAAACCTTTAATTGTGATAGTCACATTTTGTACAGGTAATGATACTTGCAGTTCTCTGTATAGAATAAAGTGATACCGTTTTTTTTTTTTTGTTTTTGGTTTTTTTTTTACAGCCAAAAAAAAAATAGCCAATTTGTATTGCTAGGGCTTAGTGTTTGCTGTCACACTCACCATGCAATAAGCAGTCCAATAATGTCAGTACAGAATAACAGAGAACTAAACCGAAACTCAAAAGAATCATTTGTTACAGGGCCCCTGATCTGTTTCTATGAAATCAAAAAATACATTTCAGTAGAATGAATCTGACTTTGTTTGCTGGTTAACAAATCTTAAAAGGAAATCTAACATTTAGAAACCATCATATCACCACAACCATCATTCCGGGCTGAAAATAATAGAGAGTGTCACTGTCAATTTTGCTTGCTCACATTCTCTTCCGTTCTCTCCATCTGATTTTAATAATCCTTGTCAAACCACAAACAGTCCACATTACTTTCCTGACGCTGGAGCTTTCAGGAAGACAGAATCTCAACATTCATTTAGCCACTACAAAAGAAAGCTGTCCAGCTGGACAAATATTATTTCCACACTTGACAGTCTCTACAGTTAAGTATGCCTTTTAATTTTAACTGAAGCTGCCAAAGGGTTGATATGAGCTCCTTGTTCAGTGTAGATTGACTTGCAGGATTAGCAGAGCAACAATTGTAATTGTAGCAGAGGAACTGTATATTTTCAGTACAAAAAAGCCACAAACTGCATGTGAAGATTCTTTTATTTGAAATGTATGACCTATTTTGTCTTAAAAACAGACATATTTTTCAGAGACCTCTAAAACAGACCTTGTTTGGCATCTTTTTATGGATAAGCCTCAGATTCAGCCCTGGGATTTTGTCCAACCACTCCTAGACACCTAGATTATTTCTCCCTGGAATGTATAATGCCCATTCTCTATAGTTAAAGCAAAGGCAAAGCAGAAAAGACCAGTGCAAGAGATCATCTAGTGTAGTAAATTAAAACCAGATATGATTTATTAACCACTTAAGCCCCGGAAGATTTTACCCCCTTCCTGACCAGGGTTTTTTTTGCGATTTTTTTTTTTTTTTTTTTTTTTTTTTTTTTTTTTTTTTTTACTGCGTGACTTTAACGGACAATTGCGCGGTCATGCGACGCTGTACCTAAATTAATTTGACGTCCTTTTTTTCCCACAAACAGAGCCTTCTTTTGGTGGTATTTGATCACCTGTGCGATTTTTTTGATCATGCGCTATAAACAAAAAAAGAGCGTAAATTTTGCAAAAATAACAATATTTTTCACATTTTTTTTATATGAAATTCCCCCCCAAAAAATGTAAAAATCAAAATTTTTTAACATTTTCGGCCAATTTGTTTTATGCTACATATGTTTGGTAAAAAAAATCGCAAAAAGCGTATTTTGATTGGTTTGCGCTAAAGTTATCGCGTTTACTAACAAAGGGAAAGATTTTTGTCATTTTTGGTGTTTTTTTTTTTGTAATGAGTAATGGCGGCGATCTGCGATTTTTTTTTTTTTTTTTTTTTTTTTTTGCGGGACTGCGACATTGCTGCAGACAGATCGGACCCTTGACTGACATTTTTGACACTTTTGGGGGTACCAGTGACATTACTGCAGTAATCAGTGCTATACATATGCACTGTTACTGCAAAAATGACACTGGCAGGGAAGGGGTTAACTGTATTGGAGAGGGAGGGGTTAAGTGTGTCCTAGGGGCGTGTTTCTAACTGTGAATGGACATGGCTACTACTGTAAAAACAGAGATGAACAGTCCTACATAGTAGAACCGTCTGATCACCATTTTTACACAGGGGAGAATGACAGGCAGCTTGTTTACATTAGCCACCTGCCTTTCTCCCTTCCCGGCGAACGATCGCGAGTGACCGGCGGACATCGGGTCTACCGCTCACACGCACTGACTTGTTAGGGAACGAGCCAGGGCAGACGCCCGCCTGCTATTGGCTCACAAGCCAGTGACAGGCTAGTGACGTACCGGTACGTCACTTTGCCTGGCCGGGGCTGACCGCCGCAGTATATGTACTTGCGGCGGTCGGCAAGTGGTTAAAAAAAGTATGGTAAAACCTTGGATTTGCAAGTAACTTGGTCTGCGAGTGTTTTACAACAAAAGCTACATTTTTTTTTTTATAAATTTTACTTGATAAATGAGCAATGTCTTGCAATACAATAACGTAACCTCACAACTGAGTATAAAAGAGAGGTGCCTCTGAGTGTAGCAATATGGTTACATTTAATGAAGGTACAACATTCAGCAACTCACACGGTTGATGATTAAAACAGGCACATCTAAGTATGCAGGCATCCGGGGTAAAGCTGTCCACATAGACTGTCCTCCGAACCCCCATCAAATGAATCCCTTCAATGCTGCGCTCCACAAGCACTTCGAGCCTCGCTTTCAGATCGCTGTACTGCAGGGTAGTCTTACCGATCACGATTGCAGACTGAAAGCGGTGAGAGCCGGCGGTGTGGAGGACAGTCTATGTGGACAACTTTACCCCGAATGTCTGCATACTTAGATGTGCCTGTTTTAATCATCAATCATATGATCTTCCTCTTCTCGGGTCCCTGGCTGGAGTTCCTGGTCCCTCCCTCCTGTTGAGTGCCCCCACAGCAGCTTGCTATGGGGGCACCCAAGCCGAGTCCCAGCTCTGTGTATCCATTCAGACACGGAGCGGTCATTTGCCCCTGCCCCCTCCCTTTCCTGATTGGCTAACTAAGTTTGATTGACAGCAGCGGTGCTGCTGCTGTGTCTCAGCCAATCAGGAGAGAGAGTCCCGGATGGGTGGGGCACTCGTGGACATTGCTGGATGGAGAGGGCTTAGGTAAGTATTAGGGGGGCTGCTGCACACAGAAGGCTTTTTATCTTAAATTATAGAATGCATTAAGATTAAAAAAATCCTTCTGACTTTACAACCCCTTTAAATGTCACCATATTACTACACTTAGAGGTGCTTCTCTTCTCTTTTATACTCTGTAGCTCCTGCTGGATTTTACTTCTAATCCCCTTGTGGAGGCGGCCATTTGTGGATGGACATTTTATGGTTACACAACCTATAACATTGCTATAATCTTGGACTTTAGACTGAAGGATTTGTGAATAAATGGTTGTTTAAGCCTCGGTTCACATTTATGCGATGCGGGAAGGCTGTGAATCCGCAGCCTGTTCCCGCATCGCACACGCACCCCCGGCAGTTCACACTGCCATATGCGATACGCTTGGGGTGTCAATGTAATGTTAACGACACCCCCAGTTTGATCGCATATCGCAGTGCGATCGCGCAGTTCGCACAGGATCGGATCGCACAAGTGTGAACTGCTGTGCGATCCGATCCTGATGCGGCTGCCAAAAAGGGTCCCTGTGCGTGTTTGCTGCGGTGCGAATTTAGCCATACAAACTGTATGGCTGAACTCGCACCGCACAGCCGATCGCATGTAATGTCGGAGCAGTGCGCTCCGACATTACATGCGAACCCCGCACACGCACAAGTGTGAACCGGGGCTTAAGGAATCATCTGAGTTTCCATGATTTCTTTGCTTTGATATTCTTTGGATTACAAGCATGTTTCCAGAACGAATCATGCTCGCAAACCAAGGTTTTACTGTATTGCGCTCACAATAGTAGGAAGCTTAAAGCGGTTGTATACTGAAAAAAAAAAAGCAAAAAAAAAACAAACCCTGCAAGACAAAGGCATAATGAGCTAGTATGCACTCATTATGAAATACTTACCTTAAAACGAAGCCCCGACACAGACCCCCGGACACCGCTGTGGGAGCTGACATGCTCCCTCGGTGTCTTTTCCGGGTTCGGCGGCTCCGGTGCTGTGAGTGGCCAGAGCCGCGATGACGTCACTCCCGCGCATGCGCACAGGAGTTTCACTTTCCGCCGGACCTTCAGAGCGCATGCGCCGCAGAAGTCAGCGGCTGCATGCAGGGCAAATATCTCCTAAACCGTGCAGGTTTAGGAGATCTTAATTGTACCTACAGGTAAGCCTTATTATAGGTTTACCTGTAGGTAAAAGTCACAAAAATTGGTATACTACCGCTTTAAGAGTCCTTACAGTGACACCGTAGCATGTGGAGACAGTCAGACTTCTCTGAAGCTGACACAGTCCTGGTCAGAAGCAATATCAGAGGACGCTGGATTGATTTTAGTTGAGGGCAGGACAATGCAGGCTTGAAAGGAGAGAGGAAACTGCTGGCCTCTTTCAAACACGGACCTGCCCACAATGCCGACGTCTGTCAGGAAGCCAGTGATGATGCATAGACACGTTTCAGGGAGGATCTCCCTTTCTTCAGCCTGGAAGAAAGGCATCTGCTAAAATGGCTCTCAAGAACACTACTGTTGAGTCCTTGTTCACTCCTGGATGCTAAATCGATTGTCATTATACAGTACAGTAAAAAGTACAGGAACTTCCATTTAGACAGATTTGAGCTTTTTTAGCCCCATAGAGTTCAACAAGAATGCCTGAGAAGATGCACACAAATGTGTGTCATATGCATTTTTCATGGACTTCCATGAAGAAAGTCTATGGGACCAAAAATGCTAAATCCTGCCCCAAAGCTCCTGTACACGTTGCTCATCATTCCTAAAACGTGTGAGGAAAAAAAAGATAAGCCACAGCCATGCTCTTGGTACTGTTGTTTTCAGCTAGCAATGGGCTGTTTTGTAAAAGTGGTCCTATTGGCTGTAAATCAGCACTTTTATTAGTCCTCTTGCGATAGCAAAACAGTTAAATTAAAAAAAAAAAAATGAAAAAAAAAATTAAAATATATACAGGCTATACTTTTGCTTAGAGGTGTTTTACAGTTTTGCTTCTTTTTTTTTTTTCTCTAATTGCAAGTCTCCCAGACAGCTACTAAAAACAAAGGTTTTAGGAAGTTTATTCCTTCTATCTCTGTTTTTGTAGGACTTCTGATAAATTATTAGACATATGGGTAGCAATAGATTAAAATGTCTTTAAATGTGCATCTGGAATTCCTTAGCAACAAGTAGAAATATGAAAGTGACCTAAAAAAAATCACAGCACATTGGGCTGGACAACCTTTTGTTGTCAAGAACCAGATTCTTGTAGTCTTTGCCTCTGCCACTTTTATCCTCATGGCAGAGCGGTGGGCGGGAGCTTTTCAAGGTAATTGGCAGGTGATTAGTTGCTTGGACACAGAGCAGTTCTAGCAACCAATCACCAGCTTGTTAATATGGGGGAGGGGGGTGTACCCATGATGGTTCTGGAGCCGATCCTGTAGTTCACAAGCTTAGCTTCTGCCCTCTGTTAACTTTCCACAGGCTCCTGCAACCGCCTCTGACAACCTGGGTGACTCAGGATGCTCCTTTGGCGATATCTCCCGGGAAGCAGAGGGGGAGGGGAGCACAACACCTAGCCAGCAATATTATCACAGGCCTGCTCTTCTTCTCCTAAAAACGGCCGCTCTACAGGCACCCCAAGTGCTTCCTACTGCCTTCCCACTAACTGCTGCTACCTGTAGATTTCAAAGGGCAGGCTGGCAGCACCACAAAAAGGGTCAAAGGACACTACTATGTGGTGGTCAGAGGACACTGCTATGGAGGAGAAGGTGGGGGGCAGAGGACACTGCCTTGGGGGGAGTGGGGGCAGGGGACACTGCCATGGAGGGGGCAGAGGACACTGCTATGCTACAACAGGGACGAACGGACTTGGGCAGAGGGCACTGCTATGGGGGGAAAGGGGGCCAAAGGACACTGCTCTGGGGGGAAAAGAGGGCAGAGGACACTACTGTGGGAGAGGGGTGATGTGAGGAGGGCAGAAGACAGAGCTTTGGGCCAGCAGAAGTCTTCCTACGTAGCCGCCTTAGAATGACAGGATGGGACTTGGGTAGAGGACACTGCTATGAGGGGGGAAAGGGGGGCAAAAACACTGCAATGGGGGGGAAGGGGGCACAGAGGATGCTACTGCGTGGGGGGGGGGGGTGATGTGAAGAGGGCAGAAGACACTGCTATGGGAAGGGCTGGTGCCAGCATAAGGCTGCTTACATGCCTATTTTAGGATGGGGAGCGGTAAAATCTGAATGGGGATTCATATTTTTAAAATACCTGTCTTCCAACGATTCCCTGACACATCCACTACCCTGCTGGCGCATCCACTACCCTGCTGGCACATCCACTACCCTGCTGACACATCCACTACCCTGCTGACACATCCACTACCCTGCTGACACATCCACTGCTCTACTAACACTGTCCACACAGCTTCTTCTACCCTGCTGACACATCCACTGCCCTACTAACACTGTCCACACAGCTTCTACTACCCTGCTGACACATCCACTACCCTGCTGACACATCCACTGCCCTACTAACACTGTCCACACAGCTTCTACTTCCCTGCTGACACATCCACTGCCCTACTAACACTGTCCACACAGCTTCTTCTACCCTGCTGACACATCCACTGCCCTACTAACACTGTCCACACAGCTTCTACTACCCTGCTGACACATCCACTACCCTGCTGACACATCCACTGCCCTACTAACACTGTCCACACAGCTTCTACTTCCCTGCTGACACATCCACTGCCCTACTAACACTGTCCACACAGCTTCTACTACCCTGCTGACACATCCACTGCCCTACTAACACTGTCCACACAGCTTCTTCTACCCTGCTGACACATCCACTACCCTGCTGACACATCCACTACCCTGCTGACACATCCACTGCCCTACTAACACTGTCCACACAGCTTCTACCCTGCTGACACATCCACTACCCTGCTGACACATCCACTACCCTGCTGGCACATCCACTACCCTGCTGGCACATCCACTACCCTGCTGACACATCCACTACCCTGCTGACACATCCACTACCCTGCTGACACATCCACTACCCTACTAACACTGTCCACACAGCTTCTTCTACCCTGCTGACACATCCACTGCCCTACTAACACTGTCCACACAGCTTCTACTACCCTGCTGACACATCCACTACCCTGCTGACACATCCACTACCCTGCTGACACATCCACTGCCCTACTAACACTGTCCACACAGCTTCTACTTCCCTGCTGACACATCCACTGCCCTACTAACACTGTCCACACAGCTTCTACTACCCTGCTGACACATCCACTACCCTGCTGACACATCCACTACCCTGCTGACACATCCACTACCCTGCTGACACATCCACTACCCTGCTGACACATCCCCTGCCCTACTAACACTGTCCACAGAGCTTTTTCTACCCTGCTGACACATCCACTGCCCTACTAACACTGTCCACACAGCTTCTTCTACCCTGCTGACACATCCACTGCCCTACTAACACTGTCCACACAGCTTCTACTACCCTGCTGACACATCCACTGCCCTACTAACACTGTCCACACAGCTTCTTCTACCCTGCTGACACATCCACTGCCCTACTAACACTGTCCACACAGCTTCTACTACCCTGCTGACACATCTACTACCCTGCTGACACGTCTACTACCCTGCTGACACGTCTACTACCCTGCTGACACATCCACTACCCTGCTGACACATCCACTGCCCTACTAACACTGTCCACACAGCTTCTTCTACCCTGCTGACACATCCACTGCCCTACTAACACTGTCCATACAGCTTCTTCTACCCTGCTGACACATCCACTACCCTGCTGACACATCCACTACCCTGCTGACACATCCACTGCCCTTCTAACACTGTCCACATAGCTTCTGCTACCCTGCTGACACATTCACTACCCTGCTGACACATTCACTACCCTGCTGACACATTCACTACCCTGCTGACACATTCACTACCCTGCTGACACATCCACTGCCCTACTAGCACTGTCCATTGCTCTACTGACACATCCACTTTTAAGGTAGGCTAAGTTAAAATTTTTACAGTCACATTTGTTTTATTATATTTTTCTATGTTCTCCTTACTATTTAGTTAGGCCTTGCTGAACCCTAGTGATTTTTGATCTTTCTCATGTTGTTCAGGTAGATCTCCACCTCCTCAAAGGTTGCCTACCCCTGCCCTAAAGTAACCCTATCATGAGAAGTGATTGCTAAGGGCTCTTTCACACAGCCGCTCAGTTTTTTATCTCCGCTGCGGCACTTTTATTTTTTTTTTCACAGACACGGATGACACTTGTGTCATCCGCTCCGTATGTCCGCATATCATCCCATCCGTTTGAGGATGATATACGGACATAATGTTAGTCTATGGGGATTGCGGATGTCAGCGGATGACACCGCTGACATCCGATTTTGCATCAGTTCCATTTTTTTAATGGAGGAAAAATAGGGTTCTGTTCCTTTCCAAAAAAGGGAACAGAACTGAAAGGACACAAATTGTATGTCAGCGGATGGTCATCCGCTGACTTCCGCAATCCCATTGACAAGCATTATGTCCGTATATCACCCGCAAACAGATGGGGTGATATACGGACATACGGAACGTCCGTGTGAAAGAGCCCTAAAGCTGCTGTTAGACGTTAATGAAGGCAGTAAACCCTCTTTCCCACCTTTCCCAGTAAGTTTTAGGCAATGTCCACTCAGTGCTTCACATGAGGATTTACAAACTAACAAAGACATGAAAAAATAGGGTTCTGGTGCTATTATTCAAATAATTTAAATAAAAAAAAATAACATGGAGAATTTTGCCACTGATCTTTCCACTATGAAAAATGATATCTGTAACGGTTGACATTAAAAGCTTCATTCTCATATTTTTTCTTTCTATCTGCAATGTCGTCTTCAAAGTGAACTTTCTAGCACAGTTCACAGTTCCACATAAATCACTTTAAAAGTAATTGATTTTTCTGATGAACCTGACAGTAGTTGAATAATTAGTGCTTTATTTAAAGCTTGCAAGTGTCAATCAAAATACCTTAGATTGCTTAAAAATAAGAAGATATTAATGCCTTCAACTGATTTTTAAGATGTATTATTCAAAAGCCCTTCTTACTATAATTAATTAATTAACCATAATTGTTTAATTAGGGTAGTTTTTTTGTTTTAACTTTTTGGGGGAAAAAATATTTGTCTAAGTATAAGTAACTGTTTAGTTTTAGGGTAGCCATAAACAGTCAGATTATAACCAGAATACCAGTACCTACAATTCCTGAAGGCACTTGTTATTGTACTTTAAGAAATTGCCAGATTATGGAAAGTAATGTTTATAACTGGCAGTATTGCTTACATTTTTCCTGAAAATTAGTAGTATGTTTGTGTGCTGTATTATTAATTTTACCTACATTTTCTTGAAAGTAATAAAATATGAATGGGTTGTAATTGTGTTGTGTTTTTTTTTTTTTTTTTTTTTTTTTTTTTTTTTTTTTTAGCTCAGGACAGGTACATTAATATATACATTAATTTTGATTTAGTGTTGTAGATATCAGATATGGCATATAGTTCATATTTTCACATGCAGCCAGCAGATGGAGCTCTTACCTTATTTCACTTGTTGTCCAGGGTCTTTTAAGCTTCTTTGTTGAAAAATCTATTTAGAAAACGCAATGGCTCAACCTGAAATTTATGTACAAATGGGAATCTATATTAATAAAAGACAAGTGTCTCTGCGTCCATTCCGCAGCGTCCCTGTGTCCGTGGAAATGCGCTACTGAGCATGTGCCGCACGGACAGCCAATGGGACACAGACCCTAGCGCTGGGTGGGCGTGTATATGAGCGGATCCCCGCCCACCTTTTAACATTCCCTTCAGATGTGGAAAGAAACGTACCTGTGGTGGAGAAGACCGCGGCTCCAGTATGGAGAACACCGCGGCTTCTGTCTGATAATGCCCTTCTGAATTCGTAAGTGCTGGGGAGGCGGGAGCGGAGTTCCGATCAGTTGCCTTAGATTTAAAAATGGCACCACCCAGCGCCAACATGTCACTGCGCATGCGCCGCTGCTCAGTAAAAGCCGTACACGTTCGGCTAATCCCGGGAATGGCCGAACATATGTGAGCTTTCCCGAGCGGCGGCGAATGCGCAATGACGTGTTGGCGCCGGGTGACGCCATTTTTAAATCTAAGGCAACTTATCGTAACTCCGCCTCCTGCCTCCCTAGCACTTACGAATTCAGAACGGCCCTCACACCGCACCATTATCGGGGGTGACCCCCAACACCCGGGACCCGGCCTCCGACACCGAGGAGCTCCCCCATCCTTCACAGGTCAGACTTACTCCCCAGCACATATCAGGAACAGGTAAGTGAGACTCCTCCACTGCCGCACTGCCTGCCATTATGCGGGGCTGCAGGCATACTACAAGAGATGTTACTCCTGTACCATGCCCGCAGCACTGCATCTCCTGTAGTATGCCCACAGCCCCGCATTCTCCTGTACCATGTCCGCAGCCCTGCATTCCTCTGTACCATGTCCGCAGCCCCGCATTCCCCTGTACCATGTCCGCAGCCCCGCATTCCCCTGTACCATGTCCGCAGCCCCGCATTCCCCTGTATCATGTCCGCAGCCCCGCATTCCCCTGTACCATGTCCGCAGCCCCGCATTCCCCTGTACCATGTCCGCAGCCCCGCATTCCCCTGTACCATGTCCGCAGCCCCGCATTCTCCTGTACCATGTCCGCAGCCCCGCATTCTCCTGTACCATGTCCGCAGCCCCGCATTCTCCTGTACCATGTCCGCAGCCCCGCATTCCCCTGTACCATGTCCGCAGCCCCGCATTCCCCTGTACCATGTCGGCAGCCCCGCATTCCCCTGTACCATGTCGGCAGCCCCGCATTCCCCTGTACCATGTCGGCAGCCCCGCATTCCCCTGTACCATGTCGGCAGCCCCGCATTCCCCTGTACCATGTCGGCAGCCCCGCATTCCCCTGTACCATGTCGGCAGCCCCGCATTCCCCTGTACCATGTCGGCAGCTCCGCATTCCCCTGTACCATGTCCGCAGCCCCGCATTCCCCTGAACCATGTCCGCAGCCCCGCATTCTCCTGTACCCATCCTACACAGTAAATAAGGAAGCAAAAAAATTACTGCGCTAACTGGTAAGTAAAGAGAGGAGACCAAGCCGGGGAGTGGCAGGAGAGGAGTGGAGACTTTTTGAGTGTTCATACTCGTCACGGATCTACACGCTATCCATCGAAGTCGGTGAATCCTGCTGGGAAATTCCATCATTACTCCCTCAAGCCTGTTTGACCCCTATACTATATGGTATCTGGGTCCCATCCATCTGGTGAGCGCAATCCACATTATTTTCACTGGTGTTGGGATTTGCTGCACAAATAGTTCACGATATTCTCTGTTGGAATTTTTTATCACCATTATCCACATGAAAATTTTTTAATGGACTTTTCATGTTTATTGGACTCTTATGTATTATTCACTTATACTCATCTATCAATATCAGCGCTGCACATTTGTTTTGTTTTTCCCATCCTACACAGGTCAGTGTGACATACTTCTGGGGCCCCTGACGTGCCCGCCCCCAGTCCCAACGGCTGTCCGTGGGGCACATGCGCAGTAGCGCAATCCCACAGACACAGGGACGGATGCAGAGACACTTGCATATTATTAATATAGAATAGATATCCTACATACACCCCCGTCGAGCGGCCGACCAAAACTTTTGAAGCGGCGGGTGTGCGCGGGCACGCGGCGGGTACGCACTCGCACGCAAGAGCTGCTCGGTCAGCTCTGCGCGTGTCTCTGTTGCTAGGGCAACAGGGACGCTATGTGCAGAGCTGGCTATGTCATGTGGCTCTCGCGTTGTTAGAAAAAAAAAAGAGATAAGCGAGAGCCCCTCAGTCAGCCATATGTTCTAGCGCCCGTTAATTTAACGGGCTTAATGTCTAGTCCTATATAATGCATACAAAAGTTAAGCTCACACAAAATTGTTTGGCTTCTTTTGAAATGTGTTAGGCCAAACTTAAACATTTTATTATTTTAATATTTCTGCTGTTACAATGTTTCCTCTGTCCCTGCGTTGCCTTATGGGATAGAAAGAAATGGCTGCATATCAGTATATATTTTGATTAAGAACTGTCCAGCCATACACCATGAACATTAGATCTGAGCAGTGAAGGGAAGAATAATTAGAGGATTGAAGTGGTTGAGCTGGAGACTGGAATCATGCATTACATGCCAGTATTCAAGGTCCTGTTGGCAGTGTAAAAAGCTGTGTAGAAAAGTGGATCATGCCACAAATCATTGATCGCCAATGTAATTAACAACCTCTATTGACTAAAAATCTATTCATGAACTACTCTAAATGCTGACCATCGGTTGTATGTATGTTTTTATTTAAGCAATTTTTGTTGTGTTTTTTCTTCAGATTTTCTCATATTAAATGCATTGTATTATTTTTTCTTCTTAAAGGGCTCCTCCACACAAAATGATCAAGGTGGAACTGTGGAACAGGGTTAAGGTAGAAGCTCCCTTTCTGAATCATCTCAGTGATTCCTTGACATCATAGGCAATCAAGGGATCATAGTCTTTTGAGGATCTGTGTGTCTGAGAGAGGGCTATTGCGGTACAGACCAAATTGTGATCCTGGAAGTCGCTGGGATTGGAACTTCCTACTGACAAACCGAAACATTGGAATATATAAACACACTACTCCTTACCTTTTCCTACACAATCAGTCCCCATTTGATCTAGTGCGAAGGGGCCCATTACTCTTTCAGATGGAAGTGCCTGTGAGACAAGTAATTGTTCAGCTGACTGGTTTTAGAGACGCAGAAAAAGATTCTTTGGCCGGAATGCTTAGCAAGCTACCCTGTGAATTTATTGATAGTGAAGTAAGTACACTTTTTATCATTAGATCATAATTTACCTTTTATCAAAATAACCCAGTAAAAGAAATGTGTGTATGTGTATATATATATATATAATATACAGTGGGTACGGAAAGTATTCAGACCCCCTTAAATTGTTCACTCTTTGTTATATTGCAGCCATTTGCTAAAATCATTTAAGTTCATTCTTCTTCCTCATGAATGTACACATAGCACCCCATACTGACAGAAAAACACAGAATTGTTGACATTGTTGCAGATTTATTAAAAAAGAAAAACTGAAATATCACATGGTCCTAAGTATTCAGACCCTTTGCTGTGACACTCATATATTTAACTCAGGTGCTTTCCATTTCTTCTGATCATCCTTGAGATGGTTCTACACCTTCATTTGAGTCCAGCTGTGTTTGATTATACTGATTGGACTTTATTAGGAAAGCCACACACCTGTCTATATAAGACCTTCCAGATCACAATGCATGTCAGAGCAAATGAGAATCATGAGGTCAAAGGAACTGCCTGAAGAGCTCAGAGACAGAATTGTGGCAAGGCACAGATCTGGCCAAGGTTACAAAAAGATTTCTGCTGCACTTAAGGTTCCTAAGAGCACAGTGGCCTCCATAATCCTCAAATGGAAGACGTTTGGGACGACCAGAACCCTTCCTAGAGCTGGTCGTCCGGCCAAACTGAGCTATCGGGGGAGAAGAGCCTTGGTGAGAGAGGTAAAGAAGAACCCAAAGATCACTGTGGCTGAGCTCCAGAGATGCAGTCAGGAGATGGGAGAAAGTTGTAGAAAGTCAACCATCACTGCAGCCCTCCACCAGTCAGGGCTTTATGGCAGAGTGGCCCGACGGAAGCCTCTCCTCAGTATAAGACACATGAAAGCCTGCATGGAGTTTGCTAAAAAACACCTGAAGGACTCCAAGATGGTGAGAAATAAGATTCTCTGGTCTGATGAGACCAAAATAGAACTTTTTGGCCTTAATTCTAAGCGGTATGTGTGGAGAAAACCAGGCAATGCTCATCAACTGTCCAATACAGCCCCAACAGTGAAGCATGGTGGTGGCAGCATCATGCTGTGGGGGTGTTTTTCAGCTGCAGGGACAGGACAACTGGTTGCAATCGAGGGAAAGATGAATGCGGCCAAGTACAGGGATATCCTGGACAAAAACCTTCTCCAGAGTGCTCTGGACCTCTGACTGGGCCGAAGGTTTACCTTCCAACAAGACAATGACCCTAAGCACACTGCAAAAATAACGAAGGAGTGGCTTCACAACAACTCCGTGACTGTTCTTGAATGGCCCAGCCAGAGCCCTGACTTAAACCCAATTGAGCATCTCTGGAGAGACCTAAAAATGGCTGTCCACCAACGTTTACCATCCAACCTGACAGAACTGGAGAGGATCTGCAAGGAGGAATGGCAGAAGATCCCCAAATCCAGGTGTGAAAGACTTGTTGCATCTTTCCCAAAAAGACTCCTGGCTGTATTAGATCAAAAGGGGGCTTCTACTAAATACTGAGCAAAGGGTCTGAATACTTAGGACCATGTGATATTTCAGTTTTTCTTTTTTAATAAATTTGCAAAAATGTCAACAATTCTGTGTTTTTCTGTCAGTATGGGGTGCTATGTGTACATTCATGAGGAAGAAGAATGAACTTAAATGATTTTAGCAAATGGCTGCAATATAACAAAGAGTGAAAAATTTAAGGGGGTCTGAATACTTTCCGTTCCCACTGTATATATATCTTTAGGACCAGTTTTGTATTTAAAAAATAAATTGTTACATCTATTTTAAAATGGTGGCATAACACGAACTGTGTACTTTTTATATTATCTTTCACATTTTTCCTTCATAGCATAAATTTGAGTGAGAGTCTTGTGAGCAAGTCAGGCTGTTACATTGCACAGTGCCCCCAGTCTATCATGTTTCAGTTAGCAAAAGCTAGAGGTTTTTCATACGGAAAGAAGATGAAAGCACAGAAAGGACCTCCAGCAGTGTTTTCATAGTCCACTAAATAGATAGATGACACAGGAAGCCGCCGCAGTAGTAAATAGTGGTGTCACTGTCCTGGCTATGGAATATGTGAATTACAAGTGACTGAAAAAAAAATATATTTATAAAAAGTATTCACAGTGCTTTACCTTTTACACATTTTGTTAAGTTACAGCGTTATTCCAAAATGGATTAAATTCATTATTTTCCTCAACATTTTACAAATAATACCCAACAATAACGTGAAAAAACTTTGTTTGAAATCTTTGCAAATTTAATTAAAATAAAAAACGAAAAAAATCACATGTAATTAAGTACTGTATTTTCTGGCGTATAAGACTACTTTTGAACCTCAAAAAAATCCCCCAAAAAAGGGAGGTCGTCTTATACGCCGAGTATAATATCTCCAAGGTAACCTAAGTATAAGTATTACTGGTAGATGAAAAATAGGGGGGTCGTCTTATACGCCCAGTCGTCTTATACCCCGGAAAATACGGTATTCATAGCCTTTGCCATGACACTTAAAATTTAGCTCAGGTGCATCCTGTTTCCACTGATCATCCTTGAGATGTTTCTACAACTTCGTTGGTGTCCGCCTGTGGTTAATTCAGTTGTATGGACATGATTTGGAAAGGCACACACCTGTCTATATAAGGTACCACAGTTAACAGTGCATGTCAGAGCACAAACGCAGCCATGAAGTCCAAGGAATTGTCTGAAGACCTCTGAGACCGGATTATATCGAGGCACCTGGGGAAGGGTACAGAAAAGTTTCTGCAGCATTGAAAATCCTAATGAGCACAGTGGCCTCCATCAACCGGAAATGTAAGAAGTTTGGAATCACCAGGATTCTTCTTAGAGCAGGCCACCTGGCCAAACTGAGCAATTGAGGGAGAAGGGCCTTAGTCTGGGAGGTTACCAAGAACCCGATGGTCACTCCAGCGTTTCTCTGTGGATAGAAAAGAACCTACCAGAAGAACAACCATCTCTACAGCACTCCACCAATCAGGCCTGTATGGTAGAGTGGCCAGACAGAAGCCACTCCTCAGTAAAAGGCACATGATAGCTCACCTGGTGTTTGCCAAAAGGCACCTGAAGGACTCTCAGACCATGAGAAACAAAATTCTCTGGTCGGATTAAACAAAGATTGAACTCTTTGGCCTGAATGGCAAGCATCATGTCTGGAGGAGACCAGGCACCGCTCATCACCTGGCCAATGCCATCCCTACAGTGAAGCATGATGGTGGCAGCATCATGCTGTGGGGATGTTTTTCAGCGACAGGAACTGGGAAATTAGTTAGGTTCGAGGGGAAAAATGAATACAGCAATGTACAGAGACATCCTTGATAAAAACCTGCTCCAGAGTGCTCAGGACCTCAGACTGGGGTGAAGGATCATCTTCCAACAGGACAGCCAAGATAACAAAAGAGTGGCTACGGGACAACTCTGTGAATGTCCTTGAGTGGCCCAGCCAGAGCCCAGACTTGAACCCAGTTGAACATATCTGGGGAGATCTGAAAATGGTTGTGCACCGAAGCTCCCAATCCAACCTGATGGAGCTTAAGAGGTCCTGCAAAGAAGAATGGGAGAAACTGCCCAAAAATAGGTGTGCCAACCTTGTAGCATCATACTCAAAAAAACTGGAGGCTGTAATTGGTGCCAAAGGTGCTTCAACAAAGAATTGAGCAAAGGCTGTGAATACTTATGTACATGTAATTTTGTTAGTTTTTTTTTTTTTTATAAAAGAATTGCAAAGGTTTTAAACAACTTTCTTTCATTATGGGATATGATTTGTAGAGGGAAAGGTAATCATGTATTAAATCCATTTTGGAATAAGGCTGTAACATAACAAAATGTGGAAAACGTGAAGCGCTGTGAATACTTTTCTGGATGCACTGTATATTAATAGGTAAAACAGATCATACATATGTTTTAAATGATGTATCTGGAGTTCTGCTTTCATTTTTTTTTTATATGCCTATTACACATGTTTTATGGTTGGATGTAAAGACAAAAGGTTATTTCTTTTTCTTTTTTTTTTACCTTACTACATTTTGTGCACACAGATTTCCCCCACAATTTTGTAGTAAATGTTGTAA